>NC_044569.1:15764691-16460520 GCF_007565055.1 Rhinopithecus roxellana
TCCTCTCTTACTTGGTCTTTTTCCCAAATAATTTTCTATCTCTCTCTTTTTTTTAACTCTCTTTTTTCTTACAGTGGATGCTTATGTCAGTAAAGCCTCCGTGTGTTGAATATAAATTTTAAATGCTGTGAAAAAGACTAGACAGTAAAATGGTGCCAGAGGAACTTGAGGACAGTTGTATTTTATGTACTGACCTTTAGTTAACTCATCCCATGCTTCCTGGAAGCTGTGGATGCTGGAGAGGATTGCCTGTGGAGCGATTTAATGAAGCGTGAAGTGGGAGGATGTTTTTAACTCTCTTCTTTGCAAATTGTTTCAGACAGTGTTTCTGAGGTGTCCTAACAAGGCCCTACAGCAAACAAGAAAGAAATTGAAAAAGGTTTCTTAACTATCCCAGTCAAAGTAACTATGACTTGCGTTAAATGAACTGGTCAATTTAAGTGTTTCAATCATAAAATAATGGGATGCTGTCCACAGACCACAACTGAAGCTCAGCTTTATTTTTGTGTAATTTGACCTTTTAGAATCAGAGAATTTCAGGGCTGCCTGAGATCTTTTTTTTTTTTTTTTTTTTTTTTTGAGACGGAGTTTCGCTCTGTCGCCCAGGCTGGAGTGCAGTGGCCGGATCTCAGCTCACTGCAGGCTCCGCCTCCCGGGTTTACGCCATTCTCCTGCCTCAGCCTCCCGAGTAGCTGGGACTACAGGTGCCCGCCACCTCGCCCGGCTAGTTTTCTGTATTTTTTTTAGTAGAGACGGGGTTTCACCGTGTTAGCCAGGATGGTCTCGATCTCCTGACCCCGTGATCCGCCCGTCTCGGCCTCCCAAAGTGCTGGGATTACAGGCTTGAGCCACCGCGCCCGGCCCTGCCTGAGATCTTAAAGACTGTTCGTCCAAATATCTCATTTTACAGATGAAGGAATTGAAGCACAAAGAAATTGTCACTTGTTTGGTGTCTCGCAGCATGTTAGTGGCCGAGTGGGGACTTAGGTGTTCAACAAAAGTTTCTTTGCCAAGGTATATGTGGATTACCCTGAATTACGTTCTCAGCCTACAATTTCAAGAGGGCTTTTTGCCAGTAGCCTCCAACCTGGACTTAGTACCACCTCGTCCACTTCCACTGCTTGTTTTGAATATTAAAAAGGAAAATTGCTAACGTCACCTTTCAGCAATCGCATTTTAAGATTCTCAGAAGGTGTTACTTAGTCTCATTTTCTGGCCAATGCTTGGAAGTATTTATCCCCGCAGTGGAGATGTTCCAGCCAGGCTCATGTTATTTTGCAATTCACAAAGGCTACCAGCTGTCACTTTGCAACTTAGAGTGTTAACAGAATCGTTCCTGCTCAGTTTTTCCAGTGTGCATTATTGTGTTCGTGATGTTTATATTTTGAGAAATTCCTCGGTTAAAATCAACAGTTTTACAACTAGCATTCCAGGTTGGTAGATTCTTTGCTTTGGCTGTGCACACTTCAGAAAGAGATGTACTGCTCTGGCTTAATCACTATGGTAACTGGATGGTGGGGCAGGTAAAGAGGACTGTGGTTCCACATGACAGGCAGCAGAAGCAGCAGAATGGAACCTGGCCATGGCATTTCTATAATGGCATTTCTAACCTGGCCCTGTGACAAGAGTGTGACAGCTTTCAGATTTGCCCCTAAAGATGTCAGGGGACTTATTTGTTAGAAATGTAACAATGGAAACTGCAAAAAGAGAAATATAATATCTCACTAAATCCTGGAGTATTGCTAGAGAACTCATAAAGAATCAAAGCCAAAGAATCATTTGCACCCACTCCACAAATATAGACTAGAAACCAGACTAACAATAAGGAAGGGGGTATTTTGTGAAATATATAGGATTCACACTAATATAGTTAGATTTTTCACTTTTGGTCAGAAATACTGGCTAGATCACTTCTAAATACAGATCTACGAATGGTCTCTAAATAGCTGCTGAAAATATAGCTGAATCATTTCAAGACTGATGAAAAGCTAAGTTTGACATCTATCCCAAGGTAAGGAACAATTCACAAAAAAAGTTCAGAAGTAATGTTTATGTGGTGCCTATTCTTCTTACAGATAGGAAGCCTCCTGATGTATACTTTCAATAATCTCATTGTAGTAGATTTATAAATTCATCCACATAGACAAATTTCACTGCAAAGATTTATAAACATATCCATGTAGAGATCCTACTCTGCAGACACTTCTGCGTTTGCCTCTTTAGCGTAGCAAGTGAGCATAGGCAGTTCTACTGACACTCAAATTTTCCATCTGATGGCATGGAATTTTGGATGTGAGATGTAAGCCATCAGGAAGTACAGCTAACTGGATATGTAACTTAGAAGTGAATATAAGAAGATAAACCTAAGAATAAAATAAATGTTCAAATTCTATTTCTTATAATAGTGAACTCCTATTTATCCAAATGAGACCCAGCGTGGAGATCTGATGCCACTTCCTACCACCTGTCCCACGACAGAGTCCAAGTGTTTAAGGGAACCGTCTGTATTTTGGCAGGCATGAATGATCCTGATACTAGTAAAAGAAAGATGTGCTGTTGCTATTACAGAATCACTGAGACATTTAAGGGATTTTCTCCCATTTGCCATATTTTAAATTGACATATAAATAAACAGGGAAAAAATCCAAAATAAAAATTAGAGATGCCTTAAGAACCTAGACTCTGAAGAAATAATACTAAAGATAAATAAATAAAAAGGAAAGGCAGTATAGTGATTTAAACTCATGAAGAGTAAGAACTTGGATTCAAAGAAACCTGGCCATTTTGGGGGGAAGTGGGTGGTGCCTTAAGAGTCTCTAGACTCCCAGGGAGTTGAACTCTGTGAAGAAAGTGGTAACCTGAGATGAGGATTGATGCCTCCTTTACTGGGATGTACTTCTGAGAATCAGATTTACCTTCTCACAGCCATAGCTCCCCAAGTATAGCATTCCCTCTCTCACCAAAAAAAAAAAAAAAAAAAAAAAAAAAAAAAAAAAAAAAAAAAAAAAAAATCTGGATCTCAATTTTCTTTTTTTTTTTTTTTTTTTTTTGAGACAGAGTCTCGCTCTGTCTTCTGGGCTGGAGTGCAGTGGCCGGATCTCAGCTCACTGCAAGCTCCGCCTCCTGGGTTTACGCCATTCTTCTGCCTCAGCCTCCCGAGTAGCTGGGACTACAGGTGCCCGCCACCTCGCCCGGCTAGTTTTTTGTATTTTTTTTTAGTAGAGATGGGGTTTCACCATGTTAGCCAGGATGGTCTCGATCTCCTGACCTCGTGATCCGCCCCTCTCGGCCTCCCAAAGTGCTGGGATTACAGGCTTGAGCCACCGCGCCCAGCCTGGATCTCAATTTTCATACCAGGATGCTCACTGCAGACTGTAATCAGTTTCCTGGTTACAAGGTTTCTCTCTGCTCATCAGCAAGTCAGCCTCTCAGAAGATATAACTACATCTGTAGATGATTTGTACAATGTTGGGGGTGGGCAGTGAACCCCAGTGTTTTATGCTCATTCTTGCCATTCTGTCCCTGAAGACACAGTTCCTTGAGTCAGAAGATTTTTGTTCTTTGTGACATTCCTTTTAAAAATGGCTGTATTCCTAGGAGGGGGTCACCCAGAGAGCAGTTACCAACCAAGTTCTAAGCAAATCTCTCCACGGCCAGATGTTATTTTTTTAAGGTGTCTAGGGGAATGGATGAGTATGCCTGAGAAGGATGGGAAAGGAGATATCAGAAATAAGACCAGGGGCTGAGAGGGAAGAACATATGTGAGGGAGCAGCCAGAGTTTGAGCCAGTCTCTTCCTCTTGTCCCTTTCCTCCAATCACCCCAGGAACTGGTCTCCCACCTCCCCTTTGCTGCCAGGAGCCTTCTACTCCTCTGTCTCCTCCAGAATCCCCCCAGCAAACTGGCAGCAGCTTCTTCTGTCACCTCTTGTCCATATTCTGTTGAGGAGTGGGAAATCTCTTTGAAGTCTTCAAAGGAACTTTAACATTGTTCTTATTATTTTGTAGGAAATAGAGAGTAACTCAAAAGAAAGTTAGAAGATGAAAAGAATTCTTAAAAGTCTATAATGTGCAGCCTTTTTGAGAGGTGCAGTCACAAACTCTGAGGCTCTGTGGAGCCCTTCGCCTGCCATGGCCAAGTTGATCACCTTTCCACAGGTCCGCCTCTCCTTGCACCTGATTCTCTATTGTCTTATAGTGCATGTCTGACTGTTTATATGACTGCCTCCCACAGACTTCTTTAGGAAAGGACCATATTTTATTCTTCTTCTAATGAACAGCACCTGAGACCACAGCCAACACAAGAATGAATCAATGAATGAAAATCCAAGGTTGATCTTTCTTAGCTCTTGTCATACTAATTTATTTTAACTAAGATTTTTTTGTTTTGTTTTGTTTTGTTTGTTTTTGAGACCGAGTCTCACTCTGCCACCCAGGCTGGAGTGCAGTGGCAAAATCTCGGCTCACTGCAGCCTTCGCCTCCCGGGTTCGAGCAATTCTTGTGCCTCAGCCTCCCAAGTAGCTGGGACTACGAGCATGCACTACCACACCTGGCTAGTAATTGTGTTTTCAGTAGAGACAGGGATTCACCATATTGCCCAGGCTGGTCTCGAACTCCTGGGCTCAAGCGATCCACCTGCCTCGGCCTCCCAAAGTGCTGGGATTTACAGGTGTGAGCCACCATGTCTGGCCAGTTTTCTTTTAATTCTTTTTCTGAGATTAAGTCTTCCTTGATCTCCAGTATATTACAAAGACTAGCGAGTCCCAGTCACCTAGATTCAGACCCTCTATTTTTACTTCTGCTCCACAGAGAAAAAAAACAAGTGTTCATGGTTACCATTGTGGGTGATCCTATTTTTACAAAAGAATTCTATGTACTTCTCTCACCTTCTCCCTGCTTCCCCAGGAAATGCTAAAAGCAAGTTGTCTTGACTCAATCTCATTTCAATTCAGTAGTATCTTCTTTCTTAAGACAGCTCTTCATAAAGTAGATTATGTGACTGTAGCCTTGTTTCTAGCAAATAACATTATCATATATACTCACTCAAAAATCATAGTATGACCATAATAAATATTAAAAGGAACAGTGATTTTCCTATTTTCAGAGGTCAAGCTATAGTCTTCCATGATAATGATAATAATTGTATTAATAAATAAGATGTACTCAGTATTTACTATGTGTCAACTGTCTTACTGACTTGGCATTATATTATCATGAGTTTCTAGTAGAGGAGATAGAAAGAGGTTAAATAATTTGCAGGTCATACAGCATCATACTAAATGAGGTAAATGGGGGAAAACTCATTTTGTTTCAGGAACTGTTTTCAGCTCAGCTCTATTCATGCTTTCTGTTTCATTTTTTTAAATGAAAATTAATTAACAGTTTTTTCTCCCAGACTTGTTGTGCTAATTGCAGTGTATTATTCTTATGCTCACATTCCTAATCTTTCCAGTTTCTGGTATTTAGACACATTTGAAAGAGTATATGTGGAAGAAATATTTGGACTTAACATGTTTTACATTGTAACATTAGGATATCAGTTTTATGACAGCTACCCAGAACTACAAATCCATCATATAATAGTCTTACGTAGAGAATACAAAATCCTGGTATTCTCCTCCCTGTTTGCCATATTGCACCTTACTGGGCCATTTGAACACCCATGCCCACTGCTGAGCCTTCCAATGCTACAAAAAAGATCACAGAACTATTTCGAACGCATGGGTATGAAATGCCTGGAACTCTGCCAAAATCCTTCTGCCCTTTGAATTTTAAAAATGATTATGATATTTAATGCAAAATGTACTACAAAGTAACAACCATTTCTCTGTGTACCAAAAAAAGTATTGTTCATGTTTAAGACTATGTAGATTTGTGAGAGCAAAGAAGAAAAAAAGAGAAGAGTTATAAAAAACCAAATGTTCTTCTCTTTTATTATCTATACAGCCAAGACTAGATATTTAAAACAGTGTTTACTTGGCTTAGTGACTTTTTTCTTTGCACGTCTTAAATTTCAAGATGTCCATAGAACATTCTCCTGTACTAACTAAAATCTTGTTCTAGTGAAAAATACTTCGTTCAAAATTTCTACATGCTGCTAAAATGGAATCACTTTCCAAATAATTTTCACAGCTGTAGATACATTAAATATCCTGATGTCACTCATCATTTATCTGACATACTTTGAATGAGTAGCAGGTAGAATTTCAAGAGGGATGAGGAATTTCAAGGGATATGGGGGCATTCCAACAGTATTGGCCCTTCTGTTCTGGAGAAACCGCTAGCAAACTCACCTAGCCCGGGGCTATGGGAGTTCTTTTCCCAGATGTTTTACTAACATTGTGGCCCAGAGAGATGCTGTCTGTTCACAGGTTAACTTCACTAACCCCCAAAACAAGAGTTAATTATGCATGTGATCACTTCTAAATTCAAGGCATCACATAACTGCACAATCTAAAAGAAACAGCCATAAAGCCAATCATTATCATCATGTTCAAACATATTATATTTCTCAATATAAATTTTAAGTGGTAAATCAGAAAGTTGCTTCTCACTTGTGCATTCATTAATTGAACTGACATATGTAAAGAGCTTGCTATGTGGTAGGTGTTATGATAGACTGGGAATAAATAATAAGTAAGACAAGATGAAATGAGATGAGATACCCTTTGAAAAATGTGTTGTATTAAAATTAACTGTTTCTGACCCTTTATCTCCAATATGTTATGAGCAAATGAAGGGTAGGGACCACACCTTTTTTGTCTGTATATTCCCAACCTCTAGGGCAATGCTAATCAATATTTATTGAGCGACTAAATGAGTGATCCATATGAGCAAAATAATTTTCAGATAAAAAATGTGTTATAGTAGAGGCGTGTTGTGGAAGCAGAGGGAGGAAGCAATTCTCTCCGTTAATTAAACCACCAAAATGTGTGAGAAAGAGCAGTTTGAGTGCTCTGCCTCTGCTTGTCAAAAATGCTTACCAAATGTTTTTGTAAAATATGTTGGTAAAAGAAGAGCTTCTGATTTTAGTACTCTTAAATAGAGAAATAATTCCTTCTGCCTGTTCAAGAAAGAATCAATCAGAATTCAAATTTTACTTAAAAGAACTTTGAATTTCTCATGGGATTTTGTAACTTCAAACAGGAAACTCTGTTGGCAATTTGGAGAAAATTTACCTTCTGTACATAGCATCCACACCTATCGATCAATATCTATTTGTTGTTTTTCCTTCCTGTCAATAACAAATATTCTCTTCCCTGCAACTTTTCCATATAAATAATATATTCTTAGTTGAAAGAAATCAGTTTGTCTCTTTATAAGATTATGGGAAACCCAGGCCAGACGAAAGCAGTTTCTCACGTCTTATTATGACAAGTCAAATTTCCAAGTAATCCAAATTTTTAACATAAAACACTCTACAAATCACTATACATATTTTAACCAAAGAGTAAGTGCCTTCCTCTTTCCATTTTCAATTGGTTGTCCCCTAGAATAACTTGAAAAGTCTCAGAGTGAGAAAACAAAATGTAAAAAAGATAAAAGATTTAAAGAAACATTGATTTATGAAGCCATTTCAGTTTGTGCTTTTGATAATTTGGTTCTCTTAAATACATTGTTACATGTTAATTATATGCCAATACACAATTTTATTGAGAATTTTTGAATGTAAATCTAGAACAAGAAAGTAAAGTTTGTATAGGCAAAACTTCCAGGGTAATTGGCTTAGAAACAGAACAGATTCCACTATGCTGAAAGACAATAATGGAGAAAATGAATAAAGTGTGTATTATGCACTGTGTTTTCTCTCTACATTGAAATGGAAAACATTATAAGTAAAATATTATTATTTTATTTTAAAAATAAAATTACTTTTTTTTTTTGAGATGGAGTCTCGTTCTGTCGCCAGGCTGGAGTGCAGTGGTGGGATCTTGGCTCACTGCAATCTCTACCTCCTGGGTTTAAGCGATTCCCCTGCCTCAGCCTCCCAAATAGCTGGGATTACAAGAGTGCACCACCACGCCCGGCTAATTATTTGTATTTTAGTAGAGACAGGGTTTCACCATGTTGGCCAGGATGGTCTTGATCCCCTGACCTCTTGATCTGCCCACCTCAGCCTCCCAAATAGGCGTGAGCTATCACGCCCGGCCAATTACTATTTTAATAATAAAATGGTATGCTAATATTAATTCTTTAAGCTTTTACTGTTCTTTTTATATTACCAAAGAATTAACTGTACTAGCAGCCTTAATTCACAAAGAAAGACTTAGGTGGCCTTGTGATTGAACCACATCACAGACTCCTAAGACTGACCCCGCCCCTAAAAGTCTGTGATTCATCCAGACTTGTGCCCTGTGATGCATCCAGTCTCAAACACATCTGGCTCTTTTATGTCTTGAGATAGCAGTCAGAATTGCACATGAAGTTGAAGGCATACTGCCATGGCTTTTCATAAAAGCAAGAGAAGTATATAGACTTTTTCTGTGCACCTCCTGATGCTGCCCCACTCACAGGCTGTTTGGCCTGAAGTTTTAGGGAAAATCTATGTTTTTCAACCTCAGCACAGACAGGCGGGTTGGCTTCCTGGGTTGCGGCTGAGAGCCAGCATTCCATGGGTGCAGTTTTACTACCTTACTGCAAAGGCATTGCCATAGACATAGTCACTTTGGAGCAATATGCTGCTTTCCTGCTCGTTTGCACAGGACTCTGAGGAGCTTCCCATTGTCCATCCTCATGCACTTGTCTTTCTGCTTCCTAGACACTTAACAGATTTTATTGGCTGTTTGTAAATCAAACTGGTCCCAACTAATGACAATTCCTGATGGGCATAGCTCTTAAATTTTTCCATTTGGGATGTATCAGCTTTTCTCTATCCTTGCTTCCTATGTTAATGCCAATGCCTTTTTTCACAATGAAATAGGGGCCCTGGTCCTATGGGCTGATAACCAGAGGAATATATGCCACCTAACTGTAGTTGGCTAAGTAGCCAACAGAAGACACTTTTCACTTTGGATTTCATAAAATAATTTCGTGCAGAATAATCTCACAGCCTCTATAATTTATTTAAACAAATCTTCAGAAACATAATTTTTTTGTTAGAGAATTCCTGAATTTGAAATTAGGGTAACTAACTAGAGGGACTTTTTCATCACAAATGTTTTTCAACCATTATTTCCTACTCACAATACAACTGTGCTTATGTGATTGTTTACTTTTCCAAAAAAGTTGGTATTTTTTAAAGGCCCTCTCTTCAAAATTGGACACCCTCCTCTTCACCCTATTATATTTACAAAAAATGTTCTTTTTTAAAAGATCCATTTGTATTTAAGTCTTTAGTGCTCCCATTCTCTGTTGTAGAGTCAGTCATCTCTACTCACTCCTCAAACCCCATTAATATTTATCCAGTGCCTGGGGTAAGCAAAGTAGGAACTTACCCAGTCTTGGTGTGCTTACCATGACCTAAATCCCTGCATACCCCCAGAATCCTTCTTCATGACAGAGTCACATTTGCAATCTGGCACAGTAGCTTGCATAACAATAGATTCCAGTGGCCTAATTTCACCCTTGAGTTCCTGCACAACTCTCATTCAGCTGCCCTCCACTTGGTGATTTATCTAGATTTATTGTGTCAATTTGGCAGAATAGCTCTAATATAACCACTGTTGGATCTAATATCATCAATCTTCCATTTCCAGGAACAATACAGGACTGGCAATCTCCCCATGATCTTCTTCATTAAAAGCGAAGGTCTAAGAGTACACCTATGAGCTATCATTGTTTCATCCTTTGGAGAACTCTCTGTTCCAAAATCATCTGTGGTCCATCCTCTCCTTTTAAATAAATTATTCTCTCTCGGGTTCATTGAAAGGAACTGTATTGCTCTTGAAGCCTCACATATAATACTCCTCAATTTCTTTGCATTTTGAGGACCACATTATTGCTGTGTGATTGCTAATTTTCCATACCTTGTAGATTTTCTCATTATTTGAACCATGTTATAGTTTAGGAAAGAAGCTAATTACTTCCTGAAGTCAGATGTTTGATACTTCCAGTTATCCATGTAATGGAAGGACAGGAATAATTTTGAATAGGATGGTTTTTACAAAATCATTGCATTTCTATGACAGCTACCTGCACTAAAATTAATAAACAACTCACTGAGTGGTTGGACACTCAAAATTCTAGGTGTAACTTTTATCATGATTACTAATCATTCCGTAATATAAGAAATGTATTAATCACTAACTCTGTGTAAGACCAAGTGCTAGGCGCTGGGAATTCAAGCAATTCAGAAAACATCATCTCTGCACTGAAAGATCTCACAATGTAGAATCCAGTCACATTGCAGACATGTAAAAAAACACATCAAGGTCATTCAATGTGACAGATGACACATAATAGGTAAAAAGTGAAGGGCAGAGTGATTTCCTAGACATCTAGGAGAAAAGTTGTTTTCAGAGCAGGGTGAATAATGATATTGAGTGGCATCTTGACAAATGGATGAGAGGGTTGTGCGCAGACCATGTTAGGAAGGGGAGGGGCCAGGAGGCATTGAACAGTTTGACCATGGTGTGCAGTACAACAACAGAAATGGTAGCAGAGGAGACTAGACGAGACTGCTGGGTGTGCCAAGAGCAAACGTTAGAACTTCATCCTGAGGGCAAAAGGTGGCCAGGGGATTTTAAGCAATGAAATAATATGGTCAAATTTGTGATAAGAGTGTGCAAGCAGAGAGATCATTTCAGAGGTTATGACCGTGTTAAAGCAAGAGCTGATGGAAGCAGTGACAGTGGGAATGAAAAGAAGGGAATTGATTCAACATACAGGTAACAGGTCTAGCTGAGTCCTTCAAACATTTGTTCGGGGTGGTAGTAATTAAGGAAGAGCAAGAAATCAAAGGCGATCCCAACTCAGGATTCATTTTCAGGTAACTAGGTACATGGTGCTTCTAATAACCAGCAGTGTTTCTAATAACCAGCAGAAGGACTGCAGGAAGAACAGCAGGTTAGTACTAAGGTTAGTCTGAGTATTATGAAAGAGCTCTGTAAAGATAATGAGTTCTCCTTTGAACGCACTTAGTTTGGCATGAGGTATCTAAATGAAGGCTTCCGATAAATGATTACATAAATCTGGTGCTCAGGCTTAGAAATAAATATGAAAGAGTCACTAGCATAGGGTTCAGTCAATTTTGCATTCTGGCTGGTTGTACTTGAGGTATTACACTAAGAATGACAGCAATAATGATAAATAACACATGATCCCTCCCTGAAACATAGTAAGGAACAAAACCACAATTATTTGTATCTTATTCCTCTCATATATAAGGTATATGAATCTTATTCATGTATTTATTCCATGTACTAAAATAAGGCTTTACCAATACAAACTTTACTTACCTTTCAGACACATTATTATTTTAAATAACTCTTTTGATCATTCTTAAGATTAGCAACTATCAAATAAATGAATTACTAATATGGTATTGTTTCTGATTCCAAAGTATGAGAATAAACAGTTGATTCCAACTGGAAAATCATTTAGCTGAAACATTATACTTTTTATCATATCCCCTTTGTATCACATTTGTGAAGGACAGATTTGTTATACTTCCTGAATCAATGAAGATTTGGCAGCACTTATGTCATTTGGGTAGAAAGAAAGTGTTCAAACAGAGCTTTTACTTTTTTTTTTAAGAAGAGTCTCCTTCTGTCACCCAGGCTGGAGTGCAGTGGCATGATGTTGGCTCACTGCAACCTCCACCTCCTGGGTTCAAGCGATTCTTGCGTCTCAGCCACCTAAGTAGCTGGTATTACAGACGTGCACCATCACACCTGGCTAATTTTTGTATTTTTGATAGAGACAGGATTTCACCATGTTGGCCAAGCTGGTCTCAAACTCTTGACCTCAGGTGATCTGCCCACCTCAGCCTCCCAAAGTGCTAGGATTACAGACGTAAGCCACCATGCTCGGCCAGAGCTTTTACTTTTGCCCCTTTAAAATAGCAGCTCTCTTTGAAAAGTAAATATATCACATAAGCACAGTTGGCTTGTGGGTAGGAAATGATGGTTGAAAAAAATGTGTGATGAAAAAGTCCCCATAGTTACCCTAACCTCAAATTCAGAAATTCTCTGACAAAAAAAAAAAAAAAAAAATGATGTTTCTGAAGCTTTGTTTAAGTAAATTATAGAAACTCTGGAATTACTGTGTACAAAAATCATTTTATGAAACTCCAAGTGAAAAGCTTGTTCTGTTATTTAAATCCATAGTTAGCTAGTAGATATTCCTCTGGCTATCAGCCCATATTTTGAGCAAGTGACATATACAAAGAATAAGCTAAGATATTCTGATGTCTCTTAAGAAAAGGAAACATTGAATAGACAGTTTTTCAGATATGTGCATTGAATTGTTTTCACAACCTTTTATAAAATGAATGTGCTCACATAAGGCATGCAGCTATGTATCCTGTGATTTCCATAGAATGGAAAATGTCAAACCTTGTTGCTGGAAGTGCTCCAAATTACATCATGTTTTTTTTTTTGTTTGTTTTTGTTTTTGTTTTTTCTATTACCATTAAACAGGGAAGGCCATGGTAAAATTTCAGTATTTGCTGTCAAAATGGCTTTAGCCACATTGTGTGGAGGGAAGATCATGGACAAATTAAGATGTAAGTTATTCCTTGTGTCTCTCTTTGCTTTTCCCCGCTAGGTACTACCCTTTTTGCTCCCTCATTCCCCCATGTCCCCTGCCCATTTGTATCTTTCCTCATTCTATGAGAGTTGTTTGAAATACATTTTTCACTGATGTTTGGATTTTTGTCATAGCGATATTTTCATATTAGATAAATGCTAATGAAATGAATGTTTTCCTCTACTTAAAACCTGTTGAGTATCACCAACTGGCCTCTTTCTGAAATTAAAGTAAAATAAGCGCTCTTTGCAGTTAATTGTGCTATACTGCCTTACAGGTGGTACACGATGATAGGGACATGAAGGCTCAGTGGGAAACCTTCCCCTTTAAGTCTTCTAAAAGCAAGGCTCCTGGCACATTTCCTCATTCTTCTCAGCCAGCACTACTCAAATCACTAGGAACTCCAAAGGTTTCAAAGCCAACAATGTCAGGAAAGAAGAATAGGAATTACATAGAGACAGCACTGACAGAGTTAACTAGATGCCAATAAAAGCATGGTAGCTAAAGTACATTGAGTAATTATGGGCCTTAATGAATATTTTGTCTCTAAATATGGTAGAGTTCCTTAACCAACAACACATTGGGGATTGTTTGTTTGTTTGCTTTAGGTAAAGAAACTGAGACTCGTTTAACCATATGGCTAAGATGACACCAGAATTTGAACCCTGGTTTTTTTTTCCTACACCAGTGGTTCACAAATTTTAGCGTGCATCAGAATCACCTGGGGGGCTTTGATAAAACGTAGATTTCTGGGTCCCACCCCAAGAATTTCTGACTCAGTAGGCCTAGGATGAGGGTGGGTGACAACAATATTTATTTCTAAATGGTTTAAAATGATTTTGATGCTGCTGTTTAAATTTAAAATTTCCATTTAACCCTATCCTTTCCCCTAAATAGTATGAGTTGGGGCTATAATACTGTGTTAAAAAGGGCACTGTTCTGGGAATTGGGAGTTCCAGGTTGCAAGCCCAGCTGTGTGACCAATTTTCTGAGTCATCCTTTGGCAGTTACTTCACTTCTTTAGTCCTCAGCCTCCTTCTATATCCTAAATTTTGGGATTTTGTGAGATACCCATAGAGTCACACCTGGTTGCATGCAGCCATCTGTGTGACTCACAGCACAAGGCTCACCTGCTGCCTGTCCTCTTCTGAATGAGATCTCTTGCTTCTTGATCCACCCAAAAGGAAAGGATAAAGACACAGAAAAAAACCTTTTGTTCCTTTGAAATTTCCCCGGAGATGCTCCAGGGATGAATCATTTCAGTGGATCAGTGAGTAAGTGAGAGGGACAACAAAGCCTCAGGTAGCCTCAGTAGCCACACAGCTTCCCTCACTTCTGGGACTTCCCTCTATGAGAGCCAAATGCAGCCAGGATTCAGAGAAGCCTAGCCAGACCTTAGGAGGAGCCAGGGAGCTTCTCTTTTGTTAGCCTGAAAGATATAGAAAATTAAAAACTATCTACCTCAGTGCTTATTTGAGAGAGAAGGTGCTGACACCAAGGACTTTTTTTTCAAAAAAAAAAAAAAAAAAAAAAAAAAACCAGCTTCAGAGTAATCCTCGGGCATTTCCTTCAGGGTTAAGCCAGAAAAAGAAAGTTTAGCAAAATAAACCAAGGCTGAGGAAGGAAGTTCTGAGAACCTTGTCTGCCAACCCCAACTGGCCATTTACAAAGAGGACATTAGATAAATGTAAAAAACAAAACAAAATCTAAACAAAAAAAAACCACTTGGGAGATATCTAAAAATACCTATTTAATATTATATTAATAGGTACCTGGATAGAAGGGTCCCATATTAAAATAGGTTTGAGGAAAACTAAGAAAGCCAGTTTTCTGCATCTCAGAACGTCGGTCAACCTTTAACATACCAGGTTAATTCTGAGCCCTCGAAGTCCTGGTGTTTGCTATCTTTCCACTCAGCTTTGCTCAGTGTAAGATTTCATCCTCCTCCGACGAGTAAGGGTGGAGGGTGGAGGAGGGGGGCTGGTGGGGGTGACAGTCACAGAAGTCACATCTCACTACAGAGGTCCCCCAGCCCTTACAGCTCATCACCTAGCGTGGCATCTCAGACCAATTACTAAACTAGTTACTGGTTAGAGAAAAAAATATGACAGCAATGGTCATTGTATAGTCCACTTTTACCTCTTGGGCTCAGAAGGGCCATCCCTTTCCCTCAACCCATGAGTAACCCACGAACAAATGTGGGACAAATAAAGATGAAGGGAATGGTTGGTAGGTAAGGGACTAGCAATGTCAGCACAATTACAAATCTCAAGATATAACTAAGTTATTGATCAGATCTTTACAATTGTGAAAACCCTTCCAGTTCTCTCTTGGGTCCAGGAGTTCAAAGGAAACAGTATAACTGCTACAATGCTTTCTCCTCACCACATCCCATCAACCTCCAAAAAGCACTCTCTAGTGGCCAAAGTCTATCCTCTTTAGGGCAGTGAAAGAAGCAACAAATGCATGTGTCCCCTTGGAGGTAAACTAAGTTTTCTAGTCTGCAGAAACAAGTTCCACAATATCACAGACTCTGTAGAGATACAGATAGTGTGACGCCAATAAATCGCATTCCCCACTTTGAGAGCAGCTGCACCTGAATCACACCCTTAAGTGTCCCTGGTTCTCTGACTGAGGAGTCACTCTTCGTATAGTTAATCCTAGGAAGATGGTTTTAGCGGTTTCCAGGTAATTTGGTTAAAATCAATTTGACCAAAAACAATTTAATTAAAGTTAATTTGGTCACAAAAATCTCTCCAGAATGTTAGCTGGTCAAAAATGAATATCCTGAGTCATGAATATTTCTAGTTTCAGTGATAATTATTAATTGAATGAGTGAATGTGGGCAAATTTACCCACAAAATCTACCCACGGACACCATGGCTGCCCCTTGGTGAGTGGGCTTGTGGGTGTTCCTATTGTATTCTTTTGCTGGCTTGCATTTTAATGATAAAACAGGTAAGTTAGCCAGGCATGGTGGCACATGCCTTTAGTTCCAGCTACCCAGAAGGCTGAGGCAGGATAATCACTTGAACGCGGGAGGCAGAGGTTGCATGAGTTGAGATCACGCCACTACAGTGGGCGACAGAGCGAAACTCCATCTCAAAAAACCAAACCAAAACAAAACAAAACAAAAAAACAGGTAAGGTCATGATTTTCTACATTGCTTCTGTAATAAGAAAAAAGTAAAATGAAGGGATATGGAATGTTACAGGCTTGAGGGTTTTGATTTCCCTTCTGTAAAGTTTTTCTAATTCACGTTAAGCCAAAATGCCAGCTGTGCTTGTTTGGCAATTTTTCTATTTTTGTGCATAGGGATGAGAGATATTTAGCTTGTTCCAGCTACTCCCTTATTGTTGGGGAACACAGAGCAAGAATAATTAAGAATGTCAGAAATTTTAAAAAACAAAGAGAAAGCAACAGAAAATTTGAAGTTGATTTTCTTAATGCTTTAAAATGCATTAAAAGAGAAAACAACACTATGTTGCAACATAATTTCCGGTAATTAGGGCTACCATTCACTGGTAGGGTGTTCCCTGTGTAATTTCAGGGAGCATCATTGACACAGCCTAGTAGATGAAGGGCGCCCCCTGCAGTCATGTGCCATGGCAACCTAAACATAAACTTACCTAATAATACTGCTTTTTGGTCAGACTGTTCTTGGCCCAATTATAAACTGTTTTAATGGGTTGGAACATTTGTTTATACTTCTGCCTTAGGGATCCTGGATAGTTCTAGGGATCTTAAGGTATTCTAAATTCAGTGCTGTAAGCCTAGTATGTCATGTGCTGTTCTAAAGCTTTGGGGAGGACTTGTTTTTAAAATACTAGTATTATGGAAGATACTGCATATTTATTGAGTTTCTATTACTAAACTGGTTGTTTTGCCTCTATGCCTACCCCTGGGGTTTCTAACGCACTGATCCACTTTAAATTCTTCAGTATCTCCCTCAACATCTTCTGAACACAACCTAAACTCCTCAGTAGAATTCAGCCATAAAAAAGAATGAAATCCTGTCATTTGAGGCAACAGGGATGAGCCTGGAGGACATTATGTTAAGTAAAATAAGTCAGGCATGGAAAGATAAATACTGCATGTTCTCACTCATATGTGGGATCTAAAAAAAAGAAAAAGGCTGAACTCATGGAAGTAGAATTGTGCTTATTCGAGGCTGGGAAGGGTACGGGGCTGCAGCGGGTTGAGGGGGATAGGGAGAGGTTAGCTAATGGCTACAAAATTACAGCTACATAGGAGGAATACGTTCCAGTGTTCTATAGCACTGTAGGGTGACTATAGTTAACAAAATTTATTGTATATTTCCAAAAAGTTGGAAGACAAGATGTTGAATGTTCCCAACACAAAGAAATGATAAATGTTTGAAATGAGGGTAATGCTCATTATCCTGATGTGATCATTACACAATGAACACATGTATCAAGATATCACTCTGTAGCCCATAAATACATACATTAATTTTTTTACTCAGATAGAAGCTCTATAGTCTTATGGTTAATAAACTATTTGAAACAGCAGAAACCCTTTATAAATGGAGTATTTAATGAAAATGAGAGTCAATTCATGTTCTCAAAACCATAATCCAATAAAAGCCTGTGATATGCTTAACATCTGACTTTGGTGTAAAAACAATGTTTCCAGATTACATTTTGACCTTGAAAAATTAAACCTAAAGTGAATAGAGGTAGCACATTCACAGCAGTTTATCCCAGCAGCTGTGCTGGCTTGGTGACAAGCTAGTTAGCATGGTGACAAACTATATAATAGCAAACCCTTTCATTCTAATAGTGATTTGCACAGAGGAATTATAAAGCACCTTGGGAAATTATGTCATTAATATTCATTAAGTGCATATACTGGCAGAAATTGAAGAACAGTGGTTCAGCGAAGACACAGGCCCTTCAGAGAAAGATCCAGGACCCTGACTTTACCTCATTGATCATCCACAAGGCCAGGCTTCCTCTTCACTACACGAGTCAGAAAACCCTTCCCTGTAAATCAAGTGCCTTCCACCCAGAAAACTGTAATTTATAGAAAGTTTTCTGCTTCTGTAGGAAGTTAATCAAGTGTTTGTCATTACATCTTTATCCTCACTGTGTCTTTGATTTTTCAAATATCTTACACCAAAATCTGAAAGTTTTAGTGATACTATAAATTGGTAAATTTCTAGCTAGATAAATGGATGTACACACACCCCAAATTTACAGTAAAACTCTCATTATGTTTCAAATGAAGTCAGCATCTCTCTCATATATACAAAAATTTCTCCTGTTGAACTCAGAGTCAAAACAAAAAGATAGTGTCTTATTAAAGACATTTAATAAGTGTCTGTCTCTTATTAAAATGTTAGTCTTACCCAAATTACTTGTGATTGCTATGTGCCAGAATCATCTACCAAAAGAAACCAGAGAAAACATTATGCCAGGAATATTTAAGCATAAAAATTAGCTTTTATATCATTCTTTCATTAAAAAAATCTATTTTGCTACTTTTTTGTCATTTATAGCAGATATATTGAACAAAAACAGTGGAGAATGTTCATGTGATGAATAAATATCTTTCCTTTTCCTTTCATCAGATATTTTCTCAATGATTTCTGACTCCAGTGGGGTGATGGTTTATGGACGATATGATCAATTCCTTCGGGAAGTTCTCAAACTACCCACAGCAGTTTTTGAAGGTCCTTCATTTGGTTACACAGAACAGTCAGCCAGATCCTGTTTCTCCCAACAGGTAGGAGAAAAATATGTTTAAGGAAGTATCTCTTTCAAACAGTGGTTGCTCTCCTTCTAGATGTCATTCCAGGTCACAAATACTCGGACAAATTCTTCTATGTGATAGCAACCTGTAGTGTATTTTTCACTTCTATGTGATAGCAACCTGTAGTGTATTTTTCAGCCTCTGACAAATGACCTCTGAACCAGTCACTAAACCCAGCACCCCTGGATCACAATAATAGACAGTGTTTACTGACCATGAGCCAGGCACTGTGCTAAATTTTTTCCTTTCATTGTCTAATTTAATCCTTACAACAACCCTTCTGTATTAATCTCTTTTCACACTGCTATAAAGACATACCCGAGACTGGGTAATTTATAAAGAAAAGAGGTTTAACAGACTCACAGTTCTGCCTCAGGAAGCTTACAATCCTGGTGGAAGGTGAAGGAGAAGCAAAGACCCACCTTCTAAACATGGCGGCAGGAAAGAGAAAGAATGAAAAGCCCAGGGGAATCTGCCATTTATAAAACCATCAGATCTCCTGAGAACTCCCTCACTATCTCGAAAACAGCACGGGGGAAACCGCCCCCATGATCCAATCACCTCCCACTAGGTCTCTCCCTCAACACCTGGGAATTACAGTTCAAGATGTGATTGGATGGGGGCACAAAGCCTAACCATATCACCACACCCTCAGGGTCATTATTTTCACTATCACTGCACTTTCAAAGGGGCTTAATTGTCTCATTCAGCCTCATGTGAAATACATGCTTGACCCAGCAACAAGCTTTAACATTGGTTTAACAAAGGATACCAGCAAGGAATCCCAACATCTGCCACATCATGACCTGAGAGGCCCAAAATATGGCAAACACAGCTGCCTAAATCTTCTACACCATGATATATTTGGCGTTCCAAGTGATGTGTTTTAACTGGGTATGGCTCAAGCTACCCTGGGAAGCTGCATAGTTTAGGGGGCTATCTATGTGTGTACCTCTCCGGTCATGTAGAAGAGACTCCAGGCCCATTCTCCAGCATAGCCTAGTAGTAGCATAGAAATCCATACATCAAAGGTTAGTTTACCATTTTTTGAAAATCCAAACTAACATTTTGTCCACTGAAAAGGCCTCTTGACTGAGTGTGGTGGCTCACCCCTATAATCCCAGGACTTTGGGAGGCCGAGGGTCAGGAGCGCAGGAGTTCGAAACCAGTGTGAGCAACACAGGGAGACCCCATCTCTACAAAAAATTTTAAAAACTTAGGGAGGCATGGTGGTACATGCTTGTAGTCCCAGCTTCTCCGGAGGCTGAGGCAGGAGGATAGCTTGAGCCCAGAAGGCACCACTGCACTCCAGCCCAGGCAACAGAGCAAGGCCCTGTCTCAAAAAAAAAAAAAAAAAAACACAGGTATATCCCTGCCCCATAAAATGCATACAAACAAATGCTCACTACACTGTACTTTACTGATTAAGAGTCAGGAAGTCTTTTCTTTTTACTGAAATTAACTTTTAAAAACATCAATCAGCTAGGTGAGGTGGCTCACGCCTGTAATCCCAACACTTTGGGAGGCCACGGCAGGCAGATCACAAGGTCAGGAGTTTGAGACCAGCCTGTCCAATATGGTGAAACCCTGTCTTTACTAAAAATACAAAAATTAGCCGGGCATAGTGATGGGC
Organism: Rhinopithecus roxellana; assembly: GCF_007565055.1. Classification (NCBI taxonomy): domain Eukaryota; kingdom Metazoa; phylum Chordata; class Mammalia; order Primates; family Cercopithecidae; genus Rhinopithecus; species Rhinopithecus roxellana. The sequence continues at coordinate 15,784,786 of NC_044569.1, forward strand.
ACCTGTAGTCCCAGCTAGAAGCAGGAGAATCATTTGAACCCGTGAGGTGGAGGTTGCAGTGAGCCGAGATTGTGCCACTGCACTCCAGCCTGGGAGACAGAGCAAGACTCCATCTCAAAAAAAAAAAAAAAAAAGGGGGTCAATCACTTCAAAACACAAATCTATTTTTTCATTCAATTTTACTGCTTTCCAACTTTTCTCATGGCATGCTAAATGTATGACTCCTTTTATTTTTATAGTGCTTTATGCCTCACAAAGTGAATTATCTAATTTATGGCTTGCAACAACCCTGTGACCTAACAAAGAAAATATGATTCTTTTTTTAACAATATAAAGTTCATAGCTAGTGAGGGCAGGGGGCTGTTTTTAACTCTGGTCTTCTAATTCCATCTGTTAATGTTACTCTTGTGTTGTTGTTGTTGCTTTTGTTTTGTGCACTTTCAGTTCATATTTACAAATATGCAGATGATCTGACTCAAGGAAATGTAACTACCTGTTGTATTACTTCACCCAATCATGGAAACAAGAATAATTTCATTTATATCTGAATTCTTTAATTTTAGGTAGTGTATTATAGAAGAATTGGTAAATGTGCTAATGCCTCAGAATACATCTCATTCAAAATCAGCTGGAGTAATAGGACTGGGTTTTTTTGTTTGTTTGTTTAAGTCTTAAAATGACCTGTGCTGGGTGTGGTGGCTCACACAGTAATTCTAGCACTTTGAGAGGCTGAGGCAGGAGGAGAGCTTGAGTCCAAAAGTTCAAGACCAGCCTGGAAAACATAGTAAGATCTCTGAAAAAAAAATTAAAGAATTAGCCAGATGTAGTGGCACACACTTATAGTCCCAGCTACTTGGGAGGTTGAGATGAGAGGATCCCTTTAGCCCAGGTGTTCAAGGTTTCAGTGAGCTGTGATTGTGCCACTGCACTCCAGCCTGGGCCACAGAGTGAGATCCTGTCTCGAAAAGAAAAAAGAAAAAAAAAAAAGAAAGAAAAAAAGGATCTATGTGTTTATGTGTTCAAGAATTATATGTGATGTTGCCATGTTCAAAATTTCTTTTGAAATATCCTCTAGACTGTTCTATGATTGTACATATCCTTGATGTTAGGCAACTTACACATGTTGAAATCATAACAACATTGTTGGAAACTTCCAGGAGTGATTTTTAGCCAGTATGACAAATAGTCAAAATGAATAAGATCATTTCAAGTATGAAAAGAGGTAACATAAAAATAATAAGACCAGTTTATTTTTGTACTTAATGAATTGGCTATAACAGCTACTCAAGAGTCTGAGGTGGGTAGGAGGAGATAGGAGGATGACTTGAGACCAGGAGTTTGAGTTCAGCCTGGGCAGCATAGTGAGACCCCCATCTTTAAAGTAAATAAATAAATATTTTTAAAAAATAAATAAACAAAATTATCCCATCCCCTTTGATATTCTAGTTCAAAATTTCAAGTAGTGATTTTTGCATATAAATATGTATTTTGTTATTTATACCATTACAGTACATGTATTAATATAGCTTTCTTACTTTTATCATTTTGAAAGGAACTTATAGATACAATGCATTCCTTTTGTACATCCTAAAGGACCTGGATATTGAGAAAGAAGCAGACTGAATTGAGAGGAATTATATATAAAGTAATAAAAGGAACGAGTTTTAAAAAATTTAGATGGTTCTGTCCTAACAGGATTCCCTCCTGCTCTTGTATAACAGAACCATTCACATTAACCACTAAATATTTAGTACTTAAGGAAGTTGAGGAAGTTCGAAAGGGAAGTTCTATAAATTTAGAAGACTGACTGATAGGAAAATTATAAAGTGAGCTATGATGCATTCTTGAGTAAAATCCCATGGAGAATTTCAATTCTTTATTTTTCTTCATTATTTTTATACTGTCTTTCATATATACAAATGATGCTCTCAGAATTCTTTTCCTCCTGGTGATACTATTGACTCAGCCTCAGTGGAGAGAATTCAGTCCTATGTATGCTTAGGTATAAAAAGCAAGCAATGTTTTCAGTTCTGAACTAGTTTAATAACACATTTGGCAAGTTCTGTTTCTTCAGATATTAGAGGTTTATTGAGTGCTCTTTTGTTGCAGTCTCAAATGATATGATATTTACATAGCAGGTAAATTGAGATGATTCTCTGTCCTAAATTTATGTTTTTTTGTTTTTTTTTTTTTTTTAATGCAGAAAAAAGTCACGTTAAATGGTTTCTTGGACACGCTTATGTCGGATCCTCCCCCGCAGTGTCTGGTCTGGTTGCCTCTTCTGCATCGACTGGCGAATGTGGAAAATGGTGAGTAGTTACTGCCAAGCAAAGGTGATTTTTTAAATTATTGAAATTAGGCCATTAGTTCTACAGTTAGTAAGCCCAGGTTGTTGTTTTAGGGAAGCCTATTTAGTGCCTCTTAGTTTTGTTTAGGAGAGAACTAACCCATCTCCCTGTTCGGGAGGGCCTTAAAGGACCACTGAAAAATTAGGACTGTCAGTTCTAAAAACTTAGTACATCTCATGGTGTTCTTCTTAATTACAAGTCAGGTGTGGTTCAAAGACTTGGCACAATAGAAGGCGAACTTCAACAAAGAGTGTGACATTATTTTGTGTTTGTTTTAGATCTGAATTTCTCAAATTTGCATACATGGCACTGATTATTTCTTCCCAGTCACTCAACTAGAAGTAGGTGGGAGAAATGAGGAAAAAAAAAATAGATGATAGCACCCTGTTAGTCTTTAGTCATATGTTCCAGATTGTGAGCTTTCAATAGTTGTACTAACGTTAAAGATAAGAGTAAAATAACTTTCGTATCATGTCTTTTTTTAAAGCAAGTATTTCTAGGATAAAAGGAACTACTGTTGGCATATCCAGATTTCAGTAGGAAATACAGTTTGGGGCAAATTTTACAGAAATTTAAACATGAAACAGTTCAGTGCCTCCATCTAATCTTTAGGTGTTCCTACTTACTGTTCAATGTAACTGAAATTTCTCCAGACTTGACGAGGAAATAATTTAGTCTATATCTCTTACTAGAGATTTAACTTAAGTCTCTATATATTACTCAACTTCTGTGTATTTCTTTAATATACATTGAAGCTAAAGTTAGCTTAATTTTCAATTATCATTCAGAATTTTGAGCATCTGCCCTTATTTATCTCAGTTAGTTAAAAGTTATGAATTTATCCTGTTTTTCTAATAGAGAAAATTTAAAGAATGAATTTACTTTTTTTTTTTGGCAATCACTAACAATCATAGTTTTTTGTTTATCCATATGCAGAAGTGAAGAGCAATCAAGGTCCATGTTATTATGCAAAATGAGTTCATGTTATTGTTTACAGTTTAGAACTAGTCATTTTCCAATCATAAAGCCATAATTTCATTCCTTCTCTCTCAGCATTTCCTGCTGCAGGAGATCAGTTTCTTAGGCACTGTCCCAGAACAGCTGTCCCTAGATTCAAGTCCCACTCTAGTCTTTCTCAAGCGCCAGAAAGGAAGGTTATGACACTTGTTTAGAAGACAGTGCGTCCAGAGCTAGTTATGTCTTTGTTTTTACACTTTGCTTTTTATCTTCATTTATTATTATTTGTATTGTTTTTCCTGACTGGTTAGGCCAGAGAATAGCTTTACCAAAGGCAAGAATTGTTATTGTTGTTTTAGTATCTAGCTCATAGCATGTAGATAATTACTTGGATTTGATCACTTAAATCTAAATATTTTACTTTGCTTCAAATGTAGTATTTTGCTTTGCCTGCTTTATAATTCAAATTTCCTACCAAAGAAAGTTAACTGTCTCTTAAATAATTCAGAGGTATCTGAATTATTTAGAACTGTTTTCAGATAACTTACACATCTTTTTTAGGGCCCTATACTCCTGCCTCAGGAAAGAAAAAAAAAAATCTCTTTGTCAGATGTAGGCAACACCAGTCGTTAAGTAAGCCATTAGTCACTCCATTTTTTAAAAAGTAACTTAATTCTCACATCGACATCCAGTTTTTCACTCTCTGCCCATCTTCCTTTCTTTTTTCTTCCTCTCGTTCTCCACGTCTCTGATATTTGCTCTCTTCCCGCTGGACAATCGGCATTCACCCCTTGTGCTTCTGAGTCTTCCAGTGAACTGTGCTGGTCTCCTGGAGACAGAGAGCAGTTTGGGGTAAAGGCAAGTCTGTTTGGGCAATTTAAATTCTTGTAATGTGAGAGATGGGAATAGAAAGAGCAAATGGCATTACAGAGATTTTTGTTGTTAAAAGGACACCTCTTCTCCATCCCATTTCATTTCATTTCCCCGCAGGCATGATTGAAAAGGGTTGTGGGAGAATCCAGGAATGAACTAAATGTTTTTCTGAGCCCAAATCAAGTATCATCTGAAATCGTGGTGCAGAGAAAAAAGGTACAATTCCTGTAAGGCTGTATTTTTCCTTCTTCTGGTTCATATTTTTGTTTTCTTGTTTTTTCTTCACTTACGTCCCCCTTAGTCTTCCATCCGGTGGAGTGTTCCTACTGCCACAGTGAGAGTATGATGGGATTTCGCTACCGATGCCAACAGTGTCACAATTACCAGCTCTGTCAGGACTGCTTCTGGAGGGGACATGCCGGTGGTTCTCATAGCAACCAGCACCAAATGAAAGAGTACACGTCATGGGTAAGGCAAGGTCCAGGCAATACTTGGAGTTGGATGTGTGAGTGTTGCCCAGAATTAAAGGGAATACCAAGGATGGTGGCAGAATTAAAGGGCAAACTTACCTTCTATCCCAGGTCTAGTATTCAGTCCCCCTTCCTCCCACCCTCCACCCCACTGGGTGCTCTTACTTATTCTGTTGGAACCCAGTGTAGCTTCCTGAGACTTAAAATATAGGAAGACTCAAAACTATGTTACTTCTTGGAATATAGATAATTCAGTACCAATTTAAATAACAACTGAACAGCAAGGACCTTCTGGAACATAGTCTTACATTCACAGTAAGTTAAAATCTTTTCCAAGTTTTATTTTGTGGAAATGGCTTAAAAATTATTGTTAGTTTTATTTTTCTTAGATTCTGGAGTTCTTTTAAGTGCATGACTAGAATATTAAAGAAACAAGTATGAGAGGAGAGTGTGGACTTAATAATACTGTTCCATTTTACTTTTCTGCAGAGGGTGGGGAGGGGAGATTGTGGTTATATTAGCAAACCATCTTTTCATGAAGAGTCTGAGTGACCAACCTGGCAAAGGTGGCATGTGAGTGTCTGTGTGATAGATGTATTCTCAGGAGCATGTGGCACCAGGTCTGTGGGAGGAAATGTGACTCTGTGAGCTCATTGTTCAAGTGGATTATGATTTATTGATGTTTATCTTAGTTAAACTCAAAGATCAGTTCCAGCAGTGTTGCCCTTGTGCATTTCTTCAAGGATGGGTTTTTGTAGGGTATGTAGATTGGTTCTTGTGGGATATACCATCAGCCCTTCCAGCACCTCTTGGAAAAGTTCTGTCACAAGAAAATCCAACGTATTTATGAGTTTTTCTATATTTTAATGTATTTCAATTCAACCTGTAGTCTTTACTTAAAGAAGTCTTCAGAATATACCTCTGAAATCAAAATATTCTTCCTAGGAATTATTATTGGGAACTAATATTCAGTGTAAATATACTAGTACTTCATCACCAGTCAGCTTCTGAATTCAAGTAACAGTTCTTCACCAAGGCAGAGTATACTGAGAACTTGCCAATTCCAGTGCAACTCCTCACTGTTGTTTATGTCATGCTGAGGATAGATAGATAGATTAACACGGATCATGAACTACAATTTAGTTTAGAAGATAGGAGCTAAAACTTTCTATTTTCTTATTGTTAGCATATTACCAGTTTTCAAACTTCGACCCCATATCCTAAAAGATTTGGTGTTTGAAAACTAATCAGATTTAGTTGTTTTACGTAAATGCTAAATCCACATAAGGAGCCTCTTTCTTAGGGGTTGTAGACTCTAAAATTATATTCCAGGGCACTATCCATACAAAGAAGGATCAGACTTCTTGAGAAGACAGAAGGCCCTATGGTTTGTGGTGCAAAGAGCTGCTGTTGCTGCTATCTTAACTGTTCTAAGAATTACATCTTCTAACAAAAGCCAGAGGGATTTCTTGAGCAATGCTCTTACTACTTTGCTTTTAAAAAATGAGGATAATAGTCACTTCATTCTATTACCAATTAAGGACTCTAGATGTAAAAGAAAGTGACAAAATTTGAAATGGTTCCTTATGGAAAGGAAAAATATGGTTAAAGTTTTATTATTATGTTGGTGCAAAAGCAATTGCGGTTTTTGCCATTACTTTCAAATGCTTTTGCACCAACCTAATATATGTGGTAGGCTGCTTTTTATATAATTTTGACTGTATAATGTCAAGATAAACATCCCAACAATCTAAACGAAAAAGAGGCAGCATGATTCTCTGGAAATAACCTGAATTTCAAATTCTGAAGATGCAGATTGAAGTTTCATTTTCACTTCTAACTGGATGTGTTCAGCCACACCTGAAACATCTTTCTTGCACCTGGATTCCTGCAAAACCTTCTGCTCATCTTCCTTCCATACCTATTTTCTCACAAACCATTTTCTGTTCTTAAGTGAGAGCAGTCCTTCTAGAATCAGGTCTGATGCTGTCATGCCTGTGATTTAAACTCTTCATGGTCTCCCTCTGTCCTGGGGATAAAGAGACAGTTCTTAACGAGCCATATAAAGATTTTGATGATCTGCCTCCTGCTTTCCTCCCCAGAAGGGCTCCCTTCACTGTTGCTGCTTCCCCCATCCCGAATGACCTCCTAGTCTGCTGAGTTTTTGTCAGAAAGACTCCTGCAGGCCCATTAAGTCCCAGCGAAGGTGCCCCATGCACAATGCCTGCTTCCATTTATTGTAGCATTTGCTGACACTGAGCAGCAGGAGGCAGCTTGTTCAGAAACTCTCTTCCCAGCATTGAGCAAACTTCCGGACTCAGAGTTAGCACTGAAAAAGGATTTCTTCCATGAATGAATATCTATTATGTAAAGCAAATCATTTGATAAAATATTACATATATATTAGCTGTTGTCACTTCTACCTTCCTTCTTATTTCCAGAAATCACCTGCTAAGAAGCTGACTAATGCATTAAGCAAGTCCCTGAGCTGTGCTTCCAGCCGTGAACCTTTGCACCCCATGTTCCCAGATCAGCCTGAGAAACCACTCAACTTGGCTCACATCGTGTGAGTATCTCTACCCTCCCAGTAAAGAGAAAATTTTCTTCAAGGGCACATGTCTGGAGCCACACAAAGGCAATACCCTATCAGTGGTCAGCAACCAAGATTTTTCATTTAATTTTTTAAAACAGTCAGAGTAATGCCCTTACAGTTTTTTGTTGTTGTTGAGGTATACAGTACTTCCACCAGGCAGACAAGTGAAATATGCAACACTAACATAATTCGCCTGGAGGTGGAAAATATTTCAGAAAGCTTAGTTACAAAATATGGATGTTAGTGGTGCCTGCACATTGGAAGTTAACAATCAATGGGATCACTGTGGTAAAAAATGATTTACAGCATATTATTCCTGAATTTTGTATGTGCTTTGAGTTCCAAATATAAAAGCTCTTTATTGCTCTGCAGACCCAGTTTAAGATGCCAGCAAACCTAGAAATTACTTTTGTTTTTCATCCCAAGCTATATAACTTTAGAAGAATCATAGCCTGTGCAGGGGAAGGGGGAGTGGTGGGAAAATTTATCAGAATATTCAAAGATTCTTTTCTTCAAAGTATGTGTGAGTTTCATGGCAGAAGGTATTGGACCAGCAAACGGTCCTTCCAGCCATCCCTGCTACCTCCCGCGGGTGGCCAAGATAACAAGGGGGCTTAGGTAGAAGAAACAATTTTTTCCTTGGTGTTACCTTGGGCTCACAAGAAGAAAGAGTCTCATTACCTGCTTCTATACACAATTAGATACCATGTAGTCACAGATGCCTCCTTATGAACTGCCTGTTGTTTTCCACAGTTCAGTGGAACCTGTCACACCACAGGGCCTGTGTTTGCATGTTGACATCAAGAGGTGGGCTGATGGGACCTACCAGTATAGAAATTCAACAATGCAAAGTTCATGCTTCAGGCAGTTCAGCATATGATCCAGAAGGGGCACTGTGGTAGGTATGAGACCTTCATGGAAGCAGCACCTACGTTCTCCCATGGACCTTAGCAAATACCACCAAACAATTTGTGCTGCGTCACATCTGTGAGCTTTGTATAAATACTTTGGGGCTTTGTTTTGCTTGTTCCTGGGGGTGCTTTGAGGCACCTCTGACCTCAGCAGTATACACAGCCTGAAGGCTCCTGTTTCTCAGCTTATAAGCTGGCATGGGCTCAGCCTCCAGAAGCTAATGTAAACTAATTCTGTAGAATGTGGTTAACTTATTTTTGGAAATTATGCTTCTATAAATAAACCTTAAAATAAGCCAGGGATAAATCTGGGAAATGTCCCAAAGGGCCAACCACTTGCAGCAATCTACCTCACAGGAGCTTATGAAGGATCTTATTAAGGTCTAGACTTTCCTTCCCATAGCCAATTAGACACAATCACTAAGTTGCTAATAAATGACCACAACAAAGTGAGAGCAGCTGGTGCTCCCTGAGCTATGCTGAGAGTAATTTCCTACCAGCCCTGCTAGTAGTTTCACCCCAAGAAAGCAGCCTTCAACGGAACTGCTGGGTGTCATGAAGATAGGGGGTGTGGGTGTGAATAGCCTGGCTCTAAGAGCTTTGCTGCTTCCCACTCCTCCAAAGAATTAGGAAGTGATGTACTGCAATGTAAAAGTCTGTTTCACAGTGAGTCACATTGGAGTATTATCTAGCTCAGGGCCTTGTATCCAGTGGGTGCTAGGATTGGGTGGTGTGTGTGTGTGTGTGTGTGTGTGTGTGTGTGTGTGTGTGTGTGTGTGTATGGGAGAGAGAGAGAGAGGTATTTAATTGGCTGAGTAATAATTTTTAAATTTTGACTTATGGGGCAATATAATCTGTTTTGTCATTTATTGAAGTAACTGAGGGCTAAGCTACACAATACATTCTTAGTTTATGTTCCATGGAGAGATTTTAAAATTCTGTACAAAATGTGTCTTCTTTTGAGAAAACCTCTATGTATTTTACCAGATCCTCAAGAGTCCTTGAATCAGAACACTGATCTCTACTCACTGATAACATATTTTCCCAGGGTGAAAGTTTTAATTTTAAAATTCAAATTGTACAAGATAGTTAATTGTTGAAATAACATACAAGACATTCTGGATGTAGAATGTCAAGTCTATTTTAGAACAGAATATTTTTGTTCTATTTTTAGCCATAGAAATTTTTTCCATATTTGTTTCTTTATTCAAATGCTATTGTCATGAGTAGATATCCACGTCTTTTTTCTGAGACTTCTAATTTTAAAATGCATTGCTCATTTACCTATTCTAAATTATCATAGGCACATCAAGGACATTTAAAAAAAATGGTATTAAGCCTTAATCATTTATAAAAAGAATGCTCTCTTAATCTGCTATAATGAACATGTACATGGAATTAATGAATTTTCACACTTCTTCCAAATGTATGTAAATATTTTGATAAATTAGACAAAAATATATGACATTCCATACCATATCATTTTATAATAAGCCATTCCACTACTTTTATACAGTGCTGTACAGTGAAAATAAGTGAAATTTAAGAAATAAAACACACCAATACTCCCACCTCCACTTAATGCCCTTAATTTATTACTCCCAAATGTGACTTAAATTATAAAGATCTTATGCAGAAGGAATATTGTCATAGTGCAGAAATATGTGAAGTAAGCTTTATCATTGAGTCTCTAGCAAAAATCACCCTAAAAGTATGTTCCTTAGAACTATACATAGCAATAAAAATATATTTTCTAGCTGTAGCTCTGCCTTGGTCACCCTCATTCCCTCTCTGACCTTTCCCTATGCTTTCCTAAATAATTTATTAGGCAATCTTTAATTGTAGTACAAACCACATCTTTGTCATTCTTTGGGTGTAGTGTCACAAAAATATCCCAGTCCATATCAGTTGCACCCATGGATAAGCTTACAGACAGAGGTAAGAAGGGAGCAGTGAGTGGGGTGCAAGCATTGGCAATATTGATGGGCATACTCTGTCCTGTGCTGATGACCTGAGGTTCTGGGCATTGGGAATTATAGCATAGACAAAATAAAACATTTTTTTTTTTGCCACTGTGAAAAGATGTGTTGATTTTGTAAATTAATACAAATTCTTCAAAGACATATTCAGAAAAAAAGTCCATGATGTAAATGTTTAAGTGAAGGATAACGGTATGTCCTTACATAGTGCTGAAATATGTAGAACATTATAGAGCTCATGGACATAAAATTTGATGTTGAACATTATACAGTCTTCTTAAATGCACATCTTGCTGTTTAATTATTGTATTAAAAAATGCTGGCCGGGCACAGTGACTCACGCCTGTAATCCCAGCACTTGGGGAGGCAGAGGCAGGCTGATCAAGAGGTCAGGAGATCAAGACCATCCTGGTTAACACGATGAAACCCTGTCTCTATTAAAAATACAAAAAATTAGCTGAGCATGGTGGCAGGCAGCTGTAGTCCCAGCTACTAGGGATACTGAGGCAAGAGAATGGTGTGAACCCAGGAGACGGAGTTTGCAGTGAGCCGAGATCACACCACTGCACTCCAGCCTGGGCAACAGAACAAGACTCCAACTCAAAAAAAAAACATTGCTACTACATGGCGCATGTATACCTGTGTAACAAACCTGCAGGTTTTGCATATGCACCCCAGAACTTAAAGTAAAATAAAAAAAAAAATTGCTACTAGTCCTCTAATACATACTGCATCCAAAGTTGAGCAGCAAAAGCATTATAAGATATAAATAAAATTGAGAAAATAATAAGTGGAAAATGCTTTATCAATACCTAATGAAAACATTAGAAAATATTTTTATTACTCGTTTAAAACTCAAGTTCCAATTTTTTTCTTTTTTTTTTTTTTTTTCTTTTTTTCTTTTTTGTAGAAATAGGGTCTCTCTCTATTACCCAGGCTGGTCTGGAACTCCTAGGCTGAGATTATAAGTGTGAGCCACCACACCTGGCCACAACTTAAATGTGAAAAAAGTGGCAAAAATATGGCACAGTCTGACTATGTAACAAATTAACATTTTACAGGTAGACTTAGATATGGTAAAAAATAAATTTTGAAAAGAGAGACTGAATCAATAGGATTTTTAAACAGGTTACAGTACTAATATCTCTGTCACACACAAACACACATGTACATTTGCATATGGAAATGAAGCATGTGACACACAGAAAATGCCATTTTTTTTCCTATAGCCAAGGGATTTTCTACCCATCTTGTGGAGAGGTGCTGCCAGTCATGAATTAGTCCTTAAATAGAAATGAGCAGGTGGTGACATTTTGGTACTTTGACATTTGTTCTTAGCTATTGTATTGCTTGTAAATGTTACCATGATTAATGGTCTCTATTCGGTTCAATTTTTCGCTGCCAAAAGTGATACTTGGTAAGTAGTGCCGTAGTTTCCAGTCTACTTGTGAAGATGTATAATCCTGATCATAAGTGGGGATGAGACACAAAACAAGTGAGCAATATGAGGCTAGTTTAGAACTAAGTCTTCTATTGCTGTACACTCAGTTTACAAGGATGACACTTATATAAAATTGTCCTCTGTGAAGATCTTGTCCAGAAGCCCCCTATGACTTACTCTATTTTGTGGAGCTGTTTCTTTTACGTAAAACCAAATATGTTTTTGTTAGATAAGGTAACTTGCCATTTGATTGTGGAAGAAATAGGAATTTCAGTTCCTCTGAAAACCACCATTTGGTGCCAGGGCTAGCCATTCTTTGTCCCAAGTTCAGCATTTCAATGGTAGACCTTAAACAAAGCCATTTGCTGAAAAACCTTGATTTCAGCTTTGTAGTGACTGGATTCAATAGAATACATTTATCAAGCTAGTTAAAAAGCATTCTAAATCCACTTGTTTTCTCATTTTTAGACATGGAGGAAGATGGAAAAGTTAAAAAAAAAAAAAAGACAAAATCAGAAGTGTCAGGTCAAGTACTTTTTTCAACTCTTTGCAAAGCTACGACGAAGATGTTATACTCTGTTCACTGTTTTAAAATCTGGCAGATCAAACTTTTCATAATTCACAGAGGACATTTGTATAAAATTAGCATCCTTCTTCCAAATTGCTAATGTTCAACTCAAAGCAGAATTAGTTTTAAACTAGCCTTGTGTTGCTCCCTTATATATCAAAGATGCATCTTAGATAAGTAATGCAAAACACTAAGACTGTTTTCAGAACTTCAGTTTTGTCTAGAGTAGATGAAATAGTGAATCTGTTGTTTTGGCTTCGTCCAACAGATGATATGTCTTACAAAATCTCAGAGTATATAGGTTAGCACCAGCTACCATGAAAAAAGTTTCGATGAATTTATGTTATTTTTTATTTATTTTTATTTTTCCCTAAGTTATTGGGGTACAGGTTGGTATTTGGTTACATGAGTAAGTTCTTTAGTGGTGATTTGTGAGATTTTGGTGCACCCATCACCCGAGCAGTATACACTGCACCATATTTGTAATCTTTTATCCCTAACCCCAGAGACTGTTATTCTAAGTCTCAATGAATTTTTGCATGTAATGCTGACATTTTAAAACCTGCAGAGCTTCATGTCCATTCCAGTCAATACATTGGGATATACAAGTCTATCTTTTTTCCCAGAATATCTTTGTTGTAGAATCCAAAGCTGTTCTCTAAAGTAAAAATTAAACCATTTACAAATTTGGCTCTTAATCAAGCCAACATAAATTGGTTATTTAGGCTGCTATAATTAATGTCTCATCTTCAAAATGTTCTATACTGTCAAACTCAAATGTAGAATTATAGTGAAACTGAAATTTCCTGTGATTCAGAAAATGCCCCACCTCATTTTCCATCTTTTGAACTCTAAATCCCATCTCATATTACCATTCATTATCCTATATTGAACCTAAAAAAGACTCAAAATGGCTTGGAGATGAGATAGGGATCTTAGTCCTATCATTTTTCCTGACCTAAAACATTCATGATAGGAAAAGAATGACAGAATGAAATGAAAATCAGACCAAGGAAGATGGACTCCATGCATTTGGTGTTTAGAACCATGAACAATTCTGAGGAAAATTGAACTCTGTTTTCCTTCTCTTATCATAAGAAAACAAGTGAAGCTTATGGGATGCTGTACACCATATACTCTATCATATGGATCACCCAAACAACAGAAACTAACTTCATAAATCCTTGTGGAGCTTACTTGCCTCTTCACTTAGAGCAAAGGCAAATAAGGTATGATACGATTGTACAGCCTGTGTCCTTTCAGACCAGGCATGTTGGAGAGGCCCGTCATCATGGAGAACACAGAAAGAACCTTCCAAAGCCTCAGGGATCTTCCTCTTTCCAAGAGAACGTAGATTCAGTGATCAGGCCTTCAAGGCTTCTTGAGAAGGCAGTAGCAGTAAAACCACTGCCTTCTTCAAAATCCTTGTTTCATTCCAGAATATTATACAATGAAACATCAAGGCTCAAAGCTCACATCAACATTCACATCCTTGCTTCATTCCAGAATATTGTACAATTAAATATCAAGGCTCAAAGCTCATGCATCAACATTCACATGATGTCTGGAGATCTGCCTCCCAGTGTTTACCTGAGATTCTATATTCTCAAGGAAATGTTACTTTAAAACACTTAAGGAATTTAATTGGAAAATGTAAGATTTCTTGTTGATCCTGAGAAAGATAGAACTCAGATCTTCCCATCCCCTTTCCTGGAAGGATGAGGGAGAGTTTTATATGTGTGACTTTTATTTGTTTTAACTTTCTATTCACACTGTCTTTTGTTTTAGGCCTCCCAGACCTGTAACCAGCATGAATGACACCCTGTTCTCCCACTCTGTTCCCTCCTCAGGAAGTCCTTTTATTACCAGGAGGTAAGTTCCAACCCTATTATAAAATAAGCCCTTTCTTTGGTAATGAGCCTTGATTTTGTGGTAACAAAAATATTCTCATGCAAGCCAAGGGCAGAATATTGTTACTGGAAACTAGCTTGCAAATATCCATTATAAGTTTTCAATTTCATTCATTTGTATGCATTTAAAGAGGGGTATGGTGGCTTTGGGGATTAATGTCATGTCTGGAAACCTGCATTTATAATGTATCCACAGTAAGAATGTGGGGTATGTTTCAGTTTTACTGCTGACACACATGCTTCCCATCTTATTAAGGAAGTCACTTTCATAGTCCTCAGAGTGGTCTGTTGAAGTCAAGGAACTGGAATTTCAAGATGCAATGGTGTGTTATTATATAAATGGTGAAGCGTGTCATTATTTAAAGCTAAGATACAAAAGAATCCTCTGTTGGTGAACCCTGGAGTTCCTGAGGCTAGAGGCTAAAGACCAAACTTGGAAATGTAGTTTCCATATAAGCAATTTCATCGATAATAATAATAACTTTTTTAAAAGGTGGATCTGCATCTCATTTCTTTGCACAAGATCCATTCCCATGTGAGCAAGAAACAGGAGAAGCAAATATTTCTCTAAGAGTTAGCATCAGACATATGCAGGGTCAACAGGTGCTCTTGAGTCATTTGATCAAATAATTGCGAATCAAGCACCAGATAATTATTTTATAAATACATGAAGAAGGCTCACGGGAAAACAAAAATAAAGGTAAGGAAAATTGGAGTGAGTAATTGAACATAAGATTTCAAATGCCTTTCAGCAGAAAAAATGTACAGCCTCATATTTCACAAAATGCACATAATTCATCTTTTCCCTGAAGAGGTTTATAAGGTGCCAGTTTCATTCTAATATCCTGGTACATTCAACTGAGGATTTGAAGACAATGAGACTAAGAACACAGCTGATTTTTTCTTCTGAGTTCCTGTATGTGCCCATCAACAGGAACCTGAGATAAAGATGTTCCCCATAATTGTAATTAGCAGAATAAACAGAATATGGTATTTCTGATGTATAAACGAGGTCTGTAACAAGTGGAAAAGAGGAGACAGTTATACAGCAGAACATCCACAGTAGAATAATATGGTTTAGGCCCTCAGTAACTTCCTTTTAGCACTCTTTTTTAGAATCACCAGCAAATTCAACCTTTTTTTTTTTTCTGGAACAAAATCATAAACTGTAAAGTCTGTAAAAAGACACAGGTGTGCATCTGTCTAGGGAAGACCTGACGTGATGTTTAGAAATATGTATTTTTATTAGGAAGCTCTGCATTCTGCAAATGTCAAGCAGAGGTAGACCCCATCCTTACTGAAGGTCATTTTATATCATTTCAGCTCGGACGGTGCTTTTGGTGGATGCGTCTAGATGGATAACATGACTTCTTCTACCCTAAAATATTCCTATAATACTTTGAGCTGTTCTGGTTCCTCCAGGGTGCATGGTACCCATTAACCCAAAATATGATTATTTCCCTTTTTTCCCATTTTCAGTCCTTTTGGAATGTTCTCTGTGAACCACAGATATGTTGTTTAAAGCTCACATTTCTTTCTATCACCACAGAGATTGGCCTACGGTTTCTGTTTTGAGGGTGCTATTCAATAAAGCTGTGTACACTAAATGTCTTTCCTCTCTGAGTGGGCCTTGCTCTGTCCATGGGAAGTTTTAATGAGGTCTCATTGTTTGAATCCCTCAGGTTACCTGAGGGGATAAGTGCATCCAGCCCTGTGGCTGAAGAGCATTCCCTCATAAAGCAGTACGTAAATCAGCTTGATCACGGTGCACGGTCAGTATCCCAGCCCTGAATTGCTAATCATAGTAGTAGTTCCATAGCTAGACTCATAGTCATTCTACTCTAGCACTAAAATCCTCTCGTAGTATGTCTTACTGGAGATAGAGGTCTTCTGGGGTTTAATGAAATTGTGTTGAGACTTTTCAACTTGAGCTGGACTTTGCAGCTCTTTCCTCTCCTTTCCACATATTTTATGGATTTCATAGCTTCATACCAGTATACAAGAGATGTATATATGTGAAGTGTATCAAGCTGGATCTTGTTTGGACAAGTCTCTGCTTTTGTACAATTTGCAAAAACCCCAGATGGTAACTTCTAAGACTCTTGAATTAAGGAGTCTATTGGAAAGATCATTAACTAGGTGAGGCTAGGACAATGTCATAGCTGGACCTCATTGCAGTTAAAGACTTGAGGACTTGTACCTTTCTGTCCCATTGGACCTGATCCATTTTCCCCCCAGGGAGGGCAGTCTGATTCCTAATGAAGTAACAATTTCAAAAACAGTTGCTTGCTCTCAGTGCTTATTCTCTATCACTTGATAATGCTGGTGGTAAATCACTTTTGATTTCTTCATCGTGTCGATAAACTCAGATGGATAGAAATCCATCATGCCAGATGTAGGCAAAAGTTAAAGGTCTTGTACTTCTATCACTGAAACAGAACCAAAGAAATATGACCTACAGCTCTGCCCTCACCCCTACCCCATCCCAACAATGAAATAAAACCTAAGCAAGCCAAGTATAGTGCCGATCAGTATAGGGCAGCACCAAGAAAGTAGGTAAGTTCTCCATATTTTCTTTAGCCTAAGTTTGTATCATGACAGATCCTAGAAAGATAAAGCCGAATGAGGATAAATTGAAATCCCCACTCCAGAATCCTCCCCACAAACTCCTGGCATTATTCACCTAGGGCTCTTTACAAGCCTACCACTTTGATCTTCAAAAGACACAGGGATAAAACTTTGAAATCTTTCGACATCCTAGTAATCTACTTCATACAGATTTATGAGTGTGTACCTCTGGTTACCAGCATCATCTGTCTTATTCCCTGTTCTTACATCTTTTTTAGCTATGTACTTGATTCACTTTTACTTTACTTAAAAGGAAAAAAAAGGGGATTCTCAAAGGCACTCTCCCTTGGTCCTTTGAAGTCTTCTTACATGTGTGTATGTCTATGTGTGTGTGCACATGTGTACATTCAGTGCTGGTTAGAAGTTAGGTAGAATGTGGGTCATATAACATAATCAATGGACCGATTCACTTCATTCATTTTCTTGATTGTAAACTGTATGCCTAAATCTATTTTGTTTTCTTATAAATTTTTAGGAAAGAATGGCTGATTTGAGGGAAATCTATTATCACCGCTAGGGAAAGAGCTCTAAGAGCTATGTATGGTGAGCCAGCAACATTATCTAAGCTTATGAAAGATAGCTTATTATTATTATTGCAGATATTATTGCAAGGACTGACCACAAAGCCAGGTCCCAAAGGCTCTTTCTCCCCTTCACTGCCCACAGCTCTGAGCCTTTTAGGATCTGCTATCTTTTTTGGCATCATGCCTCCTTTTTAAAATCTTAATTATCTTGCCATAATCCTTACTTAGTTTATATGAGAAAGTTAACCAATACTTTTTAACATCAAGTTAGCTTCTTTCACTATGACCAAACTTCTTCATTAGTCACGGTAAAGACTAATAAAAAAAATTAGTCACACTCCTTTTACCTCCAATTTTAGAAACATCATTTAAAGTCTTCACAGGTATTTTCATAGTTGCAACCTCTAAAGTGGTAAGCACTCACAAAAGGAATCACGTTGACAATACTATATAACATTTAGCCAGGTCTTAGCACTCCACCAAATATTAGGAAATTGCTTATAATTCATATCGCATGTTGAACACAATCTAATATGCTAGTTTCTGGTTTGCTGCAATAACAAGTAGTTAATTAATCATATTGTATTAGATGTCCGGGCATGGTGGCTCACGCCTGTAATCCCAGCAGTTTGGGAGGCTGAGACAAGTGGATCACCTGAGGTCAGGAGTTCAAGACCAGCCGGGCCAAAGTAGTGAAACTCCATCTCTACTAAAAATACAAAAATTGGCCAGGCACAGTGGCACGCGTCTGTAATCCCAGCTACTCGGGAGGCTGAGGCAGGAGAATAGCTTGAACCCAGGAGGCAGAGGTTGTGGTGAGCCAAGATCGTGCCATTGCACTCCAGCCTGGGCAACAAAAGTAAAACTCCATCTCAAAAATAAATAAATAAAATAAAATAAATTTTAAAATGATACTGTATTAGGCTCTGTAGTTCCTATGAGGAGAGTGCACCCACCCCAGATACTTCCCAAATCCTGATCCCTCCAAGAGAAGCAGCAGTTGTGAGTTATTTTTTGGGTTGACTTGTTGGTCAGTTGATTGATAGGTTTGGGTTTTCAACCCAAGAAATGCTAATTTACTGTGCCTTTTTCATTTTTAAAAAATGTTTTTGCTTATGCAGAGATTCTTTACTTAACAACCCTGGCTTTTAATCTGACTCAAAAAGTTCAAGCTACATTTTAAATAGTTGTGATTTGGTAATCAAAAGTGGCTAAAAATAAATTTGAGACACTGAATGTAGCCTTTCCTTTTGAAAATCAAAGTTTTCTTCATATCTATTTTTTTCTAAGATTAATGCCCATCCATTTTCAGTCATAAAACAGATAAATTTTTAAATCAACATCTGGCACCACCCTGAAGATTTCTCACTCTTTTCAAACTTTCTGGGCATGTTGTATGAAATTTTATGAATTTGAAATAATCACTCTCTGCAGATAATTCTTTACTTCATGTAGCCCCAGAGCTCCACTAATATGTTAGATTTTTCCAAACTGGAATTACACCAGTCTACACATCAACCCTAACAATTTTCTATACTAAAATGTTAGTGCATGATTAAAACCACAGTCACCTATCTTGTTCAGTTCAGTAACCTTTATTCTCCTACTAGAGTTGCTTTGGCTATTGTCTCTGCATGCCCTGTACCAACAAGCAAACTTTCCTAGAGGCTCTCTTGACTAAAGTGTAATTAGTGTGACTTGATGATACCTGGGTACAATGTAGTAAATTAAATATGACCTAATAATTCTTATTTTTTCCATGGTACCTGTTTGAGATGGTTCAGCTTCTATGCCAGCCTGAATTGACAGCTAATTTTCCCACTGAGACACTAACCTATTTTTTAACACTGGTCTATGAATTTTCAGGTAATAGATATTTTATATTTCAGATGTAAGCTGTTGAAATCTAGAAAAAAAGAAACAGAATGTTTCAAGACATTATTTCTTGACAAAAGATTTGTGGATTCTTTTTTATTGTACTTAAATTAGTGTGATGGCCTTACTACTAAACTATGTAATTCTAGTGAGAAGGAAAATTTTATACACTATAGATACTTAAGGAGACAGCCAACTTTGTAAGTGATTCTTCACAAATCTAAATGTCACACAAGCTTATTAATAATGTAAGAATAGAAATGAAAATATCTGTTCTTAATTTGCTATATTTCAAATGTTGTTTTTCTTTTAACCATTGTGATAATTATTCTATATTAATATAATTTGTTTCTATAATATTTGTTCTCCGTGAGACTGCAGCCAGGCCTTTAATATCATGTTCAATAAAAGAAAAAATAATCTTTGTCAAGGGCTAATATAGTAACTCAACATTAGCAGAAGTGGTTTTTAAAAATATATTTCAGGTATCCAGGAAGCATCTGTGTGTGATTCTGTTACCTTTGGACCAACTCCCAAATATTTTCACTGAAGTAAAACTATTGGCATCAGTCATCACCCTTCAAAGCTAAGGGGATAATTTTTTTAATAAGTATGAAACATTTTGAGATTGTTCTACTTTTCCAGAACCCATTGTGTCGTGTGTGTGTGTGTGTGTGTGTGTGTGTGAAAAATTTTGGAAGAAGGTTATTTATGTTTATCTTTAGATATGCTACTTTCCAAAGGTCTAAAAAAGGAAATGGTGAGAAGCTAAGGATTTTTGTTAGAAAATAAAGTCTAAAGGAATATTTCCTGCCTTTTTTCTTTCAGCAGATATATCAACTTCAAAATTTACCATGCCATGCCCTCCAAGGTATGGCTGTTCCCACAACCATCGGTGATAATATGTGTGTGAAAGGATGTGCTCATACAGTGTCAAGGGATTAGTGAAAAGAAAAAGATGACAATAAGAAAAAGAGATTTGTGTGCATATAATTTTAGAAATGATAGTCTTGCTTCTCTTTGAAACTCAGATTAGAAAAAGTGTATCCCATGGTCAAGTTGAACCCCAAATAGTTCCCAGTTTCAGAGCTTAAAAGGAAGAATACATTCTGATTTGAAGACAAGGCATGTAGAACAGAAGAAGCTTTTGAAGCTCAGGCTGGGTTGTATGAAAGCCATTGTCACATTCTGACACAATGATATGCTGGAAGCACTCTTTCCTTAGTCAGGAAGTAGGTTCCATTGTGCCTGATCCTAAATCCCACAAAGAATTAGAAACTTAACTTCTCCATGCAAACTGCCAAGCTACAAAATGAAAGTTTAGAATCGAAATTAGTCTATAAAAGACTGTGATAATATAGAGCCTTGAGGGATCATTGTAAGCCCCACATCATTACCGTTTTAGTACTTTGTGTTGCTATAAAGGAGTGCCTGAGGCTGGGTAATCGACGAAGAAAAGAGGTTTAGGCTGGGCACGGTGGCTCACGCCTGTAATTCCAGCACTTTGGGAGGCCACAGCAGGTGGATCACCTGAGGTCAGGAGTTTGAGACCAGCCTGGCCAACATGGTGAAACCCCATGTCTATTAAAAATACAAAAAAAAAAAAAACGCTGAGTGTGGTGGCGGGTTCCTGTAATCCCAGCTACTCAGGAGGCTGAGGCAGAAGAATTGCTTGAACCCAGGAGGTGGAGGTTGCAGTGAGCCGAGATCACGCCATTGCACTCCAGCCTGGGCAACAAGAGCAAAACTCTGTCTCAAAAAAAAAAAGAAAGAAAAAGGAAAAGAAAAGAGGTTTATTTGGGTCATGGTTCTGCAGACTGTACATGAAGTATGGCATCAGCATCTGCTTCTGGTGAGACTTCAGGCTGCTTCCACTTACAGCAGAAGGCAAAGGGAAGCTGGTTTGTGCCAAGATCACATGAGGAGAGAGGAAGCAAGCCACAGAGAAGAGGTGCCAGGCTACTTGTAACAACCAGCCCTCAAGGGAACTAATAGAGTGAGACCTCACTCATTGCTGTGAGAATGGCACCAAGCCATTCATGAGGGATCTGCCCCCATAACCCAAACACCTCCCATTAGGCCCTGTTTCCAACATTGAGGATCAAATTTCAACATGAAGTTTGGAGGGGTCAAATATTCAAACCATAGCAATCACTGTTTTCACAGCAACTCAAGAGAAAAAATTTCACTTTGCTAGAAGAGGTTCTGGTGGAAAGTACTTCAAGTGAAAAGACTTTAAAGACCCAAGTTTTAAGTGAAACCTGTCTCCCAGTCAACTCTCAAGGTTCTTGATTCATTTCATTTTGAAAGAGTGGCTATTTTTATCTTGTTTTCATCATGCATTTGGCTTCCTCTATACGTGGTCATATTTTTGGCTTCCTAGAAACAGATGATGAGAAGAATTTGAAGCTAACTCTAGAAATTACAGAAACTATGTCAACAGTGAGTATTAAAAAGTTAGAAGTTCTTCTGGCACTAAAAATTAAGAGCTATAGCAAAACAAAATAGTTTATTTCCAGAAACTCATAAATGTTCATGGTGTAACTCTCCTATTTTCCAAGAATTGTTTTTTCTAAGAATCCTCATGGGAAAGGAAAGGAAGATAAAAGATTTTAAACTATTTCTTTAAACCAACACCGGCAAGGGCCAACACAAAGAAAATGACAGCAAAAGTTAAGAGATGTATATACATAGAATATGTCTCATTCCTTTGAGGGAGGAAGGGACCTGGTTAGAAGAAGGAAGAAAAGGAAGAGGAGAGGGGAGACAGGCAAGTGGAGTAGGGAAAGGAGGAGAGGAGCCCAAAGATTTGAAGAAAAAAAAAGGAGAAGGCCACCAAAGGAAAGTCCGGCCTATTGCCCCCTTCTCTCAGCCCTACCCCTACACAATACTGAGGCTAGGGCTCCTCCATGCTTGGGCTTTGTCAGTGGTGGGTGGTGGACCCACATTTCTGGGCCTTCACTGACACATCTTCTTCCTCCCATAGAACTTCACCAGAATAATTTGTGGCAAACACATCTTCGTGGTTGACCTTCCTGTGTTTCTTTTCTCTACTGATTCTTGCTTGTTATCTTGCACGTTCAGTGTGAGAGGTTGTCCCTATGCAATTATTCGGCTATTTGCTTAAGAAATTATTGCCACAATTTCTGGGATTCAAGGAACAGAGAAGCATAAGAAGGCAGGGAGATAGTTTAGTTTGGAGGGAAGACTTATGGATGTTTCACACAGTGTTTTGAATGGTTGTGCAAGCATCCAAAATAAATTATGTAATAGATTCATCTATCTTTAGTTACAAAAAATAATTGGGGGGATATTGGGCAGCAGGGGTACTGTAGGTACTGCATAATTAATGTATGGAGATCTGCTTCAGTACACATAGTTTGGAATGCAGTTTTGGTGGGGTAATGGTATATCACAGAACACAGAAAGTGTTTTGGTGGGATAATGGTACATCACAGAAAATGATGGCTGAAGGTGGTTATTTGGCCCTGATGGGCAGGTTTTGCAGTTTTAAAAGGAAAACATCAATATGCTGGATAAAGATAAGTATTAAGGTTATCAGGAAAGTAAATTCTCCTAAAACACAATCTAATTTATTTTTAAAGCCAATTTTGGGCCAGGCATGGTGGCTCACACCTGTAATCCCAGCACTTTGGGAGGCCAAGGGGGGAAGATCACTTGAGGTCCGGAGTTCGAGACCAGCCTGGCCAACATGGTGAAATCCCATCTGTACTAAAAATACAAAAATTAGCCAGGCATGGTGGTGTGTTCCTGTAATCCCAGCTATTCAGGAGGATGAGGCAGGAGAATCATTTGAACCCAGAAGGTGGAGGTTGCAGTGAGCCGAGATCATGCCACTGCACTCCAGCCTGTGTGATAGAGTGAGACTCCATCTCAAAAAAAAAAGTCAATTTTGTTTGGATACAGTTGAACTTTTTAAGTACAGCAATAATTTGTATAACAGATGCCTTTCTGAAGAGCTGAGTGAAAATGTCATTCATCTGCCAAACATGCATGTCTACTCTTTGCTAGTCATTTTCTTTACAAATCAAATTTAATATTAAATTTATCAGAGACCTCACTATTCAAGGAATCTTTTAATATACAGTATTATAAAGCAAGAATTCCAACTATAATGTACATAGTTCTAATGTGATATGTATAAATTTATATTTTTTAGTACTTCATGGCCTGAAAGAATGGTGCTTTATAATAGAGCCTTAAAACTTGTAGTATAAAGTTTTTAAGATTTTAACTAATTTATAAACCATTATATATATATTTAGTAGATTTAGAGTTTCTTGAAAATTTTTGGCAGAACCTCATAATTTATATCCAAGTAGTTAAATATTTGGCATTCAAACAAAGACAGACAATTTATTTTTCTATTTTCCCTGAATAAGGAGTAGGATAATTTTAGGTTTACCAGTGTGCAGGGCAAATTCTTACTTAACCTATAGAGGAGCAAACTTTCTTTAAACATATTACCAACCAATACAACTGTAATACTAAGAATTAATACCATATTTCTCAATGTAGTATGACTACAAATTGTCACAGTAGATTTTGGATGACTTTACTGTAGCCACACTTAATGAATTATTATTTATATTTCTATTTGTACTTTAATAAAACTGCATTTTAAACTTTAAAATTGCCATTTAAACTACTAAAGAAAATGAGTAGTTCCCATAATGAATCTATAATGTTAAGAATTTGCTTTAGCAATAAGACTATATTCACTAGCTTTGTATTAATATAAACATAAGAAATAACAACATATATGTATAAGACTCAAAGGTATATTTCTCTGTTTCTCTGAAAATTTTCTTTATAGCTCCACAGCCAAGATCATGTGGCTTTTGCTTGGAGTAGTAAAACACTTCCAATATGAAGCAATCTCTAGCTAGGTAATTTTCAAGTCTTTCTACTCAGCACAGAAAGTTGGAGGATGTAGGGAAGGCTAAAGTTCTTGAGTGGGATCTAAAGGCTGGCAGGACTCAGTGAACTGCTGGACTGTTTACATGCTAAGCCATGATAAATGTTGAATGAATTTTCATTATGTCTAGACATACCCAGTATAAATGCTTTCTTGTTAAGCAAATAGCAGAGGTCAAATCTGGGATCACGGTGATTGCGGTTGTGTTCTCAGGCTGGGTTTCTACTCCTACTTGAACTCTGTGGAAATCTGAAAACATCTTGAACATTTCAAAATAATAAGAAATCTGTCCAGATGGAACTTGGATCTAGACTTGGGAGTGTCTGTTGCCAGTTTCTATTCTTGAATGCATTGCGGTGTTTACGCTCTTCTTGGCTTTCCCATCTTATTAACTAGCTCTCCTCCCAAGGACAGTGAAGTAGAGCAGAACAAACTGCTGGCTAGGGCTGCTCCAGCTTTTCTGAAGGGCAAAGGGTAAGTTTCAGCCAGAGTGTACTGGAACCCTGCATTAACTAAACTAAAAATGGAGACTTCTTTTGTCAAAAATGCTTTGTGTGTGAAAGACCATCTTTGATTCAGTAAAAGCAGCTCTGCTCTAACCCAATTAACAGCACTAAGTAGTTATTTCCAGTAGACACATCTATGTTGTTATTCACTTTCCCAGATTTGTGTCTTTTTCTTTTTTGAAATGACTAAGCTGAAGATTCGATTTTCTGAAGGATATTTAATCTTTGCTTGCAACCCATTTCAATGTATTTACTGTACAGATGAATACCTTGGCCTTAGTGATTGAAAAATGTAAATCTGTTTTCTAAAACTTTATTTGACCTAAATGGAAGTCTTTATTTTTAAAGTTGGTGAAATAGAAATTGTGGGTTTTATTGCCTGGATTTCGCTTGTGTTTTTCATAGCACATCACTTACTACCCTTCCTTTACTTGCTTGGTTTTCTAAATGCCTTTTCTACCAAAAACTCACTCCTCCCTTCTCTGCTTGTTTCTGTCCACCTCTCTTAACAACACCCTTTCTTTCCCCCTGCCCTGTTTCAGGATACAGTACAGCCTGAATGTGGCAGACAGGCTAGCTGATGAACATGTTCTCATCGGGTTGTATGTCAACATGCTCCGGAACAACCCCTCATGGTTAGTGCAGGTTTGGCTGCTTGACTGTCCTTAGAGAGGGATGCAGTCTGAGCTGGTGACAAGCAGTCTCAGCAAGGAGCAAGGTCACTGGATGCCAGTGGTGACACTGAAGCACTGTTAACTGATTCAGTTAAGAAGTCTTTTGTGATGTTAGTTTGTATACTTCCCATGAAGAAACCATAAGATTCATATCCTTGTTTATATATTAGCTAAAGCGAAAACTTGCATAAAGGGATGCCTTGCTAAAGATTAGCCTTCAGGTAGATTCAGGACTCCAGGCCCCACCATTCAGTTCTGTGCTACATGTCATGCCAAATTACCACAGGATGATGATACAAGAATTTGTCTTATCCAAGGACATGGATGTCTCTGCTGATTTGGAAAACAATGCTTCATTTTACTCAAGATAAGAGTGAAAAAGAGAAAATATGATGTAATTGAATCACAAAATGGAAATCATTTAACAATGATAACAGTGGGAACAATTGTCTTTCAGCAATTCTATTGTGCATGCTTCTGATGATCATGCTGCTAAAGCCTGCTTTTACATCTTGGAATACACAAAACTTAGTTTCAGAAATGTTAAATTCAGGAATTAAGATAGCCCTGTATGCTTGGATAAAGCCACTCAAAAGGCTTTTCTCCATTTTAATTGTGACATAGGAGACTCCTTCCGCTGGTTAAAGTTACTTGGTGTTAATAATAAATGTGGATTTGCAACTTGAATTAAAGGAAAAGGACAAACTTTGTATTTATCATGTGTATTTTTCAATCTAGTTCAGACGACTGTTTTATAAACATATTTAGCAAACCAGTTCCTTGAAAATATGTCAGTTTTTCTCAATCACTTCAATTTTCTCTGAACTAAGGGCCCATGGATTTTCCACAGTTATAATTATTAAGAGAGCCAATGGGTTCAATTTCCATTAAAATGTTTCAAACCTTTAGCATCGCAAGTCCTCTTTCCTCTACTATTAGAGGAAAAGTAATTGGCAAAATTAATGACAATTACATTAAAAGTAATGGCAAAAACTGCAATTACTTTTGCACCAACCTAGTATTTCACCAACGCATCCCTCAGATGCTAGGCCATTGCTCCGTGCTCCTTGCCCTCACCACTTGATGTTATTAGCCACTTTGTTTCTGGACCTCTTTCCTCCTCACTTGAATATTTTCAAAATTTTCTTCCTATTACTGCTTCTTAGACCTATTTTTGCAAGATTAGTACATGAGATAATTTTTAGTTCTCATGAACTGATGAACATTTATGTGCTTTAGTACATACATGTATCTTATGTTTTTAAAAATGTATAACCAGTATACTAGTTTAATTTTACCTTAGATCCTACTGTTTAAGGGGATAAAAATGCACTCTTCGGCTGACCTAAATCCATCCCTTTCTTCAAATTTTGTGAGCTGCTAGATTAAATAGTATCCACTTTTTCACAACTCAGCCTCTCAAAACTACAAAATTGCTTTATTTCCAAGGAGTTTGGTACTCCAGTATTACATGGTAGCTGAAACAGTAGAACTAAGCACTGAATTTTTTTTGTTAATGGTATTGTTCATCTTTGAAGAAGAATACAGTCAGTATAGATTCAATTGTAAGGCAATGATGCAATCTCACCCTGTGTCCTCTTCCCATCATTCTAAGCACACTCTAGTTATTTCTACTGCTCTTTCTTGACCTTTTCTTAATTAAGGTTGTAACAAATAAATCTCCAAAGAGAAGAGCTCAGAGTTTGTCACTACCAGCCATTTTCCCTACTCAAGTGATTCATCATATTGACTTGATGGTTACTTAAGACCATAAATCTGTCTCAGCAGAGACACCTTGCATCTGCTTGATGAAAGCTAAATGTGATTTGTATTTTGAAAACAAAGCAGAATTTAAGACCAACCAATCAATGAAGGGGGCTTTGTTTTAATAGCTGCACCCTCCGTATTTCTGATAGTTTTTTTCTATCCTTAAAAAATTCCAACTTTTTCAAATTTCTTATGTTTTCTTCCCTTTTCTTTATGTTTTGTTAGATCCTAACAATTCCTCACAGCTGTCATGATTCTATAAGTAATGTAATGACCTCTTACCTCCTTTAACGTCATTGTAGCTACAATGCTTTACCATCAAGTCACAGTGAGACATATAATAATAGTAATAATAATCGTGTTTGTAAAACACTTACCTCATACCAAGCTCTATGTTCAGAGCTTTGTATACATAATTTCTCCTTAAAGTAGTCCTTAAATTAGTTCTTAAAGTAAGCCCATGGAGTAAATAAGATCGTCCACCTTTTATAGATAAGTAAAGGTATCATTTTAGAGAGCTTACCTGACTCTCCCATAGTCCCACAGCTATAAAAATTGGGACAGAGATTTTAACCATTATCCATCCAAGTTCATAACCACTGTGTTTCATCACCTTTTTTAAAGTCTGCATCAACACATGCCTTTCAGGATCTTTTGTGGATACCTCCTTCACACTGCATCCTCCACGTATTTACTGAGACTGCATATCTTATTCTAGTGTTTTTATTTGATTTTAGCAAACATTTTGAGCACATACTAGTAACAGGAATGGTGATTCTTAAAAGTTACCTTTTATGTATGCAGTTCCTTGAGTTGTGACTTCTCACGTTAATTGTAAGCTTCAAAAAGGGCAAGAGTTTTGTCTTCAGTTTCTTTTATCTCAACAGCTGGAGTATGAATACTACATTTTGTATTTATAAAATGCTTCAAAAATTACAGAACCTTTTTCCACAAATTATTTACTTTACTTCTCATAGTCCTAGAAGGTTGGATATGATTATTTCCATCTCACTGTTTAAAAAATATGAGCTTTGAGACATTAAGTGACTTATCTAAAGTCACATGCTAGTAAGTGCTTGCAAACAGGCCCTATGACACTGGGTCCCATCTATTTTCCACCCCATTCCTTAGCCTCCTTGTCTGTGCACCCTTCATGAGATGCTCCGCAAACAGGAACCTTATAGCCGTTCTCTATGAGAAGCTTTGTTTTTGCCGTTATTCAGACATAATCCTGATTAACTCTATGTGGCGCTCTTCTACCCTATATTAACTACTTAACACAATGGGAAACTGACTTATTTGTAATAGTTGGCTACTAAAGAAACACTTATGTCATTGCTGGTTCTGATGTCAGATAAGTAAAATAAATAAACTGCAGCTCAGGGGAGAATTTCTGCTTCCTTCCTAATTCAACGAAGTTTTAAAAGCCTTAATAATTTGTGTGCGTCTTCTTCATTGCAGGAGAAGGAGTCTGAAAATGTGATACAGTAGGCTTTTACTACCTGTCCCCAAAGCTTGTCAAGTGCCTGGGCTTGCTAGTTTATAGCCAGGGTCTGTAGTGGACCAACCAAATGATTTGAAACCAGCCCAGAACTTCTATCTCTAACCATTGTCACTTGATTAGACACCTGATGTCATATGACTAGGTTAAAATTGTTCTGCTTATATTTTTCTCAAGTACAAGAAAGTGTACATTTGTGTTGCCAATAGATTTCTTGTTAAGTGGATTAATAATCCATCTAGTTTAAAATTGTTCCACAATATTTTATGCTTTGGGGAAAAAAGATGTCTAAGAATGCCTATTTCAGAATTTCATTTACAAGGTCTAAATTTTAATTAACTTGCATGCTTAAAACTCTTAAATAGATTCCTGTTGGACCTAGTTTACAACCTAGACCACTCACCATGGTGTACAAATCTGCATGTAACTTAGTCCTTGCCTATTCCTTTCTCAGCCTCAGATCTCTTGGGGTTCTCCCATTCAATCACTACATTTATTCATGTCAGTTTTTGATCAATTCCTCCAACGAACCAAGTTCTTTCCTGCCTCAAGACCTCAATACTAGTTCTCCCCTCTGTCTGGAACATTCTTTCTCATTTCACCCCTACTATATGCACATGAACTTGCTTGTCTAGCTTCCAATCTTAGATTAAAGACACTTCCCCCAATAGGTCTCCTATATTAGTCTCTATTATAGCATATTATTTTTATTTTCTTCTTATCAGCTGCAATCATGGTTTGGTTGGTTGGCTGGTTAGCCGGTTGGCTGGTTGGCTTGTTGGTTGGTTGGTTGGTTGGTTGGTTGGCTGGCTGGTTAGTTTGTTGGTTGGTGGCTGGTTGGTTGACTCGCTACTTACTGTATCTTCAGTGGGGCGGGGACCCTCTCCAACTTGTTCACCACCTTATCTCTGACATCTAGCACAGTGCCAGGCACATAGTAGGTGCTCTATAAACATCTGTTGGTATTGTAGAATATCAGTAGTGCTGTAGCTAAAAAATTCCATCTTACCCTAAACAAAATTGTTAGGAGTAGTCAGAAACTTTACTAGCAAAATTAGAATTTTTACTATTTAAAAAAATCACTGTTATAGAGTAGCACTTAAATTGAACATTTAGGATAGGAGTATAAAATAGATGAAAAATTAAAGTATTAAGCTTTGTGTAGAGGGTAGACATGGGCAAAGTAAGCACCAGCAATTCACTGATATGGACAGAGCAACTAATAGGGTGTTCTAAAATTTTTTTTTAAACTTAAAGTGATAATTGGGCAAGAATTTTTTTAATGTTAATGCCCCCTCTATTCTTCATCTTTGTATTAGTTTGCTAAGAATGCCAAAACAAAATGCCATACTTGATGGCTTGAATAGCAGAAATTTATTTTCTTACTGTTCTGGAGGCTGGAAGTCCAAGACTAAGGTGCCAGCTTGGTTGGTTTCTCCTGTCCTTGACTTGCAGAGGGACAGCTTCCTGCTGTGCCCTTAAATAATCTTTTCTCTCTACCCCAGTGTCTCTTCCTCTCCTTAAAAGAACATCAGTCCTATGAGATTAGGGCCCCACACTATGAACTCATTTAACTGTAATTAAAGGCCCTAATTCCAAACATAGTCACATTCTAAGGTACTGGGGGTATTCATATGCTTTAGCATAAAAATCCTGGGGGAGACACAGTTGAATCCATAACCCACTTCACTACTGAATCCACTGAATTGTATGCCTTTAATATTTTTAATGTATAGGTCAAAATTTGACTGACTGTCTTTAATACATTTTGTTGATTTTGAAAAATGTGAGTTTACTGCAATCTTTTGAAAAAGAAATTATAATCTGTTGAAAGAAAAAAAAGAAGAGTTATCTACACTTAGTGTCTCTTTTATATGAGTTTTCATTTCCTGTTAACATAACTCCTTTTCTTTAGTAAAATTTTTAGGAACTTCAATTATTGAACTGGACTTCTGAGAAAGATATTTCCTTAGAATCCTGGAAATATAAATCTAAAGACTGTCACATCAGGAACAGTTGGAATAGAAGGAAATGGGGGAGTCTGAGAGTTTTTAGAAGGTAGAATGTATGACCTTGACTGTAACACAGGGGGTTATTGAAGTTAGGGTCTCGATAAAGGAGTTTAAAGGTCTCCCTTAAGGAAGCCATTATTGTGGTAAACTCTTATTGTTATCCATGAAGATTGCCATTTCATGCTTTCCTGTCTTTTTTTGTTGTTCCAAACCACTGAGGGCCACTACACTAAGCTTTGAGAGTTACTTTCTTTCCCC
Source organism: Rhinopithecus roxellana (assembly GCF_007565055.1). Classification (NCBI taxonomy): domain Eukaryota; kingdom Metazoa; phylum Chordata; class Mammalia; order Primates; family Cercopithecidae; genus Rhinopithecus; species Rhinopithecus roxellana. The sequence goes on from NC_044569.1 coordinate 15,815,520, forward strand.
ATTCTCTAGTCCCATAAAACCACTTCTCGGTCCCCATTGTCACTTTGTTCCTTTCTACCCTGACTCTCTTGAGCTCGCTGACTCCTATAATGCCAAAAAAAGTGCTCTATTCCCTTAGCATTTTGCTCTAAACCAACTGCCAAAGATAGGAAATAATCTAATAAAGCAATCTTCCATTTAAGTTAACTAATAATGCTTTCTCAGGCACTAATCCTTTTAATAGAAGAGTAGTATATGAAACTCGATGGCCTTCTAAATTAATTCTAGTGATAAATTTCCCATCACTATCCAGAGTAGTAGAAAAAATATGAAAAGAAAATATAGAAACATTTATATATGCTTTTGCTTTTACATTTATATATGCTATATGCTTTGGATCACAGTATTTTCTGGTTGACTACCCTAAACTGGAAAGCAGAAAAGGCCCAGAAAAAAATCAAAGGAATGTGAACAAACCCTGAGTTCCCAGAAATCTTTGCCAAATCACACTTTCACAAGCCCTAGCTCAGTTGGGGCCACTTGAGTTTCCTAGAATGCCACGTTGAAATCACTGGCAACAGACACTGGCCATGCATTTCAGGTAGGAAGTGGAGTGTTTTCAAAATAATGGATTTTCCTGCTCTGAAATGCAGTCAACACTGCAATCACTTTTTAATTCATCATAGTCTCGTAGCAAGACTACTGATTATAAAGTCCTGAAATGAATAGCTAGGGCTGGAGAAAGTGTTGGAATTGGTATTTATTTTAATGATTTAGGGATTATTGACCATTCATTTTCAACTATTTGTAATTGAAGTCTTGAAATAGAGAAATTTATCAGAGGAATGTTTCCTTCACCCTTGTGTAATTTGAACATGCTGAAATGGCACATGTAGACCCATAAATTGTTCATGTGCACAAAGGGGTAATATATCACACAGGCCCTCATTCACTCAGTGTTCGGGGAGGAAAGTCATGGAAGTATGAGTTATCGCTTGCTATACAGAATCCCATATCTTCACGTCTTACATTTCCAGGAAGCTTTTTAAAAACATAACCTTCATATTACTTACACTAGCTAGTCATTCATTTTAAAAGATACTTTTATCAGAAGTTTTTATCAAGGTTTTTAAAATTATTTATCAAAATACAAATGTTTCTGACAAAGTCACTTTCAAGGTGTCAAAGAGATCATGTTCCTGGGCCTGGAGCAATGGGCATTGTAATCTGCACACACTGTGTTGAATTAGATGTATAGTCCCTAATACATGAGCCAGAAATGACAAACATGTTAAAATCAAATTCGGTTGTCTCTTTGTGGGGTAGTTTGATGTCTAAAGAAAAGACAGTGTAACTTTCTCCTTTTCATTGAAGCTGTAATAAGGAATTCAGTTATTATTTTTAACCATTGCAGAATGCAGACATTGTTTTATAAAGGCAGACGTCTGCTTTAAAGCATCAGTTTTCCAGAGCTAACTCTGCCTTTGCTCTTAAAATTATTTTCTTACTCCAAATCTAAACTTGTGTACTGGGTAAAATCTCAGTCCACTGGGATTGATACTATACATTATGTAAGCCCAATATCCGACAATTTTCTGTCTTAAGGGAATGTTTATATCTGTTAAATACGAAAAACGCTCTCTTTTATATCCTTTATATTTCGGCTTCATTTCACGTATTTGTGTTTTCCATTTTGTTTTCAAGATCTTCTAGATCCTTGATACTCAGTGTTGAACCAGTACACTGGACCAATATTGTCGACATTTCTTGGAAGCCTGTTAGAAATGCATTTTCTCAGGTCCCACCCTCCCAACTTCCCCTACCGTACCACCACAGAACCAGAAACTGCATTTTCACAAGATCCCTAGGTGATGTGCTTACACTTTAAAATTTGAAAAGCACTGCTCTAGATAATTGTCAGATGGCAGATGATATTTTGAAGGAGATGAGGATTACTAATGGATACGAACATGTTACTTAAAAGGCAAAATAATAATAACATTGTATTAACTAATATTTTTGAGCACCTCACATGTTCCAGGCATCATACTCTTTTGATGCTTTTTGCATATATTATCTCATTTGAGCAAAAGGAAAGATAAGCCTCTTTTTCTGAGGAAGGAGAAATCAGTTGTTAGATAGGGAAATCCAGGAATGTTCTAGTTATTTATTATAGCTCAGAGAAAAGGGCTAAGTCTAGAGTGGAAGTATGCACATGAAGACAGCTATAGCTTATATATATAAGGAGTATAGGCTAGAGCAGAGATAATGAAGACAGGAATGTCTTATGAATGACCAGGAAAAAAAAAAAAAAAAACCTGTTATATAGTGGATTCAGCCAACCAGAGAAGAGCTATTTGAAAGTGACATAGCCAAAATGCTGGAAGAACGTAATTACTCACTCATCTTCTCACTTCACAACAAAGGTTAAAACACTATGTTTCATGTTTACTCTATTTGTAAATGTACATATAAATGATATAATAGTATGTTACTTGATATGGATCTAAGTGATTACAATGAATAATTCTTACAACCTTAATATTGGCATAAGAGGGTGTCTTTACAATATGTATTTATGAGTTAATTTCTTTAAGGACAAGCTGTAAGTATAAGAATGGATGCAGAAGAATATGTTTATGAATGAGAGGAACTAGTTTCTGATCTTGATTCTGAACTGAAACATACCACAATAACCGATAAGCCAAACTACAACCAACTAGTCTGTTAACAAGATTAGTGCTATTGGTATGTTTCGTAGAATTATTTTTAATGGCACCCAGAACTTAGTCTTGAATGGAGGATTTCAGAGAATGAAGTTTTCTGAAATACAGAAGAATTAATAATGCTTCTATTTGCATTAGTTTTTAGGAACTCAGATCATCCTTATTCTAGTATGAATAGTTTCTGTAAATTTATAGGAGGCACTAAAAAATTCCATTAATGTCATTGGGAGTCACTACTATAATTCTGTTTCTCTGGAAGTAAATATAAAAGGCAGGTTATAAATAGGTAGTAATAGTATAGATGAGACTTGTATTAGTTACCTTATGCTGCATAACAAATTATCCCAAAAGTCAGTAGTTTAAAACAACAAACATTTATCATCTCAGAATTTTTGTAGGTTGAGACCCAGGTTTGGCTTAGCTAGGTCCTTCTGGTTCAAGGGCTTCCATGAGGTTGCAATCAAGATGTCACTTCAGGCTGTGATCTCATCTGAAGGCTCTACCAATGGGGATTCATTCACGTGGTAATTGGCTTGCTTGGGTTTCTCATCACCTACATCTTTCCGTAAAGGCTGCTTTATGACCTGACAGCTATTTTCCCACTAGACAGACCAAGAGAGCTAAAGAGAAAGCAAGCAAGCCCAAGATGGAAGCCATGGTCTTTTTATAATCTCATGTTGGAAGTGACATTCCATTCCTTCTGCCATATGCTATTCATTAGAAGCAGATTAGTAAGTCCAGGCCATCCTACAGGGGAGGAAATTACATGAGAATGTAATACCAGCAGGTAGGGATCACTGGACATTGACCACAATGATTTTTTTTCTTTCTTCTTGCTTTCATATTTTCTAACATGTTAATTTTGGACATGTGTTACTTGTGTAATAAGGAAAGAAAAAACATTAAAGGCAATAAAAGGAGAAATTCTTCTTGCATCAGATGTATTGATCAGAATAGTCACCTCTCTATGAGGCTTTCTTAGTAAGACAATTGAATTGACTGAAGACAGGATTTATTAATGACTTTCCTGACTACATACTAGATCATGTTACAAATTCAAGTCGAGATTGTTAATCTAACAGGGTTTTGTGTCACTTGCAAATTTTTTGCACTGAAACATTGAAATAGTAAAAACTCCTGGTGGTAATATGACTGCGGCAATGTTTCTCAGTTTCCTAACAGTCTCCTTCTTGCTCTGTTCTTAATAGCATGCTTGAGAGTTCAAACCGGCTTGATGAAGAACACAGGCTAATCGCCAGGTATGCGGCAAGGCTGGCAGCAGAGTCCTCTTCATCTGTAAGTAGTTGGAGTAAAAGAAGTCATCTGTTGGCATCTGGGATCCTTGAATTTTATATGTCATGTCTATTGTTATAGCTGGTGCTGATTACCAGGACAATTTGTGCTAATTTATTGCACATGTGTTTGTTGCTATGTTTGTGGTGTCTTGGTGGTGAATTTACAGTTTAAAAATGGAAGACTTGAGAAACAAAACCATCCACAGTAGTGTGACCCTGGAGTCAAACTGGAATCCTCGCATGCCCCTTCACTCAGTGTCAACTCCATATGAAGGGCCGAGGAAGGGGGCAAGGACTGGTTGTGACTCCTTTAATGTATTTAAAGCAGGTGTGGTTAGTGAAAGCACTAAATTTAAGGTAGAGTAGTTGCAAGTGACGCTTAAAATATACCAGTAGAAATAATAAAGCTTTCTCCATTTGTGTCTGTCTCTGAGACAAAAGCAACTGTCAGCTCGACACATTGATTCGGAATTCATCTGTGCTGACTGAGGGTGAGTTGCAATTAGTGCGTCAAAAGGACAAAGAGTGGTGGGGAGCAAGTGAGGAAGCCATTGCCTGCACCTCTCACATCAGATGTTGCAGTTATCAGAGCCCTTCATGCTGAGCATTTAACCTAATGATCCCAGATGGGAGCTGCATAATGACCCATTGCATTAGCCCTGGCACGTGCTCTCTGTGATATCCACGACTGTAACACTGTTAGAAACTACCATGAGCAAGATGGAAGGGATCCAGGGCAGGCTAAAAGTGTGCTATGTGCCCCCAAAATCAGATGTGGTGAAACAAAGATGTAATTGGAGTATATGAAATTTTAAGGAACGTAAGTAAGAAGCAAACGTGTTAAAGAAAATCGAAATATAAAATCAGCTGAGAATATGGGAGAATTAGATTTTAGGACAAGCAACGCCTCCAGGAGTCACTTGAAAGTAAAAGCAAAACAGTTTCCGGAAAAACCTCTTTTCCAAGTTTTCTTGCCTTTATCCATGCATATACCTCTATAAACAGAGGCTATGGTATACCAAAATATGGGATTAGCAATGTGTGTCCCAGCTCTCCATGACCTCATGCAAAGCACTGCTTGTTTGAGTTCAGTCTCCTCGTCTGTACATAGGTGTAAATATGCTCATTATATATGTCAGTGCTGCCTGTTATTAGCATCCACTGAGACAGTAAAATGTATGAAAGTACTGCATAAACCAGCAATTACAAAATGGCAGCCTGCAGACCAAATTTGTCCCCCAGAAATGTTTTGTTGAGCCCTACAGTGTTTTCAATTCTTTATTAGATGTCAGGACTTACAAATCAGATGGCTTTCCTTGAAAGTCTGGATTTTCATCTTATCTTAAAAGACTGACCAGATCAAATGCATATTCCTTCTGACAGCAGGCAGCTGGAGTGGAGGCATTCCTCTGCTGATTCGGACAGGGCAAGCGTGTGGCACTTTGCCACAACCCTTACCCTGGCCCACCTCCCTCTCCCTCCCTTGGGTTACTTCCCTGCCCCTTTCAGCATTTGAGTTAGTGATCCCTGGCAGACTGCTAAATCTCCATGCACATGTTATTATTTATATATGCACTAACTTCTCCAGTCTTGTTCCATTTCTTTCTAGAGAACATTAGTAACTTGTGTTCCTTGCCTACATACACTATATATAACCTTTGTGGATCCATCATAGGAAAGATACCGTCCACACATTAATTCTAGTTCCTTTGTAAATCTCTTCATAACCACATATTAAGAATAGTATGATTAGCTGAATAAATCATGATTAGTAAAATGACAGTTAGAAATGAGATGGAAAGGTCATTTACTTGGGTCAATGTTTTTCTGTATAATTCCTGATCAATTAATATACATAGCAAAGCAATAACTGAAATTCACAACTGGCTCAGATAAGTTTCTACCATTTATCAATACATAAAGTATATGCCAGAAAAGGAAGTCTTATGTAATGAAATCAGAAGAAACTCTTGAACCACAAGTCAGTGCTGCCATATGCCAGAATTAGCTATCGAAAGTAATTTAGAATCTAAAATGTAGGACCTCAAAATTTCTTGTTAGCTACACAAGTCATTCTTTGCTGAAAAGAGGTGTGAATTAAAATGCATAGACAGCTTTATAAAAGCAAAACCTTTACAAAAGTTAATCTTTCCTACAGTTAGGTTTAAAAAGCAGGACAAGATTCTCTGCATCTGGCTTAGGCAACAGTTGCCATTTTTAAAAGCTTTGCATTCTTCAGTAGAAAGATTAGTTGTGATTTTTAAAAATTTGTTTATAAAACAATAAAAATTAGTGTGGAGGGCCGGGTGTGGTGGCTCATGACTGTAATCCCAGCACTTTGGGAGGCCAAGGTGGGCGGATCACGAGGTCAGGAGATTGAGACCATCCTGGCTAACACGGTGAAACCCCGTCTGTACTAAAAATACAAAAAATTAGCCGGGTGTGGTGGTGGGCGCCTGTAGTCCCAGCTACTTGGGAGGCTGAGGCAGGAGAATGGCGTGAACCCAGGAGGCGAAACTTGCAGTGAGCTAAGCTTGCACCACTGCAATCCAGCCTGGGCAACAGAGTGAGACTCCACCTCAAAAAAAAAAAAAAAAAAAAAATTGGTCTGGAGGAATTTCCAAAATGTACTGTAAGGCAAAGAAAGCAAGATACATAATCTGACCCCATTTTTGTAAAACAAAGCAAGACACATAATCTGACCCCATTTTTGTAAAACAACACCAAATAAATCCTTGACTAAATATACGTAAACACACACAGATATATATATATATGGTATGATATGATTAATGATATCTATATTTATCTGAGAATGGAGAAAGCTATGACTGCATGTATACCAGTTGTTAAAGCTGATTGCATTACTGAAAATGATGGGCTGGAGCGGTGTGAAGGTAGAAGAAGCAAATCAAAGAATATACATGAATACGTGAATTCATCAATCTAAAATTACATGTGTGAATAAAGAAATACATAAAAGTTTGCTGATTAGAAGAATCAGAAAAGTAAGTCTTACTAACGATGACTTTAAAACTATATTTTTATTTATTTATTTTTGTGAGATGGAATCTCGCTCTGTCACCCGGGCTGGAATGCAGTGGCATGACCTCAGCTCACTGCAACCTCCACCTCAGGCTCAAGCGATTCTCCTGCCTCAGCCCCTCGAGTAGCTAGGATTACAGGTGTGTGCCATCAGGCCCAACGAATTTTTGAATTTTCAGTAGAGATGGGTTTTCCCCATGTTGGCCAGACTGGTCTCGAACTCCTGACCACAAGTTATCCGCCCGCCTCAGCCTCCCAAATTGCTGGTATTACAGGCGTGAGCCACCATGCCTGGCCTAAAACTATATTTCTAATTGTATATTACAGTAATTGAACAGTAACTCTAGAGAAAGCACCCTCTCAACAGTGCAACATCTTTTAAAGCCACCTATAATGAAAGAATAGGTACAATGAGGATAATGTGGCAAAAATAAAATCACTTCCCAAAAATTTTCAGTCAGAAAACTGAAAAATCATGTTTCCTACCTTTTGTGTATTTGCCTGCCAGAGAATGCTGTTCTGTCTTCCACTTGACAGATGTGCTCCGGATCCACAGAAAAGTTGGTCCACAGGAGAATGGCAATTGAATTTTATGTATTTGCTTTCTTTGTTTTGATAGAAATAGTTCCCTCCTCCTTGTCTGCATATCTCATAACTCGTGCCTTCCCAAATACATAGGTTCACATTCTCAATATGAAATCTTACAAACTACTTATTTTACAGCAGCCAACTCAGCAGAGAAGTGCTCCTGACATCTCTTTCACCATCGATGCGAATAAGCAGCAAAGGCAGCTGATTGCTGAGCTAGAAAACAAGAACAGGTGAGGCTTTGTAGACGTGCTGGCTTGTTTGATCAACGTGCGCATTCATTAATAACCTATGGTCGTGCTTTCAAGTTTCAGGGCTTTACACCCTGTATGCATACTCAAGGGAAGACACCTACAGTCAGTGATGCTCATTTCCGAAAAGCTGGTCTTTAGATCTTTAGAACTTCAGAAGCTTCATGAGAAAACTGCGTGTGCGTGTGTGTGTATAGTTCTGAGATGTCAATGCAATTAATGTTGCCCCTCTAGACGGTCTCACTTCCCTTTTGCTGACATACTTAATTTTGTTCAAGAGCTTCTAGTGCAGGAGGAGCCTCCTGGGTACTTGGTAGAAGGTGTCTCTACCACCCAGAAACAGGTAGGAGGCTCGCCGGAGAGAACCCCTGGAGAGACACCACCATCACCCAGTTACTCTATCCAAACATGCAGAGAGCTCCACCTGCAGCCCATCAGCAGGTTCTTCCTCTATTCAACACAGATTGACTCACAGTCCGCCTCCACGGCATACACCCCAAAAATTGTCCAGCTCATCTCCACCACCACCCAGTTCAGCCTGTCCTTTTCAAAAACATCACTCTTATGTTATTCCAGGTTTAAACCCTCTAATGTGTTCCCATCACACTTCAGTTAAATCCCACTCCTCTTACCGTGACCTGCAAGGTCCTACCTGACCTGATTCCCTCCTGCCATTCCAGCCTCAGCTTACCTTGCCCAGCACACTCCCGCCTCCCATGTCTTCCTCCTGTCTTACAGCCTTTGAACTTGTCATTCCCTCAGCCTAGAAAGCTCTTCCTCCGGGTCTCTGTGTGGATGGCTCCTTCTCATCACTGAGGTCTCAGCTCATATATCACCTCCTAAAAGACCACCTGTCTCATCCTGCCTACTCGCCCCAGCCCAGAAACTAGTCTCAATTACATCCCCCTGTGTGTGGGGGGAGGGCGGCGGGGGGTGTTACTTATCACCATCCGAAATAACCGTGTGTGTTTCTTTGTTTATTGTCTGTCTTCCCTGACTGAAACAGAAGTTCTCTGAGAACAGAGTCCGTGGCTAAATGGTCCCTGGAGCCCAGAACCAGGCCTGGCAATTGTAGAAGCTCAGTAGGCATACATTGAGTGAGAAAATGATGAATAGCTGAGTTAAGTCTCAAACTTGGTGCTGAGGAAACCCAACATGGAACAATTTGTACTAGGTTGGTGCAAACGTAATTGTGGTTTTTGGAATTATGTTTAATTACTTTTAATGGCAAAAAGCGCAATTATGTTTGTACCAACCTAACACATTCTAGTAACATGTTTTTTGAAACGGCACTAAAACATTTCCACGCTTAATCCCATTCTTAAACACTGATGTGACATTTGAGGTCGAACTGGTGGAGTAAAGGAGGAGGTTGTGATAATTATTTCATGCCTGTAAAGTTTAACCTGAGAATTTGGGGATAAATGATCAAAGTATTCTTTAAAGTTCTCAAGAAAGAATAAAAAGGAAGGTGCAAACTCTGGTTGGCACATTTTCATATTTTTTCTAGTAAGGAAAGCTTTTGGCTTAGTTGTCTTGAGACCTGGTTGTCATCATTAGGAAACCGCAAATTAGGATAGAAATAGCTTCATAAATGTGACACCATGACTCCATCACCTTTGAAACTACTGCTCTACTCTGAGCCCCGGGGAGATGTGCTCACATCAGAGCTGGAATAAAAAAATTAAAAAATTAAATTAAAAAAAAGTGTGTCACGTGATCCCTCTCAATGTAGCAAATAATAGGAGGAAAGAATTAAGAAGGGAAAGAGTAGACGCATAGTGAAGAATTAGAAAAAAACAGCCATACAAATTGGAAGTTGTTCAGGATAGTCACAAGTCTGTAAAATTACCTATTCTATTTTATATAACATTTATTATATCTACTATGTGCAAGCAATTGTGCCAAGTCAGAAACAAGCATTGAGAGTGGGAGCCAAGGCTTCAAATGAGCAAAGGCACTTAAAATAAGGTAGGAGAAAGAACCCACAGAAAGGAAAAGGGCAGTTGGGGGATGCAAGTAAAAGTGGGGACAGGCAGGCATTGGAGAAAGTGTATGAGCTGAGCTGGCAGGCAGAGGGCTCAAGGCAAACAGTGTAAAAGAACCATTGGACTTTGTGGTTCATGGAAGGCTTGTGTGAGTATTGATGACATTGATGGCAATGGGGAGTAGGAGAATGGAGGGGCCGTCCTCAAATGTACTGATACTTTACATCAATTCGGGCACTGGAAATATGGCAAGAAAAAGAAGCAAAATAAACCAGTTTTAAATTATTGACAATTAGACTTAATCCAAAGTTTCGGCTTTTTTGGAACAAAATATTATGGTTGATAACCTCAGCAAATGTTAGAATTGGAATGTAAAACAGTTTTGTTTTATTTTGGGTTTTTTTTTTTTTTCAGTCCACAAAGTAAACCAATAATATATGGTGGGAGAGGTTTATTTAAAATGACTCAGAATTAACAGATGTCAGTAAGCCAGTCAGTGTCCCATAATAAGGCAACAGAAAGAGCTAAAGAAGAGAGGAGGAAAGAAGTGATAAAAACAACCATTGTATCTGCTATTGGAAGGCTATGCCAGCTTGAGGCCTGAATGAACACCAGAATTGAGGCCATTTTCTGAAGAAGGACCTAACTTTTCCTGTAGTCTGTTCATTTGGAGTTTCTACCAGACATCATTCCATAATCCCTTCTCCATCCCTTAGTCCCTTTTCTCTAAGACATATTATGATTGCTAACGAGCATGGAGCCATCCAATGGGGAAGGGACCACAGCTGGTATTAATAACATATGCCCACAGCTTCCAGGTGGCAGCAGTAAGAAACCTGGGTCTCTGTTTTGGGGAGTTGAAGCGAGAATAAGGACAACTTTAAAATACATTTAAAGTACATGTGTACAAATATAGCTTCGTTTCGTCCTCAGAACAACTATTTAATGTAGGCAGATTGACTATTATCATCCCCATTCTACAGATAAAAATTTAAATGTGAGGTGTTATTTCTACTCTTTTTCCCCAACATGACCCACTTCACCATCATTGTGGTCTAGGTTATGTAGGGCAAACTTCATGGGGAAGGTGAGTTTTTAGGACATTTCAGGACAGTGAAATTTTGCAGTGAAAGTTCGGAGATAGAATTCCAGGTAAAAATACACACAGACTTTGAGAAAAGCAACAAGACACTTGCCAGGCTAGCACTGAGGAATCGAATAAAGAATAAAATGAAAACATCAGTATATGAAGCTTGTATACCAGACCAAAGGATTTTAATTCTATCCTGTCATGATGGACAGCAGTGGTCAGTCAAGTGACAGAATGTCCACATATTTATGGCAAAGTAATCAGCTCACTAAATATACAGGTTGCATTTACAAGGGGTTGACCAGAAGCTGGTGGGAAGTGATGAGGAACTATGTTAGATAGATGGTTCCAGAAATAAAAATAAAGGAACCCAAAAAGGAGATGATTAGACAAAAGGCAAAATAGTGCTGAAATGTTAATTTATAAGATTCTATTACTCATTTCTAAACTTCCCATTAGGGATTCCAGATTTTCCAACGACAACCTTCACACAACTCAGATTTTACTAGCAATCCTCTTTTCTTTCACTCTCTTGTTGTTTCCTTCCTCCTATTCATCTGTCCCAATACAAAGAGAAGGGATAAAACGTCAAGGTCAAAAGGGGTGTTGTGGAATATCAAAAGGAGGTTAACCCTGACCAGAGTTTTCACAAGCTGCAGCATCAGGCCTACATCCCTTCTTAGAAAGAAAACACTAACAGAAATTCACAAGCTCACGAATATCTTATCTCGGTTGCGGTGTTAATTAACCTACAGAGCACTTTGTTTTCCCTTCCAATACTCTGCTTCCACTCAGGCATGGGGATAACACATTTGAGGGGAAAGCAGGACTTCTTCTGAGGAAATACCCCAGGGATATCTGCCTCCATATGGGTCTATTTCTGATACCAGAATCAGCAGGAAGCACCATGAAGGCCCCAATAACCCTGGTCATGCCTTAATATCACTCTTGTTGCTTGTTTCCTGAACACTTTTGGATCATACTCTCTAAATCCATGTCTTTAAGAACTAGAGAGAGAAAAAAGAAACAGGAGTGAGAAGCAGAAAGAGAGATACGTTCTGTCCCTGAGTTCTTTTGTGGGTTCCAGAGCTCCCCCAACCCATCTCTGATGAGCAGCAAGTGCATCCTGAGCTCATCTCTCTGAGTCAGCAGCCTGGTGCGCTCTAGACATCCCAGAGCCAAAAGCTCCTTCAGGTAATACTACTGCACCATGGAAAGCCACCCAGAGAACCCATGTCTCTAAGGTGACAACCCAGTAATCAGGTCTGTGAGTTTAAGGGGAGGATGGAGTTCCTCACTTCATTTAATGACTCTGTCTACCCCAGGTAATCACGGACATTTCAGCAATGATCTTTAGAAGATAATGGTCCCTTATAGCACCTTTGGTGGAGTCAATCAGTTAGTATTAGGAGTACCAGGAATCTTCAAATTATATTGTATAAGTCACAGCCTGTGTTGGCTAGACCCAGCAAAGCGTGTACCAGAAGACTGAGGCAGGCTGATATATGTGGGCTTTCGGGCTAGCTAGCCTGGATTCACATCACCTCTGCCGTCTACTTGTTATTGAACTTGGGGAAATCTTTTAACTGGTCTGTGCCTGGATTCTCTCATTCATTAAACAGAGATAATAATGGTACCTATATATAATAGAACTGTTATAGAATGAAATAAAATAATATTAAAGCAGACAGCAGAGTTCCCAGGTACAGACTAACTACTTGATGCATGTTATATAGCTCTTCTTATTTTTTCTTACCAGAGCTGCTGCTCTCTTTTCCTTCCTTGGACTAAATGGCTCTGTCATGTTTCTGTCTTTAGAATCAACAAAGAGAATAGCAGGAGTCATAGAATATCAGGGTGTTAGCCCTGGAGGAAATCTTGGAAATCCCACTGTACTGATTTTCAGGCTGAGCTCTATGGTATCCTGAGGGCTCTGCAGGGGCACCTGGGAGGGCACAGCAGGTCCCAGCAACACAGGGACTTGTCATCATTTCTTTAACCCCAGCAGCACCCCTCCCCTTAAACTGTCTGACATATTGGGTATCCATGGCATATTTCTTTTAAAGAAAGGATTCCTCCATGGAATCCCAAAGAGGAGAAGAAAAAAAAAAGATTGAAAACCACTGAATTACAGTTCCATCTTCTCACCACACCCACGAAAGGTATAATGACTCACTAGTCATTAGCCTCCTGATTCTGGGGGTTTTGTGAAGCAAGCAGTTTTAAATCAGCCTTCCAAAATGGAAAGCCACTTCCTTGTCCACCAAATTCACCTTCCATTCGCAGTACTTTGCTCTATCTTACTGGCTCCTATGCCTTTTGTTGAGTAGGAAACTGACACCCCCAGCTCCCAAGAATACATGACTTAGAACACTGCTTAATGGCTTCTGACTCGCTCAGGGATAATTTGCCTTGCCAGTCACATATCCTTTATGGCTAGCCTAATGCTCACCCAAATGCAGGGAAGCCCAGGCTCTGACATCAATAGTTGACTGACACATCTCACCTCCAACAGAGGTCACACTAATAGGACTCTATGTCACAGACTCAATTACAGTGAATCTTTTTAAAAGCACTTTCCTTCTAAGGTGGACTTCCCTGAGATCCATTGTTAAGGCTGAGAGATTTAAGAAAAAAAAAAAAAAGAGAAAGAATTTTGTCTAACTCAGGTCTTCTCAGATAAATTCAATATGAGAAGTCCCTTCTTGGTGAGAGAATGAGGTTACTTAGTTTTGTGAAATGAGCCCCATTTATCCTTATTTTCCCTTCAGGCTCCTCTTACTTCGTAGCTGCAGGTACTTCATGGTGGCAGAGTGTGATCATAAATAACAGGAAGATGCACTTTTGTCTCTTAAGCAGCACACTCCAAAGTCGGACACATTACCACTGCATTACATTACTTGCTAGAGAGATGACTGGGTCCTGGTGATTTAACTCAACGACATGCTGCAGAAGCTTCAAGGTTTGGATGTACTGGAAATGAAGTCAATCTTCCTGTCACCCACAGCACCCACAGCACCTAGCTGTAGTCAAAGCCTCTTAAATACACTGGAATCTGTTGGTTAGGGAAGGTCGGTTCTGCTCCTAAACATAGGATGATCCTTTCTCCCTTTGTTCTGCTGGCCTTGATCTGCTCCGACGTTAGTGTCCTGAAAGCTAACTAACCTTGGTTTCTCACCTTCCTCCTCTCTCCCAAGAGAAATCTTACAGGAGATCCAGAGACTTCGGCTAGAGCATGAACAAGCTTCTCAGCCCACGCCAGAGAAGGCACAGCAAAACCCCACCCTGCTGGCAGAACTCCGGCTCCTCAGGTAAGAGAGCACCCACATCATCTCAGGGAATATATATGCGTGAGATCTTTGAGAAAGTCTAGCAGTGTCTAGCCAGAAAACAGTCCTCAGCTACCTTAGCTGCTGACGTTTGTTTTTTATTTTTGTTTTGTTTTTTGTTTTTTTTTTTTTCATAGCACACACCTAATTGCTGATATCTGGGGGATTTAGAGGGAAGCTGCTTATATTTTGTTCTTTCATTTGGTACAGGGAAAAGCAGTGTTTGTTTGTTTTGTTTTTGTTTTTTTGAGACGGAGTTTTGCTGTTGTTGCCCAGGCTGGAGTGCAATGGTGCAGTCTCGGCTCACTGCAACCTCCGCCTTCCAGGTACAAGCAATTCTCCTGTCTCAGCCTCCCAAGTAGCTAGGATTACAGGCATGCGCCACCACACCCAGCTAATTTTTTTGTATTTAGTAGAGGCGGGGTTTCACCATATTAGTCAGGCTGGTCTCGAACTCCTGACCTCAGGTGATCCACCCGCCTCAGCCTCCCCAAGTGCTAAGATTAAAGGCATGTGCCACCACACCCGGCCAGCAGTGTTCTTTAGATCAAAAACAACATGTCTCACTAGGAACAATTTGAACTCAGCACTTTTTAGAAATAACCAGTTAAATAAACATCACAGGTTTTTAAATGTAGACATTTACTCCAACTCTAAAAGGAGTCTGATTTTTTCTCAGTCTTGGTCTCCAATATCTTTATATTCAGGTCTTTAGTGTTAGGCATCATACCTTCTTGTACTGTAAGTGAATGTAAAAGACTAGTCTTGTTTAGCCTGTCATCATAAAATACTTGAGTTAGAAGGGACTGTAGAAGTCATCTTATTACCTGTGAAGGGTCTTGACTACGAAGTTGTCCAGGGTCTTGGCATTTTGAATAAAGAACTGGACAGAACGCACAAACGAAGCAAAAAAAGAATGAAGCAACGAAAGCACAGATATATTGAAACAAAAGTACACTCCACAGAGTAGGAGCCAGCTCCTGTAAGTGGTTCAAGAGCCCTGGTTACAGAGTTTTCTGGGGTTTAAATACCCTCTAGAGGTTTCCCATTAGTTACTTGGGTACACCCTGTGTAAATGAGGACTTGGCCCAGGACCACTCTGATTGCTTGCAGGAGGCAACCAATCAGAGGCTGAAGTGAAGTTGCAAAGTTACATCCTATGCAAACATTTGATTGGTTGCAGGAGGGGACCAATCAGAGGCATTTTCTATTATTCATCTGCCTCGCCGTACAAAGGGAGTAGCCTCTGATCCTTTTGTTACTTGGGTGGGAAAGGTGAGGTTTTCCTTTTCATTCAGTTCTAGGAAGTCGGTACAAATCGGCGTTAGTTTCGCTGCCTCCAGACCCTATTCTTCTGCCTCAATCAGATTCTGCCGCTGCATTTCAGTGCACTTCTCAGAGTCAGAAGCTAGGGAGTAGCAGGCCTTGGAAAAGAAATGTGGTTTCTCCTACTACTACCACGCTGCAAAATGAAAGTCTTGCTGTGGGCTCCATTTCAGACTAGCTTCATACCATGCCTTGAATAAGGCTGGTATTCCAGTGTATTTATGTGGCAAACAACACGATACTAAATTCAAAGACATTCCCTCATGTAAGTATCATACTGATCTTTCACAAGGCACCTGTAGTTGGAAAGTATTGATTACATTCTTTTTTTTTTTTTTTTTCTTGAGATGGAGTCTCACTCTGTCGCCCAGGTTGGAGTGCAGTGGCGCGATCTCGGCTCACTGCAACCTCCGCCCCTCCAGGTTTAAGCAATTATCTGCCTCAGCCTCCGGAGTAGCTGAGTAGCTGGGATTACAGACGCGTGCCACCACGCCCGCCTAATTTTTGGAATTTTTTTTTTTTTTTTAGTAGAGACTGGGTTTCACCATCTTGGCCAGGCTGGTCTTGAACTCCTGACCTCGTGATCCACCTGCCTCAGCCTCCCAAAGTGCTGGGATTACAGGCGTGAGCCACTGTGCCCGGCCCATTCTTTTCATCTTTCAGTTTGGGTGCCAAATATGTTCCAGGTATATCTATAACTCTGAGTCACACTTTTTATAGTAAGTACAGATGCCTCTTCGCAGAAACCCTTGTCAGAATTAGTCCCGTTTTCTTCCACCATACAAAAAGACAAAATGAAGCAGGTTCTTTATGACTATGGATTTTACCAAGTTCCTGTTGGTTGCATGGATGTTTCCGGGGACTCTATCTTTGCTCTGCTCTTCAGACTCTGTAACACCTGAGCACAGCAGAGCTTTGTTTTTCGTTAATGCATACTTTCATTTTTGTCTTAAAACCACAACGAACTTTCTAAACGATCATGTTTCCCTTTCCCTTTTCACTTCCGCCACAAGAAAACTGAAAGCTGAGTCACAGCCAGAACTGACAATGAATAGGAATGACAGGCATTTCTATGCGCTCATCTGACACTTTGCTGCATACTAACTCTGCATACACTGTCCCATATAATTGCTATAACAAACCTAGGAGATAGGCAGTGTTATGCTACTCCTTTAATAGATAAGGAAACTGAGATTCACAGAAGTCACATAGAAGTTGCAGATATCATACCTTTCACTTAGTGTATATATTTATGTATTTATATATGATATATAACGAGAAATTTTTTTCGTAAAAAATTTGTATAATTGTGTGTAATTTATGTATATATTTTCTAAGAAAAAAATTATCTTGTATGACCATGATACCATCTTCAATTCAGGAAAGTTAATGTTGATATATTGTATTCAATATAAACCCTTATTAAAATTTTGACAATTGTTCTAACACTGTTCTAAAAGAAAGTAGGTTTTAACGGCTGGGCGCGGTGGCTCACACCTGTAATCCTAGCACTTCGGGAGGCTGAGGCAGGCGGATCACACCTACAGTTTTAGAAGGTTGCTTTAACCCTCTTCCCAAAGTGCTTCTGTGGCCAAAGGGCCAAAATTACAGAACATTATCAAGAAGAGAACTGGAAAGAAATCAGAAACATTATCTGCTCTTGTGCCAAGGACTACTGTGGATGTACCTGGAACACCATACACAGACAACGTCAAAAAAAAAAAAAAGGAGAAAGAACACCTCCTGGATTTGTCACTGAGGAATATTCTTGAATGGGGCAAGACTTGAAATTCGAATGCTTCAACCCAGGAAGACAAAGACTAAAATAAGATACCATTAAAGCACATAAAATTACAATGTTTCTCATACTCTGGATTCAGAAAAGAACCAATTTTAAAGGAAATTTAAAGAAGGATTGCTTCAAGAGTAAGCAGTTCTTACTCTTGTAAGGATTGCTTGTAAGTGGCAATAATAGTTAAAAATATAAATTTAAATATTTATATTTTTTAATTATAAAGTTAAAAATATCAATTTATTCAAAAAGAATTGAGAAATGTTTATAACTTTTAAATTCATAATACATTATAGAAGAAGCCTGTAAGAAAGTAAATTAGAAATGACCCCCACTGCTTTGGGAGGCAGAGGCAGGAGGAGCTCTTGAAGCCAGGAGTTCAAGACAAGCCTGGGCAACATAGTGAGAAACTACCAAAAAAAAAAAAAATTAGTCAGGCATGGTAGCACATGCCTGTAGTATCAGCTACTCATGAGGCCAATGGCAGAAGATTGCTTGAACCCAGGAGACTGAGGTTACAATCAGCTATGATTATGCCACTGCACTCCAGCATAGGCAACAGAGTGAGACCTTGTCTCTAAAAAAAAATAGAAAAAAATAGAAAAGTATCATTTATATCACTAACCTGTCCTCCCACAAAATATCTTTCCATTGAATGAGTCATTGACCTAGCTCACGGTGACATTTTTATATCATCAGTTTTTCATTGCAGAGTTCTTGTCATAGTTTCATTTAATATGATATCTATCATTGGGACTAGCCATATCAATTTATACATTAATACATACATGTTTAAAGCTTCTGTGCAGTTTTAGTATATAAGTATGAATATTTCAAACTCAGAAATCTTTGGGGCAATGGGAAAATTGTATGTATTACTTATTCAGTAATAATCATTCAGTAATAGATTTGGAATTTATTTGAAAAGTATACATATATTTCAGAAGTGTGAACCATTAACATTCCTCATCATACTGTTTCATTTCTTTCCCGCTTTAAAGATATTTTTGGTACCTCGTAGTGTCAATATAAATGATAGGATAGATTGTCCTTACTTGTTTTCATTCTTGCTGACAGTTTAATAAAAGGTCTGTAAAACAAAACAAAAGTCAGTATGAACCTTATATATCATCTTCACTTGCTGAACAAGTATGTAGAAATGCCTTTATTTTGACTTCACTTTATGAAATCAAACTCAAACCCAAAAATTTTAATGGATTGTATCTATGTGCTAGTAATATCTCACCTCTGAGAGACACCTCAATGGGTGCTGAAGATTTCAAATGTACTTTTCTAAATCATATTTCCAAATACTAAGGTGATCAGTATTTTCTGTGAATTTGCAAAAGGGTTCTTAGATTTGGATAATCTAGAGGATTTGCCTTTTTCGGTGACAATTTGGTTTTTGTTTGTTTCAAGGGACCCCATGGCACATCACAGGGCCCACTACATAGTAAGCATTCAGAAAATATTTCATTCAATGGTTGATTAATTCAAGGTAGAAAGGTCTAAAGGAAGCGAAATGTCGAAAAGGACTTTAATTCTGATGTAGTGTGGCTGCTAACAAATAAAAGAAACACCTCCAGCTATAATTGTTTATTCATTTGATAACGGTTCCCTGCCTGGTAACTGTCTCAGAGACCCAGAGATGCCCTTTCTGTGATAGTCCACAAGTCCCTCAAGAATGGAAATGTGATTAGCTCAGAGAGTTGCATGCCGCTTCTGATGTCAGCTGCTTCTTTCTCAGACAGCGCAAAGATGAGCTGGAACAGAGAATGTCTGCTCTCCAGGAGAGCCGGAGAGAGCTAATGGTCCAGTTGGAGGGTCTCATGAAGCTGCTAAAGGTAAGACCTGCCAAATAAATTTTTCCTAAGCTTATTTTCCGTGTCATCTGTGAACATTTTTGCACATAATGTGCAATGGTTTTTCCAATTGCTGTATGTGATTTCCCTCAACATGTTGTTTCAAACTCAGATGTAAAACAATTTCTTAGACCAGTGTAGTAGTAGCTGTCAGTAATAGAACACATTCTTATCCATTTCCTGAAACCAGACTGCTGAGGGCCTTCATGGGGCAACTTCTTCTTGGCTTATTTCCAGTTTCTTTATGTCTGCAAGTAATAGAACTGGATTTATTTAGAAATATTTTATATTTAGTAGCTTTCAGCAATTCTGATTAAATTAAGAGGAGTGACTGTTAATATCAGTAAAACATTTTATTCCATTAGTGTGCTTTATCAGTAAGTCACATGATTTCTAGTGATCTCAAATACAAACTCTATGAGAGAATATCTCCTTTCTCTTCTGCAAGTAAAGTGTTTAATAAGATGATTTATAGAAGTCTTCTGTAGAGTGCTGTAATCTATTTTTCTCATTGGGAAGTGGCATTCTTCTTTGAGTAAAGCCTTATTCCCTTCTTTAGTATACATTAAATTGCATTTCAAGTCAAAGGCAGGCAAATTATGGCCACATGTCTATAGTCAGCCCATGTGATCAGTGCCACGTGATCATCCTGCCTGACATAAACAAGCAAGAACCAGTATGGATTGGAACTGTGACATGCCAAAGGCAGGAAATGAAACTTCTGATAGGAGAATGATGAAGGGAAGACCCTGGGGCAGCTCATTTGCAAGACAGGGTCTCCCAACTTTCAGTCCATGGATGTCCCACAGCCCCAACACACCAACATTTGTTGTTTTTATTTTGTCTGTCCTTTCTTTCTCTCTCTCTTTTTTTTTTTTTTTTTTGTTTGTTTGTCTACCTTTCTCTTTTCTTCCCCCTTTTTCTTCTTTTTTTTATTTCTTTCTTGGTTTCTCCCTCTTTCTTTCTTTCTTTCTTTTATTTTTTAACATATTTTTTGAAAGCTACTTTGTCCCAGCCACTGTTCTTGTAACCTTTCTTTTGTTTTCCTTACTCTATTTTATTCCTTAGTCAACTTTTCCCTCCATCAGTATCCTCTTTAGCAATTGGTATTGGGAATACTTTATCTTTACTCAACAAAATTGACTTTTCAGTAAGTTAGACATGTGCAGTATAGAATTCAATTTTTGTTGATCTATCTTGGGCAAAACAAGACTAGATAATTCATAACCTGCTGCTGCTTCTGGCCTGTTAATCTTATTTGATAACCCCCCAAAAAAACTCTCTCTGCATCCCTTTCCAAATATACCAAATGAAAAGGACTGAACCTATCTCTCCCTTCAGTGAACGACAGGAAGCTTTGAAAACTGCCCCCTATGTTCCTCCTGCTTCTGTCACCATAGCTATGACTCTTTCCCTATGAGTTAGAAGTCTATTCCCCACCAGCCATCTTGGTATCAACCTAGCCTAACAGAGCACCGCCTTTTATCAAGATGTACGCATATCAGGATAGAGAGATGGATTGTGTTGAAAAATAGTTGTACATGCAGAGAAAAGAGATGGGCCTGTAGTCTCAAGTAACCAAGTAGACTTGGAGTGATAGTCACTGAGGTGGCAGAGGCCTGGACCTGCCATCAAAGCTGTGTTGATGTTTCCTCATCTTGCATTCCTTCACACTGTATACATGCTCTTATTGGAACCCTGGGTAATCTAACTGTTATTGATTCAATCTTTCTGTAGGAAGAAGAACTGAAGCAGGGAGTAAGTTATGTCCCCTACTGCAGGTCTTAACTAACAGTGGAGGGGCCTGCCGACCTGCGGTTTTCTCATTGCTTTTGCTCTAATGTATGTTCATGCTTCAGTTTGGAAAGAGAAAAAAGTCATACTAATTTGCTTCTTTTTCAATGTAGTGCTTGAATTGAGATATATAAATTTAGCATTTTTATAACTATCACTACTATCAGCATCAAAAGAAGAACTATGACATCTTTTAGAAAAGGGACCGAATCGTCATTTATTGGAAACATTTTAGATCCCCAGAGGTATAAGTTTCAAACCAGTCTTATGCTTTTCAAATTGTTGATCAGACCCTTCTCTTAATAGAGAGACACTCAACGCACTCACTAGAGATACACTGAGGTTCATGTCATCCCAAAACCTGCAGCACCCAGAAGCTAAGCTCTACACCCCCTCACGCTGTGAGTGTTCAGTTCGGTTTCATTTTACTGAAAAACCTGTGAAACCTCTTTTTATAAAAATCAGGCAATTAAATCCCTTTTCATCACACAATTATTGAGCCTTGTTCCCCATGGCTCACCAAAATGTGCTCAGTCTTGTGAGGGAAAGACTGTACTCCGTAACTGACTGTTCACTACCTATCTTTTTGGCTCCTCCCCAAAACAGAATGCTTACTGTTGGTTGACAATAATCTCTTTTTGAAAGGAACTCCCAGCTTTTTCCTTAGCACCAAGAGCCTTTCTGCTCGGGGAGATGAGAGGGTCATTACATACTTTGTTTTTGTTTTTGTTTTTGTTTTCTGGAAATAGGGGCATTCGCATTTCCAGTTTTCCTAAACTGGAGCTGTCTGAACCTGTGGTCAGGCTCAAGAGCCAGCAGGGGGAGCAGCATACTCAAGGAAAAAAAATCAAATCAAATTAAATCAAAGCAAAATAAAAGCAGCTTTAATTTCAAGTGCATGTACTATGCTGTGTATGACAATATATCCCACTCACTAGCATTATTTAAAAGTTTCACATTATTTCCATGGATCAATTAGAACCACAGCCTGTCCCATTTCAACATATCTTTTATTTCTTCTGTATGCTCTTTTCTATTATTCATTATGTGTGTTTGTGTGTAACAAAGAATGTTTGGAAAATGCTGGACACATTTTTACCCTTCATTCCCATGGTCTGTAAAAAAGGAAAGTGTAAAATCAATCTGTAATGTCAGACAATAAAGATAATGTATTACATTATTTTGTATTTTGTGAAAAAAATTACTTTACTAAATTAAAGTCAAATTTTAACAGAAGACAGTCCCCCTGGGTGAAGGACACGTAACACTTACAGCCTGTATAATTGCCCATGAATGTATACATGGGGTATTGCTATTGTATTTCCAATACACTTAGATCATGGTAAAGAAAAATGCCTTCTTCATGATACTTCTCTGCAAATGGCTTCTTTCCTTTCCTGTCTCTAACTTAGCACATGCATAGAAAAAGGAAATAAGGTTCAATTATAACCTCCCTCCTCCTAGCAGAGAGAGAGGGCAATCATCGTGTAGTCATCAGCCTTGCTTTAGCCATTTGCCTTGGGGATACCTTCCCGGCCATTTCCCAGGCAGCACAATCTTGAAAGGCTCCTGTGGACCAGGAAGTTCGTAAACAGATGGATGCACAGAGCCAAACTGCGGCAGTGCCCCCAAGGTGGCACCACTGCCCCCTCACCTTCCAGCTCCTCTCCACCAAGCCCCTCAGCAGCTTCTGCATCTCGGGGGGCCAACGGCGGGTACTGCGGTGTAGGTACCTAAGGACCAGGGCCCACATCACCCAGATGTCAGCAATACATCGTCTGGGTGGTGACAGAGTTTGCCTATTTCACTCATTTATCTTTTTGCTTTTATACACAAACCTCTTTTCGAAAAGGACCTGAGGCAGCTTACAACAAAAGATATAAACAGTGACTTCATAAAATTGAAATAGAAAAATCAAAAACTAAAGAAAAGAAAATGTGAATATGCTAATCTTAAGGGACAAGGATGTTACTCTGCACGTTCAGGCAATGAAGCTAACAAAAGAAGATATTGGTGGTTTTATCAGTACAGAAATACCACTTCTCAGGGGAACAAAATTTCTGTTGGCATAAAATATGAAAGAAAGTCTTCACTGGGAGCTTTATAGGAGTACTGGACAATAAAAAAGGAAAGAAAGCAGTCATAGATTTCATGTGGCTGTTTCTTATACTGACCTCAGTCAAAATTAAAAGCAGAACCTTATCAATCCCAGCCCTAGAGAGGCGGTTCTGCAAAGAAATAAACAAATGTGGTCCAAATATAGACTTCTTATGGTAAAACATGATCTAAGGAGAGAATTTAGAGGTTTTAGACTGGCATCTGCTTCTAAATTCTGTTTTTATTTATGAGTGTTTCTCCCCTTTGGGGACATTATCTTTGTAAAACCAAACTTAGAACACCCCCACACAACAAATTGTACTTGATTTAATAACCTCTACTTGCTTTATCATAAGTCTGTGTGGATCAATGTAGTGTTTTATTATACTGGCATATATAATTTCTACTTCATTCTTTCTTGTTAGAGGTAATGCATGAATTTATCCCTCTCGAGGATAGAACATGAATTAAAAAAAATAGTGCCTGTAATACAATGTGATGATTATGATATCACAAGCAATAAATTTTTTTTTACAAAACTTGAATTGAAGTTATCCTACCCTCTTTCTTCTTTGTGTATCTTTAAGATTTATTGAAGGAACCATAAAAAGAACACTCATAAAACGTTTAATAGTGAAAGCAGCTGGGGTATAATTGCAGTACCAATATGTTCCAGAGTTTCTGGTACACTTCCAGTTCCAAATATTATGTACCAGTCTAAAACTGAGTAGCCTGACTTTGACTCCACAAAGTAAGGTCTCAATATTCATTTTCTTAGCAAAGTTACCGGAATTCGACCTGAATTACAGTGGTCCCAGAGTTTTGCTCACAGCTATAAGCTTAACTTACATGGTCATTAATTTCGAACTATTGATAATCCATGGCTAATAGGATTATTGTATAGATTTTAATAGATACTGGATGTGAAAGCACTTTGTAAAATCTTATGTGTCAGCTATAAGTATGAATGTATGTATATAGGTATACATACACACAGGTATATACAAACTTTTCAAATTTGATCCATATTTTACACATACCCATATACACATACACACACCCACACACACATTCACTTCTCTTCCTTACAGTTCATTAACAGTGTCTCCATCAGGGAAAGAAATTTGAAAATGACTTTTAATTTGTTCAGATCTCATGTAATTGCTTTTAACACTAGAAAAAAAGAGTCATTTTTATGTTAGACATAGTGACAGACAAGTTCAGTAAGTTTATATTTTCCCATTTCTGGTAACATCAGATATGATCCTAGATATACTAATATCTACAGAGTGTGGCTTTTGCCAAAATTTGAGTAGGTATATTAAACAGCTAATACAGTGAAGGGCTGCCAGTAGCAGATATTCTATATGAGTGCAGTGAAACATCTGATATTTTTTCTGAAAGTTTTATCTATAATAAACATTTTTGTTTGAGAGAGGTGATTAGTACAGGGTGCACATTTTAGTCAAGGATAAAACTAAGTTAATTTGCAGAACTTTTTTTCAGACTTACAATAAGGATTCATTTTTTTAAACTACATTTTAAACTTTGGGATCAAACTGTTTCTTATTTGGGAAGATAATGTCTATACATTGGTATTATGTTAAGTAATACAATTGTTCTAATTTGGTGGGGAATAAAAGTCAAGCATCATTCCAAATTCTATCTCCTACCCTTATTCTCTTCTCTGTTTATAACTGGATGGTCCAATTAAGTCAGGAAATTGTAGTCATCAGGTTTCTACTTCTTCCAAACACTTTATGGAATACTAGCAGGCCAGCAATAACCAGCTTGGGCCTCACTTTCCTGGCTTTTCCTTGCTCATCCTCTCTGGTGGGTATTCTATGCAGGCATGAACCAGTCAAAAGCGAGGGAGAGGGATAATTCACCTCATAAATGATCAACTGCAATATAAAGATGGTCATCTAGTGTTCAAAAACATACCCTCCCAGACTCACTCTTTTTAAAATTAAGTATTGATTATTATAATTAATTCTAAATAAGTAAATATTATTTCTCTGCTTAAAAGCCTTGGAAGATGACTCTCTGGTTCACAGTAAAGTCTACCCTGGATGTCCCCAGACCTACCCGTCTCTCTTTTCTAGCCTCATTTCTCTGTACACCCAGCAGCCAGCCTGACACCAGAGCCACAATGGCCTTCCCATTGGCCTCTCCACAATACGTCTCAGATTTCCCATGCTTTGCTCCTGCTATTCCAAGGCCCAGGTTGCTCTGCTCTTTTCTTCTCCCCACACTTTCTCATTTCTGCCTGGAAAGCTTCACTGTTAAAACCCAAGTCAAATGATGCCTCCTGCCTGAACAGTCAGAATTAATCACCTCCTGTGTACCCCCACAACACTCTATTCACAATGACCACTTTAAAAAGGCTGATTATAAAAATTATCATCAATGTGAAGATAGTCAGTGCATTTATATTGGAAGAATAAGGATGAAAACAGGGTTGAATGCTGCTAAACACTGCTTTGCTGCACCTTCCCAGGATGCTAGGTGCAGCCAGGCATGACCAGACTGCACTCTCAGCCAAACTGAGAGGCAGACTCTTCAGGTCTAGCGGGGAGGGGGACATAAAATTCTCTGCTCTTTCACCAGGGGGTCCTGATTCAACAATTAGACATTTGCTCCTTTTCATGAAGCATCCTTCACTTCTGATGGTGAATAGAAACCAAAACACTTCCTGGAAAATATCAAAAAATGTATGAATCTTGTCAGACTTCTAAAAAATTGATACAACAGCAAGTTGAGTAGACTTGGAGGATGGTGCATAGAAATTAATTTTTCATTTATTCTCCAGGAAGTGAGCTATTTTAAATTTGCCAAGTGTGATATATGTTTTCCTTCTTCCATAAATCAACTCTCTCCTTGGGAATTTTAGATCTATATATTGATCTGCATGGACCATTGTCCCTTAAGTCTTTGCTCCATTAATCATTGAGTAATTTCCAGGAAGGGATATTCACAGAGATTATTCACTCTAACTCTTCTACAGTTGTTAGCAGACAACTATGCCTCATGACCAGGCTGGAAGCCACCATTCCACCAAGGCCACTTCCTGTGAAAATGAAACTCAGTGACATCATCACTGATCTGCCCCAATGCCAAGAGGCCACTGCCTTTTCCTAGTGTTCCTACAAGAACAGAACAGAAGGAAGGCCAGAGATGGCTTTCCTCACAGTGGGTAGGCACTAGGAAGATGCTATGCATCAAACTGGACAGTGTCCTGACATGGAGAGATGGAGCCGTGATCACCCAGGGTGTCAGTGTCCTACCCCCAAAAGTCTGGGTAAAGGCTGGATGTGACATGGGAGTTGCCAGTTGTTGGAAAGATGCAGCTGATTATTCTCTTCAGCACAGGATCTTCCACCTAAATTCTTCACATAATCATACTGCACAAAATTGCACCAATTAGAGATTCCCTTGGGAAATGGTGGCTATTCATCATTCACACATTGGTGTAATTTAGATTCAGTCAACTGTTTTTCCCTTAACACACAACGAGAGCCAATTATTTTCTTCTTAATGTGGAACCACTAACGGGAATTTTGAAAAAGAATGCCCACAGAAAGGAGTAGCAAAAGTTGCCTTTGAGACCAGGCACTGAGCAGAGAGAGGTGGGGTGGGGCATGCCTCAGACCCACAGGAATTAGCAGAGGAGCCCAGTGCACTAAGAGATGGGGAGAGGCTCACAGAAAAGGAGGTGGAAGAGCCAGACATATGAGTCTACTTACAAATGCTGCCTAGAGGGAGGAGCCCCCAGCTCCCTGGAGAACCTTGTATAAGAGGTATAATCAAGGCTGGTATGCACTACAGCCCCGGAACAGACATTAAAGTAGTGAAATAAGGTCCATAGCCCCATATCTCAAATCACTAGATCCAGATATGTTCCAGAATTCAGAATTTATCTAGTTTTGAAAAGCAATATGATGCAGATATCATTATCAGTTGCCTCACATCCATTAAGACCAAATTCATTATGGAATGACCAGTGTTTGTCAGAGCTTTTTTGGCTTTCAAAATTGCAAATAAGAGATTGTAGGCCTGTACTTCTGCACCAATTGATAAACAGTCCAAAGCCCCTCCTACCACCCTGAGCACCCCCACACCTTTTCTGTGATCCAGCAACTAAAAGATACTGCCTGGCCCAGTAGCAGGAACCCCTAGGACACTGCTCCAGCACCACAAGGTGGTCGTGCTGGGTCTGTGCCCTGTGCCTGTTCCCTCTTCAGGCTGCTGAACCTTTCTACACTAGTGAAGCATAGATGGAAGCATATGATGGCTGGCCACAGTGCCCACAGTCCTTAGAATCAGCATGGCAAAGCCTGGGCTTGGAGTCTAAAGACTAGGGATAATCTCTGCCATTCTCTTGCTCAGAAACCTTGGGTAACCCAATTATCTCCTCTGAGCCTCAGTTTGCTAATATATAAAGTTGGAATAATAATACCTCATATGGTTGTTAAGAGGATTACATGAAGTATGAGGGGCTAAAGTGCTTTACAGACTGCAAATTGCTATTCAAATATAGGATAGTACCACTCCCACCACTGTACTAGGAAAATGAAACAAAACAGTGTGTGTAAAAGTGCTTAATACACTGTGAATTACTTACAAAAGTGGAGTTGTATTATTATTGTGAACTTCCCACCATGGAAGACAATCTGGGTTCCCAGGGATGAGAATGTAACCCACACTGATAGCCAAGAGAATCCTACTTCTTAATAACCACTCTGTCCAACTTCCCTTCTCTAGTCCCCACTCCCGGCTATGATTATTGGTCCCTTGATAAAGAGGACAGAGACAACAGGCTCAGGAGCCCTGCTAAGGGCCCTGCCTCGAAAAGGATGTACAAGAGGAATTGCCAAAGTAGGAAGAGCTCAGGGCACTTCATCAGCATCTGTCTCCATTGAGGGACTTTTTGCCAGCCGTGGCCATCAAGGCTCCCGCGCAGCCCAGGGCACGCAGAGCCCCTGGGCTCAGCCCCAACCCTGCTGCTCTGGCTCTGTCTCCTGATGAAGCAATTATTTTCACCTCTCTGAGTACTGGGCTCCACAACTTCACATTCAGAGTGAGAATGCATGGAGAGAAATCAGTGAGAGTGTATGTGAACACCCTTTGAACATCATAAAGCTTAATGCAAATGTGAAATTATTTATTATTGGCATGGGAAGGTCAAGGATGTAGTGGTAGCTCAGAAGCAGAAGGTTTCAAGGTAATGGGGCTGAGCTGCCAGAGTTTGCTGGGGAAAACCAGATCCCTCCTTGAGCAGGCCGAGGGAAGCAGGCTTCAAAAGCATCACAACTGGGCAAAGTTCTCTTCCTTGGGCCTGGACAGACCATTACAAGGTACTGTTAAGAGTGAAAGAATGGGACCCTCAGCCCACTGGGTACCCCATGAGATATTTTCTGTGCTCTGTTCTGTTTTGCTCCATTTTTAATTCTGGGTTTTTCTCAGTTTATGGCTTTAACAATTATGTGTGATGCTGAGCCCCGGAGCTAACAGCATGGCATTTTTTCAGGATTGATGTGGTGTTTTAACCACAAGCCACTGAACCCAAAGCAAATATCTAAATGGAATATTCCAGAGCATTGCTCTGGTCTGGGAGTTTGAATGGGTTAATGGTGACTCTCTGGGCCTTGCTGGAGAAGAATTCTCACTCTAGCAACCATAGCAAACAGACTGGGATGGAATTGATGTGAACACCTAATCTGTTGTGTATGCACTCAAGGGTCTCTTTGCATTTTCTTATGCATGTGATTGACTTCTTTTGTCAACTAATTATTAAAACAGGGAGAATATTTACAAGGCACCTCATTTAGAGACAAATCCTTAAGATTCGAGGTGTGACAGTCTCAGAATAGTTTCATGCCAAAAACTATAGTGCAAAGATAAGTTCCTTTAGTTGTTTTCTACTTTTTTCTTTACTTGTCTTTAAATCCTCCTATTCTGATTGTCCTGATAGAATACTGCTTTTTCGCAGGAGAAGAGAAGGACATTTCCTGCAGGAAATAATACCAATAAATTAGAAAACAAGGTTTCTTCTTCCCCATTGGAATCCCTGAGTCACTAATTTGACAAAATCAACTTTTACTGTAAAATAGAGATAAAACAATTTACACTTCATTTGATTCTTAATTTGAGACTTAATATGCACAATATTGTATGACATGATTTAAACTCTTATCCTCTAAAGATGATGCTAGTATAGTCAGATTGAAAAATTTAGAAAGCATCCATTGCAAATAGTCTTCTAGTTTGTATTTTAAACTTTCTCCTTAATGTCTTCTTATTCCTGGGAGACCTTCCTTCAAGGAGAAAGTATCCACACCTTGTAATTATCTGCATTTAACAGTACCTTCATTTTATGGGCACACATCTCATATACTGTAGAGCAATGCTGTATTAATATTTTTGGCTTTCAATATTTAACCCAAACTTCAGATTACATAGAAAATCCTAAATTATCTGCACCTGCAAATTAGCTTTAGGATTACCAACTCAATTACCTAGGATTTTCTCCTGCTTTGAAATTTCATTATCACTGTTTTCAACCATCAACTGAGGCATTGGGGATGATATATGACATTTTCTTGGGAAAGCAAATTAATGACTCGCATTGTCTCTCCAGACTCAGGGGGCTGGCTCTCCCCGCTCCTCCCCCAGCCACACCATCAGCAGGCCAATTCCCATGCCCGTCCGGTCAGCATCAGCCTGCTCCACCCCGACGCACACGCCGCAGGACTCCCTCACAGGGGTAGGGGGAGATGTACAGGAGGCATTTGCACAAAGTAAGTGGCTTTATTTTTTGTTGTGGTCTGCTTTTATGTGACAAATAGGTCACCAAGGTCTGTTGAGTGGTCAAGAGTTGTCAGAGCAACATATGACTTCATATTGAAGAGTCTTTCATGGCTGGTGTCAGAGCTGGGCCTGCCAGCCATTTTGGGAACTCCTGACACCGATTTGTTCTCACTTCACCATTTTACCTTCCTTTGGCTTTTGTTATCCTGTCTTATTTTTTAGTAAGTCTTTGTTCATCAAAAGACAGGAAATCTTTTCACCAGGACCCCCAGAAAACTTCATAAATGCAATCCATT
Organism: Rhinopithecus roxellana; assembly: GCF_007565055.1. Lineage (NCBI taxonomy): Eukaryota > Metazoa > Chordata > Mammalia > Primates > Cercopithecidae > Rhinopithecus > Rhinopithecus roxellana. The sequence goes on from NC_044569.1 coordinate 15,845,788, forward strand.
TTTTTTAATTCTTAGAGATATTATCTCATATTGTCTTTTCTTTATATTAAAGTCAAGACTGAGATAAGTAATCACAGCTCTTTAGCAATGAGGTAAGCAAGAAGGACATTTAGTCATTTGACAGATTCCCTGTTCAGATTCCCCAAAGAGTTGAACCATTGCCTCTGTAAGGTAGGGCTACAGGGTTGGGCCTCTGCAGTTAGAGGAGTACAAAGAGGGATGGGGATGCCAGCCAGCACTTTCCCATGACAGGGAGAGTGACTTTATTAATTTAGAAATATTTTTCACACTTTTTAAAACCTCTTCTTACTATCACTTTTTAAATTTATAGAGAATAAGAAAAAAAAAATCATTCTGTAGACCTTCACCCGGCAGCTTTCATTCACAGAAGTAACCACTACTAACAGTTTGATCCTTCCCAAAGTTTTGCTTATGTATAAATAGATATGTTTAAGGATGTGATTATAGGCACATACTCTGTACTGGTTTTTTTCACACAAATAGGATCATGCATTGCATTTTGGGGTCTGCAATTTGCATTTTCTTTAAACGAGCAATATATCATGAACATTCTTCAAAGTCTTCACATAGAGATCTAAGGAAAAGAGAGACATGTTTGACTATGGGTTTTAAGGCAAAGGAGATCATAAACAAAGTTAAAAGACAGAAAACAGTCTTGAGGAAACCATTTCCAGCATATGTGTCAATCAAGTTTCATAATTTCAGTTATACAAAAGTCATGTAGAGATCAGACAGAAAAGCTACCACGAAAACAAAAACAGGTGAAAGATGCGGACAGACAGAAGAACAAAGAGAAACTGCCAACAAATATAGGAAAAGATGTTCAACCTCTGATATAATTGTAGAAATATAAATTTTAATAAGTATCGCTTTTTGCCTAGAAGATTAAAAAAGTGTTTTGAAACATCATAATATCCAGGGATAGCAAGAGTGCAAGGAAACAGGTACTCTCATCCATGTGGAGGGGTGATAAAATCTTAACACACTTCAGTGAGAGAGAATGATGAACTCTCTACTCTCTTATGAGGGAAAAGGAAGGATCTGTATTAGAACTTTTTCTTCTAGGCACTGAACATAACTCAAGAGTTTTTAAAAATGTAATTCACAAAATAACGTTTTTATTTTAATTTTTAGAAAGAAAAATATCCCTTCTCTAAATCATATTTTAAAGAAATTTACTATATTTTAAATCAATTTGTGATTTCCATTATAATAAATGTTTTACTTAACTACTGTGATTTTTTAAATTTAAACATATTTATTATTTTATTTAGTTAGTATTACTTTCTGAAAAATGACAGAATGAAATGTGGCCTGTAGGCAGCCTTTAACTTATAAAGAGTTCATGCCACCTAAGTTCATTTGTAAGTTAGGTATTTGGAATCTTGAACCATTTTTTTCTCAAAGATGTTATGGTAATTATCTCTTTTTACTTTCCCTACTCCCAGGCTGGATCACAAGCATCCATTTAAGCCTTAGTGTGCCTGAAACAAAATAATAATCATTCTCTGCCATTAAGAAACATAGTCTAAGTTCCAATTCGTAGTATCAGACATGCATCTGCCCATATCTTGGCAGAAGAAACAAGAATCCTCACCCCTTTCTCACACTCTGGGGGCATTCAGTGCATGTGGGTTTCCCATTCCCAAGTGGTACTTATACTGGCAGGAAGAGCTCCGGGAGCCCTCATAGGAGACAGCGCATGTCCTAGTAGAGACCAGAATCAAAAGTGCTCAGCCACCAGGTAAGGGCAAGAACAGTAACAGCAGCTAGGAAGGCACAGCTCTCCTGGCAAACCTGACTTTTCATCTGTGTGGATTATTCTTTCTTTCTTTCTTTCTTTTTTTTTTTTTTTTTTGAGATGGAGTCTTGCTCTGTTGCCCAGGCTGGAATGCAGTGGCGCAATCTCGGCTTACTGCAAGTGCCGCCTCCCGGGGTTCACACCATTCTCCTGCCTCAGCCTCCCGAGTAGCTGGGACTACAGGCGCCTGCCACCTCGCCCGGCTAATTTTTTTGTATTTTTAGTAGAGACGGGGTTTCACCGTGTTAGCCAGGATGGTCTCGATCTCCTGACCTCATGATCCGCCCACCTCGGCCTCCCAAAGTGCTGGGATTACAGGCATGAGCCACCACGCCCAGCCAGGATTACTCTTAAGAAAAGTGACCACACACACTGGTTTACCTGGGACCATCCCAGTTTTGCCAGGTCAGCCAGTCTGATTCATACTGCTCTCTTTCACTTTCAAAACTGTCCCCATTTGGACAAATAATATATGAAGCTCCATCATTAGCCATGTCTTCTTACCGCAGGACCCACTGCCCTAAGCAGTGTTTTGTTGCTGTTGTTGTTTTTTCCGGAAATGAACCAAAGCACTTCTGAAAAGGAGAAGTCTTAGAAGTTTTCTTGCTTTAGGTTATTAATGGGAAAGTTAAACAAACAACATAAAAATGTCGGATAAAAGGAAGGCTTTGGTTTTTTAAATTATTTTTTCTTCCCTGAAGGTTCGAGAAGAAATTTAAGGAATGACTTGCTAGTGGCTGCGGATTCCATCACTAACACTATGTCCTCTCTTGTGAAAGAGCTGAATTCTGGTGAGCTCCTGATCCCCTTTCATTTGTCTGCTCATCATGGAGGGGTCCGTAAGTGCTAGGGGCCTCTCCTAGAGATCTGCTCATTGTCTAATATCAAAAGATTGTTTAAGGCTCTACGTGGTATTCTGTTGGTCCATTCAGATTTGAGGTTTTTTTTTTTTTTTTTTTTTTTTTTTGTTTTGTTTTTTGAGATAGCATCTCTCTGTGTTGCCAGGCTGAAGTGCGCACCATCATAGCTCACTGGCATGTCAAACACTTGGGCTCAAGCAATCCTCCCACCTGAGCCTCCCTAGTAGCTGGGACTACAAGCACATACCAGCACACCTGGCTAATGTTGTTTGTTTGTTTTCATAGAGACAGAGTCTTTGCTATGTTTCCCAGGCTGGTCTCAAACTCCTGGCCTCAAGTGATCCTCCTGCCTTTTCCTCCCCAAGTGTGTGAGCCACTATGCCTGGCCTATTCAGATTTTTAAAGTAATGTTTATATTTTGCTTATTAAAATACTATTAATACATACTCAATGTAGAAAGTTTGAAAAAGGCAGAAAAGAACAACGAAAAATATTCAAACTGACCTATAATTCTGGAATCCAAAGACAGGCACTGTTCACATCTATGGTGACCTAAAACAACATGATGCTAAAGTTATTTTATAGGGTCAAATGTTTTATTTATTTATTTTTTGAGATGAGGTCTTGCTGGTCTTGAATTCCTGGGCTCAAATGATCATCCTGCTTCAGCCTCCCAAAGTGCTGGGATTTCCAGCCCTTATCTATTTAGGTTTCATTCATTTAGAATGCCTGATCATTTGAATTTGAATTTCAAATTGAAATTTACCTTTGCAATATCTCTGAAGATAGATCTGCCCAGAAATAAATAGCATAAAATTTAAGGAGACTTTTTATCCTCCTAATACTACAAAGAGTGTTCAAAACTTTAGCAGTATGAATATGCAAATAAATATCCTACCAGTTACTAATACATCGCCATCTATTCCTTAAGGCCGACCTAGCAAGAGATTTGTCTGGCAAGACTATGGTCTTACGGTTGAGATTACGACAGCTATGAGAAATAAAACTTCAGTATTAAAAAAATCCTGGACTTAACTTTCTTAAAGCCTCTCAATTGAAAATTGTTGCTGCTAATTTAAGTTAAGATTACCAAACAGAATTAAATGATAGTAGTTAATACATCATGATTAATGGCAGGTAGCCACGGCCCTAGCAAATGATGAGTACAAAGTTATCCTTGGTGTAGAAGTCTTAAGTACTGTTAGTTTATACTCATAATTCTTTAAAGTATTAAGTGATAGGGTTCACTTCATATTTTAAGTTCATATTTTCGGCATTTTAGGTGAATACTTTATGGTTAGGTTTAGGTTTTAACTCATATTTCTTAAATTAGTGTAATATTAAGCAAAAGTAACAATTTTAGTTAAGACTCTTACAGAAGGGAAAAACCACAAGTTTGTTTTTTTTTTTTTTTTTTTTGAGACGGAGTCTCGCTGTGTCGCCCAGGCTGGAGTGCAGTGGCGCGATCTCGGCTCACTGCAAGCTCCGCCTCCCGGGTTCCCGCCATTCTCCCGCCTCAGCCTCCGAGTAGCTGGGACTACAGGCGCCCGCCACCGCGCCCGGCTTTTTTTTTTTTTTTTTTTTTTTTTGTATTTTTAGTAGAGACGGGGTTTCACCGTGTTAGCCAGGATGGTCTCGATCTTATGACCTCGTGATCCGCCCGCCTCGGCCTCCCAAAGTGCTGGGATTACAGGCTTGAGCCACCGCGCCCGGCCAAAACCACAAGTTTTAAAAAGTTAAATCAGTTACTAAGATGGCAAAAATTCCTCGTAACATTTCAGATTTTAAAAACATTACAGATTTAAACATTACAGATTTAAAGACATATTTAAAGATTTAAAGATTTAAAGACATTTAAGACATAACATTACAGATTTAAAAAATGCTGTATACCAACTGATTTTATAGTCATTCATGTCAATATCAATTCTTATTTTGAAAAAATAAAAATGTACTTGATTAAAATATGATAACTGGTTAACATTTTACACAGCACAGGTTGATTTGTTAAGCCTGATCCTTTATTTGCAGGTCATAAAAAATCTAACAAGTCATTCTTTATTTCTTCAATTGTATCTGCTAGAGGTTGGGAGTGAAACAGAGAGTAATGTGGATTCTGAATTTGCACGGACTCAGTTTGAGGATCTTGTTCCCTCACCAACCTCTGAAAAGGCTTTTCTAGCGCAAATCCATGCCAGAAAACCTGGGTATATTCACAGTGGAGCTACCACAAGTACCATGCGTGGCGACATGTGAGTATCTTCCGCTTGGAGGCGTTTTCTCAGTAACAAAACAATCCGTAGGAGGCAATAAGGAAGTAAAAGCATAACTGTTTAGGGGGTTTTTTAAACCTTCAAAAGGGGTGACATAGTTTTCTTTTCTGCCAGAGATACAGAATGGTGCTACATTTAAATTCGGCATTTTAATATCTCCCCTCTTACAATTTCCAGAGAGTTATCAATAACCTAAACCAACCAGTGCCTATCAAGAGCCTGCCTTGCCCAAGGCACAGTGCTAGTTGTATACAAAATAGTATTAAAAAACTGCTGCCACCCTTTTAGGACTCAGACTACTTCAGGAGATAAATCATCCTATCTTCTGAACTTACTGTATTTGCACTTAGAGGATACCATGACATTGGAGAGGTCTCTGTTCAGAATTGGTGTAAACAACATCATATAAGTATTTGGAATTGAAATAAGTACATGTATAAAATCTCATTATAAAGAAATCCAGTTTGGTTGACTTGTTGAATATGTATAAATCTGACCCTCTAAAGACTTATTTGCGAAAGTTTCCACCCAGTTCTGGAGCTTGTCAGAAACCAGCAGTATCAGTGACGTCCCCACTAGACTTTCTGTGACCCTGGATCAGCTCAAAGTAGTCAGCAGAGAAAACCAAAGCTGAGAAACAAAGGCAAAGCTGGGACAGAGCTGCAGAGCCCAACTTGGGAGGGAAAGGAGGAAAACCAAAGAAGGGAAGAAAGTGGCCCATTAGGAGACCATGGTTCATGGAGTTACGGGAAACGTGGGCAAACGCTGACCCAAAAGCTGGGGGAGGGAGTGTCTGAACGCTAAAAATACTACAGAAGGGTGGTGTTGCTTAATACGAAAAGTACTTCAGACTAGTGTATAAAAATAAACTGGCCATATTAAAGACTCAGAGAAGAAACTAACCAGAGGCCTTTCTGGTGTTTGGCTCCCAATCCAAGCAGTGAATAAACGATCAGTAATCACGGAGAACTATCAAGAGGTGTGGTCTGAGAGTCAGCTGTGAAGCAGCAGAGAGAATAGGATCAAAACAAAACCATTATAATGGGACTTAACATGGCAGTACGCTGCCGCTTAATAGAGTTTGCTTTCTTGTCCTTTCTTCTGTATTCTAGAATTGTTGGATTTGTTATTCAAAATAGTGAATTAGTTGTCATCTGCTTTGTCTGGTAAATGCATATCTATTTGACTTTTTATTATTAAGCATTTATATGGCAGTTAGCTAGAATTTCCTTGTCCCAATTCTAAAGTCCAAGACTGTTGAGGCCACCCTAATCTGCTAGCCCTGGTATGCTCAGTAGCAGTACCAGCTACCAACATGTGACTCAGGAGTTAGGGAAGGAAAGTTGACAGAGGCCTAGGCAGACCCATTTAGGCTGGCCCCAAACCTCCAAAAATAACCAGAACATGTTGTACAGCTATAAATAAACATGAACAACGACATTCAAGTTCCAGCCTAGAAACTTCTTCTTGACCACTTATTTCATTTTAGGGAATAATTTAATATCTCTATTGTCTAAACATGTCCTTGTGTTTTACCCTGAGAATCTTTTAGTCCTCTGATTTAGGTAGCAAGCTTATGTCCAGCCCCATGAAGAGCTTTGCATAGTCTAGGATGAAAAGATGGAGACAGAGTCCCACATTAGGGAATGAAGTCATTTTTAACTATTTATTTCAGAGTGGAATTGGATAATTAAAATGCTTTTTTTTTTCAGATTTAGAGCTAAGATCAAGAGTTATGGGTTAGTAGCCCTCCTGGCATCGACTAGCTGATATTCTAAGACTTAATTCTATAAAAATAAGGCATGAATGTGGTGTGCATTCATATGTGTATGTGCATGTGTGGGTAACACAAAAGAGATTAAATTAAAACCAAATGTCCTTAAGCATTACTTCACTAGAGGGCTCACTCTCCATACAGAAAGCGATCTTGGGTTCTATTCTGAAGAAGAATAAAAAGAGCCCTCAGATTGGGAAAACTTTGTATCCCCTCAAAAGATGTTTGCCATTTTGAAAATTATAGAACATTTAAAGGGCCAACCCATTTCAGTAAACCCTAGGAAAAGAGAGATGACCTATGACCACAACTGCCATAAAAAAATTGTGTGTGAAAATACCTTGATCATATATTGCTTCCAACCTCCAAAATGTTTCCAAGTTTTTCTTTAGGTATTACTAAAGAAGACATGAAAGTGACTTGGAGAACTAAGGAGAAATAAAGGTGCCAATAAACTATAGCTCACACATGAATCCCACTTGTAATTCTCTTTTAAGATTCACTCTAAAATGTCATCTGTGGTTTATTCTCAGGGTTACGGAGGATGCAGATCCCTATGTGCGGCCTGAGGATGAAAACTATGAAAATGACTCTGTCCGGCAGCTGGAGAATGAGCTCAAGATGGAGGAATACCTGAAACAGAAACTGCAGGATGAAGCCTATCAGGTACCGGGATCCAGGCCCACCCACCCCACCTCTTCTGCCTCAATCCCTTGGTAGCTGGGTGTTTGACATGACTTGCAGAATCAAGGCCTTCTCCTTCCTTTCACCCTCCCTTTCCAAAATATGCTGATTTTACTCCTTAATCCATGTCTTCTAGACAGTACAAATATTAAATGCTTCTTTTTTTTTTTTTTTTTTTTTTTTTTTTTTGAGACAGAGTTTCACTCTGTCACCCAGGCTGGAGTGCAGTGGTGTGATCTTGGCTCACTGCAACCTCTGCCTCCCTGGTTTAAGCAGTTCTCCTGCCTCAGCCTCCCCAGTTGCTGGGACTACAGGTGTGCATCACTATGCCCAGCTAATTTCTGTATTTTTTAGTAGAGACGAGGTTTCACCATATTGGCCAGGCTGGTCTCGAACTCCTGACCTCGTGATCCGCCCACCTCAGCCTCCCAAAGTGCTGGGATTACAAGTGTGAGCCACTGCACCCACTTCTTATAACTGTCACTCACCATGTATTCTTTTAAATTCCACCATAGAAAGTGATAAGTGGCCTTCTTAAATATTGGAAAAAAACATGATAACTAACAGTCCAAACTCAGGCCCATTAAGAAAGATGCTTTTTCTCATAATTATTTTTAAATGGATGCAAAGAGCAGGGCACAAGAAAATTGAATAAGCATAAAACCCACCACCTCCCTTGAATTATTTGCCCTCAGCCTTCCTCATTGCCCACCTCATGCCAAGTGTAAGTAGGAGAATGGCAAACCTCATAGAGAAATGTTGGGGGAACTGCAGGCCTGTGTTCAGCAAGGTGTGGACGGACAGATTTTCAGATGTACTGGAGTATGTTAGCCACCTGAAAATTCACTGAACATGACATACACAATTGGGAATAAACGTAACCAGCGACTCATCCTAAAAGCCATGCATTTCCCCGTGGAGATCGTTCTATTGCCTTGTCTGTCTTCCTGATGTGTTCCTTTTCCCTTTAATTCACAGGCGTTTGCTTGGGGTTCTGGTATTTCAGGGATGTTTGCCTGGTTGAGACCAGCTTTTTCCTGGGCCCATTGGTTATTTTATCCTGTCAGACTTTCTATCGAATGGCCAGACAAGTTTTCTGCACATTCTTTTGCTTTTTGTTTTCTGTTTGTTTTGTTTTGTTTTGTTTTTGTTTTTGTTTTTTCTTTTTGAGACAGGGTCTCATTCTGTTGCCCAGGCACGATCATCGCTTACTGCAGCCTCGAACTCCTGAGCACAAGTGGTCCTCCCACCTCAGCCTCCTGTAGCTGGGACTACAGGTGCACACCACCACACCTGGCTAATGTTTTTATTTGTTATGGAGACAGGGTCCACCATGTTGTCCAAGCTGGTATTTAACTTCTGGTCTCAAGCAGTCCTCCCACCCCGGCCTCCCAAAGTGTTGGGATTACAAAGCATAAGCCACCATACCCAGCCTTTCAGGATATTATTAGGGCAGCAGTGGCCTCTCTTACTTTGTTATTGAAAAAAAAAAAAGAGAGAGAGAAGCAGAAAGAATAAGTTATCTCCTATTTCTCATATGTCTATAGATAAAGCCTTGAAATATTTTTCCAAGAAGATTGTAGCAGGAGAGAAACGGAAGCCCACCAATTCCATCCCAGCAATATAAAAACAAAGTTTTGCCTCTTTGGAATGTTCCATTTGCCTTTTCAGTTTAACAACCACATTTCAGGAGCAACTAAAATGTTGGTCTAGCCATACCAAAGAAAGAGGGGAAAAGAAAAACATGAGTGACTATATATGTAGAGCCATGCTCCCACGCTTCAGAAGCAAAGTTGCCTGATTGTAAACCCATGGAGAGTGAAGTTTTCCTGGCGCCTTCCATGGTTCCTCCACAGAAGGAAACCAGCCTGGAATGAAACTGCCAGGGCATCTCTGGGAACTCTGAGGGTTGGCATTCCTACACATATCTCATTAGGCTCTGCTGTGTAGAAAGAAAGAAAGAAAGAAAAATGTGACTAAGTAACCAGTGTTCTGGTTCATGCTATTAGAAGCGTCTATTAGGCCTCCCTCTTTGAGCTCATGTCACTTTCTGTATTTCAGTGGCAGCAGTTAACTGAAATTCTAGGGTTTTTTTTTTTTCTTTAAGGGAGGCAGGTTTACACTATTCCATATAAAATATTAGATTTTTATTCATTTGAATGAATTAAAAATGTAACCTTCTATGTGTAAAATGAAGGGAATTTCTACTAATGACTTAAGATTCAACTGGAGGTTTTACCATCGCTCGTAAATATTAAGCTCCCTCTCCCTCTCCTTTCTTTTCCATGCCTCATGACTTCTAAGAAAAGGACAGGGAAGAGGCTGGGAGAATATAACAGGCCTGTGTATCTCCACTCAAAACATACGCCCTGGAGGATGTCAAAGTGGTTTTCCTTGAATGCTCTGTGAGCATATGGTTGTTGGATGGATTGGAATGCTACTCTCATTCAATAGACTCTCTCTCTGTGTCTTTGTGCATGGCTTCCTGCCAAATAATTCACCAGCTTGACTGCATCACAGACTTGACGTGTCACCTTTCTCGTTTGTGTCCTTTGTCACCCACAGGTCAGCTTGCAAGGTTGAATGCAATATCCTTTTATCACACTCCTCTCAAGTAAGTACCGTCTTATTTAGGAGGAAATATAGCCACTATACACTCAATTCTGATAACTTGTAATGTAAATTCACAATCACTTCTCTTAGTCATTTCTTTCTATGTGATAAAATATCCTCCTTCCCTGCTGATATCAAAGAAACATCTCAGTCTATGGAGTGTTTCATTATAAACTAGTGGAGATTTGCCAGACATCCTTGGGAGTTGACTTCTTACTCTATTAGCTAGGAAAATTGGCACAAAACTTCAAAACCTAGAGATGTTCCAGTAATCCTCTGTGGCTATGAAACTTACCAATAAGTTTGTCACATCACCAATCCATGACAACATCAGAGTTTGTAGCCACTCTAGCACTTGAAAAGGAAAAGTCAGTACCTCTAGAGATGGGCCAGCTTACTAGTCATACTATACCTAGGGCTCAAGAGATCAAATGTGTGTGTCTCAATGAGTGAAAGAAAAACCATGCATTATTAAAAAGAACAAAAGAGCCCAAACAGAGGAAAAATTCTGCAGCCGTATGTTTTTGGAATACCTGATTCAAATCCATTGTGGAATTCAGCAGTATATAAATTAATTTAAAATATGATTTTCATGGCATGTGAAACCACTCCAAAGCCCTACCTAAATATGTGGAGAATCCTCAGTAGTTTTTTAATGCAGAGAGATTAGCACTGGACTGGCAGAATCACTTGGCTGTAGTGGTCTGAACCTTAGGCGCCAGACTCTAATAGACCCATTTCAAATATGGATTTCACCAAATCCTAGCAGCAAAACTTCGGGCAAATTATTAAACCTGTATTAGCCTCAGTTTCCTCTATACAACATATTGCATAATAGCCTCACAGAAGAGGCTGGTATTATGTATCACCACAGAAGAGGCCCGTATTAAAAACCATATCCTACTCACTGGGATATAGTTTTTAAAGAGCTTGGCATAGTGCAAGGCACATTATCATTTATTATGAACATTCACATGTATGCCTGCCCCTATGTTCAGTGCTTTATAGCACTTCAACACCTGGCAGCTGCCATAGTGTTTACCTAAGTGTACGGGAAACACTGGGACCCAGAACTGGCTTTCTGTCTCTTCTACTTTTATAAACAAGGCTAGGACGCAGCTACATGTGATGACTTGGCACACTGTGGGCCACACTGTTCCGTAAGTCTAGATTTTTTCTCTGGCTCCAGTTAATAGCCAATTAGATACCCCCATGATAGTTCAAAGCGAATATACCTCTCAAAGGATTCTGACTGCACTGGCCCAAACATTTGAGCTTTCCCAACCATGGAATCCCATAAGTCTATAGTGCAGTGGACAGTAATGCTATCAATGCTGGTTGCTATTAATAATTTGAAAAAGGAACAAATACCTGTTAAATGACATACTAATTAAGAAAGAATACATGCTAGTGCAAATGCTACTGACATCCTGTCTCAGTCCTCAGGTTAAAATTAAGCAAGTGAAAATCACGGAGTCATTGCTATGATCATATTATATACTTTATGAGCGGTGAGGAAGGAGCTCGTTGACCACTCTCTATTCTGCCTCTCTTGGATTTGAGAGTGCCACGCCACATGCTCTCCTGACTCATTACAACTAGAACGAAAAAATTCCCAGGAGCTGTTTCTGAAAATATTCACTCCAGTTATAACAAACTTAGTCCCAAGGGGCAGGCCTTTTCCTTTAATAGAATTTTCTTTCTCTTAGCTTCAGCAATTTGATCATTGTTGTTCTGCACATTATTTAAACATCAGTAGCTAGTTCTTAGAAAAATATTTTTGAAAGTCTAATAAAATGTGCTTGCCTTAAACTCAGATAAAAAGTAGTATTTGGTACCTAAAAGCTAAAAATATCAGTACGCTAGAAGTTCCTAGGCCATTTTTTAAATCTTTTGTTGCAAATTTAGCACTGAAAAATTAGACAGTTGTAGTCTTTGCCATTTACTGCATCCTGTAGTCTACCTAGCCGGAATTCCACAGAACTCTGAACAAGAACTAGCCTGTCATTCAATCAGCTACATAGGCACATTCATTTAAAACCTGATAGAATGTTACAAAAACTAGTGGCTTTTCATTTTAGCCGCTGGCTCTATCCTATTGTACTCTTTCTTAATGTAACCAAGAAGTACAGGTACATTTTAGACCAGTTTATTTTATTAAAATATTTCTGTTTAGACTTCCTGACTATACTGCAAGACCAGAAATTATCCCAAAGTATATGTGTCTCTTATCCAAGGGTCTGAAGCCAGTTCATCAGCCTGACATTAGCCATCCGCGAAGGCAGAGAGAGCCTTGCATGGGGAAGGGGCAGAAGGTGGATGCCAGAGACATAGAAGGTGCAACATCTGCTCAAAAAGAGCGTTAGACCTATTTGAAAATAAGTACGCACTTATCAACATACAATACTAAAAAGAGTGAATAGTTTAAAACCCGGCTTATTGGTTTTCAACTAGCCACTTCTGAAGAAACAGTATACATAATGGCACTCAGCTTAGGGTCCTCCAAGACTCAATTTTGGCCCACTTAGGTATTGAATTTGTCCCTGTTACATCCTCTGGCCACATAGTACACCACTCTCCTTGGCCACTCACATCCTAATGGAAGATAGAGGATTGGACCATCCACAGTAGATTTTTTAAAAACCAACGTGGCATCCTAATGATGGGTCACTGGTTTTATCTCTTTGTCCAAAGGACAGCACAAATATTTCTGTTTGTGTTGCTTTTCCCCTCCAGACGCCTCCGGTACCCACTAAGAAAGAGATCCACATAGAGGACTTCCTGTCCTCTCTTCCAGAAGATGCAATAGCACACAGTGTCCTAGGACATTAATTCCTGATTGTCATAGGAAAGGAGTGTGTGTGTGCATGTGTGTGTGTGTGTGCACGCATGTGTGCTTTCTTCTGTATTGGGGAAAGGGGGTGATCCTAAGCTTCATAACCCTAATTTAGAAACAATTTGCATCTTTAAAAAAAATTACACATTCCTTATTCCCAGGCAAGCTATAGTCAGACAGATGATGAAAGTAACATGAAAACTGGTGATGATGGAGAGCCCTGTGGCCACACAGAGGAGGAAGACAGCAGCCTGGCAGCAGCCTCACCGAAGAGAGGAGCCACCACACCCAGCAGCTCCCGACAAACCCCCCACCCCTAAAGATGTGTTCTGATGACTATAGTGCAGCTAACTTTTTGTTCTAAGATTTTTAGTGTATAGGTATGTGTTTCGAGAAGGAAAAAAAAGACTTTTGTTCAAAGTTAACTTATCAGCTACATCCTCTGTAACATGGTTCATCTCTGGTTAAAAAGCAAACAAACACAGGCTGAAAACCCATGCTGCTATTATACACAATGGCAGTATTAACAAGTATTTTAAACCTTTGCACATGATATTGAACCTGTTCAGTTTACAATGACAATATTAATACTGTTTATAGCTAGACGTTTGATTTCTGAATTGTTTGGATTTTAGCAAAACAGTTTATTATACACTGTACATTTTTTTCACAGCAATTGGAATAAAACAACCACTTGCAATCATTCACTAACCCTGAAGAATTTGGTTCCTGAGTGTACAAACTCAGAGCTTGGAAGCCAAGAAGGGTCCTTGGCCTGCACGGTCTGTAGTTGACTCCAAGTCTCTGTGAGCAGTGACTTGAACCAAACACACCAGGAAGAATCTATTCTTTGGGGCCTCTTTCCAACTTGGGGTTGTTTTCTTTCAAGATACTCTAACAAATCAGCCATAGAATTTAGTGTAAATATTTTTTTCCAAATAGATACCATATTCAAAAAAGGCAACATTCAAATTATATAGAATCTAGTTTTTAAAAATCAGCACAGATCTTCTTAAAAACTGTGAACTATGTTTTGAAATACTCGTTACTAAAGCTGTTTATAAACCACAGGTGCCATAAGATCCCCAAACGGACTAAAGTTATCTCTGCTCTTCCATGGTCTTGTTCCTCTCATTTTGGCTTTAGGAAGCATGTCTTTAACAGCACTGCTCGTTCACAAGTTCCCCTATCAAGTTGTTTGGAGGCCTTCAGCTTTAAATGTACAGGCTTAAAGTGCGCTTGCAAACGTTCACTCTCCTTTTATTTCTGAATGTTGATTGCCTTAGCTGGCCACCTGGTGTTCTGCATGTAGCCTTCTGTGGTCATGTGAAAGGAGACAGGCTCTTCTAGGTTGAGTTGGGATTTTGCACTCAGTGAAAAGCTGAAGTGCAACAGAACTATCAAAGACAAGAGGATAAAAGACTGGGATAGTCTTTTCTAAGGACCCTCTTTAGAGGGCCCTAACGACCTCCTTTGGGAATTCTGGGGAAAATGAAAAAGTAATCTTCTAATTGCTTCAAGATTTGATTTTTTTTAAAAAGCCTGCGACATATTCAACACATTAGGCTTAAATTAGCAGTTTCTCTGGAATTCCTGTCTCTCCTTTAAAAGAAAGGAGAGAACATGTTAGAATAATTCTCAAAGTGTGTCCCCCGGACCAGCAGCATCTGCAACACTTAGGAAAGTCTCCAAAATACTAATTCTAAAGTCCCACCTCAGGCCTACTGAATCAGAAGCTCTCGGGGTGGGTCCAGAAATCTGTTTTAATCAACCCTCTAGGTGATTCTGATGCTCGCTAAAGGTGGAGAACTACTGCTTTAGAATGAAGTTCGTATAATAAAGTCTCTGAAAAGGCCTTATTCAGAATAAGCAAGAAAGTTTCTGTGATTCACTTTTGCTTCTGGGACTGGCAAAAACCTTCTCCAAACCCAAACAAAAAGTTCGTAGTTGGTGGATGCCCAGCCGAGTCCTGACATCTTCATGCCCCCTCTGCAGAGGGCGGCTGTACGATGTTCACATGTCTGCGTTTGGTCAGACATCGTCTCCTTGGCTGCCCTTTGAAACCAAATCACTTGCCTTGGGGATAAAGCGCTCGACTGGCATTAGTGAGAGGCCCATCCTGTCCCTTGACGTACTTAATCATACATCTCTCCAGAGAACCCGCCTGAAAAATGTCCCTGAGCACAGGCTGACACCAAAGTGGCACAACTGCACAGTTCTCAGATTTCTTTGCACAGATTGATTTTTATTGCGGGTTTTGTTGGGGTGTCTTAATGTTCATCTCTTTTCCACTGCCCATCCTCTGTGAACCCATACCTCTCTCGATGGAGCAGGTGGCCACTGGTGCCTCATACTCAGTACTGAAAACCACTACATCCCAGCTACCTATAATGCTGTCAGCTCGAAATCATAGCCAGGTAGTTCTTGAACTCAGAACTTAAATCCTGCACGTGGCACTCCACCACTGACTGGACCGAGCTGCCATATGTTGTTTCTTTGTGTTTCTACATCAAAATGTTCGTCTAAGATTTGAACTGTTCTGCTGATAACCTTCCCCGTTGTCATAGCTATTTCATTGCCAACCAACTCCATCACATGGTTGTTGATACCATCATATAAAGCCATTGCAAGGACTCTGGAAACTGCCGCCAATGACCAATTTCTGACTAACCAGCCACCTTTTCTTTCTCTTAGCTCCACGTCAGCACTGAGACCAGACTCAAGCACCCCTGTCCTGTAACCGAGACAAAATGGCGTGTGTTATTTTGGGGTTTTGTGTTTTTTGGTGGGTTTCTTTCCTTGGCTCTCCAGATTTACTTTTGGGGCCTGTTCTAAGTGCAAACCCAGCAGGTTTCACGTGTCGTGTCCATTAGATACAACTACATCTTGTGGGGGTTCTTTCTTGTTCCACAATGAATTGCACATCCATCTCCATCAGAGCTGGTAGCCTATTAATAAGCACTGGTCTAACACAGCCAACCCTCCCCCACAGCGCCAGGTTAAGGGAGGAGGGGAGGAAGGTGAAATCTACTGCATGGGATTCAGGAAACAGTTGTGGTTGGTCAGGACGGAAGTCGGGGTAAGTTTGGTTGGTCAGAGGGAGTTGTGCTGGAGATTGTGAAAAATGGATTTTCGAATGATCTACTATAAGGCAGGGAAGGTTCATTTGTAAGTAGTAATGTGAACTGAATTGCATTAAGAGTGTGTGGCCTTTGTTGTGATATACTATGTATTTTCTTATATGCATGAGCCAAACTGTTGCATCATAATTTAGCAATGATGTCTGCTTTTATTTTGATCATCTTTGTCCACCCTTTTTAGTTCTTGGCTGTTAACTATAGATAGATCTTGTAAATCCAGCAACCTTTGGTTGCTGCATTCACCTTGGTTCGATTCCACACCAGGAGCCACAAGTGAGAACTCCACTGTCCTTAGAAGAAAGGGCATTTTTACTTTTGAACCAAAAAGAGAAAAAAAAAATCAGAAGTGTTACATCTTGAGGCGAATTAACTGTAAGACATTTTTAATTATGACTACTGCAATTTGACACCATTTGAAATAATTCAGAGACACTAAAGATTTCGCAATATTCATTGGTATTGTAAAAAAAATACTACTATTGTATGGATTTTTGTATTGCTGTTAAGTATTGTTTTGTGTGTATGTGTGTGTGTGTTGGAACCTCCTGGGGACATGTTATATTTTGAAGTGATTAAACTATTTAATTGTGTGTCTATATTTTGGAGTGGAATTATTTCTTCATTAAAAAATGTTTTTAAAAACACTATATCTTGGGAGTTTTATTCCTTTGTTTCAATGTATCTTTCCTAAAGCAACCTGGACTCAGTCTGTTGAAAGAAGGAAGGCAGGTAAGTACTTGCAGTTTAAAGCAGGACCCATTGATGGAATATTGAGCCACTGAGGCAAAATAGCTCACCTTCTCTTGCCTTGGGGGACACATGGTTTTTAACCATTCTACTGTTTTATTAGCATCTGCGAGTATCTGATAGAAATACTATTCTGCTGTATTTCTGATTATACTATGTATGTAAATCCTGTAAATATATGTAATATATTTAAAATTATTTTAATTTTTTTTAAATTATTTTTTAAATTATTAAATTTAAATTATTAAAAAATTTTTAATTATTTTAATATTTATATATAAAATATAAAAATATATTAAAATGTAATATATATTAAAATATATGTAAAATACATGTAAATATATGTAACATATATTTACATATGTAAATATATGTAAATCCTGATTATAATTGATATGGAAGTGAGTTTGAAATTCTAACAGCTAACATATTTCATGTTTGTGTCGCACACTGTTCTTAACACTTTATGTGACTTCACTCAATTCTTCGAATCCTCTGCATCTAGCCATGTATTCTGCAAATATTAAGTGCTCAATGGTTTTTTGGTTGAATTACTGAATAAATGAATTTGTGGTGTTTGGTTTGTTTTTTTTCTAGAGCTAGTGATAAAGGAGGATCAGCAGGCCTAGGAGGTCAATGTGGTGACAGCAACAGCAATCAAATTAAGAGATCCAAGGAGAGTGTCAAGAGTCCACATGTTAAGTGTTCTTATCTCAGAAACCACAAAGGGACACACAAAAACTTTTGGAGGTGATGGCTATGTCTATTACCTTGATTGTGGTGATGGTTTCCCAGGTATATGTATGTCCAAACTCATCCAATTGTATATATTAAATAGGTACATATTATTGTATATCAATTATACCTCAATAAAACTTTAAAACAAACACATACAGATATAAATCTTGCATGCACAGATGGAAGAAATAGAGTCCACAGTGATAATCACTCCTTCCATTCACATCTCTCCCTCAGAACCTCTGTGAGTCCCATGCAATGGAAGGTTGGGTGTTTCACTTGCTCAAAGATCTGTTCTCTTTACAGGACCTGTGAGTCTGGCTCTACACTTCAAGAATAGCATTTTTGGGAAATCTGACTCTATGGTGCTGAAAGTCTGTGCTTACAGGGTTGGGTTGATTTGAAGTCCATAGAAACAGCTGTCAACACTCTAGAGGCACTAGAAAGAGAAATTAAGAAGTTCTCCATCAATTACAAAGGCAAATACTGACCTGAGATAATCACGAGAGGGAACTCACACAGTCCACTTACTTCCCTTTGAAGGTGAGAGCCAAGGGCATGTCCAGCAGCTCCTGTCCACACCCCTTTGGGCTGTATTTCAATGACTCACCACTTCATCTCTTAGGGGCCACATTTAGCTCTGCCCTACCTCAGCATTTCCCAAATTTATTGAATTATGAAAGCCTCCTGAGAAGTTGATTAATTCTGATTTGGCAGATGTAGAGTAGGGTCAGGTAATCTGGACAGTATTTTTAATAAGCGCTTCAGGTGATATGGTCTGGCCAGTTTTAACAAATGTTATTTCTTTGCTGCTCAAAATACAGTCCAGTGACCAGCAGAATTAGCATCACCTGGACTTTGAGGATTCCTGTATATAGAACATAAAGATACCCTTCCCAGAAGTTGCCATCATCTAATCATGTGGTTGATCTTTCCAGTGACCAGTCCCCATTCTGAAGCTATCTAGGAGCCTACAAAGATTCACCTCATTAGCATAAAAGATATACTCTTGTCACTCAGGTAATTCCAAGGGCTTTTGAAGCTCTGTGCCAGGAGCCAGGTACAAAGACCAGAGAGACCACATATATTCTCCATTATACTACACAATAATACTTGCTTTTATATTTGCCCATGTAGTTACTTTTACTGTAGATCTTTATTTCTTCATACAGCTGCAAGTTACCATTTAGTGTCCTTTCATTTCAACTTGAGGACACCTTGTAGCATGTCTTTCAGGGCAGGTCTACTTGCAGTGAACTCCCCCAGCTTTTGTTTGTTTGGGAATATCTTAATTTCGCCCTCACTTTTAAAGGACAATTTTGCCAGATATAGAATTCTTGGTTGATAGATTTTTTCTTTCAGCAATTTAAATATGTCCACTGTTTTCTGGCTTCCATAGTTCCTGATAAATAGCCAACCGTTCATCTTACTAAGATTCCCTTGTACATGATAGTTGCTACTTTCTTGTTGCTTTCAAGATTGTCTGTCTTTGACATTCAACAGTTTGATTACAATGTGTCTTGATGTGGACCTCACTGAATTTATTCTACCTAGAGTTCATTGTGCCTGTTGGGTGTATAGAAATAAATTTTACAGATAATCTTTCAGGGAGATTGGTTAGGACATCACCACAATAATCCAAACAAAAAGAAATAATGATAGTTTAGACTAAGGGTAGAGTAAAAATGGCTATATTCTAAATACGTTTTGAGGGCCAAACCAACAGATTTTGTGGGTAGATTGGATGTCTGTGAGAGAAAGAGAATAAATAAGGATAATAAAGTAGTTTGAGAGCCCAAATAACTGGGAGAATTAAGTTAAACTACTAAGACCAAGAACACTGGAAACAGCAGAATTTGGGTGGGTATAATTTCAGGAGCTAATTTCTGGACATAATACCTTCGAGATGCCTATTAAACATTCAAGTGAAAAGAGGGAGGAGTACTGGAAATACAGGCTTGAAATTCAGGAGGAAAGTCTGAACTGGTTCTACAAATCTTGACATCATCACTACGGAGATAATAAAAGAGACTGAAACAGAATGGTCAGAAATGTAGGAATAAAATCAGGAGCTGTAGTGGTGATTAACTGTGTTGATGCAGCAGATAAGTCAAGTAAGAGAAGAACAGGGAATTAACCTGTCACATGAGTATTGAATTGAATTGATTTAATCATGTTCAAAGAATCTCTTTGCTATTTTAAAGCTTGAAGAACTCCTATGTTCTTAATGAAATCTTCAGGAACACTGAGTGAAAAGTCATGTTTGCTTTTCCTCTAAAAGCCCCAAGGGAGTTGAGTACTATAATAAATCCACAGAGTTGATTCTGATTTCCATCT
Source organism: Rhinopithecus roxellana (assembly GCF_007565055.1). Lineage (NCBI taxonomy): Eukaryota > Metazoa > Chordata > Mammalia > Primates > Cercopithecidae > Rhinopithecus > Rhinopithecus roxellana. The sequence goes on from NC_044569.1 coordinate 15,865,612, forward strand.
CCACACACCCTCGCAAGCCTGCTCCTTTTCCTAGTTTCCATTTGGTGAGATCAATCCACAAAGATAGTGCTGACAATCTACATATTGTTGATAGGCTTATAACAACCAAGTTGATATAGAAAATATTTCCCTATTGACTCTCTAAATAGCTTTTTAGTGAAAAGGATATATGTCTTCATTATTTTTGGAAGAGGAGCTTTTCTTTTATGACTTCTGCAATTTCATCTGCCTCCATTACTTTCAGAGGAAGAAAGGCTAAGTTATAAAGCCCTCCCCTCCTCTTTGATGTGTAAAAATAAACTTGAAAAAATGACTCTGCCACTTTATGGCAATGTGTGTTTGTTTAATCTTACCTATTGGTTACTTTGAGAGATAAATTAAGTGAAAAGGTACATGCAAAGCACCTAGCAAGGTTCCAGAACATGATGGAAGATCAACAACTTCATTTCCTTTCCCTTTTTCCCTTCTGAAGCTTGTGACCCTCATTTATAAAATGAAGGTGATAGTTTTTTGTTTTCAGAAAATTCACACAAAAGTAAATTACCTCAAAGATAAATATGAAAAAATATATTCAGCCTATTTAGGAATAAAATGACTGGAATTTAAAACTGTGTTATACCTGTTTAAAAACCTATTAAATGAGCAAAGTCAGTCAATGCTAGAGAAAGTGGAATATCTGCTACTAAAAATATGCACCTGTGAAAGATTGTGTATGGTGGGGTAGTCAGGCAGAGGGGTTGGGCAATGAAGGAGGTAGAAGAGAGATTCAAAAACGTTCATGCTTTACAACTCAATAGCACCACATCATGGACTTTCAAAGACATTAAGCTTGTTAGACTCAAATATAAATACTTAAAAATCTGACAACAGAAAACAGTTAACTGAATCATGGTATATCTAAACAACGCAATATTTTGCAGCAAATAAATATGTATGCATAGACATTAAAATGGTTATAAACTGGTGAGAATGTATAATGATGGAACCACTTTGGAAAATAGTCTGACGATTCCAAAAAATGTTAAGCATAGAGTTACCATATGACATAGAATTGTTATTCTACTCCTATGAAAATGAAAACATGTATACACAGAAATATGTACATAAATATTTATGCCAGCATTTATTCATAATAGCGAAAAGAGTGAAAACAATTCAAATGTCCATCAACTGATGAATGGATAAACAGAATTTGGTATAAACATGCAATTAAATAATTATTTGACGATAAAAAGGAATGAAATGGGCAGGGTGCAGTAGCTCATACCTGTAATCCCAGCACTTTGAGAGGCAAAGGCAGGCAGATCACTAGAGGTCAGGAGTTTGAGACCAGCCTGACCAACATGGCAAAACCCCGTCTCTACAAAAATACAAAAAATTAGCCGGGTGTGGTGGCACACATCTGTAATCCCAGCTACTTAAGAAGGTGAAACAGGAGAATCATTTAAACCCAGGAGGCGGAAATTGCAGTAAGCCGAGGTCACACCACTGCACTCCAGCCTGGGTAACAGAGTGAGACTCCATATTAAAAAAAAAAAAAAAAAAAAAAAAAAGGAATGAAATACTGATACATGAAACAACATGGATGAGCCTTTAAAAGACTATGCAAGGTAAAATAAATCAGTCAAAACAGACCACATATTGTATCATTCCATTTACATGAAGTGTCCAGAACATGCATATTCATATCCACAGAGGCAAGTAGATTAGTGTCTGCTTAGTGTTGTGGAGAAAGGAAGAATGACTGCTGGTGAATATGGGGTTTCTTTCTGTGGGAGGATGAAAATATTTTTAAATTGATTAGGCTAAAAAAATCACTAATTTGTACACTTTAAATAGATGAATTGTATGATGTGTGAATTGCATCTTGATAAAGCTGCTCTATAAATGACTGAAGAACTTAATAACAGGATCAAACACTTGTGTCTGCTATGAACAATCATTAAAGTGGGATTTTAAAAATTTATATGAAACATACAACTATGTAGAAATATGCACAGAAAAAAGAGTAGGAGCTTCTGGATAATATATTTAAAAGGCACACATTTGGAGAAAATGGAAGAGGAAATAACATTTTGGAAACTGGAAAGCAAATGAGCTCATGGTCACTAACCTAGCAAATCAGAGCAGGCCGACTCCTGTGCTGAGAACCAACCAGAATCCTCAAGTCTCAGGAATTGGCACCAGGTACCTCTGAAAATGGGACACACAACAGAGTTTGTTGAAAGCTCATGAGGAAACAAATCCTAGATCCTCTTCTCTTTTTCACCCCACTGGGTGACTGTCCTTCTCCCACTCTGGTGAAAACAGGAGGTTCATACTACAGAGAGGGCAAGATAGAGGGGTCTGGTCTACTCTAGAGGATACCAGGCCTAACTGAAGGATGAGTATCATACAAACACATGGGAATTTTGTAATCCTATACATTGTAAATTCTGAGACCCTCCAGCCGCCTTTCTCAACACACAGAACACTGGCAGTCAGGCCTTTACCTTCAGATCAGAGATGAAAGAGCCTTCTTTGGGGCATCTGACCAATCCAAAAGAAAAGCCCTAGACATACTGACATGGGCCCAAGCAGAATGAAAGAGATGAACTGGAAAAAAACTAAAAGGCAGAAATGAAGTCCACAGGCTCACAGCCCGGGCGGCGCCCCGGGCCCTGACAGCCTGGGCGGCGCCCTCAGCCTAGTTAAAGATCCGACCCCGGACCTAACCGATTAGGTTAATTAGGTTATCTATAGACTCCGGACATTGTAAGGACAAACGTTGTGAAAGTCTCTGTCCTGCTCTAATTACCGGTGTCTGCCACATATCTTAGTCCTGGGCCCAGTACGAACACAATCCTCTAGTTTGTCCCAACTTCCTGAGCCCAACACACCCCCCCACCTCACACACACCACCTAGAGAGCCCCTGATAAGATCACAACCGTTTGTAGTTTTACTAAAAGCGCGGGAACAAATGGAAAACTGTTAATTGTATTAACCAATTACCAGTTGTAATGCTGCAACCAAAAGAATTCCTTTGTACCTCTGTAACCTTGCATATCCTGTATGCATCGGGCTATAAAGAGCGGCCACATGCATCATTGGGGCCCTCTTGTATGTTGTAAAACAGAGGGACCAAGTTCGAACTTGCATTAAAGATCCTTGCCGCTTGGCTTTGACTCTGGATTCTGGTGGACTTTTTCGGGGAATAAAGGGTCTGGGAATAACAAGAGCACCCTAAAGCAAAGCTTGTGTTCAATCAGCTCCACTAATATGCTAAGACTACAAATCAGCTATTTAGACCCCCACTCTTAAACAGGAGCAGACAATCAAGTATAACCAGATATTTGAGTAGATCCTTTCACATAAATGTTAGAGACCAAGACAAAGAGACAAAAAAAAAAAAAGAAAAGAAAAAGAAAAAACCCTAGAAGAAAAGTGGTCTATGGTGCATAAATTAAATAAGATAATCTCAGCTGTTACAAAATCAAACCCACATAGAACAATGGCTTAAACCCCAAAATGGGAGCTCCTGATTAGTAGGCAGCTCTCCTCCAAGTATTGATTTAGGGATCCAAGTTCCTTTCACTTTTTGAAAATTTGCAATTGCATTTCTTAGCAGATTCCCACAATTGTATGATGGTCATGCTGAGAAAAACCTGCATTAACCCTTATTTACATTTAGAAAATAACTAAAAAAGAAAAACTAGGTAATTATTCATCCCCAAATTGTTCAAGAAAACTAATAAGGCCCAGTGCAGTGGCTCACGTGTGTAATCTCAACATTTTGGGAGGCCAAGGTGGGCAGATCACCTGAGTCCAGGAATTCCAGACTAGCCTGGGCAACATGGCGAAACCCTGTCTCCACTAAAAATACAAAAAATTAGCCTGGCATGGTGGCAGGCACCTGTAATCCCAGCTACTTGGGAGGCTGAGGCAGGAGAATTGCTTGAACCTGGGAGGTGGAGGTTAAAGTGAGCCAAGATCACCATTGCAATCCAGCCTGGGCAACAAGAGCAAAACTCCATCTCAAAAAAAAAAAAAAAGAGAAAGAAAGAAAAAAGACTAATCATAGTAAGCCATATATCTCAGCTTTGAATCTCATCTCCAAATAGCATATGCAACATAATAATGTAAGCACAGCATGTTAATCAACCAAAATCTCTATGGAGAAGGTGGGAGATGATACACATACATGGTAGAGGGACAAAGCTAACTTCTCTGCCATTTTCCATAATGGGAAGTCCATAGACAATGCCTAAAACTTATAAAACAAGAAGAAACACAAATATGTTATTTAGAGATGAGGTAAACACAAAAAGAAAAAGCTTTAAAAAGAGGTGGAATTAGTTGTTTCTGAGAAAGGAAATTTGGGGAGAATGAAAACATTTTATGCCATGTGAATATAATTTTGATTTATAAATAGAAAAAAAATGGTGGAAAATATTTTAAGGTATTAACAGTGACTGTCCCTGGGTAAAGGACTTTGGATAAATTTTTAAAACATTCTTTCTTCCTCTATATTTTCTGCATATTCTGAAGTAAACATGAACTATTTTTACAACTGAAGTATTAAAGTGTAAAAGTAACCTGTTTGTCTCAAAAATTGTAAGAGTTAAATGTGAAATGTTTTTAAACAAACTGGCATTTTAAAATTTTAGCTATTCGAATTAAATAAAAAGGAGATGAGTTTTTTTGAGGTGAAATTGCTATTCCATATGATAGAAAATTTGGGTATATTAGATCCTTTTGTAAAACACACCAGATTGCCACTCTTATTTTCTGAACTATCTTGCCTCTTTTTTTTCTTCATAACAAAATAAATGTCCTTCCAGGGAGTACCATAATTTTTAGGCAAACACTTGACTGGTATATTAGTCTATTCTCACGCAGCTAACAAAGACATATCTGAGACTGGGTAATTTACAAAGGAAAGAGGTTTAATTGACTCACAGCTCAGTATGACTGGAGAGGCCTCGGGAAACTTCCAACCATGATGGAAGGGAAAGCAAACACTTCTTTCTTCACGTGGCAGCAGGAAAGAGAAGAATGAAAACCAAGTGTTGGGGAAGCCCCTTAAAAAACCATCAGATCTCCTGAGAACTCACTATCACAAGAATAGCATGGAGGAAATCACCCCCATGATTCAATTACCTCCTACCAGATCCATCCCATGACATGTGGGGATTATGGAAACTATAATTCAAGATGAGATTTGGGTGGGGACACAGCCGAACCATATCATTCTGCCCCTGGCCCCTCCCAAATCTCATGTCCTCACAATTCAAAACATAATCATGTCCTTCCAATAGTCCCCTGAAGTCTTAACTCATTCCAGTATGGTCTCAAAAGTCCAAGTCCAAAGTCTCATCTGAGATAAGGCAAGTCCCTTCTGCCTATGAGCCTGTAAAATCAAAAGCAAGTTAGTTACTTCCTAGATACAATGGGGGTACAGGCATTGGGTAAATATGCCCACTCCAAATGGGAGAAATTGGACAAAACAAAGGGGCTACAGGTCCCATGCAAATCCAAAATCGAATAAGGCAGTCATTAAAACTTAAAATTCCAATATGATCTACTATGACTCCATATCTCACATACAGGTAACAGTGATGCAAGAGGTGGGCTCCCACAGCCCCAGGCAGCTCCACCACTGTGGCTTTGCAGGGTATAGTCCCATCCCAGCTAGCATAGAGTGTCTGCAGCTTTTCCAGGTGCACAGTGCAAGCTGTCAGTGGGTCTACCATTCTGGGGTCTGGAGGACTGTGGCCCTCTTCTCACAGCTCCACTAGGCAGTGCTCCAGTAGAGACTCTGTGTAGGGCTCCAACCCTGCATTTCCCTTCAGCACTGCCCTAGCAGAGGGTCTCCATGAAGGCTCCATCCCTGCAGCAAACTTCTGCCTAGACATCAGGTATTTCCATACATCCTCTGAAATCCAGGCAGAGGTTCCCAAACCTCAATTCTTGACTTATGTGTGCCCACAGGCTCAACATCATGTGGAAACTGCGAAGGCCTGGGGCTTGTACCCTATGAAGCAATGGCCTGAGATGTACATTGGCCCCTGTTAACCATAGCTACAGTAGCTGAGATGCAAGACACCAAGTCCCAAAGCTGCACACAGCAGGAAGGCCCTGGACCTGGCCTAGGAAACCACTTTTCCTTCCTAGGCCTCCAGGCCTCTGATGGGAGAGGCTGCTGTGAAGGTGTCTGACATGCCTTGGAGACATTTTCCCTATTGTCTTGGTGATTAACATTAGGCTCCTTGTTATCTTTGCAAATATCTGCATCCTGCTTGAATTTCTCCCCAGAAAATGGGGTTTTCTTTTCTATCACAATAGTCAGGCTGCAAATTTTCAAAGGTTTATGCTCTTCTTCCTCTTGAATGCTTTGCCACTTACAAATGTTTCTTGCCAGATACCCTAAATCACCTCTCTCATGTTCAGAGTTCCACAGATTTCTAAGGCAGGGGCAAAATGCCACCAGTCTCTTTGCACGGCAAGAGTGACAAGAGTGACCTTTATTTCAGTTCCCAACAAGTTTCCCATCTCCATTGAGACCACCTCAGTCGACTTCATTTTCCATATCACTATAAGCATTTTGTTCAAAGCCATTCAACAAGTCTCTAGGAAGTTCCAGACTTCCCCACCATCTTCCTGTCTTCTGAGCCCTTCAGTCTCTACGAATTCCAAATTTTCCCACCTACTTCTGAGCCCTCCAAACTGTTCCAACCTCTGCCTGTTACCAAGTTCCAAAGTTGTGTTCCACCTTCAGGTATCCTTATAGCAGCACTCCACTCTCAGTACCAATTAACTGTATTAGTTCGTTCTCACACTGCTAATAAAGACATACCCAAGACTAGGTAATTTATAAAGGAAAGAAGTTTAATTGACTCACTGATCAGGATAGCTGGGGAGGCCTCAGGAAACTTCCAGCCATGGCAGAAGGGAAAGCAAACATGTCCTTCTTCACATAGCAAAAGGAGAGAAAAGAATGAGAACTGAGTGAAGTGGGAAGCCCCTTATAAAACCACCAGATATTGTGAGAACTTACTCATTATCACGAGAATAGCATCAGGGAAACCAATTCCACAATTCAATTACCTCCTACTGGGTCCCTCCCATGACACGTGGGAATTATGGGAACTACAATTCAGGATGAGATTTGGGTGGGCATGCAGCCAAACCATATGAACTGGTAATTAGAACAATCAGCAGAGCCAACTAAATGTATAAAATTTCCCAACTTACAGCATCATTTCATGTCATTTGTTTTTGTTTCTCTGCCATGCATGTATAAACATCTCAAGGTAAAAAATCCACACACCCTCTCTTCTTCCTTCTCTTCCTCTTGTTCTTCTTTTCTCTCTTTTATTCTTTCCTCCCAAATTTCAGATACTGAGAAAAAATAACTAACATTGGTGTAGTGTTAAGGTAACATTTACAATTTCCACAAAAATCTATTTTCTTTCCATTTAATCCTCACAATACCCATTTTAGGAAGGTGGTAATATTCTCTTCTTTTAATGATACAGAAAACAGAATCACAGAGTGATTTGCCCAGAACACTCCATGGGGAAACCACAACTGGAACCTACATGGCTTCATCTTCATGATGGTCATTTACAACAGGTGTTCAATAAGTGTAGCTCAGCCAACCATAACCTGAGAAGAACCTGGGATACTCAACCTCTAGTTAGTCCAGATTATGCTTCCTTTTGTTCACTAGGCAGAAGAGTGGATAATTATCTGGGAACTCTCTTTGTGGTGGAAAAATCTGCAGACAAGGTAAAAATAGGAAAGAAGGCCAGGCATGCCATCAAACAAGAAACAGAAGGCAAAACACAAGACATTTCCCACTTATGAAAAGATGGTATGCTTCTGGAAGGAGTTTCAAAAGCAGGTTTCTCTCTCTATCCACAGGGAAGTAGACTTCAGCTCGCCCCCACCAGATATGGCATCAGCCAAGATTAAGATTTGCCCGAGGAACTGTGCTCAGTTTCTTGGCTTCGGTTTAATTCCTGCTGCTGTCTTCTGGTCGCCCTAGCAACATATATTAAAAATGAAAATTTTTGTTTTAAACACTATTTGTGCTAGTAAAAGAGAACTGGAAGACTAGGGAAAGGTGAAGAGATATTTTCAGTACCAAATGTTTTTCTAAGACATCAGACTCTGCAGCAATGCTGTGATGTACACTAAGAACCACACAGTCTCAAAACCTTCCCCTAAGATTTCATTGGCAAAAGTCAGGAGTAAGAGGGTGGTCCTGGTTGTAGAACACTAGAGAAGCTTAGGGCAAGAACTTTTTTCTGATTCATAGTCAATTTCAGAACAATGGTCCTCTGAAAACCAAAATCCTTTATAGCCTTTTTATTTTATTTTATTTTATTTTATTTTTTTTTGAGACAGGTTCTCACTCTGTCACCTAGGCTGGAGTGCAGTGGTGCAATCATAGCTCATTGCAGCTTCTATCTTCTGGGCTCAAGCAATCCTCCCACCTCAGCTTCCCAAGCAGGTGGGACTAGAGGCACGTGCCAGCATGCCCAGCTAGTATCTATCTATCTATCTATCTATCTATTTATTTATTTATTTATTTATTTATTTATTTATTTACTGAGAGAGGGTCTCATTCTGTTGCACAGTGGAGGACAGTGACACAATCTCAGCTCACTGCAGCCTTGACCTCCAAGTCTCATATATAAGGTGATCCTCCTGCCTCAGCCTCCCAAGTAGCTAGGACCACAAGTGTGTGCCACCACACCTGGCTAATTTTTGTATTTTTTGTAGAAATAGGGTTTCACCATGTTGCCCAGGCTGGTCTCAAACTCCTGGGCTCAAGCAATCCACCCACATTGGCCTCCCAAAGTGCTGGGATTACAGGTGTTAGCTACCATGCTTGACCCCTTTATAGCCTTAAATAGAAAAAGAATGCTGTCTTTGAAGGGGTTAGTATATGGAAGAAAAGAAATATTCTCCCTCTGTTGCAAAGAGAGCCCTTGATGGAGAGAGATTAAAATATTTTAACACTATAAAAATGAGAATATCATTTTACCGGAAAACTAAATCAAGGCTAAGAAAAGATACTGAAAACTGCGTGTCAAACTTATCTTCATTTCCTGGCTCTCACTGTCCACTACAAGGAAGCATATTTGTTCAACTACAGAGATAGATGATTTTCCAGCCATGAACTCTCTCAATTGTCCCTCAGTATCCACCAAGGATAGGTTGCAGGAACCACCCCACCAACTGATACCAAAATCCGTGGGTGCTCAAGTCTCTGATGTAAAATAATGTAGTATTTGCGTAGAACTTAAGCACATCCTCCTATACAGTTTAAATCATCTCTAGATTACTTGTAACACTCATACAATGTAAATGCTATACAAATAGTTGTTTTACCATATTTCTTAAAATTTGTATTTTTTTATTGTTTTTTTTTTTTCTGAATATTTGTTATCTGTGGTTGGTTGAATCTGTGGATGCAGAACCCACAGATACGAAGAGCTGACTGTGTTATACAGATCTCTGTTTAATGAATATTGAAGTGTGTAAGGGTTAGTTCTCAACTTTTTTTCTGAAAAAGCACAAAGTCGTTCTTCATATGACCACTTAGCGGAATGCTAAACTGCAAATCTGTGAAGGTGAGCTGTACAAAGCTGGCAGAATTTACCCTAGGACCATAGCTTCGGCCTGATCTGAGCAGGCCTGATGAAGGGACAAAGCTTTGTTAATGGTGCTTGTTCACTCATTTGCCTTATCAGATTCTAACCCTGTGGTAGGCAGTGCCTGCCCTCATTGGAAACATCACATAACCCAATGCCTGACGCAAAGTGATTGAGCAAAAATTATAGAAGAAATGAAGAAAATAAGGAGGACAAAGTATTCTCGGGCTACATTTCTAAATATCAGTGGTCACAGTCAGAATCTTTCATGAAAGCTTTGGAATAGAGGAAAGTCTATTTGGAATAGACCCTGATAAGCACTAGAAACAGGAGGTTGATGCAGCAACCCATGTGCTCTAAAATTAGGTGGAAGTGATGCTTGTTCTAAGAAGTGGAGACGCTGATTTGTATTCTGACCCCTGAGCTACAAAAATACCTGACAACAGAGCCAGAACTTTCTCAGAAAGTGACTCAGCAGCTTGCCTCACACTGACCCAGTTTAGCACTGAAAGCCCCAAGTCCTGAGAAATCCTCAGTTCCCGTCAGATCAAAACAGTGGTCACCCTAGAAAACAGAGATGTTCGAGCACCCCAGCATGTAAAAATTCTCAGCTGAATTCTGCATCATACAGCATGTAAGTTGTTAATCTAGAGTGGGACATTTTGGGGACAAAATAAAATTTTTTTTTATTCTACCATGAACATATCTTTTTTATCAAAAGCTTAATTTTTAGAAGGATTTCATTCTGATGTCTTGCTGGACTGCATCAGCTGCAGAATTCACTTGAAGGTATCTAAAATGAGAACACCTGTGGATTTACTTTGGTGTTTCTAAAATGAGATAACCTAAGGATTTGAGTTTTTTACACATCTAGATAGTAGAGTGCATTAAAATGAAGTTGAATCTCAATAACTGATACTGAGATTTTTTTAAAGACAGTGATTGGCTATGAGAATAAATTTACTCTTGAGACCACCTCCAAAATTTTGACTAGATTATTAACTTGCCCTCCCATTCTCTTGAAGGGAAGACATCATTTAGTTCATGTAAGAACAGAATCAAATTATTCAGACATGAGTTTAGACAGAAGGGCTGAGATGCAGCCCTGTTTTCACCACTGCATTGTTCTGTCCACTGCCCATCCCACCCCCTGGAAACTCAGTGGGGCATCGAAACTGACTCTGGAAAGACACATGTGAGCTTGGACTCTGCAGAGGGAATATACAGTCTGGCCCTTAGAGATTTTTCCATATTGAATCAAAGACTAATAAATGCTGTAAAGACTTCTGTTCACAATAAGAGTAACACCCTGACATTTCTGGAAAAAGTTACTAACATACAGTGGGATTCACATATTACATTATTGAATGCCCCTATCCTGCAATTTCTGGAGGAAACTTGTCCTAACATAATTTAGTTTTAGTTTTTTAATAATTCAGGGTTTGAAATACATAATAAGCAAATTCTGATGATCCAGAAACTACAGAACAAACAAATTACATAAAAGATCTCCAAGACTTCCTGGTAAGATGTTTCAGCAGTTACTAAAGAGTTCACCTCTGAATGAACTTACATCCTTACCAGTAGCTGATTTTTCATCCAGATGAAAATTCAACTGAAAATACTTTCAGTTCAATGGTAACGACCAATAAAGAAAGAATTTTTGCATAGAGATTTAGGCAAGCACAAATCAGTCTTACATCAGTTTCACTCAGCTTTATGTTCCACACAGCATGTATTCCTTGAATACAAAAATAAAAAAAACTAAATCCTTGATATTTTTATATCAGAGACAGTATTTTTCTGATACATATATCAATATACATCCATTCATTGTAGTGGCCCAAGGACCTTGTGATCACAGTAATGATATGAGACCCAGAGTTTTCCTTGTTTATAAGTCAGTCATCAAAAAAATGATCCTTTTTGGAGTTTTATGTGATCATTACACTTTTTTGGATGAAAGAGATAATCTACAAATCACAAGAAGGAGGGCTTAAAGTTTATATTGTATACTAGGCTAGTGATTAGAAAATACTACCAGGATATGTAAATTACTCACCTACAGCTTGCTACAGGAGCCACTTCAGGTGGAGCATGGGAAAGCATATACGTGACTGTTCCTGACTGTAAGTAGATGGGAAAGCCTGAATTCAAGCATGAGAAATGCTGTGAAAGAAGAAAAAATGTTTTGGAATAATAATGGTTATTCTATCTGAAAAGGTATATCCTTAGTGAATTGTTCCTAACCATAACCTAAATCCTTGTATTTTCCACAAATCAGCATTTACTGAACAAATGTAAGAGGATAAATGATTACCATTCCCCCTCTAGGAACATCTGTTTCCAAAGGAATTTTGGCAGAGATTACAAGTGATGTCAGACTGCTAGGCACAAAGATTACAATCTGGCTAATTCTTGCCTTGGCATTCCTAGCTCCAGGGGAGCCTTCACTACAAAAAACGCAAGCCAGAGTTTGAAATGGGTTACTACACATTCTCACTGGAAAACAAACAAAAGGCTGGAGGCAGGAAGTGCTCATAGCTGGAGTTTTACTGAATGTCTCAAATGTTTACATTCAACATTCCTCAAAACATCTATTTGGGAAGATGAATAAAGAGAAACATTACCCATTATGATGTTTAGCATCAACAAATATTTATTGAGATAACTCCTTTGAGGTAGAAGGAGCCTTTAGTTTTTCTTTTTTTTTTCTTTTTCTTTTTCTTTTCTTTCTTTCTTTTTTTTTTTCTGAGACGGAATCTTGCTCTGTCACCCAGGCTGCAGTGCAGTGGCACAAACTCAGTTCACTGCAACCTCTGCTGCCTGGGTTCAAGCAATTCTCCTGCCTCAGCCTCCTGAGTAGCTGGGATGACAGGTGCATGCCAACATTCCTGGTTAGTTTTTTGGTATTTTTTAGTAGAGATTGGGCTTCACCATGTTGGTCAGGCTGGTCTCCAACTCCTGACCTCAGGTGGTCCGCCTGCCTTGGCCTCCCAAAGTGCTGGGATTACAGGCATGAGCCACTCCAGGTTCTTTCTTTATGGACCAATGTGGTTCACAACACTCATAGAATAGTTACACTTCAGAGGGGTAGTTGGCTCACTGGGATTTCATAGGATTCTATAATTACTTTTTATTCATCAGCTTTCACTGGGTCTTTAGAAATGTGGTCAAGAAAGGATTTGGGGTGGATTACTTAGACCAGGGACTCCAGCAACCACTTTAGACTGGGAAGACTCATTATTGTGAGCATATATTGTGAGCATTTTAAACATGGATGGAAAGAGGTGACATTCGGGTTTAGTTGTAACCTGCAAAATATTGGTCTAAAGAAATGCAACTCCTTCAAAGTTAAGGTTTGGTGGACAAGAGAGACTTTGCCCTAAGCTAATACAAAAGAGAATTAAAGAAAAGACCACTGAAATCAAGTAAAAAGTCTGTTTTGATGCAGAAAAGAAAATGGAATAGAAAGGAATGTGCCATGTGCCATGTGCCATCACTTGGACCCACAGAAAGCAGCAATGATGTTTCTGCGGCATTTTTTTTTTCCAGGTTAAAACTGGGTACATTAAAGAACAGGGATGTGCTATAGAGATTTTCACTGGATGACATGTAGTCGTTTGATTGTATCACAACTGTTGAATCATTAAGTTTGGCTAGGGGACTAACATTCCATAAAGTTAAATGATACATTGAAAAATCAAGGGGCACCAAGCATCAAGGAGGAGACTGGCTTACTTGACCCGAGGCAAATCACGTAACTTCTTATTTTCAATAAACTTCTCACTGAGGGTATGGATGCTTGCTCTAAATTCTTTACAGATTTATGGTGATGACCAAATAAAGTAACACAATAAAATATAAATATACAGTAATTTATGATCATATAAATGAAAAGCACTATGAAGAAATATAATTCACCCTTCAAATATAATGCACTATTATTACACACACATCAGTTCCAGCACTATAAACTTAGTTAATTTTTATGTTCAGAGAACTTACTGTGATCAATTCCCTTCACCTCTTTTAAGAAGTCAAGGGCATTTGTTCATTTACTGAATGACATTGTTTTTAAATTATTCACCATAGAAAAATGGGTCTGATCTGCAGACACCAATTAACATTGTAGTGACCCTTGCCCCCTCCTAGTTACCAGTCCCACTCCATCACCTTCCCCTCCCCTTCAGCTGTCTTTCTTCAGGCAGTTAGGGTAAAGGTTATGTAATTGCAGCAGTTCCTCCACCACTCATGATTAGAGGCCAATGTAACTGCCAGCCAAGAAGCTGAAATAAACTCCACAATGATTACACTCCACTGTTCCTGAGATTTAACAGAAATTGTCCAACTAGAACCAGAAAAATATATATACACACACATATGTAAAAGACAAGAAAATCTGATCCAATGCCAAAGGAATGTTGTCCCCCTCCTCCAAGTAAACACAAATGTGTATCTGGTTATGAAAGAATTGTCCGGGAGAGTTCTCAGGCTCTGGTGTGAAGAATCCTGCTGATCTGTCACTCACCACCATCTCCCCAGCCCCAAAGGTTCAGACAGGAAGTCAAAGGACGCATGAGCAGAAACGATAGAGGGATTTTTTGTTTTTGTTTTTAGGAGTGAGATATTGAAAGCTGGCTCCCATTCCATGGCTGCAGGCCTCCTTTAAACATAAACAGCAGCAGGAGCGGAGAGTGGCTGCCATATTTCAATGCCAAAGAAACACAAAATGATGAGCGCAGATTTTTGGCTTTATATTAAAGCTTGGTTTTTTCAACAACCCCTTTTGTTGCCTCTAAAGACAATGGTCTCGGTGTTCCTGAGCCAGATTCCTGGGACTCTGAGCAGAGCCTCCCTTGCCGCACCCCAGCGGAGTTCACTCCACAAGCAGGGCTCGTGTCCCTTTGGGTTGAAAGCAAGCCGTCTTTCCCCTCCTGGCCCACTGCTGTAGAAGCATTTGTTTATTGAAGGTAAAGAGCAGTGGTATATGACACTTGGAATCTGCAGACCAAGCCCCAGGGTAGTTTGGTGAGGGATGTGCTCAGTGGTTTCTGCTTGGTTGGGAAACGGTAATTTCATCATGAGTTCTGCAATGGATTCATGTGGATGGAGTTAAGGATTTATCCACTTCATTAATTCATTGTAGGTTTAATTTTTTTAATGAATGTTTATCATTTTAGGTTTATGTCACGTAAGGTAGCAATAATCAACTTCACTAGATAGAACTAAGAAGCTTTTTACTCTCCTTCCAGTCTAGCAGTTAAAACAAACCAAAAATTCTCCTAAATGCTTAAGTATCTCAGGTATTTTACATAGTTCAGTGTCTCAGTGCAGATATTTGAGTCACTCAAATACGAAGAGGTATGGTCATGCATATTCCCTTATCCCCAGGAACTGCCTTTTTTAAAGCACTACTTTCGGATTTCAAAGTTCTATTGCAAAAGCACTTAAATACTGTGTGAGGGTACTGGTTTCTTACACTTCCCTTGTAACTCACAAAGGGTTCCCCCCTGCTGATTTTTAACCTCACAGATGAGAATGGAATTCAAAATTGTATACTCGTATTTTAACTATGATTACTTATATAACATAACCAATTAGCAATTAATATCTAATAATTATATATTAAATTTTTAATAATTACATATTTAATAATTCTTATTCTTTAATAATTACATATTTAATATATATTATTATATATTTTATAATATATTATATATAATATAAAAATAATTATAGAGTAGTTATAATAATTATATATAATTATAAATTTAAGTATTTAAATAATTAATTATATAAATTTAAATAAATTTAATTATTTAATAACATGTTTAATTATCAGATTAGGTAATACATTTAACATGTTATTAAGGGAAATTATTTAAACATAAACACAGTTAACATTCATTTAGCAGGTTTCTATTGTCTTCAAGTTTGGAACAATAATAACCTAATGGGCTCAAGGCCCACCCAGTGGCACCTTCACACTTTGTCTGTGTGAAAAAAGTGATAGTTGTAATACCTGATAATTCTCACCATTTCTATAGCTCTTTCCAGTTTACAACACACCTTAATAACCATTATCAGGCTTGATCTTCAAAACCATCCTTGTGAGAGGATTATTATCACGTCCATTTTATACAAGAGAAGACTGAGTCTTAGAAAAATTAGGTGATTTACTGATAGTCATGCAAATAACATGGCAAACTAGAATTCAAATCCAGGTCTCCTCATTATGAATTTAGTTTTCATTTGGGTAGAGCATGCTGCATGAATACCTGGAAATATAAATAATACAGAGTTTGTAAATCACCTGGTGGAGCTGGACATAGCATTGTTCTTATTGATGCTGTTAAAAAAATACAGAATACATTTATTTTTCTTCAAGTATAAACAGCCATTTTGTCAAAAAATAACAGATGCTGGCAAGGTTGTGGACAAACAGGAGCACTTTCACACTGTATTTGGGAGTGTAAATTAGTTCAACCATTGTGGAAGACAGTGTGACAATTCCTCAAACACTTAAAGACAGAATGTCATTCAACCCAGCAATCCCATTACTGGGTATATACCCAAAAGAATATAAATCTTTCTATTGTAAACACACATGCAGATGTATGTTCATTGCAGCACGATTTACAATAGCAAAGACATGGAATCAACCTAAATGCTCATCAGTGATAGTCTGGATAAAGAAACTGTGTTATATATACACCATGGAATACTATGTAACCATATAAAAGAATAAGATCATGTCCTTTGCAGGGACACGGGTAGGGCTAGAGGCCATTATCCTCAGCAAACTAATGCAGGGACAGAAAACCAAATACTGCATGTTTTCAATTATACGTGAGAGCTAAATAATGAGAATGCATGGACACATAGAGGGGAACAACAGACACTGGGGCCTACTGGAGGGCAGAGGGTGGGAGCAGGGAAAGGATCAGGAAGAATAACTAGTGGATACTAGGCTTAATACCTGAGTGATGACATAATCTGTACAACAAACCCCCATGACACACGTTTACCTATGTAACACACTGGCACATCCTGCACATGTCCCCCTGAAGTTAAAATGAAAGTTAAAAAAAAAGGCCGGGCGCGGTGGCTCATGCCTGTAATCCCAGCACTTTGGGAGGCCGAGGCGGGTGGATCACAAGGTCAGGAGATCGAGACCACAGTGAAACCCCGTCTCTACTAAAAATACAAAAAATTAGCCGGGCAAGGTGGCGGGCGCCCGTAGTCCCAGCTACTCAGGAGGCTGAGGCAGGAGAATGGTGTGAACCTGGGAGGCGGAGCTAGCAGTGAGCCGAGATGGCGCCACTGCACTCCAGCCTGGGCGACAGAGCGAGACTCCGTCTCAAAAAAAAAAAAAAAAAAAAAAAAAAGTTAAAAAAAATAACCACTTTGTACCAAATGATAGTTCCTCAGCCATTCACAGTATAATAGTTGGGTCACTATGAGAATTATCTGAAGAGGTCATTCCCAACAGACTTTCTATTTATTTATTCATTCATTCATTTATTCATTTACTCACCTATTTTCTTTTTTTACTTATTTGCTTTTTTATTCATTTACTTATGTATATTAGGAATTTTTTTCTCTCTTACTTGTACTGTCAGCCCTGGTATCAGCCCTGATGAACTAGATTCTAACAATTAAAGCATAAAAAATAATAATGCAGCCCACTTGAGAAGTCTGTTGTGAAGAACAACTAACAAAAATTAATAAACACTTAGCAATCACTGGGTTCTGAGCAGTTTTACAAACACCCATAGTGGGTTTCAATGGAACATTTGTCCTTCTCATATCAATCTATTTTCAACTCAGATTTCACCCTAAAGAACACTTATCATTCTATCATTTCTTTCAGCATTTGTAGCAGAACCATAACTCATCTCAAAAATGCAAAGAATTCTTTGCAGCTAAATTACATTAAATTTCAAAACCAACATTTGGCATGACAAAACTGAGTTCACTACATTCTCAAATGAAAGATTTTGTTATGGAGATCATTTACTATCCAAAGTTTTTAATATCCATGCATGAAATTCATAAAGAGGAAGCAAGAAAACAGAAGGTGATGTTCCTAAAAGGCATACATTCTCTGCCTATGTGCTCTCTACTTGTGACATAAAAGCCCAAACTAAACTCTGGATCTGGTGGAATTAAAATGAAGCTGAATTTCTACATAAACTCAATGAATTGTGGACCGAAACCTTCATCAACAGCCAAGTTCTTCTTCCGTGTATGCTTAAAAAGTACTCTATGTAATTTTGTTACCCTAGACAATATTTTCTGAACAAAGAAAACAGCAACACTTAACCCACATCCATGAGCTAGGATTCTTCAGATTCAGTTGCGTTCAAAGACCTGAGCAGGGGCAAGTGATCATGTGTAGGTAAACTTCACATTGGATAAAACTCCAATTTTCAAAACAAACTATTAGGAGAGAATGATAGAAGAAGTCTGGATTTTTGCTAGACTTCTTATCATTGGTGATGCAGGCTTAATATATCTTTGGGCCTAGAAAACTTTAATAAGTCAATAAAATTTTCCTTAGGCATGGCCTATAATTAACAAACCAAAGTGACAACTCAGAATTCAAGAAATGACATCCATATTCTGAAGAAGGAAAGAACTGAGACCATCGTTTTTTTCTAATAATAAAAATTTTTTATTAGAAAAAAATGATGGTGTTATTAGTGTTTCTTAAACACTTTCTTTAAGGATCAACCTAATTTCTGTTTGCTTCTGGGACTATGACCATTGTCCTTACCAAAGAAAATATGAAACTGTAAGGAAAGAGTAAAGGATAATTTTGAGAACATTCACTTAGGAGATGATAAATAATATCACTTAAATATCATTTTGAGGTGAAAAACTATCCTAGAAAGTTAATGTGTGTGTCTTCCAAAATTGTTCTTACAGACCAATGTATAAATCTAGGCTGTTGATATTGTTTGTATTAATGATGATGACTCAAAAATAAAATAAAATCAGAGCCCTATACAACCAACATCTTTTTTTTTTTTTTCACAATAATGTAAGTCCTAGTACAATTGAATTAAACTTGGCTGTGAATAGTTTCAAAACCTAAGGGAGGGGAAAGTGGTCAGATAGGAATGCAAACTTCCCAATATTTCCTACTGGGCACTTATATTTAATTCTTCTGCCTTCAGCAGCTTTCTATTACCTCTTTCTCTCTCTCTCTCTCTCTCTCTCTCTCTCTCTCTCTCTCTCTCTCTCTCTCTTTTTCACCTCAGAAAATCTCTTCAGAAATCTCTGTAACACCCTCCCTCCCCAGCTGCCTTTTGGCCTTTCAGTCTAACCTGTCAGTACTGCGGCCTTTGAAGTTGGCCCCTGCCTATCCTCTGAGCGGCTCTATCAAGTACTGTCAGTTAATGAACTTTGAAGGCAAAGGACTAGGAGAATCTGATAGCGGTCTTGTGGGGTTTTTTCTCTCTAGTTAAATAGAACTAAAGAAAACTTTCTCTTCTGGAAGCCACATAGGGACAGGAGAGTTAAATTGATTAAGACCATGATCTTTTAATTGCATTTCCTTCCCCAGATAACACCTCCAGCAAAGCAGAGGTGTTTGCTTTTTAATTCTGATTTCAAAATCTCTTGTGCTACCAGACCTAGTGCTCTGTAGTCTCTCTGTCAGGGAGGGCTTTTCCACCCCAGTTTCCTAGGGCTTCTTCAACACAGAAAGCATTCTTTTGATCAAAATTTGGCTTTCAGTTCATCTACCAGCTGAATCCACACTCCCAAATTCAGTGCTTGACTTTACAGCTACCTAAGCTGATACCACTGCCCAGAGAAGGAATTCAAAGATGTCAGAGAAAATCCTGGTCAAGTGTGCCGCAGAAAGAGTACTTTCTGGCATCTCACCCCAAAACTCTGAAAGTATTTCCCCATAGGGAAACATATCTACACACACACACACACACACACACACACACACACACACACACAGTAAATGGACAAAGACCAGAAAGGTTTAAAGAGAATTAGGAACCCTAGGGAATTTTTTTTTTTTTTCGAGACAGAGTCTTGCTGTTGTCACCCAGCCTGGAGTGCCCTGGTGCAATCTCAGCTCACTGCAATCTCCACCTCCAGGGTTCAAGCGATTCTCCCGCCTCAGCTTCCGGAGTAGTTGGTATTACAGGCGCCTGCCACCAGGCCTGGCTAATTTTTGTATTTTTAGTAGAGATGGGGTTTCATCATGTTGGCCAGGCTGGTCTTGAACTCCTGACCTCAGGTGATCCACCTGTCTCGGCCTCCCAAAGTGTTGGGATTACAGGCACGAACCACCGCAACTGGCCAGAGAATTTCTTTTCTTTTTTTCTATTATTATTATTATATCTGAGATGGAGTCTCACTCTGTCGCCAGGCTGAAGTGCAGTGGTGTGATCTTGGCTCACTGCAACCTCTGCCTCCCAAGTTCAAGCGATTCTCCTGCCTCAGCCTCCAGAGTAGCTGGGACTACAGGCACAAGCCTCCACGTCCAGCTAATTTTTGTATTTTTTAGTAGAGACAAGGTTTCACCATGTTGGCCAGGATGGTCTAGATCTCATGACCTCATCATCCGCCCACCTCAGCCTCCCAAAGTGCTGGGATTACAGGCGTGAGCCACCACGCCCTGCTGGGAATTTCTTAAACAGTCCTTAAAGGAAATACCATTCCAAAAAAAAAGGGGTGGGAGAGGCTAAGTTAACTTTAGTCGTTAAGGAGGGACCAAAGACTCAATTAAGTCTTGATCCTGCTCTGCTTATACTGGTATCTTCCTTCGGAGCACTTGACTTCATACAG
The DNA here is from genome assembly GCF_007565055.1 of Rhinopithecus roxellana. Classification (NCBI taxonomy): domain Eukaryota; kingdom Metazoa; phylum Chordata; class Mammalia; order Primates; family Cercopithecidae; genus Rhinopithecus; species Rhinopithecus roxellana. The sequence goes on from NC_044569.1 coordinate 15,886,075, forward strand.
TTGACTTCAATTCCCATCTTTGATCTTTGCCTCATTCTGTCTTCCCAGGTTTTGAGCCGGAACTGTCCTGTACCCTCTCTGACTTGGCCTGACCCTGCAGTCGCAACAAATCCTATTGCACTCGTGCTTCCATTTCTAACCTTATAGACACCCATTCATACCAGGGCCCAGTAGACACTGCCTCAGTCTTCCCTGCCTGTCAGATGGGGTAAGGCATACTTGCCCATCACACGGGACTCTTCTGAATGCAAAGGGTAGACTTTGTCTTATACAGCAAAGAGAAGATGGAACTTTTGCACTTACAGAAACTATAACCATAAAGGAGTAAGGAGTTGAGGAGGAACCAGCAGCATGTCTCCATGTAGGACTGAATCAGAGCCTTTCTCAAAGTTGCTACAGGGCTGTGTGTTTGCTTTTCTGTCACACTCTGTGCACCCACCCATCCTGTACGCTATAGAGAACTCCCCAACTCTCCAAATTTACCATGGAGAACCCAGTGAGAGATTTTTCAAGTTAAAAAAAAGTCTCCAAATTCATTTACTGGAGTCAGGTTTAAGGTAGCAACAGGTCCCTGCTGTGTACAAGACAGAGCTGCAAACTGCAGAAATGGACAGAGAGTAACAAACAAGGAAAGCATTAAAAAAAAAAAAAAAAAAAAAAAAAAAAACTTGTGGAAGTTTTGACATCATTTCCTCCAATGACCGATAACTATTTTAAAAGAAAATATTGGAAAGAGTACTAACCAAAATAGTACTAACCAAAACCCTGGTAACAATAAATTCTTGACCATTATCCATAAATGAGATCATCAGTCCCTGGATAATATAATGTAATACTTTTGTTAGAATTGAATTTTTTTCAGAACAGACTATACTTTAGTATGATCCTAGCCTTCCTAGAAGCTCTTTTCTTAGAGAAAAACACATGAGTGTATTGTTATGTGAGGACAACTTTGACCTGAAAGAGTATTTAAGCATTTTCCCAGACAAGCTGTTGCTTTCCACATAAAATTGGCAAAAGAGAGAGCCATCTGGGATAAAATGTTATGCACACTGTTAGGAAGTGCATTTCATTTTGTACCACAAAAAAAACTGATATTATCCTACTAATAGTTGTTATTTCCCAATATTCTCTAAAATCAGTTGCATAGACTTATAAGGAATCCAGGATGGATGTATTCATTTTACCTATTTCAAAATCTGAAACATAATTTTTTAATTGAGCATTTAATGCAACTATCTACTTACCTACTTTCAGAGTTTTCTATAAAAACCATGCTCAGTTCCCAGATCCCATGGTACCTAAGCAATAGAGACCCATCAAAACATTTAACAAAGAGATAAGAGATCTGGGCCTTAGCCATCATTCAACCATTCACGAACTATGAGATATTGTGTAAGACATCCAATATTTCCAGATACACGAGTTAAGATAACACCAGCTGTGGAACAAATACCAAAATTTCATTGGTAATAGAAAATCGTTTCTTGTTCATAGGACAGTTCAATGCAAATATTCAATGCAGGCAACTTTCCTCCATACAATGATTCAAGGATCGAGACTTATCCAGTTTTAAAAATTTCTCCATCCACTGGGGCTTTAGAATTATCTGCTTTTAGCTAATGGAAAAGAAAACCGAGTGTGGAGAAGTCTCACTTGCTTCTTAGGAGTCTGGTCTACAAGTGACACATTTCGCTTTCACTCACATTCCAATGTCTAGAACTAGCCAAATGGCTATGCTTGATGGTAAGGTTGGAGCCAGGGTCTGAGAAATGTGGTCCAGCCAGGGAGAGCATACATTTATAATGCATTTATAAATGTTTCTGTCACACCAGACCTGTACTTATTCATCTGTGAAATCATAATTTCAATACCTGAGCTGCCACCCCAATAGGAACATTGTGAGAAAAACAAGTAATAAGTATTAATGTGCTTTGTAAATAGTAGCAGAGAAACACACCTCCACAAGATATGTATATCAGAAAGCACATACCATTTAGACTACGACATAATGCTTTCTTATTACATAACTGTAAGATACATCTTGATTTCAGAAATTTAAAATTTTTAAAAATGGCCAGACACAGTGGCTCATGTCTGTAATCCCAGCACTTTAGGAGGCCAAGGTAGGCAGATCACTTGAGCCCAGGAGTTCAAGACCAGCCTGAGCAACACGGCGAAACCCGATCTCTAAAAAAATAAAATACAAAAATTAGCCAGGCATGGTGGCATTCACTTACAGTCCCAGCTACTCAGGAGGCTCAGATGGGAGGATCACTTGAGCCTGGGAGGCAAAGGTTGCAGTGAGCCATGATTGTGCCACTACACTCCAGCCTGGGTGACACAGCAAGATCCTGTCTCAAAAAAAAAAAAATTATTTTTGAAGAAATGGTTCGTGGTGACCACATAATTTTGAATCTACCATTCACCCTCCACCCCCTGGGAAAAAAACATAAAACCAACAAAGAGGCTGGGTGCAGTGGCTCATACCTGTAATCCCAACACTTTGGGAGGCTGAGGTGGGTGAATCATGAGGTCAGGAGATCGAGACCATCCTGGCTAACACGGTGAAACCCCGTCTCTACTAAAAATAAAAAAAAATTAGCTGGGAGAGGTGGCGGGCGCCCGTAGTCCCAGCTACTTGGGAGACTGAGGCAGGATAATGGGGTGAACCCGGGAGGCACAGCTTGCAGTGAGCCGAGATGTGCCACTGCACTCCAGCCTGGGGTCTCAAAAAAAAAAAAAAAAAGAAAAAGAAAAAACCAACAAAGAGAGCAAATAAAATCATACATAATCCACTCCTTTAGCAGTATTATGAGAGAGAATATCATGACACTCAAATTCTCTGTATGTAGAACAAATAAAGCAACTCCAGCTGAGCTCCTGATGCCTACCTACCACTACAAGCCTGTGGGTGAAAAGAGTTGGGGAGGCAATCCTTAAGAGACTATAAAAAGATCAAAGGGGTATCGATAACTGAAACATGGTACAAACAAAAGCATCCCCAGAAAGATAAAAATCCAGCAGTAAACACTAATCACAGGGGAGAACTTGATAATTAACAACACCAGCTAAAGGCGAAGGGGTTTGAGTATGATGGCACCAGAGCAACAGTCTCTGAGAAGCACTACTCAGGGGAAGAATTCGTTGTACAGGAAAGGAGATGTAACCCTTGGAAACATAAGCAGTAAAAGAAAAGTAGAATGTGAGAAAAGAAAATTAAAGATATTTACTAAATTAAATAAAATAATTAAAGAAACAAACAACAACAAAAAAAACAAAGCACACTAATTTTTTGTCTTCCTGACACACTATCAAACATCACCATCCATAAAAGCAACATAGAGGGTAGAACCATCAGAATAGAGAATTGTCAAACTAGGAGCACTGACTACAAAATGAATAGGAATACAAATAGCAGACCTCATCCATATAAAAACTGGAGAAATTTCAGAAATTTCAGAAAATGTGAGTTGAGACATTTTAGTTAATAAACCCCTCCCCCCAAAAATCAACCACAAAGCTGAGGAAATTCTAATACAATACTCCAAATAGAATTAAACATTTTTACACAAATATTTGTAAATATGAAAAAGTCTTGAATTACAAACACAAAAATCAAGAATGGAAATAGAGGGGAATGAGAAAGAAGAAAGTTGACGGAATTCACGAAAGAGAGAAAAAGATAAAATTATATCAGAAATAAAAAGGTACCCAAAATTAGATTCAAATGAGAATTTAAAAAAAAAAAAAAACATAAAAATGAAGTAAACAAAGAAGTAAAAATGAACTCTCAATAGTATAAACACAGAGATCCATACCCTGACTTTTTTTTGAAAGACAAATAGAAAAGAAAATCTTGAAAGCAGCAAGAAAAAAATGAATTGGCCTCTACAAGAGAATCCAACTAGATTAACAACTGTCTTTTCATCAGAAAAGATGGAGGCTAAAACAGGTGGGATGAAATATCCAAAGTGCTAAGAGAATCTGTCAACCAATAATCTTGTATCTAGCAAAACTGTCTTTCAAAAATGAAGAGAAAATAAAGTTGTTCTCAGATAAACAAAAGCTGAGAGAAGTCATTACTAGAAGATCCACCTTATGGTGGAGAAATAAACTGGCATCAGCCTTCTCAAAAACAACATACAAAACAAGGCAACAACTGATCCACTGTTTTAGTACATTTTGTGTCACTATAACAGGATATCTGAGACTGGGTAATTTATAAACAAGAGAAGTTTATTTGGCTCACAGTTCTGGAGACTGGGATGTTCAAGAGCATGGCACCAGCATCTGATGAGGACGTTCATGCTGCATCATCCCATGATGGAAGGTGGGAGGGCAAGAGAGGACAAAAGCGAGAGAGCAAGAGAAGGCCAAACTTGTTTTTATACCAAGCCCACTCTTGAGGTAAATAACCCACTCCCATGATAATGACACTAATCTGTTCATGAGGTTATAGCCCTCATGCCCTAGTCACCTCTTATTAGTCCCCACCTTCCAACACCGTTGCATTGGGGATTAAGTTTCCAACACATGACCTTTCAGGGACATATTCAAAACATAGTAATAACATTTTCAAACAAAACTAAAAATGTGTAAATTAAGAATATTATATTCATCCAAGCTGTTCTTCAATAATCAATGCTGTAAATAAATGTCTTTGAGCATGCAAGAACTCAAGAAATTATTTCCTAATGTACTCATGTGCCCTTCCCAAAAAATCTCCTGAAAAATGAACTTGATCCAAATAAGAAATGATGGCAAAAAGTTTGGCAAAGAATAATACATTGTCTTGTAAGGTAGTAGAGATTTCATTCCCTCAAATGGATTGCAGGAGGGACAGAAGAAATAGCACAGTCTCTATGGAGGGGAGTTTTTCAATAACTAATAAAAGTAAATATGCATTTAGCTGTTTATCCAGCAACTCGATGCCTAGAAATTCACTATGAAGATAGCTCTCCAACATACGGAAATACATGTATGGAAGAGGCTTTTATTGCGGCATTATCTATCACGGCAAAATATTGGGAGCTATCTAAATGTTGGGGCATAGGTGATTGAAAAAAACTATGATACATACACATATGGAGTATTACACAACTATGAAAAAGAAAAAGAACAATATTTATGAACTTTTATGGAGAATTTTCAGGAGATATTGTTAACTGAAAAAAGCACAGTACAAAACAACATATAGAACATGTGCCTTTTCTGTAAGAAAGAAAGAGGAAAACAAGAAAGCATGAATTTACCTACTTATCCTTAAAAAAGAAGTTCAAGGAAGATTCATTAGAAAGCAATGAAGTTGGTTACCTCCAAGGGGTTGGGAGCAGAGTGAACAGGGTGGAAGGGATGTGAGAGGGAGTAACACTTCTCTGAGGATAACTTCCCATTTAATTTTTCTTTCAGAAGGTTGTTAATGTCTTGACAAGATTAAATCAACAAGGTTGGGAAAGAGGAAAAACTGTAGCTGAAATAAAACTAAAACAAGTGAACCCAGTTGTAGTTCAAATAAATAATCACATGGAAGGAGGAAAAGAGAGAGAGGGTGAATCTAAGTCATGTGTGAACACAATATTTTATTATATACCCTCAGGCTTGGGGAGGCCAGGGGAGAAGGAGAAAAACAAACCCTGAACTTTTTTTTTTTTTTTTTTGGAGATGGAGTCTCGCTCTGTCCTACAGGCTGGAGTGCAGTGACACGATCTCGGCTCACTGCAACCTCTGCCTCCCAGATTCAAGCAATTCTCCTGCCTCAGCCTCCTGAATAGCTGGGACTACAGGTGCCCGCCGCCACTCCTGGCTAATTTTTTATTTTATTTTAGTAGAGACAGGGTTTCACCGTGTTGCCCAGGCTGGTCTCGAACTCCTGAGCTCAGGCAATCCGCCCGCCTTGGCCTCCCAAAGTGCTAGGATTAGAGGCATGAGTCACTGTGCCTGGCCCAAACCCTGAACTTTTAAAATACGTTTGGGCCGTCCACGGTGGCTCACGCCTGTAATCCCAGCACTTTGGGAGGTCAACACAGGTGGATCATGAGGTGAAGAGATCAAGACTATCCTGGCCAATGTGGTGAAATCCCGTCTCTACTAAAAATACAAAAACTAGCTGGGCGTGGTGGCACGCACCTGTAATACCAGCTACTCAGGAGACTGAGGCAGGAAAATCGCTTGAACCCAGGAGGCAGAGGTTGCAGTGAGCCGAGACTGCACCACTGCACTCCAGCCTGGCGACAGAGCGAGACTCTGTCTCAAAAAAAAAAAAAAAAACAAACAAACAATTGGATGTGTTTAGTGACAAAGAGAAGCAATTGTGTGAAATTATTTCAGATGCATTACAGGATTGAGCAAACGAGTAAGTATGTTGATGTTGTTGAGAGTCAAACTCTAACTGTAAAAGGAATAAGGATGAACAACCCTGTGGAGTGGATTACAATTGGAGGTATAAGTGTCAATACATGATTTCTAAACTAGAAATAGAATATGTAGGTGTTTGTGTATATGCATGTGTGTGTGTACATTGATGTATATATGTGTGTGTACACGTACATGTAGGTATCCATATTTACATGTGTGTATATATTTTCTGCCTCTGCCTCTGGAGCCATGCCAATGGCAATTTGTATGCCTAGCACCCAAATATTAGTCTCCATGCCCATTCCCCCTAACAAACACCAGGGATTCTCAGAAAAACAGCTGATTCTGAGGTTGGGTCAAGGAAAGTACAGGTAATCATGAAACATCTTGTTTTTCCAGATAGCAAAAATGTACTTTAAAAAATTTCATGGGGACATGTCACAAGATTCAGGTTTCAGTTGGAAAAGTCTATCACTGGCCAAATCTGGGTACAATTTCATGACTAAAACAGGAACAGTAAAAAAGTATAGACTATTAGAAAAACTATGTCAGTGAGTCCACACCAATAACAAATAAAGAAATAAGAGAGGGTAGTATTCTTGCTTATAGAACTGACCGATAAAATGTGGAAGGAGTGCAGTTTTGGAAAAATCACATTTTGTTATCGTCATAGCAAAGATTGATTCCAGTAAATTATCAGTGGATGCCAAATCCTGGGGAAATTTTTCATGAGAAACAGGATATTTGCATGGTCTTAGGTAACTCCTGACAGCTTGTTTATGTGCTTCAAAATAATATAATAATGAGGAGGAGAAGCAGGAGAAATTGGACAACACCTGCACCAGGGGAGCAAAATTAGTGTTGCCAGTGATGGGCAGATGGACTTGATGTGCCTCTAGATGTGAAACCGTGAGAAAGATTCAACATCGCTTATGTAGTATTTCAGTCTGGCACATATATCTCCATCTGACCATGTGGAATCATCAGAGGAACCCCAAATGGGGAACATTCTGTATTCTTCAAAGAAGTCAATGCTATAAAAGACAAAGAGAGGCTGCAGAAATGTTCCAGATTAAAAGAGACTAAAGAGACATGAAAACCAAATACAACAATGATCTTATACTATATCCTGTACAGGAGAGGGGAAGAATCTGTAAATGTTATTACTGGGTCAACTGACAACACCAGAATACAGATGTTAGATTTCATTAACATATTGTATTACAATTAAATGTACTGAAGGGGCTAACTGTACTGAGGTGTTATTGTAGAATATTCTTAGTAATAAAAACATGCTGAAGGTTTTAGGGGTAGAATGCTATGATGACAAAATGCAACTTACTCTAAAATGGCTCAAAAATATTATATGTGCATGTTTTATGTGTGTGATTTTTCTCGTGTGTAGAGAGAGAGAGACAGAGGGAGAGAGAAACAGATAGAGGAGGCAAGTAATAAAACTAATGAGACTAAATGTTAACACTAGGTGAATCTGAACAAAGGGTACATGAGTATCCCACATAGTATTCTTATTATTGCAACCTGTCCATAAATTTGAAATTATTTTCAAATAGAGAGTAATTTTAAACGTTTGAAAAAAACTTAGAAATTAGATGAATCAAATTATATCAGTCCCATTTAAAACCCTTTAACAGCTTTCCAGTGCTCTTAGGATCCAATCCAAGCTGCTCTTCCTAACACCTAGAGGATGCATCCCTCACTAACAGCCCCACCCAATCTTGGCGGCTCTCCTCCCACAACCTGCCACACTCGTCCTCCATCTGTTTGGAACTCTTTCAGGCTTCAAGGGTTTTCAAATTGGGGATGGGGGAGGGGGAGGTTGTTTTTACCTACCCGGAATCCGTTTTCCCTCTGGTAAAATCCTCCCTCCGCGGGTTCCTGTACTCTTGGCCCCAAGCAGGACATGGGGCCTTGGCCATGAGCATGGTGAGGGCATGACTCAGAATGAAACTACTACACAGGAAAGCAGAGCTGTGAGGTGAAGAGCAGGACCAAATCCTGACCACATCATTTGAATCTTTGACTCCAGCCCTGGTGGGAATGAAATCTGCCCTTTGACTTTTTGCTGCCATTCCCTCTGCCTGGAAGGCCTTTCCCCTTTCTCTTCATAGGACTAACTCTTTTCATCCCTAGGTCCCAGGTTAAATGAAGCCCTCCAAATGCTTTCATGAGCGTCCTACCTAAAGGAGGTCCCTTCTTCAAATGTGTTTTTCTTAGCCCCTTGATTTTTTATTTTATTATTATTTTTGGCCTCATTACACATAACACAATTTGGACCATTTCATTTAGTTTTTATGTCTATTTCTTTTCAAATTGTTCCCCCAATTTGAGTTAAGGCAGGGGTTTATAAGGTGGTTTCAGGCTGCTTTGGTTCCCCAGGGCCTGGGATGTTACCTGATCACATAGCAGATACTCACTATGTATCAAATAAATGAATACATCTTTTTTCCTCGTTACACTAGGTCTTTTAATACTGAAGAATCTACATTGTTTAAGAGAGGAAAAAATATGAATTGGCACATAATATGTAGGCCTAGAAACTATTTTGCTAAATTATAAGATCTCTAAGGAATATGTTTTATTGCATTTTGTTTTCTGCTCATCCCAAATATCTTGCATTATGTCTTATACATAGCATGTGTAAAATAATGGGAATTTTTGCTCCCAATTACTATGCCATTTAAGTCCCTAAGGAGCCAGGCAATACTTAACCGATAACAGTATGCCAAAGCTTAGATCCTCTTTTCAAAACTTACTGTTCGAATCCAATGGGGCCAGGTTGGCATTCAGAGAAGAACATTTTCTAGGCAAGGATTAGGGCTTTGTAATATTTGTTGAATGAATCATAAGTCACTTTAGCTAAACAAATTCTGGAAAGAGAAGAAGGGAGGGAGGGAAGGAGAGAATCTAAAAGCCTTAGTCATTGAGCCCAGATAAGTTGAACTCATCTGCAACCCCATAATTAGCTGTGATGATAGCTGTGCTTTCAACATTTGAATTTCCAGGTCCTATGAATCAATTTTCAATATCTATGAAAAAATTACTTAGGCCTCTTCTTCCCCTTTTCCTTAATCCCCTCATGAGGCTGGCCACAGAGCTGAGTCATGGGTTGGGTAGCGAGGTCAGGTGCTGCAAAGCTGAAACTATGAGGTTTAAGGCAGAGCATATGATGTGAGTCCCCATTAGTTGTGGTCAAGTCATGTAACCTAACAAGCATCTGTTTCCTCATCTATAAAGTAAGAATTCATAAGAACACCCAAGCTATGTACCTCAAAAACTGTTTCTATAAATCCAATCATATAATACACTAGTAAAAGTACTTTGAGTTGTACAAATATCAAAATTCAGTTGTGAAACATAATCTGTTATTTTTATTATTACTGATACAAAACTATGCTCAGATAGTTTTAAAATTCCCTAGTTACTTCCATTTACCACAAGATGAAATCTTTCTAATTATATAATTTGTATAGGCACCTATGAGCTGTTTAAAAAAGAAATGTGGTGCAACCACCTGTGATAAAAAATGTCTGCAGAAAAGAGTTCCAGATATTCATTAGCCCTAAATTGAAATTCAGATTGTTTGGCTTTCTTTTTTATAATATTTTCTTAAAACATGTGGTCTCTTCAAATTTGTATCATGCAGAGAATCATGAAAAAATCATATATGAGATATCTGGACAACACAGCATAGATTGTCCCTTTGAATGGCAGAGAGAGTCAGCAGTTTCTTTTAAGTCCCCATTGTCCAATCTTAGGCACAACCCAGATTAGAGTTGTCGGTTGCAAACGATTCTCAGAAAAGAGTATGTTCCCCAGCCTCCTGACCAACCATAGTAGACCCAGGAGGAAAGTACTTTTTGGTGGGAAGGTGCTAAAAGGAATGAGCCTTGTACTAGTCCAGCTTGTTCCCTAACCTCAGCAACATAGAAAAGAGCCACGGGAGTGATACACAATAAGCACATACACTCACACAAATATTATTTAGCCTTGAAAAAGAAGGAAATCCTACCATTTACAACAATATGGATGAACTTGGAGGATAATATGCTAAGTGAAATAAGATAGACACAGAAAGACAAATGTTGTATGATCTCACCTATATGAGGAATCTAAAATAGTTAAACTCATAGAAGCACAGAGTAGAACAGCAGTTGCCAGAAGTTGGGGGCTAGGGGAAATGGGGAGTGGTGATCAAACGATACAAAGCTTCAGTTATGCAAGATGAATAAGTGCTGGAGATCTACTATACAGTATAGAAACTATGGTAAATAATCCTGTATTTTATATTTGAAATCTGCTAAGAGGGTTGATCTTAAGTGTTCTGACCATATCAAAAGAAAAGTAGCTTTGGGAGATGATGGATATGTTAATTAGTTTGATTGTGGTCTGGTGATCACTTCACAATGTATGGGTATATCAAAGCATCAAGTTGTATACCTTAAATATAGATGAATTTATTTGTCAATTATACCCCAATTAAGATGGGGAAAAGAAGAAAAAGAAGAAGCTCATTCCCATCCATAGGGAGCCTGTACAGTGTTAGATTAAGAATTGAGCTTTAGGGTTGCTTATTAACTATGTGAGATTGTGACAAGGGCAATTTACTTAACCTCTCTGTGCCTTAGTTTCCTTATCAGTAAAATGGAAATAATGGCACAACTCTCAAAAAGATACTTGGAAGATTTAATAAGGTAAAATGCATACAGGATTAGCAGCATGCCTGAAACACGGTAAGAGTTCAATAAACGTCTGTTACTACTAATGTTACTAATCATAGAAGTAGAATTTTTTCATTTTCCTTTTGGACTTGAAGATGGCAGAGCCTTAATATTTCCCAAGTTGACAATACAGTAAGGAATGTTCAAGGGTTCTTCCTGAGACATCCTTTTTTGCCTGGAAGTCCACATACCCATCAATGACCTTGACTTTAACCAATTGGAATAAAAATTACGTCAAAGTTCCAATAGAATCATTTATCAGAATGCTTTCATTCTGAAAGAAAACCTTCAGTTGCATTATTTCTCTTTTATTAAATAGCAAATAATAACAATTTGAACCTTGAATCCTAGTGAAGGCCAATGAACACTGTTGCTTTGCTACTAGATTTTACGCTTTTGCAGTTTTGCCTTTAAGTTACTTAAAAGGTCTCATATCTGATTATAGAGATCCACTCCATTAAGTCCTAGACCCTAGCTAGGACCACTAGGCCATTTTCTACCCATGTCCCAAAGGGTATAAAATACCAACTTCTAGGCACGAAAAGAGACTCCTTACAAATCTGTCTTTCTAATGCTCTTGTGTTATTTTCCCCATTGAGGTCACATCTGATTATTCAGGCCAAAGAATATACCTGATTAAAAGCTGCTTTGAAGGTGAAGTCTAAAATTATTTTTATAAATTTTCACGGTTACTCTAAAGCTGTAAAAATCTTTTGTTTTCATTGTAAAAAGACCATTTTCCCAGTTTTTTATTTGTTGGTACTCTCTTGGCCATAACAAATAGAAAAACTCATATAATTTCAATTCTCTATTCACTCATTTATTAAATTTATGTTTTCAATCATTCATCTTATGTTGATTGGTGTTCTAGACAATGTGTAAGTTTGGGGAATACAAAATTGAACAAGAAGCAGCCCTTGTGGGTTATATGATGGTTGAGACACATCAACAAATAATTACAATATAATCTTATACATGCTTAACAAAAATATGTACCAAGTGGTAAGGAAGCTCAGAAGTGATCATTGTTTCTGGAGGAGTTGGAAGAAATTTCATTGAGCAGTGAAATGAAGTTAGTATTCACAGCGAGTAGAAGTAGAATTGGTGAACACCATTAACTATAAATTAAATGAGTTAATATATAGAAAAGAATTTAAACTCATGATTGGTACATACTAAAGTGCCATAGAAATGTTAGCTGACATTAGCATTACCAGCACCATCATCATTATGCAGACAACAGGAGTCATTAGAGTGCTTATCAGCACCAATCTCTCTTAAGTAGTGATTGTGCTGACTTGTTATTGTTACCTTCAGCAGGTTCAAGTTCCAAAGATCCTGTTTAACAAAAATCCAGCAACATCAAGGTTAGGCATGAATAGGAATCACCTAGCCTACTCGAGTGTAGCACATTTTCTTTGTCCAACTAAAATACTGGGCCAAAAGTGAAAAGTTTGTAGTAAGGGAAAAGGGTAGGTGAGATGAAGGTTAAGTTATCATATGTTTAAACTATAAGTTAAAGAATTAAAGAATTAGTCCCCTAAATTTTCCTAGAACACTGTTAATGTGCTTAGAAGTTTCATTTCTGGATTACTGATGGCAGCAGCAGGGGAATATCAGATATTGGCAAACCATTAGTCAGCACAAGAGGTTATGCTGCAAGATCAACAATCATGATCTATCAATGGATTAACACATAGCAAGTCTACCTTGAGTCTAGAGGCTCTTAAGCATAGCTCCCTTCAAAATGATGACTCAAGGACCCAGTCTAATTCCTTGTTATACCTATACCATCTAGAACACATGGCTTCCGGGTCACCACAGTGAAGAAGAGAGAACTGGAGCATCACACACCTGTTAATAATGCTTTCTCCTGGAAGTGAACTATGTCAATTCTACTTCTACTTCCAACTCACTGACCATAACTAGCCACATGATCCTATTTCATGATACGGGTATTAGGAAATGTGTGTGGGTATTTTGTGAGTAATGTTTCTGCACAATCAGTCATAATGACTAAGCTAGGTCTTATATGTATAGGGAGGGGAGATGGGGAAGAATGCAGCTGCTGTTTTTTCCCTTGTGAATGTCTTATACTTGTTACATTCACTCTTCTCAGTAAACTGAAAAATCACGGATTTAAAAAAAAAAAAAGTACTCCCACCACTTAGACCACTGCTGACATAAAGGTGTTAAATAAATAAGAGAGCCAGTAGGTACAGCTTACCCACATTGCTGCAAGATGACTGAGAAGTCTGCTACCAGGATCTCATTCCAGCAATGAAGCTGATTTCATTATTAGAAATGCAGATACATTCATTTCGTCATTTGAGAAATTACCTGAGAGAGCGCAATCAAAATGACACAATCCTTTCATTGTTTACAGAAATGAGCCAATACTACATGTCTCTACACTGTACATTAAACTACCTAACACTTCACTTAGCATTTCATTGGCACCAAGGTTTTCCTTATCTTTTTTAGTGTCCCGCTCGAAAGTCTTCTGTTTGCCCTATAAATAATTTATAAGGAAAAAAAGAAAAAGTTTTTATGTTATTTCCTTCAAAAAATTTTAATTGATATTGAAGGAAAATATTTAATTCAGTTATTCTTATAAAAAAATAACATTCTTAGGCCGGGCGCGGTAGCTCAAGCCTGTAATCCCAGCACTTTGGGAGGCCGAGACCGGCGGATCACGAGGGCAGGAGATCGAGATCATCCTGGCTAACCCGGTGAAACCCCGTCTCTACTAAAAATACAAAAAAATAGCCGGGCGAGGTGGCGGGCACTTGTAGTCCCAGCTACTCCGGAGGCTGAGGCAGGAGAATGGCGTGAACCCGGGAGGCGGAGCTTACAGTGAGCTGAGATCCGGCCACTGCACTCCAGCCCGGGCGATAGAGCAAGACTCCGTCTCAAAAACAAAAAACAAAAACAAAAAAAAAAACCAAAAAAATAACATTCTTTCACCTTAAATGTTTCCTGTGTCATGTTCTTTTTGTTGTTTAATTTCTTATCTCTCCACTGAAGAAAAACTTGAGAGCCACTGTTCTCCACATCTTAACCTTTTCCATTTTCCAGGTCTTAGAATGATGTCATTGTGGGTAACTACATCTTTACATCTTTTAAACAACACCCAATTGCCAAAGGAAAACAATGCTTTTATTTTTAACAAGGACATACATCCTTCCCAAGCACAATGCCTGGAATATAATATTTATTCAAATGTGCCCAAGTCCTAATTCTCAAAAATCTCTAGAAATGGCACCCAACTGGAGATCCCCCCAAAAAATCAAAAATTGATGTAAAGTCCAATCATTATTTTTATCTATAATTCATCAAATTGTATTCCCAGATGGCTCACCATCACATCCATTTAAAATAACAAATGATTTAAAGTCATAATGCAAATAGATTTATTGATTTCAAGATTTCATCAAAGCATTTATCTTAGCATTTAATCAATAGTGCTACTTGGTGAACAGCTCAATCCAATAAAATCCGTATGTTGCAATTAATTCAGGTCTTGTAATGCCACTTTCCACTGATAATAAAGACATATTGATCACTTATAATGCATGGGTGTTCTCTATAGCCAGAGTCCTCTAGGCCAGCAGTTTTTCAATGTGCTATTGGAACAGACTGGTGTACAATGATCAAATGCATGGCTTGCCTTAGTGAAGTATCAACATTTTAAAATGATTTGCTTCTTTTCATATATAGAATGACTTCATGCATGTCCTTGTATCTTTCTCACTCACTTGCTTTAGTTATGTGAGAACTGTGTATAAGCACAGCTTAACCTGAATAGCAGTCCACAATTTGCTATGATACAGTACAAAGTTAATAGTTGTAACAACTATCCACTATAATGTATGAAAAAAGACTGAGAATTTCTTCAACATCTGGATATTCACATGGAAATCTATCATGTATATATCATAGATATCGCAAGAGGGAATATTCCTGGTTCTCATTTACTGCTACATTTAGTCTAAAGCAAATATGATTTTCCCCTTGGCTATACCTCTGTGATATAAAGTTTTCATATTCAGTAACTTAATAATTCATATCTAAAATGTCAAGTTAATAACTTAGTTTTTCTCTCTCCTCTACTGAAACTATTTTTAAAATAATTTCATTTCTGTCATTAATAGTACATCCCATTTACTTGCATGAAACTACTAACCCAAAGCCCTCTATCAATAATGCAAACATTCTGCATCTAATTCCAACAGCAAACAGAAAAATGGACAGCATTTCCGTTCAAATATATCAATTCAATGACTTTTAAAATATCCCAAATGCCCATTCATGACTCTATGTTATGTCAATATAAAATTGAAACTACAGCAGCATCATGGAAATAGACTGACATAAATAACACATTTCTTATGAAGTACAACACTCATCTTATGCAGAAAAAGTTATAGGAATTCAAATGACTTATTTAGGGAAGAAAAAAAAAAGCCCACAGTGGTATTCCTTAAACCAATCATACACTTTCAAATACATCTAATATTATGCAAGATCCCTTAGCAAGCTCTGATAACTGCCAAATGCAGTTTAACCATATATTTTAAATACTGTTCTCCATATTTCCACAGCAACATTCTTCCAATTGACAGGTCGGAGAAAATGGCTAATATGCGATATATGGCCACATAGCTTACATGAATTTCTCTAATTAGTGCCAAACTGTTTTCAATGAGTCTGTGTGTGAAAAAAAGAAATATTTATGTAATTTTAAATTGTCCTAAAGCAAAAAAGACTCTAGTTGCAAGGAAGTATTATATAGATAGTGTTTTAATAAAAGCCAATTGAAGAATAAAAATAACTCCCAACACATCTGAAATCACTTATATTTCCTATTCCATATACAAAAGACAGACAAATCAATGTAAAATGTATTATATTTGAAATACAAACCACTTCCAAGGAGAATATTCATCCAGATGAATATTTATAAAAATTATCTATTCTTCAAAAAATATATGTGTTTATAATGTCAAACTTTGCCAGAATCCTGAACTTTAAGGTTTGTTACTTGAACATTTTCTCACAACTTTGCTTGGGAGAAAACTATTGGCTCATAAAAAATGCTTGAGAGTTATTAAAAACTATTTAAGAAAAGCTAGTTAATAAAGATATTAAATAAAAAATTCACCCCAAATCCTTTCCATGTGACAAAATGTGTTCTTAAACCATCTTTGTGGAGTTTCTAAAATAGTTTAATGATAGACATACAAATGTCTCTTTTTTTTTCTGCCTAATGTGTTTATAAATTTATAACAATTTATTTTATGGCCATTCAAAGTTTAAATATATTCTGATTATAATCAAAGTGGCAGAACATGTAATAGTTTAAAAGAATAAATAATAAATGCAAGTTATAGAAATATTGACATTAAAATTTTGATGATGATTGTGATAATTGTCCCATAAGACTTTACACAGAAAAATTATAAGAGCACTCATGCCAACCACTGGTTTTGACAATGTAATACAAACATAGAATAGAATAGATACTTTGATATTAATTCTGGTATGCAATTTTATGTGGTTTGTATCTGTGGGTCTTTGTACCACCTAGAATCCCTCCCAGCCAGCTGTTTGTAGCCCAGTTATCTCAGTCCAGTTCTCGTTCATGAAACCTCCAGGACTGGGTCTCAGGCTTCCCAACTGTTCCCACGTATCCCATGTCTATCCCATTGCAGCACTCACCACACTGAAACATAATTGTCTCTTCATTTGGGAGTATATACTGTGAGCTAAGATTCTTGATGACTGAGGCTAGGTTTAATATGTATTTCTGGCTTCTGTAATCTAGTAGATATTCAATAAATAATTGCCAATTACTACTAAGTGGATGTCTGCAAACATACAACATAAAGACTAGCACCTGAAAATCACATAAACAATTTATTTTAGTATCAAGAACATATACATTTTGCCTGAAAATGATAGTTCTGCCACCACACATCCAATGTAGAAGCCTGGCCAAGGGCTTAGGGAAAACAATATTATTTTGTGAGTATTCTGCCTGTTTAAACAATCTGTACAATAGATTCCATACAATCTGCTTATAAACCTCATTTTTCTATGTATCTTAATTTAAAAAGTCATAAATTATAATAGTGTTGTTTGTTCTTTCATTTTAAGTACAATTTCATTTTTTAGCCTTAGTACCTGTCAGTGACTGTTCCAAAATGCTGACATCCTTTTTGAGTCCTTGATTAACCCCCCACATCATCTTTAGTAGATGACCTTAATTCCTTAAATTTGGTCTTCAACTCTGCCATTCCCTTCCATCCCCTCAAACTTTCTTCCTCTGATTACTCCCTTATCTCTTTCCCTCAAGCCTAAAATGGAAAGGTACCTGGCTTCTGGATCTTGGACCCCACATCCTTTTACAATTTCTGGCCTTCCTCCATCAGTTAGAATTATTAATGTTAATCTTACTGGTTCATATGCATTCTAGTCTGTATTTTTTGTTAGACCTTTATTTTCCCTCTTAAAATACAGTCAATTCTCATTATTCATGATAGTTGTGTTCTATAAAGCCACTATGAACACTGGATTAGTAGATCCTGAACCATTGCTCCTAGGGGAAATACAGAGTTAGGTCCCAGCAAGCTTCTAATCACAACATTTTCATCAACTGATCAATACATAACCTTGTTTTTCTGTGTTTCTGTTTAAAAACACCTTATTTAATATATATTGTTGATTCATGAGCATTGAGCTCACAGCCAATAGTTCTGTAACTAATGCCTGAAGCAAAACTGACACATATGTTTTCTCTGTAAAGCATATTAAAGCTTTCTTGCACTTAAGAACTCCAAACAGCACTTTAGCACTATGCTTTGGGGCCACTTCAAACAGCACAATTATTAACAAAAAGCACAAAAGTGTAAAAACCATGGCACTAAATAGACCACTAGAAGGACACTTGTTTACAGCATGAGAGCTGAAGCAAGAAGGCAGATGCCACCTTGCTCACGCAGCTGGTAACATTGTGGTGGCTCCTTTTTTTTTTTTTTTTTTCCCACTCTGCACATGTCCATGAGTGACCAGAAAACATTGCAAGCATTAATCTGGGGTTATAAATAAATGTGAAAATATAGAATCTGAGAATAATGAAGACATTGTAATACATGCTAGTGATAAAAAATATACATCGCTAAGGTTCCTACTTGAGTCTAGGATACTCCTAGTTTCTACCTCAGATCAATAATGTTTGGGAATTCCTTATGTTGGAAAAGGAGGTGGGTTTACAAGGAGCCAAGTTCTGCGTAAACAGGCAGGGAATTATGCCAGAGATATTTGGGTTACTACACTTAATATCTTTATATACAGGCAAGTGAGGTCTAAAGAAATCTGGTTTCAGCAAGAAAAATACAAACAAGGAAATGAAAGTTATGTATAGTCCCATATACTTCTTTTCAATTATTTTCTACATGTTTTTGCCATGGAATCACACAATACACACAAATAAAATTGGGTCTTCTGTTTTTGCTTTATCACTAAAATTTTTCCCATTTGGTTCTCAGGAGTAGTTGATCAGAGACTTGCTTTGTAACATCAAGTATGAAGAAGAGTGAATGGTAAAGTTACTTATGCAAAGAAAAGGCAAACTCAGTAACATGTCCAGGCCCTGTCGAAACGCAAGATTAGCCATACAACCAGGCTCTACCAAGATTAGAACCTAATTACAAACTACAATGTCTTCTAGCATCCAAGGCAGTGCTAACAACTACTTTGCTGTCCCTTCGGTGGCAGAAATGCATTATTTAATTAATGGGCACCATTATTTGACTCAAATACTCACTATCTGAGAATATTCTACTCTCACAACTAAACTTTCACTCTGTTGTTTGCTCTCAACCTCTTGACAGAAACAATACAATTATCCATTAATCACTTCAATGATTTTGAAAAGAATTTTTACTCCATAACGTCTTACGGGCCACGGCAAATCAATACATGGCATCAGCTGCTCACTGAGGTCCATCATCTCTCAGTGTGCTGGGGCCATATGGTACCAGTCTGGTGACCCCAGGCACAGTATGCAGAAGCCACACCATAAAAGGAGTTATGGACCCTAAGAAGCTAAAGAAAAAATCAAATTAAAACAAAGTAAGTAGGAGAAATAAAATAATAAAGATGAAAGCAAAAATCAATAAAGTAAAAAAGAGAGAGTAGAGTAAAATAATTAAACCAAAACCTAGCCTCTGAAAAAATAAATCATATTGATAAACTTCCACCTAGAATGATCAAAAACAAATTAAAAACAGAAGATACAGATTACCAATATCAGAAATAGCAAGCGGATATCAGTACATATCCTACAGACACTGGAAAAATAGAGGAATGTTATGAACAACTTTATACCAGTAAATGTGAAAAAGAAATAGGCAAAATTCTTAAAAGATGAAAATTAACAAAAGTGAGTTCAAAGACATTGATCTTAATAGATCTTAATCATTCTGTTAAATGAATTACGTTTATTTGTAATTAAAGTCTTACCACATATTAATAGAAAGCTTTAGGCTCAGACGGTTTCATTATTGAATTCTATAAAATACTTAAGCAAAAAATAATACCAATTCTGCAGAAACTGTTTCAGAATTTCTCCAAATCAAATTAAGACGGCAACTTTTCTCCAAATTGATATATAGAGTCAACACATCTCCAATCAAAATTTCAGTAAGCTTTTAAGAATTAAATTAACATAGTGATTTTAAATCTTATATGAAAATTCAAAGGATATAGAATAGCCAAAACAATTTTGAATAAGAACATAGTTGGAGCACTTACTCTACCTAATGTCAAGACTTATTATAAAGTTAGTTATTAGGACAGTAACATAGTAGTGAAGGATAAATTGAACAAAGCAGAAAACCCAAAAATAGACCTGTAGGTATGTGATCAATTGACTTTTAACAAAGGTGCCAACATAATCCAATGGGAAAATGCTAATCTTTTCGATAAATGGTGCTGAAATAATTAGATATCCTATGGAAAAAAAAAAAACCAATATCTTTACTTTATATCCTACATAAAAATTACCTCAAAATGGATCATTGTTCTAAATATAAAGCTAAACCTATATAACTTCTTTTTTCTTTTTCTTTTTTGAGACATAGTCTCACTCTTGTTGCCCAGTCTGGAGTGCAGTGATGCAATCTCAGCTCACCTCAACCTCTGCCTCCCAGGTTCAAGCGATTCTCCTGCCTCTGCCTCCCAAGTAGCTGGGACTATAGGTGTGCCACCACACCTGGCTAATTTTGTATTTTTAGTAGAGACGGGGTTTCTCCATGTTGTTTGGGCTGTTCTGGAACTCCTGACCTCTGGTAATCTGCCCACCTCGGCCTCCCAAGTACATAACTTCTAGAAGAAAAACTGAGATTTTTTTTCACAACCTTGGAATAGAAAAAGATTCCTAAGTAATAAAAAAAATGATTTTTTTTTTTTAAGTAGTCAGACTTAAAATTTAAAATGTCTGCTCTTGGAAAGATATCACTAATAATATCATTTAAAAAGCCAAGGACTGAAAGAAAATGTGTATAATACTTCTATGTGACAAAGGACTTGAATCTGGAATATGTGAAGACTTGCAACTCAGGAAGATGAAGGCAAACAATTTAATCTTAAAATAAGCAAAAGATTTAAATACACAACACTTAAAAATAGATACACAAATTCCCAAAAGCATATGAGAAATGCTCAATATCATGAGTCATCACTGACACACAAGAGAGACCACTGCATACCCATTAGAATGGCTAAAATGTAAAGAAGGCTGATTTATCAAGGGTTGGGAAGAGTATACAACAACTGGAACTCTCATACATTGTTGATGGGAATGTAAAAAGTGTATAGCCATTTTGGAAAACAGTTTGGCAGTTTCTCATAAAGCTAAACACCACTTACCATTTGACCCTATGATATAGCAATTCCATTCCTAGGTATTTGCCCAAGCAAAATGAAAACATACCTTCACACAAAGGCTTGTAAATGAATGTTCATAGCAGCTTATTCTTAACAGCTGAAAACTGAAAACAACTTAAATGTCCATCAACTGGTGAATAGATGTGCAAATTTGGTATATTCATGACTCCACCACTCTACACTCCACTACAAGGCATAACTACCAATATTTGCTTGCAACAACATGGAAGAATCTTGGAAACATAATAGTGAGCTAAAAATGGCAGAAGAAAAGAGTACATACTATGCTATTTAAAACTCTAGAAAAGACACATCTATGGTGACAGAAAACAGGTCAGGAATCCCTGATTTCCTATGGCCAGTAGCAGGGTGAGGATGAACTAGGAAGAGGGGAAGGGAACTCTTTGAGGTAATATAAGTGCTTTTTATCTTGATCATGGTGATGGTTACACTGGTGTGAAACTTGTCAGAACTTTTTGAAATGGACACTTAAAATGGGTGCATTCTCTTACATGTAAATTATGCCTGAATAAATATGATTTAAGAAAAAAAGTGGGGAGGAACATCTTGAAAGGGCTCCTGGGTATGACAAGTATTTTGAGCCTGTCTAACCTATCCAACATAAAAACGCAATAATTTTCACCTAAATATTCTTACAGCAGCCAATGGAAATTTTCTCAATGTTGAGTATGTAAGCAGTTACCAATTATTTGATGCTAAAATTGTACAAATCTCTGTTCATTTTGTTTTTAATTAAATATTCAAGATACAATTCTAATTGTGGAGTTTAAGTTACAGAAAATTGTTCAAAGCATGTAAAACTAGGATAACATTCTAGAAATGAAAGTTAAAGGATATAGTATGTATATTTTAAAACCTTTAAAACTTCCCATTTACCTTCTAGAATTTGAAAGATTGAGATTAATTATCTGTAGTTTCTATCTTTCCTTTTCTACTGAGTCTTTCTGTGCAATCTACAAAAATATTCATCTCTCTGACACTTGAAACAAAAACAAAACAAAAACGCTGTGCTTCCCACTGAACAAACTGCCCTCTCAGTGCTCTTTCTTTTTACAGTCAAGATTCCTGAAAAGGGTAGCTCAGGATCATTGCCCTACTTTTCTACTCTTCATTTACTTCTCAACTCATGACAATCTAGTGTCTGTAACCAGAATGCGCCTTCACTAAAATCAACAAGACTTTGTTAATTTCTGAACTCAAAGTTAATATTTCCATTAACTTCCTTGACTTCTCTGCAGCATGTGACCCTATCAGTCTTTCGGCCCTGTAGTTCTCTCCTCTCTCCATTTCCATGGTAACGTTTTTCTCAGCTTCACCCCCAGCTTCTCTGACCATTCCTCCTTAATCTCCTTACCAGCTCCTCTACCTCTGCTTGACCCTTAAATGTTAGTTTTCCTTAGGGTTCTAACCATTGCCTCTTTTTCTTCCCTTTCTATACCCGCACTTCTCAAACTGAATACACAGAAGAAACATAATTTTATCTGAAATTTTTAACTATAATCAGTAGTAATCAAAACATTACTTTTAGATTAGAATACATAAGGATGTAGTATAGAAAAGAATGCAAAATTTGCATGGAGAAGCAGGCAAGATACCCTAAGTGCTCGCTCTCACTCATTACACCCTATCACCCATGAAGCTGTGACAAAGTCAGCTCCTTAAAATTTCTCAAATGTTTCTTTTTTCTCCACTTGCTTTAGTCTATGTCTTTGTCATTTTTTACCTAAACTACTGCAGTAAACTCCTACCTTGTGCCTCATTTTCCAGTTTAGCTCTCCCATCATCTTTCACACTTTAGCCAGAGGTTCTTTTATTGAAATATATAACTGTGCTGCCTGAAAACCTCAGGTGGCACCCCAGCTCTTAGAGACTGAAGTCCAAACTCCTACAGGTGTGATCTGGTCACTCACCATTCCAGCCTTCTTTCTTTCATTCATTTGGCAGCATCTTTCCCCCAAGCAGCTACACAGTGAGAGAGCTGTGAAGATATGTTGTCTTCTCTGCCTGCATGGAGAATGTGTGGATCAGGGTGGCTCACTTTCTCCTCCCTCCCTCAGCGCCCAGTTCTGCAGGAGAATGATTACCTAACATCATATCCCAGTTGAAAAACTAAAGTCCAACAGAAAAGAGAGCTCGCAAAGATTTTTACCTAAAAGCATGAATATGAAAGGGAGCTTAAAGTTCATCAAGTCCGAACCCTACATTCCATAGCGAAGGAACAAGAGACCCCGTAGAGGCAAGAGGCTTGTCCAAAGAGAGACAAGATTCCGAGAATAGGAAAATTTCTCAAGCAAAATCATTGCTGTAGTTTTTCCAAAGGGGGAAAAAAAGCATTTGTAAAAATGTGTGTGTTAAAGTATAGGCAACAAGTTGAGTTTGACATAATCTGTATCTGTCTATGCAAAATGAAGTAGCTGTCTGAATACTTTGTGCCAAAAATAGATTTGGCCTAAGTGTCCAGGTAATTAGAGCTTTGTAAAGTGTTTTTGCTTGAATCATCTAAATCATTGCGCTAGTTCTTTACTTCACTTTAGAACATGGACACCATTGCAAGGTGCAAACTTAAAAATGCTGTACCTTTTAGACAGATACCTCCATCCTTAGAGCTTATTAATATTTATATTTCAATATTAAGTCTCCAGAGCCTAATCAGGTAGCAGATGGAGGCTAAGATGTCTAAAAAAGGGAACATATTGAAAAGTTACAGATTCATCAGCAAACTAAACCTAGAAAAACTTCTGTAAAATCTGTGACTTGACTATGAATGGCAATTCTAACTTGCTGAATTAATAGCTCCCAGTCAGCTAACTTGCCTGTTCTTATTATCTTAACACATCAGGAAATTTTCCAAAATTGCCATGCAGGTCATTTATTCATTGTCATACATAGCAAAGAACAGTATGCCTATACAGAAAATACCTCATTCATCTTCCATCTGTCACCTACCCAAACATCCAGGACAGATTACATTCTCTCTTATTTTTCATATCATTTAAGAAAAGGACTAGTGCATTTTAAATAGTCAGGAGCAGCATTCCTTCATCTTTGGGATGGTGGGGATGCTCTGCCTCTAACCTCTTAATTCAGTACCGTATAATTTAATAAAAAACATCATAAATGTTTAGTGTCTCTTCATCTGAAAGTAAATGCCTTGAGGGCTTTTATTCATTTTTATTTTATTTCTGAAACATTTCAAGTCTACAGACCGGAATAGAAGAAATAAAAATAGACTTCCATGTCCCTACTACTAAGATTGAACATGTTATTTTTATGATATTTGCTCTAACCTCCATCCTCCATCCATCTAAGCCTCTCTCTCTCACTTTTTTCCTTCTTCCACAGAAGTAGACCACCCTTATGTATATGAGTTCTATGAACAAGGAGAAGGGGCAAGAGGGGCAGCAGCAGGAGGAGAAGGAGAATGAAAAGGAAGAAAAGCAGCAAAAGAAGGAAGAAAGGAGGAGAGAGAAGAGCAAGAAGAGGTGTTAAGTAATTTCCAAATTTTTTACAATGAGCATATACTATATTACTCTTATAATAAGAAAAAATATTTAAAATAAAAATTAAAACTACAATATTATCTTCTTATTTCAAGGAGTGCAGATAGAAAATATTCCTGAAAGATCATTGTCTATCGCAATTTAGGAAAATATGTGTAGACAGACCTGGTTCGTGCTACATGAGCAGGCAGTGTATAGTCAGGGCTGCTCCCACCACTCTGAATGTGTTGCACCCCTCCGGTGGGTGATGGATGAGGCCAGCACTCTCCCTCCATTCACTCAATGTCCAGGTGAAGGAACTCCTGGTGTCACCATTGTTACAAAGCACACAGTCTACACCAACACTCCATTGCTAAAATGTGTTACAGGTCATTGTTCCTTTAGATCAGGGAAAGTAGGAGGCCATTAGCAACCCTGGTGAAAATAGTTTCAAAAATTAGTTGAGAGGAAGGATAGTCTGTTCAACAAATGGTGTTAGAATATTGGACAATTATAGGAAAAAACCTTGACCTAAACTTCATGTAGGGAAAAAAAAAAACTTCATGACTTGGAGTTAGGCAAAAAGTTATTAGACATGACACCAAAGACATGATCCCTAACAGAAAACAACCAATGATTTAAACTTTATTTTTATTTTTATTTTTATTTTTTTTGAGACGGAGTCTCGCTCTGTCGCCCAGGCTGGAGTGCAGTGGCCGGATCTCAGCTCACTGCAAGCTCCGCCTCCCAGGTTCATGCCATTCTCCTGCCTCAGCCTCCCGAGTAGCTGGGACTACAGGTGCCCTGCCACCTCGCCCGGCTAGGTTTTGTATTTTTTTAGTAGAGATGGGTTTTCACCATTTTGGCCAGGATGGTCTCGATCTCCTGACCTCGTGATCCGCCCGTCTCGGCCTCCCAAAGTGCTGGGATTACAGGCTTGAGCCACCGCGCCCGGCCTTAAACTTTAAGAAAATTAAAAACTTTAACTCTGAAAGCAATCCTGTTAAGAGGATAAAAAGACAAGCTATGAAAGGGAGATAATATTTGCAAATCATATAACTGATATAGAACTTTATCCAAAACATATCAAGAATTCTGAACTCAGAATTGAAAAAAACCACAGAAATCCAATTTGAAAGTGGACAAAAGACTTGAACGGTGTACGAATGGCAAACGAGCATCTTCAGTATCTTTAGCCATCAGGGAAATGTAAAGTAAAGCTACAAGGAGATACCAGTGCATACCTTTGAGAATGGCTAATACAAAAAATGCTGATAATACCAAGTTTGGGGAGGATACAGAACAACTCTGTACTAGTTTTGCTGCTTTTTATATGAGTCTTAAATGATTTTAAAATATGGCTGGGCTTGGTGGCTCATGCTTGTGATCCCAGCACTTTGGGAGGCCAAGACAGGTGGATCATTTGAGGTCAGGAGTTAAAGACCAGTCTGGCCAACATGGTGAAACCCTGTCTCTACTAAAAATACAAAAAGACCAAAAAAAAAAAAAAAAAATAGCCGGATGTGGTGGCGCATGCCTGTAATCCCATCTACTGGGGGAGGCTGAGGCAGGAGAATCGCTTGAATCTGGGAGACAGAAGTTGCAGTGAGCCAAAATCACGTCACGGCACTCCAGGTTCCATCTCAGAAAAACAAAACAAAACAAAACAAAAAAAACCTTGATTTCAAAATAAAACATTATTTTACAAAATGTGGTGAGAATGGAAGCCTGATTGCAGGACTGATCAGGGAAAGGGAGATGAGGAAGTGGAGTCAGTGAATGAAGATCATGCTGGAAAATCATCTGGTCAGCAATCTTATAGCGCATGGCTCTGAGCTGTGGACTCTCTTGGCAGGCAAACCCTGAGGTGGGACACAGTAGCCAGGCTCAGCATAGCACAGGGTTAAAGAGCATGAGCTGCTGGGCTAACTTCTTAGGTTTGATGCTATTTAAAGTTGTGCAACCTTAAGACATAACTTGTGCCTCAGTTTCCTCATTTGAAAACAGGCAAAACAATAGCATCAAATCTTAAAGGGTCATTTTAGAATTAAATGGAAAAAATTACATATATAACATCATACTCAATACATTTTAACTTTATTATTATTATTCACCTAGATTTTACCTAGAATTAGCAGTTCTCAAAGTATCTCAATTCATTTATTTTATATTCTTACTCCCCACTTTCAAAAACTCTCTCTCATTACACCTCAGTTCCTGTTCCTGTCTGTATCTTCTCTATGTAGAATATTATTCCATGTAATTTATACTTTTTAGTGATTTTTAGTTTTATTCTAAATGTAGATTTTTTAGTTTTTAAATGAAATGATCTAAAATGGATCTTTTAAAAATAAATGCAGGCCAGGTGCAGTGGCTTATGCCTGTAATCCCAGCACTTTGGGAGGCTGAGGCAGGAGGATCGCTTGAACCCAGGAATTGCAGACCAGCCTGGGAAACACAGGGAAATACCATCTCAACAAAACATTTAAAAATTACCCAGAAGTGGTGGTACATGGTTGTAGTCCCAGCTACTTGGGAAGCTGAGGCAGGAGAACTGCTTGAGCTTAGAAGGTCGAGGCTGCAGGGAGCCGTGATGTCACTGCACTCCAGACTGGGCAACAGAGTGAGACCTTTTCTCTAAAACATAAATAAATAAATATTAAAATAAGTAAAAATAAATGCATTTGAATATGTGTATATACATATATATATATCTGTGGGCAAATCCATACAGAATCATTATAATTAAAAACAGTTATAAATATAAAGTGTAAAGAAATAATTTACCCAAGATGATTACACTATAAGGAAATAGATTAGTTAGTTGTGTGCTGACTTATTCTGTAGAAGGTAAAATTATTTTCTCTGTCCTTCAAGGAGTTACCCTTCTTATGAACAAAAAGCATGCCATTTTCCCCCATAGCCCCACACCCTTAGGAACCTTTACGTATGATTTAAGTTGTCAGCAGATTAATTCAAACTTTTCACCAATAAATTATTCACATTTTTTCCTCTAGTAATGACTAATGGAGTATGTACGAAGTGTGAAATATATTCACATTCTGACAGTCATTTTTATCAGAGTACTGAAAGCACATATTCTTAAGCATGTATCACTGAACTACATTAAAATTAGTAGTACATAAAAAGAAAGAATAGATAATCATTATCTAAATTCCTGAAGTACATAATGATGTGGTTATAACCTTTAATTAACATAAGGCTTAACACACAGGTAGGTCTTTCATATATGCCTTTTGTTATACACACTGCAGCTAGGTGTTTACGTGATCAACATTAAAAGCCCTGAGTTTATAAAGTGCTGGGTCACACCTATTTAAATCTCATGATCTTTAACCAGGGGAAGGCCACATTCCAAATGACAGAAGCATTGAAATACACACAGAATATGAAAAAATGGCATCATATTGCCATAATGTGCTTTTCCTCATACTTTGCCATATTTCTTCATTGCCTGCTTCTCTGAAGCAAAAATAACCAACTGTTGCAAAACATGGCCAGGTTTTATAAAGTGATCTTTTGTCATTTCCGGGAAGATTGCCCATGATCTCCACTGACCTAAAGCAGACTAACGTAGAGCTACCAAGTGTGGGAGCTGACCATTCAACCAGGCCAACTTTGGGGAGTATAAAGAAGATGTTTGGATAAAAGCTTTTATTTTCCTTTAAAAAATGATTTCACTACACTTCAAAGTTTGGAGTTTGGATGAAACTGTCAAGGGGCTGCTACTGGTATCTGGCAGGCAAGTATAGTATGTTAAAGAATGTCTATCAGACTATCTTGCAAATCGATCTTTTTCCAATCTAAAAAGGTGGTATTGAGCAAATAAAGGGCTAGATGGAAGAGCCTCATGCTTAAATAAAAGTTTTTCCTAAAAACAGGCTCATTTAAGACAAAATACTTTAAAATGTAAATATTTATTGATTCTTTTCATCAGTTACTGTTGCCCTACATTTAGGTTTCAATCTGTATTTCTTGAGTTCTTTGACCTTTTCATTGATATGGCATTTTAGAAGACAGGGCTTAAGTATCTTTATTTATTTCAAAATGATTGGTAGGAG
This sequence comes from Rhinopithecus roxellana, assembly GCF_007565055.1. Lineage (NCBI taxonomy): Eukaryota > Metazoa > Chordata > Mammalia > Primates > Cercopithecidae > Rhinopithecus > Rhinopithecus roxellana. Next base: position 15,914,704 of record NC_044569.1, read on the forward strand.
TAAATATTTTAACAATCCAGGAATAAGTCTGAGTACCCTGATTACATTGTTTAAGATTGTTCTAAAAGAGAAGTTGAATACTAGTCAGAAAAAAACAACCAAAAAAGTGTGGAGAAAATATTATTCGTATCCCTAATAGCAGTGTTTCTCAAACTTTAACGTGGTTAGGCATCAAATGGGGATCTTTTTAAAATTCAGATTCTGATTCTGTAGGCCTAGGGTGGAACCTGATATCCTGCACCTCTAACAAGCTCCCAGGTGGTATTGATGCTGCTGGTCCAAGGACCTCTCTGTGGATAGCAAGGTTTTGTCCCCTTATACCACTGGAAGCTGATCATCAACAGGGAAAATAAAAGAGCAATCTATCTGTAAAAGAGAGTCTTTGAAAGGTCTTTTTCCCAAACAGTCAATGCACTAGCATTGTCTTCTAGCAGTTTCCTTAGACCCAATTCCTTAGACCCAATTTCCTCAGACCCAACTACTTCTGAACTACTATTTGACACACGATGTGAAAACAAGGCACAAAATTCTATGGAAATAAAAATTAATGATGGTAATTTTCACTTTTTAGCCTGTAAATGTGTTTGTTTGATATGCATTGACTAGAAAAAGCTTTTGCATGACAAATATACCTATTTTTTAAAGACGAAATTATAGCAGAAATGAAATTTAAGCACTGAATTAATCAAGTATCAGTGAAATCCCTTTACTCTTTATTGAGCCAAGGAAATGTAGTGGTTGATTAGATTTTTTTCAAAGGCAGGAAGCAATTTCAGGAATAAACACCATAAGTACATACATTTGCTTATTTGAAATAAAGGTGTGGAAGTGGCATTGACCCTTGACAGATTTTTCTCTTTTTCATAGAAAGGAGGGTGTGTTGGTTCTGTTAACTCTATTGTTGAGCAACAGTGAGTTTCTCTGAAGTTTCATGCATATCATTAGAACTAGTTATAGAAGTTAAACCTCTATGCTTTAGAAATATACTTTTATGAACTCTTTGAATTCTCAAAGTGCAGCATCTAGGTATTAAACACAGCTTACATCTAATGCAACACATAAGTCAAAAACACCTTATCAAGGAGAATCTGAATAAAAATGTATCATCTAGTAATTATTTTTGTCTCAGGGGCTCTTTACACTTTATATTTATGTGGGTTATATCTATTGATATTTATCACATTAGAAATTAAAACTGAGAAATGTTTTAAGTATTTATTTATTTAAAAATAATAATAGGCTGGGTGCGGTGGCTCACGCCTGTAATCTCAGCACTTTGGGAAGCTGAGGTGGGTGGATCACTTGAGGTCAGGGGTTCGAGACCAGCCTGGACGACATGGTGAAATCTCATCTCTACTAGAAATACAAAAATTAGCTGGGCATGGTGGCAGGCGCCTCCCAGCTATTTGGGAGGCTGAGGCAGGAGAATCACTGGAACCTGGGAGACAGAGGTTACAGTGAGCTGAGATCATGCTACTTCACTCCAGCCTGGGCAACAAGAGCAAAAACTGTCTCAAAAAAGATAAATAAATAAATAAATAAATAAATAAATAAAAAATAACAATAGTAAACCCATCACATGTTAAATTAAATAACATATTCCTGTGAAAAATAACGTTTAGCAAAACAAAAATATTTAAAGAGTAGCATCGTCTTATAATTTTACAAATCTCCTTAAGGTCTAGATTAATAGACGACACTTGGATTCTCATAGCTGCTTCTGCATTCAATCTTTTGCAATATGTTGTTTTAGTTGTTTTTTTTCTTTTTTTTTTTTTCTTTTTGAGACAGTGTCTTGCTCTGTCGCCCAGACTGGAGTGCAGTGGTGTGATCTGGGCTCACTACAAGCTCTGCCTCCCAGGTTCACGCCATTCTCCTGCCTCAGCCTCCTGAGTAGCTGAGACTACAGGCGCCCGCCACCACACCCAGCTAATTTTTTGTATTTTTAGTAGAGACGGGGTTTCACCCTGTTAGCCAGGATGGTCTCGATCTCCTGACCTTGTGATCTGCCCACCTCGGCCTCCCAAAGTGCTGGGATTACAGGCGTGAGCCACCGCACCCGGCCTAGTTGATGTATTTTAAGAAAATTTAGACTCTCACAGATATACACTTGGAAAGCAAAGGGCTATTTTAAAAGTCCTTTCAGATAATTGTGAATATTCTTCTTTGATACTATACCAAAACTCAGCAGGTGATGTTTCTTAAAGATTAGTCACCACATGGAATTTGAAATCCTATCTGTGAACTCTGCTGCTCTGTTACATTAAAATCCATTGGTCCATCTTGCCCTTTGAATGTACAATATAATTTTGTAATATCATACACTGGTTATTTGAAAAATACTGGTTCACCAAATAATTCAGATCTTCCAAATATAGACATAGTTCATTATGCAATATTTTTAAAGCACATTTGTTAATATCACTACAGATCTCATCATACTCATAGCAGCTGATTCAAGTTTCCCAAAATTCTAATTTGCACTTGAGATATTGGGTTTTATTGTTGCCAACAAATTCTGACTGCTGTTTTCCTTAGAGTGACAGCAAATTCAATTCATTCATTTTCTACAAATATATATGCTGAATACTTAAGTCTAAATAATTACATTTATCTTATAGTCATTCTTTGAAGTAAAATGGTGTACCATGAAAAAAAGTTTAGTTTAGCTCACAATGCAATCACAGGAGTGCTTTTCCACAATACAACCAACATACTTCTGTATAAAATGAAAACGTCTGTAGGTACTTACTATTCTGTCACACAAACGTGTTCTCAAGGGTCAATATTTGATATAATTAATAATTCTACTTCATTAAGAACATTCCTAAATGAAACTGACTTTTTAAAACTGTGAGCATTTTTTACACTTTCAGTGCAAATGTCTGCACAGTGATAGGAGTAAATAATGTCTTAGTAATATTATGAAAATCATTTTGACCTTACAGACTTCCTGAAAGAGTCTCAGGGAACCACCACCATATACAACTGTAGGAATAAATGGAGTATTTTAAACAGATCAAATATATTTGCATAATCTATCCCCTGGGAAAGATCTTAATATAAATGGGCCAAGATTGGAAGACAGAAAATGAGGCGGGATTCATGATTTGGTGTCCTGGCTGAACATCAACTATTGCCTGTATCCCCATTCCCAGACCTGAATCTCCAGGCTTGAATGAGATGACTCTCCCAGCCTGCTTGTTCCCAGGTGCACAGCCATAGTGTTTGTAAAGGGCATGAGCCTCCTAGGCAGACAGGTCTGTGTTTGAGTCCTAGCTCTACCCTCTTCTATGTGAAAACTTTAGTTACAAGCTTCAACTTTCTCATCCACAGTAAAGACAACATTGCATTATACAACCCCGATAGGGTTGTTGTAAAAATGAAATGAGTTAAGATTCATAAAATGCTTGACACAGTGCCTCGGTTATAATAAACACTCAATAAAGGTTAGATATTACTAATGTCTGAGATTGGTTTGTTTGTTTTGTTTGTTGTGTGGTTTTTTGTTTTGTTTTGTTTTGCTTTTTTGTTTGAGACAGGCTCTCACTCTGTCACCAGGCTGGAGTGCAGTGGCACAATCACAGCTCACTGCCACCTTCACCTTCTGGGCTCAAACAATCCTCCCACCATAGCCTCCTGAGTAGCTGGGACTACAGGTGCAAGCTGCCACAGCTGGTTAATTTGTGTGTTTTTTGTAGAGATGAGGTTTTGTCATGTTGCTCAGGCTGGTCTGGAACTCCTGAGCTCAAGAAATCAGACACCTCGGCCTCCCAAAGTACTGAGATTACAGGCATGAGCCACCGTGCCTGGCCTTGTCTCAGAGTTCTTTATGACCAATAAGCTAATGGCAAATATGGCCCCACTCTCTTTCCTGAAGCTGCAAGAGCAGTTGACTTCTCTCTCTAATCATTTCCTGCATGGCTTTGGATCTCATCATTCGGCCAACAATGCTGAACTGCTACTATTTCCCCAACTAAACCAAACCATCTCTCTCCACTGTGTCTGTGCTTGTCCCCTCTGCCGATATTCCATTTCCTTCTCTAAGAAGCTTTTTCTCACCAGTCTGTGGTCCATGTTGGACAGGTGTCATTCTCTTCTTTGTTGCCACATTGCTATAATTAACTATAAGTATTTCTTTGAAGAATGTGCTTATAGCCCCAGGACCAGTAATGGTGTATGTGTATAATAGTCACTCAATAAATGTGTGTTGCATGAGAGAATTAATAATTGTGTAACAGCTGGCTTGGAAATAAGTTACTATTCTTCACATGAAAGGCAAAGCCTCTTGTGTATTCTCACCACAAACGTTTGTAAGGTGATCAGGCCACCTACCAAGTCGTCTTTCTCCCCAAATCTTCTTCTACACTTTTCATGCCCCAAACCTGAAGGAAAGCACCCTTGAATCTGATTCCAGTATTTAGTCCACCAAGCCTGCCCTTTCTACTGTGTTCACTGCCTCCAGCCACTCTCTGTCCCTCCTCTGACTGACCGGGGAACTACTTCCCACCTGGCTCCAGCCCATCCTATTTTCCAAGGGCAGATCCTTGCTTTCATTCACCCCTACTTTGCTTCAAGCAAGTTCCTTGGAGTGGCCAAGACTCAGGTATGAGCTCTCTCACCATTTCATCTCTTTACTTCCAAAGCTGAGTTTCAGTCATATGTCCTACCTAGTCTAATGTTCCTTCCTTCTAAACAATAGGCACTGGAGTCCAAATTGGTCATGGACTTTACTTTGGTTGTAGGATAATTCTGTTCTCAGTTTCCAGCATCACCACTAGGCTTATTTCCTGTAGGATGTGTTGGGGATCCTTCATTCTCACCAGCTATCAAAGAGGACCAGATATTCCAACCTCCTGCCAAGGCCAAATCCTTGCATTTGCCAGTATTGGTGAAGCACAAGGCACCTGCTTAGGCCAGTGTGCACCAGCTTAAGGCAAATGCATGTCAGCAATGTCAGCACAGTATGAATACAGTGTAAGCATATTTGGAGGCCATCCATCTCAAGCCAGTGAAACCATGTCAGTGGACATGAAAATATAAATAGGGCCCAGAGTTTGCTTCCAAATGAAAATTAAAATTGATTGGTACTATCTATCACTCCAATTTATTCTAGTCTGAATAACACTCATCGATTTAATAACTTGGTCTCTCCTATCCTGCACGTGTTAACTGACTGACCCATTTTCATCTGATAGTCAAGACACAAATACAGATTATGCTTTGCATTTTCGTTTTGCCTTTTAAAAAATTCATACTCAGAGACATAACTGAAGAAATGTTACCTTTTCCTTAGAACCAGATTTAGCTTTGTTTCTTGTTCTTTGGAAAGCATGTTAAGCACGGCATTTGCTCTCCTTTCTAAGCAGCTCTATGGGAGATAACAGAGAGGGTAAGCCTCAGACCTGGATTCTGCTCAGAAGAGTGTCTGGGAAGGATGCAATGACAGAGCAGATAACTTCCTCCAGACACACAGCATACCTGCTTAATATCATTACACAAAGATGTGGACAGGACTACTGACTCCTCAGTGATTTTACTGATCTGAAAAAGTGAATAAGCAGATCTGTTCATCTACCACCATGCAATTGGGCTAAGGCAATCACTATAATCACAGCCAATGGTTTAAACAAATTGGGTTAATGTGGAACAAGGAACTAGTACAGACTCAATTGATTTCATAGAGTTCATTTTTGCCAAAATATACTCAGTGCTACTGAGTATTTGTAGGCATCTCCATCCACTTCACCCCCATCTGCAGCCACTTAGAGATGCTGTGAAGGGTAAACTAGTTCCTTTCCAAATGGAAAACATTGATTGCCTAAAAGAATTTCCATTAGGGAAATATCTATCTAGCAACATTTGTGTTATAAAAAGTCACCCAGAAATTTTTCTCTGGGGTTCCCATTCACTTTTCCAACCATGCATAAACAACATTTATTTCAGCAGCCACTGAAGTTTTGTTCAGCGTCTAATTTTATGGTGGAATCACCTTAAAAAGTGTCATAGATAACACTTCTCTACAAAGGTCCAAAAAGTCACCATTGTTCTTTTTGCTTAGGATTGCTTTGGCTATTTGGGCTCTTTTTTGGTTCCATATGAATTTTAGAAAATTTTTTTCTAATTTTGGAAAGCAGGTCATTGGTAGTTTGATAGGAATAGCATTGAATCTGTACATTGCTTTGGGCAGTGTGGCCATTTTAACAATATTGATTCTTCCAATCCATGAGTATGGAATGTTTTTCCATTTGTTTGTGTCATGTCTGACTTCTTTCAGCAGTTTTGTAATTCTCATCATAGAAAACTTTGTTAGCTGTATTTTCTTTGTTAGCTGTATTCCTAAGTATTTTATCTTTTTTGTGGCTATTGTGAATGGGATTGAGTTCTTGATTTGGTGCTCAGTTTGTGTGTCATTGGTGTATAGAAATGCCACTGGTTTTTGTACATTGATTTTGTATCCAGAAACATTGGAGAAGTGGTTTATCAGACCTAGGAGCTTATGGGCAAAGACTACGAAGTTTCTAGGTATAGAATCATATCATCTGTGTACAGAGATAATGTGACTTCCTCTCCTCCTATTTGGATGCCTTTTATTTCTTTCTCTTGCCTGATTTCTCTGGCCAAGACTTCCAATACTATGTTGAATAGGAGTGGTGAAAGTGGGCAATTTTGTCTTGCACCAGTTCTCAAGGGGAATGCTTCCAGCTTTTGCCCATTCAGTATGATGTTGACTGCGGGTTTGTCATAGACAGCTATTACTTTGAGGTATGTTCCTTCAATGACCAGTTTCTTTAGGGTTTTTATCATGAAGGGATGTTGGATTTTATCAAGAGTTTTTTCTATATCTACTAAGATGATCATCTGGTTTTTGTTTTTAATTCTGTTTATGTGGTGAATCACATTTATTGATTTGCATATGTTGAATTAGCCTTCCATCTCAGGGATAAAGCTTACTTGATCATGGTTGATTAGCTTTTTGATGTGCTGTTGGATTCAGTTTGCTAGTATTTTGTTGAGGATTTTTGCATCTATGTTCATCAAGGATATTGGCCTGAAGTTTTTTTGTTGTTGTTGTGTCTTTGCCAGGTTGTGGTATCAGGATGATGCTAGCCTCATAGAATGAGTTCATCGCAGCATTATTCACAATGACAAAGACATGAAATCAACTTAAATGTCCATCAGTAGTGGACTGGATAAAGAAACTGTGGTACATACACACCATGGAACACTATGCAGTCATAAAAAGAATGAGATAATATCCTTGGCAGCAACATTGATGAAGGTGGATGCCATTATCCTAAGTTAACTGATACAGGAACAGAAAACCAAACACGGCATGTTCTCAGTTATAAATGGGAGCTAAACATTGAGTACCCATGGACACAAGAAGGAAACAATAGACACGGGGGTCTGCTTGAGGATGGAGAGTGGGAGGAGGAGAAGGATCAAAAAACTACCTATTGAGTACTATGCTTATTACCTGGGTGACAAAATAACATGTATACCAAACCCCATGACATGCAATTTATCTATGGAACCAACCTTCATATGTATCCCTGAAAGTAAAATAAAAGTTAAAAAAATAAATGAAATATAGTTTGGAAGGGGAAAAAAGTCACCATTGTAAGAGAAATAGCTGAGACGGGGGCCTTTTTTTGTACTGAGTCATAAGCAACCTACAGACAGCAACTGTGGAACTTGACTTTGTATTATTCATAGTGCCTAATAGAATGTTTTTCACACAATGGATACGGATGACAGCATGGATTTCAGTAAATGGAAAATAAAATGCTTGATGTGTGATAGTAAAAACTGGCAAGTAATGGTGGCAAGTCAGAAGAACCGATTCTGCTTTTCCTGTACACACAAAGATGCTGATAACTTCTATTATTTAGTCAGAACACCTCATCACAATTAAATGTGCCTCTTTAATATCTCTTTGGAAAATATGCCTAATTAGAAAATAGCTCTGACATAAAATTTTGTTTTAGGAAGTTTATTGACAACCAATATCATACTCCTTACTGCTGACTCTGATTTACAAAATTTTAGAAAACCAGAAGTTTCAATATGGTCATCACATTAACCCAAGACCAGCCCTAGATCATATATTATTGGTAAAAATTTTCTCAAATCTCTATTAAATGTGTTCCTTCAACAAACAAAAAAACTACAACATTTAATTTCATCATGGAAAATAGAAAAATAAAACATTTCTGTTTTCATTGTTACTATCTTATGCTACCAGAAGGGTACCAGCACCTAATACTAATTCATTTACTTGTCCTAAAATAGGCACATTAATTCCCAGCAGTGCTCCTTTCTCTCTAAACAAATTCCTGTGTGTCTCTATACACATGACTCATACTCTTTCCTTCCTCTAGTGATCCAAGAAACATTTTTATTCTATTCCTTTACATCTACATCTGGGAGTCTTATTAGCAGAAGTAAAAATAAATAACTTAGCTTAATAAATAACTTAGCTTAAATAGCTCAGCTTAGTGAATCTGCCTTTCCCAGCAAGTTCATACTTACTAACATCCTGAAAATGCTTTGTAGTTATTTAAAAGACTGAAAATTTTGGAAATTTTAATTCTCATTTTATCTAAACATCTATTGTCAAACTAGAGCAAAAACCTCAACAACAGTGTATAAGGAAGGCTGCAAGTGTCCCATTTATATCCTCTCACCCTTACCACTTCTGTGTATGTGGGCCGAGCTTCCAGCTCCCAATACTTGGGTTTCCTTCCCTGACGGCTTTTTATAGCCATTTTGCAACAGGTCAAAAGTGTCAGGGGCCCTTAGCAGAAGCCATCCACCAATGTGGAAGGAAGTTACTAAATAAATACCCCAGATCCCTTACTCCTGGAGGGCAGGGGATAGCACTGAGGCATCCGTTCTACATAGGTCCCAGAGATCCCCCAGTAAGATTAAATTCCAGTTGCCCACAGTGGTAACTAACCAGACAATGCACATTTTATTGGCTGCCTTCCCTCCTCGTTTTAGTTCCCAATTCTCCTACTAACGTTTGTTGCATCTCTCAAATAAACTTTTTGTTCTACCATCTTTCTTGCAGGGTATGTTTCTGTGATAGCCCAAATTAAGTCAGTTGGCAAGGGAAGATATCCTAAGAAGCAGATAATCAGGATGGGATTCTAGAATTGAATAATTCACCAGACAAATGGCAACAAGGGCTCCATTACTGGTGATAAGTGGAATAGTACCAATATTAGGCATTCTGTGGCAACTCAACTATTAAGATTCTCACTTGTTATTAACTGGAATCTGATACAGGTAGAAGATGGTGTATTGGATAATGCAGATCTCTAGCATTTGAGAGACTTGGGGAAAATGGTCATTAAGAACTATGAAACTAGTTTGTCATATAGTACAATGAAGTTCTGAAGGAAGAAAATGACAGACAGGTTCATGCTTCTACCAATTCAGCTCCTATATGTCTTTGCCTGAGAGCATTTTCTGCCCACTGAAAGCACTTTGTCCTCTGTGCCATAGACTGAAAGTACTGGAAATTAATGACCTCCAGGAATAGCATGTAACCCATGACTGACAGGAATTGGTACATAAATACCTCACCTCACTCACCTCTTGGATGAGATGACTCTGAAACATGTGTTCTATACTGGTTCCCAGAGTTCCCTCATTGGCATTAAATTCCAGTAGCCCACAGTGATAACTGGCTTGAAAACACAATTCTTATTGGCTGGCTTCCGTCCCTGTCCCACTTCCCAGTGTTTACTTTGTATCCTACTTAAGCTGCAGTCCTTTTTTCAGGGCCTACTTTCAGGGGCACCCAAACTAAATCAAATGGTCTTATCCATTTGACTTCAGTTTTGTAGCTGAAGAACAAGGCAAAGCCATGATGATTATGCAGAACCCAATCAGATGTTATCTAAATATTTATAAGAGTTTGGCTCTATCAAGGAAGAAAAATACGAAATGAATTCAGAGTAGAATCAAGAGATAAAGAAATTAGTTGAATTCTATCAACTAGTAAAGCAATTATGAGAAGAATTGGATTTTGTAGAGACTGAATCTTAGGGGCTAGGATGGGTTGTAAAATGATACCTTTTCTCAGTGATAGCCCTGTTAAAGCCACTATACAGAGGGTTCACATTGCCCTCAAGTCCTTGACAGTGTCTCAGGACAATAAATACCCTATAACCCAAATAAAATTACCAGCAGATATGCAACTTGTCCATTTGAGAAGGTCTTGGTAGAGTCGCCCCAATTTACTGGGTAGAAATTTTTTCCTTTATTATTTCCCCAGGAAAATGTATATTAAAGGAGACAGATGAAAAAGTAAGTCAAATATATAGTATTATTGTGGTAAGTGTTAGAAATACATATGCATTATTAGCATTAAGAGTATATAAGAGAACAAAGAATACATTAAATGAACCTTGTGATTCCAATTTTAAATGAGCAATTAGGTGATTCATTTAGACCTATGATTTTAAATGCAAATTAATAAAAGAATTACGGGTTTATAAGCAATATGACAACATTTAGAATAAAAAATATTATAGCTTCTTCATGTTTATAAATATAATTTAATAGATTTTAATAATTTAAATACTTGAGAAAGTATTATTTGATCTGATAATTTAATCGCTCCAAAAATATCAAATGTATTAAATGTATACATCTTCCTTAAAATTAATTTTTAAATGATACCAAATTTTTAAAAAGAATCATTAGATTTATAAGTTTAAATTTAAAGCTTAAGGAAGAACTAAAGTTTGAATTTTGCAACTTTAGTGAATCAAATATTGATTTTAAAAGATCAAACCAGTACAAATAGTCTATGAACAAAAGTTGCTCCCAAGAACAACCAAAAGACTCACCCTAAGGTTGGGATACAATGAGCCCGTGTTTATAACCACTATGGACTTTGTATCTTTAAATAGGCCAATCTAGCAGCCCACAAGTACCTGAATTACCAGTTCTTCTCAATAGTTTTCCCTTTCAACCCCTTCACCACCTTGTCTGGATTACAACTAACCTATTCATTGTCTGATTCTTTTTGGAATTATTTCCATATTTTTTCTATCAGGGCCACAACTTTCAGAAATACGAAGATGACCTCCAATTGGATTCTGCAACTATGTCATGTACAGGTACAGACTTAGCCATGTTGACATTCTATACACCTCAACCATCCCACCTTAAAGTAGGCAAGGCACTTCATACCTCCATTGCTTTTTCCTCTCCCACTTAAAAATAATAATTTTTTTTGCTCTCTCTCTCTATTGCCCTGACTAGCTGAATTTTCACACTTACATGAGGTAAAAGTACCAGTTTCTCTAAATAAACAAAACAGCTTTATGTTCGGAATGTTAGGTGTATGTAGGAATTTTTTTTTCTTTTGTTTTGCATTAATTACTTTCCTAAAACATTTTCTTACCTTATTAGGTGGACTCTTTTTTGGTATGAACTTCCTATAAGGTTACAGGGCATTGCCCAAGTAAATAAAATGAAAAGCCCGTTTATATAAATCAAATTCAACTTTTACTCTTCAGTACTACCTAGAAAAATAGGTAGTACTGAAATTTTTCTAGGTAGTACTGAATAGTAATAGTTGAATTTGATTTACATAAATGGGCTTCTCAAAGAAAATAAGTAAAATGTTTACTTTTTAAAATGCTGATTACTTTTCAAAGCCATTAATCAGTCAAAAGTTGAAAAACCAAAACATTCCATCTCTCTAGTTCACTGCCACTCTTTTACATAAAATGGAAGCAGCGGCCAGTTGAGAAGTCCTCTTCTGTCCTACCCCAAACCAAAACCCAAACCCTATGGCTGCCAAACTCACCTGGAATCCCAGTACTACCTGGAAATTCTGTGGCTTAAACTTAAAAATTCCCATGTCATGCTTTCAAGCTCCCAACCTGATCCTACTTCTTAACTTTCAGAAGAAAAGCCCACTTATTTCACCAAGGAAATAAAAGCCTCCTTTATCTCTTCCCACAAAGCCATTTAACTAACACATCTTTAGTACCTACTATGTAGTAGCCAGGCAGTATGTTAGAAAAAATCTACGCCTAAGAGAAAAATAAGATGCAGTCTCTGCATTGAAGAAATGCATCACCTGATAAAGAAGAGGATGTAGAAAATAATTAAAACAAAATATAATAAGTGTAGCTGAATGACTTGGGACAGTAATTCACAAAATGTGTAGAGTTCTTATAATAGCAAGTATATGTAAAAGATGTAGTTACCAGAGATTTTTCCCTGAATTCATTCTAACTACTCGCTATCTCCTAATTTATGATTTTTTTTGTCCATTGTCTTAATTCCTGCCTAATCTAGTTTAAAAAAAAAAATAAGAGAAAGATGTGAATAATTAAGAACAAAGAAGAAAAAATAAATCACTATTATTTATAATATGACATTCCAATTCTGAGTTAATATTTAAAATGTTACTGTATATCTTTTGAAAGGGAAAACGTCTTAAATTTTCTCTTTCTCATGTGAGTGTGGTTAAATAGGATGAACAGAAAAATATACAGAAACATTTAAAAGAAAGATGGATCTGAAACAACAACCTATTTTAATGTATTAACTGATTTAGTTCCTAGCATCCTGTGCTTCCTGGCATCCCAAGATCCTTTCCTTTTTTTAAAACAAACAAACAAACAAACAAACAAAACCTACCACAAGAAAAAAAAAAAAAGTCAAAAAAACCCAGTAGTATTGTGGCTACCTATTGATGTATTTAAAAACCACCCCAAAATTCAACGTCCTAAAATAGCAGCCATTTTATAACCTCTCACTATTCTGTGGGTTGACTGGACTCAACTGGATGGTTCTTCTGCTCCACATGATATTGGCTAGGGGTATACCCTTTCTGGACTCAATTGGATTAGAACATCCAAGGTGGCTGTTTACATGTCTGGTGCTTTGGTGAGAATGACTGGCAGGCTAGGCTCAGCTGGGACACCAGTATATCAAGAGGTCTGTTTAGCCATCACAAAAAATATATTGAGCCCCTTCTCTATATCAGGCACTGCTCTAGGCAATAGCAATACAGTGGTAATCAAGAAAGAAAATCTCTTTGCTTTCATGAATTTAACTTTTAGCATGGGGAAAAAATAGTCAAATAAATAATAATTTTTAATAGCTACAAGTACTCTGAAGAAAATTCAACAGGTAATGTGATGAAAAATGAGGGAGAGCCATTTAACAAGTGTTTCTTAAATGAATAAACAAACATTTAGTTTCTCTCTCAGAAACATAGGACCATTATCAAACTAAATAAAAATGAGAAAATGATTAACATTTTGCTTAAATTAACATATTAAAATTATATAACATATTTCAAAGTGAATTCTACGTTAACATACAATTCTGCATTAATCAAGGAACAGAGGATATGATTTATTTTATTTGCCACTGATAAATTTTACCACAGACACTGATAGATTCTGTCACAGCACTAACATTACTCATAGCTCATAGAATTTCAGAAGTAACTTTTTGTGTACTGTTACTGTTCATATCATTTTTATCATGATATAAAAGACTATCATAGACATAGTTAACCAATTCTGGTCAAAGATACATATTCTAAACAATTTGAAAATTGAAATCAATCCAATAAATTATAGTAGAATTTAATATTTTAGTTCCTGAAATAGTTTATTGTTGAGTATTTACAGTATAACATTGAGTTATCACAAAATAAATAGGGTCTTTTAAAAATTAGTGAATCACAATGCCCTCCATTCTCCAATGACATTTTAATGGCAGAATATATATGTGAACAGAAAGACAGTCATGAATTGATAACCATAACCTTGAACCAGGGTTCAAAAACTTTAAAATTGTATTCTGTCTTTGCTAATGACACAGGTCATAACTTCACGCAATAAAACTTCATTTATCAGTCCTTTCTTTCCAGTCCATTGAAAGTCCTGTCTCTATACCAACTACTCTGTGACAGAAAGTCTCTTGAATACTAAAGGGATCATATCCTTTAGTATTACTAAATTTAGTAATACTAAATTTAGTATTTAGTAATTTAGTATTTAGTAATACTAAATACTAAATAGTAATTTAGTATTTAGTAATACTAAATACTAAATAGTAATTTAGTATTTAGTAATACTAAATACTAAATAGTAAATACTAAATAGTAATTTAGTATTTAGTAATACTAAATACTAAATAGTAATTTAGTATTTAGTAATACTAAATACTAAATAGTAATTTAGTATTTAGTAATACTAAAGATATCATGCCTAACTCACAGAAAAGTTACAGAATCAAATTATATAATAGATTGAAAGGTGTTTTAATACCATATGTACATGTGCATGATATGATTTTACTATTTAATGCTCATGTATGCAAGATCCTGAAATGCCATGACTGAGGAAGTTGATTTTGAAGCCATTTGAAACAAAAAGTCATATAAAACAATAGAGTACTTGAAAAAGAAAACAGATATTAAAAATCATGTACTGCTAAGCCATTTCAAGCAGTGATCTACAGTTTTTGAAAGGAAAACATTTGCCCTCATTTTAATAGCAATAATCAAGTGTTCTATATCAGCCTAGCTTATATTAGTCTTAGCAGTACAGCAAAGCCAAGTTCTAAACTTCTGATTTCTTCTTGGACCAATCTAGAAATGTAGGGTCATTCAGGTTGCTATATGGTGCCAGTAGTATATGCCATATCCTTCTAGGTGTCCCGGGCATTGGCATTCCATCTTTCTTAAAAAATACTTTGATCAAGTCTAAAACATTATTGTTTTTCATCAAGTCTAAAGCATCACTGAATATGACAATCAATGTATTATTATTACACATAACAGATACATATAGTTTTAGAGAATGTGATAATACATTCATATAATTTGTAAAGATCAAATCAGGGTAATTGGAATGTCCATCATCTTAAATATTTGTCTTTTCTCTATGCTAGAAACGTTCAAATTATTCTCTTTCAACTATCTTGAAATATACAATAGATTATTGTAAGGTATAGTCACCCTACTGATCTATCAAACACAGGTCTTAATCTATCAAATTATGTATTTGCACCCATGAATCAACTTCTTTTCATTTCCTCCTCTCCCGTACTCTTCCTGGCCTCTGGTAACCACCAATCTACTCTCTATCTTCATGAGATCCACTTTTTTTCTTCTATATGAGTGAGAACATGTAATATTTATCTTTCTGTGCCTTGCAACATTACTTTTTAATGTATCCCATGAATGAAAGTTCTATTAAATTATGACATAGCATGGATTGTTTAATACATGCCAACTTCAAGGATTTTAAAAGGTAAAAAAAAAAAAATTTTGACTTAGAATCGATGACTACAATAATTACTTTGTTAGCATAAAAGTAATGTATATTTGTTAAAAACCTGAAAAATATTGAGTATTAGCTGAAACATGGTTGCAGGTAACAGAAAAGCTTGATTATGTAATAAAAATGCATATACCTGAAAATCCAGAGGAAGGACAGAGGTTAGAGTTGATTTAATTCAGGAACTAATGGCTATCACAACAGCAGTTTCTTTCCGTCTCCCTGCTATGTCTCCCATAGTGTCAGCCTTCTTGAGACAAGCTTCTTTCATGGTATCTGTTCCAGGTTTCCCATCTGCACCCCCTAGACTACAATGGAGACAGAATTTCTATCCTAGCATTCTAAGTAAAATATTTTTTTTTTTTTTTTGAAACGAAGTCACGCTCTTGTCCCTTAGCTGGAATGCAATGGTGCAATCTTGGCTTACTGCAACCTCCGCCTCCCCAGTTCAAGTGATTCTCCTGCCTCAGCCTTCTGAGTAGCTGGGATGACAGGCACCTGCCACCACACCAGGCTAATTTTTGTATTTTTAGTAGCGACAGGGTCTCAAACTCCTGACCTCAGGTGATTCACCTGCCTTGGCCTCCCAAAGTGTTGGGATTACAGGCGTGAGCCACTGCACCCAGCCTCTAAGTAAAAATTCTAATATTCATCTGCTAAGGTCATCTAAGTCATCTCAGTTCACCTGATGTGTAACCGTTGCTAGGAAAGTGAAAATGTACATGAAGTGTATATGAACTGAACAGGGAAAACTGAAAAATGTTCTTATTACTAAAAAAAAAAGAATGTAAAAATGAATGCTTGGAAAGTGTGATGGTTAATTTTACTAGTTCACTCGGCTAGGCAGTGGTGCCGTTGTTTCGCTTCAGCACCACAGGCCAAACACACACACACACACAAGTATATATACAAAGAGAGAGATTGATTGATTTTTGACACACAAAAGCCAATAAAAATGTCCATTAAAACTTTGGGAGGCCGAGGCGGGTGGATCACCTGAGGTCAGAAGTTCGAGACCAGCCTGGCCAACATGGCAAAACCCCGTCTCTACAAAAACACAGAAATTAGCTGGGCATGAGGGTGCGTGTCTGTAGTCCCAGGTACTCAGGAGGCTGAAGCAGGAGAATCGCTTGAACCCAGAAGGTGGGGGTTGTGGTGAGCCGAGATCGTGAGATCGCGACACTACCCTCCAGCCTGGGAGACGGAGTGAGATTGTTAAAAAAAAAAAAAAAAAAAAAGGTCTATTAAAAATGGAAAAGTATAAAAGAAAAAATAGAAATCCCCTATAATCAGGAATATCACCATTTTAAAATGTTTTCTTCAACTTTATCTATTTACTTACTTTTCTATGCATGAAAACATATGGGAACTTACTTTACTCAAATGACATCATACTGCATGTATCAGATTCAAAACCTTCCAAGGTTTTTGTTTTTGCCCCATAATATATTAAAGTGATCATTTTTCCATGCCCCTAAATATCTGTAACCTAAATACCTAAATATATTTAACTGCTGATTTTTTTTTAGCAGTTACCAAATAATCTATCACATAACTGAACTATAATCTGTTTAACTAGTTGACTATTTCTGGGCTTTCTGATGATTTGTTTTTCTTCTTTAAATACACAGTGCTCTCTCCTGATTTGAAAAAGCCAGTTAGACACTGTTTCTGGAATCTGAGGTCTCTAGAGGTCAGGATCAAAAGTGTTGCACTTGGTTCCACTTCATGCAAGCTAGAGCTCATTATGAATAAAAAAGCATGTTGCTAATCTGGCCTTTAGCCAGAGTCTGACCTGGCATGAAAACATATAGCTATTCTGGAGATAATCACAAAGATCTGCAACCATCATAAAGGTTTCTGTGGCAGTGGTGTGGACTCCTGATCCCTGCTCCTATGTCATCATTGCTATTATAAACATGCATTTGTATTAAACTAACATAGTGTTTGTGACTTGTCTAAAATGTGTTTAATCTTATAAGATTCTTGTAAGAAAGAAAATCAACAAATAAAGGAGAGGAGGAGTATGAATATACCTGTTTGGTATCTCAGTAAGAATATATTTTGTATTCTATATTTATTCACACTCCCAGTTATGAGACAAAACTAAATGTGTGCTTGTGAGTGATGAAGAGAATGGATGTTCTTGGAGAACAAAGAAACACATGGTAGCATGTGAGTGTTTCTCCAAAGCACAGTTGACTTGGGAGTTTCAGGGCCCAACTCTCCCATCACTGCAGATTTGTTTCTCTATCCATTATCCTCATTTACAGAAGTCCTGATCCATATCCCCAGAGCCAACATACAGCTCACAGCAGCTAGATTTCCCTGAGACAATTAAGTGGCTTTTTTCCCAATTGCTCTTCCCAGAATTTAGATGGGAGAAAAACATTTTGTGAAATGTTAATACTCTAATGGCAAGAATTAATTTGTGGATGTGGTTAAATGCTATCTTAGCAATGCCTTGAAATGTAGCATATGATTAGCACTTCACTGGTACAGATAGTCATTGTCTTTAAGAAATTCATTTTAAGATCTCTTGTTCTATTATTGTTATATACTATATTTTATGCCTTCCTTTTAAATTTCATTTGCCATATTCTAAAGAAAACTATTTCTTACGAATGCTGCATTTTATTTTTCAGACTAATCTTAACTTTCCTACCTCTTGTTTGGAGACTCATATAAGATGTTTGTTGTCTTCAGGATGTCTGTTAGCTAAAAGAAGATAAAAAGGACATTTTCTCCTACATGCTGAACGACTGAAACTTGTATATGTGAAAGTTACTATCTTACAATAAATTTATATTACACTGTGTTTTTAAAAAACGGAATCACTCCAGCCTAGCCAATATGGTGAAACCCCGTGTCTACTAAAAATACAAAAATTAGCTAGGCGTGGTAGCATGTGCCTGTACTCCCAGCTACTCAGGAGGCTGAGGCAGGAGAATCGCTTGAACCCAGGAGGCGGGGCTGCAGTGAGCCGAGATTGTACCACTGCACTCTGGCCTGGGCGACAGAGTGAGACTCCGTCTCAAAAAAAAAAAAAAAAAAAAAAAAAAAAAAAAAAAAAAATTGGAGTCACTAAATTACAGAGAAAAAATACAATGTGGTAAAGAAGATTTGGATTAAAATGACAGGAAAATAATTCAAATCAGGATATAGTTATGAATCTATTCTGTTATTTTATTTATTTATGTATTCATTTGTTCATTCAAAAGTATTTATTTATCATCTGTCATATCTCAGACACAGTTCTATGCCCTGCAGACAGACCAGTAAACTAAAAGACAACAATTCTTATCCTCTTGGGCCCCATATTCTAGTGGAGAAAGAGACATTCCTACACTAAGATAAATTCCAATTTTATAAGGAAATCACAGCATAAGTGCTGGAAATATTAAATAATAAAATGCCACAAAACATAAGAAAATTCAAAATTTAAATAAATATATTTTTGGCATAAAACCATATTTATGAGATAAATATTACAAATAAAATTGTATGAAGCCTGAAATTTTACTGGTAAATTATCTGCAAGTGCTTAATAAGTATAAGATAAGGGAAAAACAAACACTTTTTCTTCTCTTACAAAGTTGACACTCACACTTTTGGTTACCAAAATGTTGGGGAGTGGGCTTCTCCACACACCAAGCAATTCACCAACAGACACCAACTGGACATCCTACAATTTAACTCAGTTCTCACACTACCTAGAAGTAGCATCAGATCCCACAGGTTAAGGGCTCACTTCGACAAAACTACCCCCGACTGGAAATGCCAATCACAAATCTAGGCCTCCACAATTTCTGAACAACCATCTATAAACTGGGAGTTCCCACAACACCCTCCTCGAGTTTGATTAATTTGGTAGAATGGTTCATAGAACTCAAGGAAACAGATTACTTCCATTTACCAGTTTATTACAAAGTATATTAGAAAGGATACAGATGGACAGCAAGATGAAAGTGATGCATAGGGCAAGGTACATGGGAGGGGCGCAGAGCTCCCATGCCCTCTCTGAATAAGCTATCCTCCCAGTACCTCCACGTGTTCAGCAGCCCGGAGTTCTCTGAACCATGCAGTTCAGGGATTTTTATGGAGGCTTCGTCACATAGGCATGACCAATTATTACCTCAATCTCCAGCCCCTCTCTCTTTCCTGGAGCATGAGGGAAGAGCTGAAAGTTCCAAGCTTCTAATCATAGCTTGGTCTTTCTGGTGACTAGCCTCCATCTAGGAGCCCACATTAGAACAAGTTGCCTCATTAGAACAAAAAATATTCCTACCTCCCAGGAAACTCCAAGGGATTAGGACCTCTGTGTCAGGAGCCAGGGCCAAAGACCAAATATCAGCACAAAAGATACACCTAGCACCACTATCGCTCAGGAAATTAAAAGGGTTTGAGGAATTCTGTGCCAGGAACCAAGGCACAGACCACGTATGTATTTCTTATTATATCACAATATGACAGTAAGAAATGTGTAGAAATGGCATGGCTTGAAAGGCATTGTCGTAACTTAGCAAGAACATGCTTTGACAGGTTTTTCAATAACAATACGGAGAGGATGGAGTTAAAGAGGAATCGTGCTTTGGTTTTACAATGCTCATGGTTCCGTAAGAAGGAAAGGCAGAGTTAGGCGCAGTGGCTCACGCCTGTAATCCCAGCACTTTTGGAGGCCAAGGCAGGTGGATCACTTGAGGTCAGGAGTTCAAAACCAGCCTGGCCAACATAGGGAAACCGCATCTCTACTAAAAATAGAAAAATTAGCTGGGTATGGTGGCGTGTGACTGTAATCCCATCTACTTAGGAGGTTGAGGCAGAAGAATCATTTGAACCTGGGAGGTGGAGGTTACAGTAAGTCAACATTGTGCCACTGTACTCCAGCCTGGGTGACAGACTGAGACTCTGTCTCAAGAAAAAAGAAGGAAAGGCAGGATCAGAAAAATCATTATTTCTGTAGCACAATGAAAGAAAATAAATGACCCATTTGCACAAGGTTTTAGGTGATGCAAGAAAGACAGACTATCTTACAATATACTGCAGTCTAGAGAACCCTTGAGGAATAACAAAATAGTAAACATGGAAAACCAGAAAAGAATGATATACTTTTAAAGAGGTCATTAGAGTGTAAAACTAGCCTAAATGTCCACTTAAAATTCTAACATTGTCTGTTTGGTAATGATGTATTGCCATTACTATTATACAATGCAGTAGTTGATTCTTAATCATTTTCATTATAAATACTTATCAATGTTAAGCTGTTACATTAATTTGTCTTTAAAGGAAGGGCTATTTTTTAAGGTCAGCTATTGTAGAAAGGGCTACAGATTGAGAAATTAAGGCTACTGCAAAATCCGTATCTTTAAGTCCTCCTGAGCTTAAGATTTTTATTTAAACCACCCATTAGACATCTTTCCAGAATCCCTTAAGGACCTGTGACTTGACATGTCCTAAAGTGAACTCAGTATCATGTTTGATATCCCATTTCATCATCTCTAGTAACAGTTCTATCTACTTAGACTGGCTAGCTACAAACCTGGGAATAACTTCTTTCTCTCTCTCTCTCTTTCTCTCACACACACATACACACACACTCCTACTGAAGACATGTTTGGTGATCTCTCCTCTCTATCATCATTATCACTGTTTTAGGCCAGGTCCTCATCAGTTTTCATCTGGATCACGATACTTGCCCTCTGGCTGATCTTCTGGACTCCAGTCTCTCATCATTTGTTTCATCCTGTGGCTGAGGTCATCTTCCTAAAAACAAACCAGATCATAGACACCATTTCTCTAATACCTTTTTAGGTTTTCCTTCTGCCCGTGCACTCCTATAAGTAAAATATTTATCTCAAATACACATATCCATTTGTAAATAGCATATATTATACAAGTACTGCATTAACATATCATACACATAAGAAAACATAAAAATTGAAAAATTAAAGGATGAGACACAGATGAAATAACCTCTATTTTATATGCCATTTATTTATTATTTTTGTTTTTTGCTTTTTTTTAAAAAAAATAATGTCATGCTCTGTTGTCCAGACTGGAGTGCAGTGGTGTGATCATAGCTCACTGCAGCTTCTAACTTCTGGGTTCAAGCAATCCTCCTGTCTCAGCCTCCCTAATAGCTGGGCCGACAGGTGCATGCCACCATACCTAGCTAATTAATTTATTCCATTTATCACTGGTATATAAAAATATTCTGCCATTACTAAAATGTTGTTTAGTGAGAGTAATATGGTTGAATATTCTTCACATTTGTTGGAAATTTTTATTGTTATAAGGCAACTTACAAATATGAGTACAGCTTACTTATATTTAGTTTTTCTGGCTATCAGACCTGCAGAATACACCTCACACAGAACCACATATACAAACAGAGGAAGCATTCATTGGATGAGCTTATGAAAGTATGATACTCATTTTTCAAAGACCATGCACCAGTTTTGCAAGGACTTTTGTTAAAATTTATTAACGTTTGAAATATTCATGTTATTTCAATCTTTTTAAGTCATTGGTCCATTCTGTGAGGCTTAGGTTAGTCAACCCAGATAATATAATACATAAATCTACTTCACCAAGTACACATAAATTGCTGACAAATGGTAATTTGCTTTAAGAATGAACAAGGTTCTTAAGGACACCTCTCAGTGCTGTGGATCCCAACCTTCCCTCAGAATTCTTTGCACGTAGCAGTCCCTCTGTCAGTCTAATACACTGACCAAATGAGAGTACCAATGTCAATCCACGTTACTTATTAGTAAAGCATAAATCCTTTCTCACATTTTTGGATAGATAGCCAAGTTTTAATACTTTCTTCCCACACCCCAGTATATCACTCACTAAGCCCTTGAGTGGTTCTCACCCCACTCTGGAGACCGTTGGCCAACGTATTACATTCAAATACCTCAGCGGACATACAAGGACTTTCCCAGTCACCCCAAGCAATCTGTCCAATTCCTCAAAGCCTACTCATCAGCCACATTGAACATGTCATCATCCTCGAATCTGGTTATAGCTTTGTCTTTCACATTTTCTGTCTGGAATACTCTTACCCACACACACCTTATCCAAAACCATCTTCACCTAGTACACTCTTCGTCATCCTTTGAGACATGCACAAATTAGTGCACTTTGATGTTCTTTCTGCCTGCCCAGTGTTCTGGGCACTCTGTTCACACCTTTTAATGCCCCTTGAACCACACTATGGACACATCTGTCTTTCCCTATGTGGGAAGCCCCTTGGAGCCAAAGATCATTTGGGTAGTCACAGAGCCTAACACAGAGACTTCCTAATAGAAAGCACCACAAAAAATGTCTTCTGGATATTACAACTTAGAAAGATTGAAGCAATTTTAAATATTAAAAGCCAAAGAACAGCAAATGTTTGTCGAAGAATTGAAGACCAAGAGAAAAAAGCTTCTGAGGAGAGTCAAGGAATCAATTCCCTGTTATTCTTACCCTGGCTGACCAATTCATAGATGGGATATGAGGGAGCTGCAAAGAAGATGCAACTGGTAAGGTTAGGTTTAATTAATCAAGAATAGCTTTTGATTCAAGAAAAACTGGCTACATCGTCTTCCAGAAGATCCCATGATGAGATGATGGTGACCCCAGTGATCCCTAGAAAGCATTCGGGCATTGTACTCCATAGAGCTGCAACAGAAAACTAGAAATTCCATCTCTCAGCCTCAGAGACTGAGGGGGACTGAGAAGACAACTTTACCGTCTAAGAGATAATTACTAATTAATAAATTAATTAAACATATTGCCTTCAAAATGTATAGAACTGATTACCTTCAGCTACACCTGTTCCAAGTAGCATATTAAAAAAATTCAACTTATTTCTTTGCATGTGAGTTTATTTTCAGTGTGACATAAAATCATAAACATTTCTATCACATAGTGGCTTTGTATAAGCAAAGGTAACAATTTTTCTCCTTTTGATGTACATTAAACATAGCTTATAATATACACCCAAATATATATCATACAATAATTTTGTTTTTCCATTCTATGTTAGCTTATGCAGGCAGCAGTTTTTGCCACTGGTCATAGTTAGAAATTAGGACATGGATGAGTCATTTAAGCTTTCTCCCGAACTTCACTTATAAAATGATGACACTTTTTAGCTAACTCACAAATACTCCTAAGAACCCACAGAGTTCTTTGAAGGTAGTATTATTTTCTATTGCAACACTTACTCCATGAATAAACGCTAGAGTCATCATAAAGCAGTGATCCCTGCAAGCTGTCATTTCATGCCACCTTTGCTACTCATCTTAATAAACACTATCATATCTTGGTAATGAACACTTCCATCTCAGTTTCACAGGGTATTGCCGATATATTTATAAGTAGTTCACTGTAGCATATTTCTTGATTTATATTTAAAGCAACTTACAACTTAGCAAGGACTCAGAGGCAAAAATGAATTATATAAAATTAAAATAATTTTAGTAAACACCTTAAAACATTAATTGATAAACTCTGCCTCTCCTTAGTCCCTTGTGCTAGATATCTTTGGAAATGTGTGATTGAAACTCTCAGAATATCAGCTTTGGAAAGATTCTCATATTATATAAAAATATTTAATTGGTAGCAGTCTTATAAAGAAGTAAATGTTTTAAAAGAGTAGATGTCACTGATGGATGTGGGCAAAGACAACATAAAATTGTTGAGATTGGCCGGGCGCGGTGGCTCAAGCCTGTAATCCCAGCACTTTGGGAGGCCGAGACGGGCGGATCACGAGGTCAGGAGATCGAGACCATCCTGGCTAATATGGTGAAACCCCGTCTCTACTAAAAATACAAAAAACTAGCCGGGCGAGGTGGCGGCGCCTGTAGTCCCAGCTACTCGGGAGGCTGAGGCAGGAGAATGGCGTGAACCCGGGAGGCGGAGCTTGCAGTGAGCTGAGATCCGGCCACTGCACTCCAGCCTGGGTGACAGAGCGAGACTCCGTCTCAATAAAAAAAAAAAAAAAAAAAAAAAAAAAAAAATTGTTGAGATCAAGAACATTATTCAGTGCCCAAAAACACATTACAATATCTTATATCTGCATAGCACTTTAGAGTTTACAGCATCCATCAGTCCTTTATCTCTTTTAAGCACATGAAGCGCAGGGAGATACAGGAAGGAAGTTTAGTTGACATAATCTCTGCTCTTTGGAGAAAGAAACCCAAAACTTATTGAAAACCATGACTTTATTTTTCTCACGTTGAGATCCATGTTTTTTCCCTTTATTTATGAACTGAATTTTATTTACAAAGCTTTATTTCAACATTCCCATGAACATGACAAGAAAATTATTTGGCAACGCATAATCAGATAATCATGGGAAAAACATAGGACAATTTGACACCACTAAAATATTTCATTCTTTATACACATACCTTCGCTCCTCAAGGAGAGAATGACCAACAATGCCATCAAAATTAGCAAATTTATTTGTGTTAATGTAACCTTACTTACCTAATGGTTGGTGTGCTCCCTAGGGTATCATCAAGATAGATGATCTTTGCCGATCGCCATGTCACAGAAGAGTTTGGATAATAAAACTCCACTCTTACCTGGAGTAGACTAACCTTGGCTAAATCATAAGATAACCCTGACAGGCAGAGAGAGAGAATTTGTCACCTTTAAGTGTTTTTCTACACGATATTTTATAATGATAACAACAACATTAATGTTTCCCAAAGACTTTACAAGTAACTCAGTACCTTCCTTGAACTGGTAACCTATTGCTTATCCCCTGCTATAGCTAGACTATTTCAGTCTAACTTTATCCCCAACCCTCCTAGGTGAAATGGATCCCTGTGGCAGGCATTACTCACAATCACCAAGATTCCTACTTTCTAGGAATCTTGGTGATTCCTAGAAACGTAAACATAGCCCTTAAAGTTAGGCAATGACCATGTAACTTTCCTTGACCAGAGAAATGTGAGAAGTGACCTGTATCACTTCTGGGTGAAAGCACTTGAGGTTTGGTGCGTAGTTCTCTGCATCCTTCCTCTGCCATGATGCTCGGGGAAATTCACAGGAATGAAGCAGGCTAGAACAATGAGTCACTGGAAATTTTGCATGAGGAGGAAATTTACTTTTGTTGTATTAAGCCACCGAGATTTTGATGGCATTTGTTACAGCAGCATAATTTAGCCTACCCTAACTGATACAATCTCTCACTAGCTCGGTCACCATTTATGTAGCATCCCACAACTCCATATGTGACTGTTACAGCAGTAGGTGGTATATACATATACATGAGTTGACAGCAGTCACTGTTGAGAACAATGTCTCAAAGAAATACCTGGGAACAGCAGGAAGGTAGTTGGGATAAATCACACTGGGTTCCACACCCTTGCCATGTCCCTGGATTAGCACTGAGGGCTCTCCAGTGTAAATAATCATCTTGATTTATCATCAAGGAGGTATCCGTTTTATGGGAGGAGAAAGGGGTTTAATTTAGAACACACTAAAATCTAGTGGGCAGCCACATTGACCAATGGAATAGAATAGAGAACATAGAAATAAAGCAACAGATTTATAGCCAACTGATCTTTGACAAAGCTGACAAGAACTTACACTGGGAAAGGACATCCTCTTAAATTAATGGTGCTGAGAAAATTGAATAGCCACATTCAGAAGAGTGAAACTGGACCCCCTGTCTCTCAACATATACAAAAATCAATTAAAAATGGATTAAAAACTTAAAGGTAAGACCCCAAACTACAAAAATACTAGAAGAAAATTAGGAAAAACTCTCCTGGACATTGGTCTAGGTAAAGAATTTATAACTAAGATCTCAATAACACAGACAACAAAAACAAAAATAGACAAATGTAATTTAATTAAGCTAAAACAATTTCTGCACAGCAAAAGAAATAACAGAATGAAAAGACAACCTGCTGAATGAGAGAAAATATTTGCCAAATATTCATTTTACAGGGGACTAATATCTAGAATACATAATGAACTCAAACAACTCAACTGGAAAAATAAAAAGCTAAACCCATCAAAAAGTGGGCAAAGGACATGAGTAGACCTTTTTCAAAAGAAGACTACAAATAGCCAACAGGTTTATGGAAAAAAAATGTACAACATTATTAATAATCAAAGAAACTCAAATCAAAACCACAATGAGATATCATCTATCATACCCCAGTTAGAATGGCTATTATTAACGAGACAAAAAAATAACAAATGTTGGCTGGGATGTGCAGAAGAGAACTCTTTAACACACTGTTAGTGGGAATATAAAGTTGTATAGCCACTATATAAAACAGTATGGCAATTTCTCAAGAAAACTATAAATAGAATTACCATTTGATCCAGCAATCCTACTATTGGGCATCTACCCAAAGGAAAATAAATCAATATGTCAAAGAGATACCTGAACTGCCATGTTTATTGCAGCACTATTCACAACTTCAAAGATATGGAATCAACATAAGTATCTATCAACAGATGAAAAGATAAAGAAAATGTAGTGTATACACAGAATGAAATATGATTCATCCATTAAAAATAATGAAATTGTGTTATTTGCAGCAACATGGATGAAACTGGAGATTATCATAAGTGAAATAAGCCAAGCACAAAATGATGTAGTATGTTCTCACATATTGTGGAAACTAAGAAATCTGAACACATGGAATTAGAGAGTGGAAATATAGACAAAGAAACTGAGTGAAAATATAGACAAAAGTGAGTGGAGTGAGGGGGAGGAGGATGAAGAGAAGTGAGTTAAAGTGTACAAAAATATAGTACGATAAAAAGAGGTAATTTAATGTGTGATAGAGAATAAGATTACTATACTTAAAAATATATATAGATACATATTATGCTCAGGTGACAGACACCGTAAATACCCTGACTTGATCACTATGCATTATATACATGTGAAAATCTTTCAGGTACCCCATACATTTACACAAATAAAAATAGAGTTCAAGTGGGAAAATAAAGAAATTTTTAAAAGCCCATGGAAATGGAAATTCCTAGCAAGTAAGGGAAAGGCAGAAATAAGGCTTGTAAATGGGTTAAGAATGTGGGTACAGATTCAGAAGTAATCCACACACACTTGAAAGATGAACTTAAGACACACATAAAATTTCTAAGGAATATGGCAGAGTGGGAAAAAAGACAAGAAATGAGTCTGAGTAAACACTATTGGAGGACAGAGGAGAAGCAGCAAGGAAGGAAGATATGAGAACTATGATGACAACAGCCATTCATTTTCAGAGCTAAGAATACCATATCTTCATTAATAAATTCATTTAAATTTAAATTTCAAGGTTTTTAATGAAGATAAAAAATGTACTAAACCTTTACAATCCATGTACTGTCTCAGATATTAAAATAGATTACCCATGTGACAGGCAGCTGGACATTATCTGTAATAGAAAGCAAAAGTGATTTTTAATTCAATGTCTCAGAACTAATTTATCATGATTTAGAGGAGGAGCAGAACTTTTTGAACACATATTATCTGTTCCACATTATAGTCATTTATTTATTCATCAAACATATCCTACACATCTGGCACATACTAGGCACTACAGGGCACAGTCCTCGTTCTTGGGCTGGCTACCTCACTCTCGTGCCCATTTCACACATTCCTTCCCCTGCAGCCATGCTGCACCTGGTGCCAGCTTTCGCCCTGCAAGGATGACCTCTACAGTGAATTAGCTAGCATTTTCTGAACCCTAGCTATGTGTGCCAGGTACTACACTAAGTGCCTTATATGGACTTTCTCACTTAATCTTCAAGACAACCCTATGAGGTGGAAATTAGTATCATCCCTATTTTACAGCATGTGAGGCTTAAATGTTGAGAAACTTGCCTAAGGTCATACAGCTTGCAGGTGGTGTAGTCAAGACTCAAAATAGACTGGCTAATGCCAAAGCGGTGATCAACACCTCTCTGCTGAAAACGTGGTCCTCAAACTAGCAGCAATGCCATTACTTGGGAGTTTGCTAGAAATGTAGAATCTCAGGCCCAACTCCAGACACGCTCAAATTTGGCTTCAACAATATCCCCAGGTGAGCCCTCTTAAAATTTGAGAAGCACTGTGCTAAATCACTCCACTACGAACACTTGGCTTTAATGAACGCTGGGGGAGATACAGACAATCTTCCCCCTTGAGTAGCAATTTGTAGGGCGCGGGAGGGAAGGTATATAATGTGTTTTCCAAGAGCTAACAGGATTCAGACAAATCCTTGCTGTTTCAAACACTAGAGATCACTGCGACCAGCACGGGTCGGGACCACTTCCAAAAGCAGCAGATCTTGAACTGGATCTTGAAGCCAGAACATTTTCTCATTTCATTAAAAATAGCTGCTGTTCCAAATGAACAAGCAGTAAACTTCTGGAGTTCGCTTCTCCAGCCTGCACTCCACTTTCCAAATAGAACCCAAATATCAACAGCATCAACAAGCAGATTTGAAACCCCAATAAAACATGCTATTATTAAATTGTTAGTTGTATTAGAATTGCCTAGTTTAATTACTAGTATTTATGACAAAACTAGTTTGCCCCTTATTATCAATCTTGCTCCAGGTAGAAGTACAAACACTTGGTGTAAAAAGCAGATGCTCCCCGGTTGGTGTGCAAGCCCCCATTTGCAGGTACTTAATTCAGGGTGTGGCAGCGCCTTTTCAAGCCCCCTCTGCAAGCCGCGCTTCCTCCCTCTCGAGGCCTCCTCCCTCTCGAGGCCTCCTCCCTTTCGAGTGGGGTCAAACTACTTAGTTTATTTTACCCGCTGGCACTTTCTTCCCTGTCACGAATTCATCCTGTCTTCCTTTGGCCTGAGACAGCGTCTTCAGGCGGGTCGGCTCGGACTTGCCCAGAGGGGCGCCCACCTGCACCCGCACCCGCGGGAAGGGGCGGCGCTGGCCCGGCTCTCTCGGGTAGACTCGCGGAGCTGCGGCGGCGGTGGCAGACTGCGAGTCACGTGCGACAGAGGGGGAGGAGCGCGGCCGGCCGGGTGGGTGGAGAAAACAAAGCCCCCAGCTGTCAGCAGAGGAAGGAGGCGACAGCGCCGGAGCAGGTGAGTCAAGTGCATTTAAAGCGGTACCGCCCTGGCTCACCCCGACACCCCCTGCCCTGGAGCAGTCCCTTCCAGGCCAGGGACTGGCCGCCCCTCCTCCTGCAGCTGAGGTCTGCAGCCCACGGGGCTCCGAGCAAGCGGAACAGGGGGTCCAGAGTCCAGCAAGAAGTTGTGCAGGGGTCGGCTAGGCGGTCTCCGGTGTGCACCCCGCCGTGCTCCGGCGTGTCGCATCTCTGGTTCGGGGCCCCAGCTCTGTGCACCCCAGAAAAGGGGAGGGAGGGAGTTGGGGCTGCCACGCTGGCAGAAGCGAAGTGGACTGGTTCTGAGGGGTGAGGCTGGGGCTGTCCAGGGTAGAAAGACGGCGTTGGTGAAGGAGGGGGCTGCTGATTGCGCGACCGCGGCGCAAGATCCTCCAGGCTCTAGCTGGGGAGCCGGGACTGAGAGCTGGGGGCGCTGGCAGGGGCTGCGCGCTTGGGGGCAGATCAGGAAGTGTAGCGCGCTGGCGCTTGCCCGCCTGGGAGCATCCCCCGGACCCCGGGCACTTCCCCTTCGGCAGCCACCACTCTCCCACTCCGACACCGGCCACCATCCGCGCTCCGGGACTCAGGAGCTGGGTGGGCGCAAAAGGAAGCGTTTGTTATTCTGCGCTCAAGCGACTCTTCTGCAGGGAGCACGAGAGCGCAGGGCGAGGGCTACTCAGCGACTTCGCACTCCGCTTAGTGGGAAATTCTTCGGTCTACACTTAGAAGGGCTATGCCGAAGCCAGAAATCCCACAAAGAGCCGGGAGAGGGGTGGACGCGGAAAGCCGTCCCCTCTGAACCTGGGGTGCTCTATAAAGCTGACTTTCAGACCCCAAAAGGGCCAGTGGGTTTGGTCACTCCTCCAGTGACTTCGTCAATCCAGTGCCGAGGGCAGAGCCGTAACCTCGGAGAAGGGGCGCTGCAGCCATTTGATCAGGAGAAGCCTTTGTCTTAACCCCCAGGCCCCTCCTGCTAGTCCTCGCAGGGTCAGTAGTGCGGGGAGTAATTAATATTCCGAACATTAGCCGTTCCTTCACCTCCGCACCAGCCAACACTGCTGTCCCCTCCCTGAGTGTCTTCTCTATCACTTGCTCACATCTCCTTTTCCAAAAAAAGAAGAACAAAAGGAAAATAGTGTAGACCCGCTAGGCAGGAAGAGGTCACTAAAAACACTATCATGCTGTCAATGTAGAATCAAGGGTTAAGCGCTCAAACCCGCGCCAGCGCGCACCGAAACGGAAGAACTTCCTTGATTAGCATAGTATCGACCTTGGGGCCGCTGCGAGGCGGAGGTTCGGTCCCAGCTGGGGTGAAGTGTGCAGACCGGTCGCAATTGTGGTCAGACACAGCACCTACTTCTAATCTGAGGACCCGCAATTTACACCTTTGCTGAACAGGACACTGTGGAATGAAACAGAACAGAGATCAAAAGGTAATCTGAAGAACGGCAACATTTCCCCTGCTTCTCTTGAACGCTAAATTTGGCCAAATTTTTATCAAGCAAAAAGGGGTGTGGTTCTTGGTTAGCCTGTGTCCCCTCTGGAAATGAAATACTTCCTTACTTTGCTTTCGTTCTTTTCTGCCAAACTGATTAAAGACATCAGTTAGGGGTAAGATAAGAGGTCTGGGAGCTCACCAAGTGATTGTTAGATAAGCTTTACTGGTAAATTTTTCTTGCGTGGGTCTCTATCAAAGCACTGGTTCTAAACTTTTGCTGCATATGGAATCATCTGGGAAGCTTTGAGAACTCCTGATGTTCACATCCCAAACTATTTAAATCAGGTTGTTTGGGAGTGAGAAATAGGCATAGTATTTAAAAGCAAAAACAAACAACTCCAGGTGACTTCATTGTGCAGCCAAGTTGGGGAAACTCTATAGCAAAGGAAGAGTTCAGTGGCCAGCAGCAAGCAGCAGGCATTGCAAGACAAGATGCCACTTTAACTACTTGGGTGGGTGAGAGAAAAGACGCTGAAACTGGAGTGCCGATGACTAACACCCTGGGGTGGGGAGCTGTCATCTAGCAGCCTAGCTGGTGGTGACACCTACCACATCATTTTTCCCTTTCCTGGCTAGGGTCTGATTGGAAAGATCGAAGCTTACTTCAATGCCTGGTTTCTGCACTGTTGTTAAGGGAGACGGATAGAAACTTCCATTCCTGTGATGACTCATGTGTAGCAGGCAGTAGGGAAACCCAGCAGAAACATACTCCAGCAGCCTGGTGAGTCAGCAGGCTGCACAGCGATCCCAGTGAATAGGAAATAATTACAGCTAGTAGTTTGTTGACAGGCACAAACTCCACTCCTTTGAAAGCACATTTTAATATCTGATCAGGATCTACTTGCTTGCAGGAGCCACTCCCTTTGTAGTACCCCATTCTGCCTGTTTCATATAATGCCCTTTTCTGTTAGAAGGGGAAATACAAAGCTAACTAGACATCCTGTAACTTCCTTGGTGGGAAGCATATAAAAAAAAAACTGTTGGAAAAGTGTAAACTGGTTTGGGTTATTTCAGTTATGTGAAGTAGGATGAATATGTAACACATAAATTTTGCATACAAAAAAAGTCAAATATTACTTGATTATACATCCAGGAGTGGATTAAAGGATCTATTTAAATAGAAATAGTTACACTTAACATTTTACATAAAACCTTGTATTGGCTATTAACCAAAGGTTTCTTGCCTTTAAAAAAAGTCATCCCAAAAGAATGACTCCAGGATAACCTGTTATTTCTGGTTCTTTGCATCTTTAAACAGGCTATGTTAGAGTCGTCAAAAACAACAAACTTTCTTTTTCTTCTTTCGGTTTTAATACTGATAAATAAAAATAGTGAAGACACTATTTTTAATGTCACTGTCACTCTCTGTACTGTTGTTTAAGTGCTTTCTTCCCCATCCTGAATTTCTTTTTTTTTTTTTTGGGATGGAGTCTCACTCTGTTGCCGGGGCCGGCACAATTTTGGCTCACTGCAACCTCTGCCTCTGGGTTCAAGTGATTCTCCTGCCTCAGCCTCCTGAGTAGCTGGGATTACAGGCACACACCATCATGCCCAGCTAATTTTTATATTTTTATAGAAATGGGGTTTTGCCATGTTGGCCAAGCTGGTCTTGAACTCCTGACCTGAGGTGATCCACCTGCCTCGGCCTCCCAAAGTTCTGGGATTACAGGCGTGAGCCACCGCACCGGCCCTCAATTTCTTTAAGGAGGAAAAACGGTGTCTTGCACACAGCAAGCACTCAATATTGTTGGCCGTTGAACTTCGTCTGAACCTCTCTTCTAGCATCTATTGTAGCTTGCTTGGTATTCTATTTTCTGGTAGGGGCCTTAATGTTTGTAGCCCCCAAAGCAGGGGCACAGACTTTGTGAGTTACTGATACTGCTTGTTCGTACTGAAGAGTATCAAAAGATGGGGAGAACACTGAAAACCAAAGCGTCCTGAATACATTCAGTTTGTTGTTTTCCAAGACAGACATTCCAGATATATAAAAGCCGAAGTCCTGTTACAATTCTTTCTTGTTATGATAGCTCATTTGTTCACTTACATTTTATACCCAACAATTTAGTATTTTGAGCATAACTAATAATTATTATCACATTTAACCACACTCTGATGGGCCAAAGAATCACTTCACAAAATTTCACTACTTATTATTGTGAAAAACCACACATGAATTTAATGAGCTAGGAGAGACATTATAGAATAGATTGACAGTTAAATAGCTTTTATTTTCACCTGTGTATTGCCCATTACAACAGCATAAGTACATTTAAATCACTAGCATATTAAAAGTAAGAAGTTGGATGTCTTTTGTGATAAGTACAACCAAAACTAAATGTTAATAAGAATTTCCAAAGGCCAAAATGATATAAGTTCATTCATTCTCACTTCTGTGTAGCTTAGAAAAAGAACTGGAGAGGCACTTCTGAAATGTCAACACCTTTTTGGGAGGCATAAGAGATAAAGTAATTTAGAAAAATAGAACTAACTTTGGGAGGCCAAGGTGGGTGGATCACCTGAGGTCAGGAGTTCAAGACCAACCTGGCCAAACATGGTGAAATCCCATCGGTACTAAAAAATATGAAAATTAGCTAGGCATGGTGGCACACTCCTGTAGTCCCAGCTACTCGGGAGGCTGAGATGAGAGGATCACTTGAACCTGGGGAGGCAGCAGAAGTTGCAGTAATCCAAGATTGCACCACTGCACTCCAGCCTGGGGGACAGGGAGAGGCCATCCAAAAAAAAAAAAAAAAAAGACTAATCAGATTACTTCATATTAGTGAGAAACTGTTTCTCAGAGTATGATATATACCTAGCTCTGTAATATTTACAAGTAGGCTAAAAGGGGTAGAGTAGGAGAAAGTGTGTCATCTCAATTTTATAAGCTCTAAAGTGTTTGAGAACAGACGAGAACCACCCAGTCTTATTACTTTAAATTTATACAGCCCTCTGGTCTTATTAACATATCAGAGCTTAAACATAATTGGGTAAATGGTATTCCCAGGTGCCAAATTACACAAGTGAATCTAACAAGTTAGGTGATCCTGGCAATGCCGAGGCATTGACTCCTGGATTATTGACTCCTTTTCCAGTGTTTATTGCATCATATAGGTTTTGATGCAGTCTTGCCTGGAGGCTTTGGCTACACAAGACTGGTTTGAATTAACTCCTTCCTCAAAAAGTAGAAACTATTCACATACATCATTCTCTCAGCGACTTTATTCTTTATTTTCTTTTCTTTCTTTCTTTCTTTCTTTTTTTTTTTTTTTTGAGACGGAGTCTTGCTCTGTTGCCCAGCCTGGAGTGCAGTGGCGCCATCTCAGCTCACTGCAAGCTCCACCTCCCGGGTTCACTCCATTCTCCTGCCTCAGCTTCCCGAGTAGCTGGGACTACAAGCGCCTGCCACCACACCTGGCTAATTTTTTGTATTTTTAGTGAAACGGGGTTTTACTGTGTTAGCCAGGATGGTCTCGATCTCCTGACCTCGCGATCCGCCTGTCTTGGCCTCCCAAAGTGCTGGGATTACAGGCGTGAGCCTCCACGCCCAGCCAACTTTATTCTTAAGTAGTTAACCTTTGGAATTAACCAACCCCAAACATTTTGAGCTGTCTTTAGCTTTTTACCTAGGCAACCATAATAATAAGTTCTTCAAATCTTTTTCCAAGTCATAGAAGCGTAAACTTTACTAGAGACCCTTACAGATTAGTTCCACCACCCATAGAAATCTTAAATGCCTGGTGCTTCTTCACTAAGGAGTCCTCCAATTTATGCTTGACTGTCTCCCTCAAAGCACATTCCCATCTCTTCTTGCAACATTCACCTATTGGAGGCCACAAAGAATACATCCAACTCTATATAATTCAACTGCAACCATCTGAAACATTGAAAGAGAATTTATACTCTTTAATCTGAGATAATAAAAAGTCTGGCCTTGGTATTTCAAACCTCTTAATTTCACAAAATTTTTGTTCCAAATTTGCAAGATTTGAGAAGTATCCAAAATTATGTTTCTTACACCAGAGCTTTATAGAATATAATTAATTGGTAAATTTGCTTCCAATAAACCTAATCTAGTAATCTATCACTTCTAAAATTACTGACAAACTTCATACAATTACATTAAGCTGTGTTGAGATGAAACTCATGACTCCATCTGTTTCTAGGATCAGCAAACTGACCCATTGTTTGTTTTGTATGACCTTGAAGCCAAGATGGGTTTTTATGTTTTTTCAGTCATGGAAAAATATTCAAAGAAGAAAATACTTGAGGACACTTGAAAATTATATAAAATTCAAATCTCTGTGTCCAAAATAAAGTTTCATTGGACTGCAGCCATACTTATTTGTTTACATCTTGTCTATGGCTGTGGCAGCATGGAATTGCTGAACGAGACTATGCCCACAAAACCTAGAATATTTACAGCAAAACTGCAGACCTCTGATTTACCCCAGTTTAACATACTTCAAATTTTACATAAAAATTTCTTCACTTAAAGCCTTAGTCTTTTTTTTCTTTTTGTTTCCCTTAGAGAAGGTTAAGAAAACGAGTTACCAACCATAGGTCAACTAATCACTAAAAATAGAAGTTTATTTTCATATTCTTCTTGTGTATGTACTTTGCAAAAAGCAGTATATTTCTAAATATATGAATTTTAGTGATATGGTCAACCGTATAACTTCTGAATCCAAAAAGCCCAAATAGTGCAATACTAACTAGCAATCATTTCCAGAGCTCTAGAAAATGTGAAAGCATGTCCTTAAGAGCAATCCTAGTGTGAACACTTCCCTTAACTCTTTAGCCAATGTTTTCCCAACCTATGAGGGCCTTCATAGGCTTGTTTTAGTATATTGACATAATTTGGAAATTTATTCAGATTTAGAAACTTTGTATTGACTGTCACTTCAAACACTTAACATGATGTGGAAACTTGCTGTTTTTGGAAATAGCACTACTATTTTATTTCTTTTCATTTAATTTCATTTATTTTATTTTGAGACAGAGTCTCATTCTGTCGCCCAGGCTAGAGTGCAATGGTGCGATCTCAGCTCACTGCAACCTCCACCTCCCAGGTTCAAGTGAGTCTCATGCCTCAGCCTCCCAAGTAGTTGGGATTAGAGGCGCACACCACCATATCCAGCTAATTTTTATACTTTTAGTAGAGATGAGGTTTCACCATGTTGGCCAGGTTGGTCTCGAACTCCTGACCTCAAGTGATCCACCGCCTTCAGCACCCTTAAGTGCTGGGATTACAGGCATGAGCCACAGTGCCTGGCCTGAAAATAGCACTACTTTTCTAAAACATGCATTTAATGTAAATTGCTTGCTACTTGTAATGGCAAGGATCACTAAATCCTAAAAAGATATACACATGGTTACTAACACTGCTAAAGCTGACATGCTGTGGACAATTTTGTTTAAAATTTCCAAATTCAAAAGTAGACCAGATTATAATCCAGAAATTCCAAATTCATCTTAAATTATTTCCAGTCAGCTCAAAGCTGGAAAGATTACTATTAAGATTCTAGAAAGGATGTTAACTACATTGATGGGAATGAGTCTCAATTTTTTAAGTGTTGCTTGTCATAAAACTTCCTTCAGCTAAAAGAACTTCCTCCTTTTGATGAATTGTTAATGTCACAGAATGGGAGTTTGCGATGAGTTTCACTTAGATAATAGAGCAACTTGAAGGGTTGTATGTAACGGGTGTTCTCTTCACCCCTTCCAGAATCAGCTGCAATTTATAGACTGAAAAGACAAAGGGATTCCTTTTTCACCAAATCAAACAACACATTATACTTAATGTAAGTTTTGAGGTACCTAACATCAGTTAAATTATTTCTAAAAACAAAAAATTGTGTGTATTTAATCCCATCCTAAGACTATTGATAGTAATGGCATGTTAGGTCACTGACTTCCACGTTAACCCCTAGTGCTTCTGATGGGGGAAAGGAGGAAAGGGATGGCTGGAGATTGATGTGTAACTTCCATGCTGACTGGGTAAGGAACTAATCCAAGTGAAATTAACTGCCCTTCCTTATCATAATCTAGATTCACATTTTAATAATATATTATTTAATATATATACATTATATATTTATATATTATATATTTAATATATAATATGATATATTTAATATATGAGATATATACATTAAATATATAACATAATATATTTATATATAATATATATTATATATAAATTATTATATATTTGTTTACTACCTTGTTGAAATCCTTAATAAGCTGTCTCTTTTAACCCCCTAGAAGAGAAGTAAAATATCTTGCAGGTATGAAATATATAGCCTGTTCTATACACATAGCATTAATAGTTCTCTCCAAATTAATTTCTAAAATTAGAAAATAATTAGACTCACTATATTTTTACTAGAGCGGGGACTTCATAATTATCAATTGCTTAAACAGAGGCAAAACATCCAACAGTGTTCTGCTAACAGGCAAACCTTGGTCCCAACTTATTATAAACATCATGGCAGGAATGACTATCGGTATTTGAAGTAGGTAGGAGGTAGGTAAATATACAAGAAAAGGCATCTAGAAATGAGTAGATGCCTTTGTTTTGCTGAAGTACCCGAAACTATTTACTGCACATCATACATAAAAATGAAATCAGAGGATTAGCTTGCCCCTTTAAAAGCTGGTAAAGGCTTTCAAAAACTGTTAAGAGATGACAGGGCCTGAAACCACCTTGTACATTCCTTCCTTCTTTCAAAGATCATCTTAAATCTGATCAAACTTAACAGCATTTGATATTAAGAAGGAAAACCTTTCATGATTCTTACCAAGAAACTACTATCTGAGCTTTCCCCCGAGCTGCTTCAGCTCTCCATAAAGTGGAAAAAAAGAGAAGACCTAAGAAGAAAGACCTTGCTGGTTTTGCTCCACCTGGTTCTTCCTGGGAAAGAAGCTATTGATATAAGTAAGACTCTTCGGTAGTTTCACTTCCAGCTTGCCCTCTATCGTGATTTTTTTTAAAAGTGTGGTCTCCTGGGCACAGATCCCCTAAAAGGAGCTTCCACAAATTAGCAGCCGTAATAACCACGTGTGTGATGTAGTATTGGCAAATCCAGAAGCAATTCCCTCTACAGTTGAAATGTTTAGGGAACATGATCAGTGGGTCTATTAATTCTCCATCCCAGCACCTGGCCGTCAGCACTTCAAGATAAATTAGAATTTGGAGGTATGCTTTTCTCTAGGGTTGCAAGGTAAAATACAGGATAACCAGTTAAATTTGATTTTAGATAAGATTTGTTTTAATGTGTCTGAATTTGAATTAACTGAGCATTTCATTTTTTTGTTATTTGGTTTTTAATTTTTATTTTTGCTAAATTCAGCAATCCTACTTTTATGATACAATAGATTTCAAAATGACTAGCTTTCCTGGTCTGTAAAAGAGCTGAGGTTATATTTATGAGATAATGAATTTAAAATGTCTTAGCTGCCTTCACCTGCTAAAGGAAAAAAAGCCATTAACTGAAGTTTTTTTGTGCAATGCACTAAATTGAGAGGAAATAAAAAGTAAAACAAGAATTAGAAAATTAGCAATCTTTTTTATTTTGTAGGATATTTTAAAGTACTTTCTATTCTTTCACCAATTTTTTAATAGAATAAATACTTCAATAGGTATATTGTTAGTTCAAGTAGGGCTAACGTGAGCAATCCATCAATGATGTCAACAGTATGTTCCCAATCAAAGTGAGATTCCAAGTGATTGCAATGATGCCTTGCTACCCAGATGAGGCATCAGCATCACCTGGGAGTGTCTTAAAATGCAGAATTTGAGGCTCCATTCCAGACTTCCTCAATCAGAATCTTAACGTTAACAAATGAACACAGGTGAATCATATGCGTGTTGAAGTTTGAGAAGCCCTGAACTAGAGGATTCACTTTTTCCACACATTAAATTGGTATTTTTGTTTAATACCTTGTTGAATAATCCTTAATAAGCTGTCTTTTTTAACCCCCTAGAAGATAGATAAAGTATCTTCCAGGTATGAAACCATTGTATTTCTATTTTGTTCATATAAAATTCCTTAATGGCCATTTATAATATTATGAATCAACTTGAAAAAATAATTTTTTTGAGACAGAGTCTCTCTCTGTTGCCTAGGCTGGAGTGCAGTGGTACAATCATCATTCATTGCAGCCTCCACCTCCTGGGCTCAAGTGATCTTCCCACCTCAGCCTCTTGAGTAGCTGGGACTATAGCCACATGCTGCCATGCCCAGCTAATTTTTGTATTTTTTGTAGAGACGGGGTTTCACCATGTTGCCCAGGCTGGTCTTGAACTCCTGAGGACAAACAATCCACCCACTTCGGCCTCCCAAAGTGTTGGGGTTACAGGCACGAGCCACCACACCTGGCCTATAAGTCAACTTTTTCAAAGACTCTCATGGAATAAATGAACAGCCTAATATGTAATTCTGGATTTTCCTTGATTATTAACCTGTAAATTAGGTGGATCACAATTCCTGGCACTCAGATCACCAGCAAATCTCTTTTGTTTTTCATTTTATTATTGTAACTTACAGAACAGTATTTATATACCAATACCACATATTCATATACTTGTATCCCCAGATTCCTCTAAAACTGGACAAAAGGAGATTCAGTTGGGTCTATGGGAGATTCCAAACTATTCTTGTGAAATTTAAAGTTTTTTAAAGTAACAAAAAGAGTCCATAGATAATTCTTTTTGAATTCTAAAACCTAACTTCTTTATGCCTGGTTTCCTGTCTTTTAGAAGTTATAGTATTATATCATAGAATGAATTCTGAAATTGGAGCAAGAATGCCAAGTAGCTTGAGTTTTAAAACTAGTTCTGCTGCTAACTGGGTGAGTTTAGAGATGTTATTAATATCCTTCATCAACATCCTTCAAATTGAGTTTTTTCATCTGTCAGAGAAAGCGAAGTCTGACAGGAGTTACAAGATCAGATAATGTTTGTGTACATCTTTATGACTGTAGGATGTACAGTGATGTCCTAAGACTTGTTTAATGATCTGCTTCATGTAGGGCTGGCAGTTGACTATTATAGGACGTGGTTTCCTGCAACATGCCTGATTTGGAAGAAGGGTGATGTTCATTTAACTGTTCCATCTACACACTGGGAACGAAGCCACAGAGCATGTATCTTACATGTAGCTGCTGGCTATATATGTCCACATCAGCCACACACTCCCTTCTGCTCTCCGAACCTTAAAGTTCTCATGGCTGGGGAACAGTGATGTGCTCTAGGGTACCAAGCAATGGATTCCTCAGTAGACATTGCTCTGTGAAACCAAAAGACAGGTTTTGTTTTGTTTTGTTTTTTTCTTCTAGAATTCTGTGTAATCTTGCCTGCACTCTTTCTCAGGAAATGATTATTACTATATTATTACATAATTGTGATTAGTTATTAAGTAGTTTTTTATCTTATCCAATCATACAACCCCAAATTGGAAGAGCCTACATGGTCATTTTCTTAAAACATCCCAGGGCGGAATTTCCCCCACTAGCACACAAAGGAGAAATCTATTTATCCTTTTGTTGTTTTAATAAATAAATATACATTCATTAGTGAGAGTTCAAACCAAAAAGCATGGGTGTGGGAAGAAGTACTCCTAATGTTAACCACCCTTATGTAACTATTACAAAAACTATTTTTATTATTGTGTAAAGTTCTTCTTGTCTGTATTTACATTCAACAATATCTTACATAAAACATTTCCTTAGCATTTTTAATGTTCCTTTTATCCAGCTTAATGTCTCTAGCTTTTGGGTCTTTGCCTGTGCCTTCTCTCGCTCTTCTGTCTTGGATGTCTTAGTTGATTCAAGCTTGAACTTTGTCTTATCTCAGGTTCTTGATATGCAAAATGTGTGGTTCACCTGTGTGTGGTGGCTCATGCCTATAATCCAGCACTTTGGAAGGTTGAGGCAGGAGGATTTATTGAGGTTAGACGTTCAAGACCTGCCTGGGCAGCATAGCAAGACTCTATGATTACCAAAAAATTTTCAAAAAATTGCCAGGCATGGTGCCATGCTTATAGTCCCAGATGCTTGGAAGGCTGAGGCAGGAGGATCACTTGAGCCCTCGAGCTCAAGGCTGCAGGGAGCTATGATCACACCACTGCACTACAGCTCGGGAAACAGAGTGAGACATTCTCTCTCTCTCTTTTTTTTTTTTTAATTGTGGTCCACTGACCAGTGTCATCAGCATCACCTAGGAGCATCTCATAAATGCAGAACCTCAGGGTCTTCCCCAGACATCCTCATTCAGAATCTGCACTTTAGGAGGATCCCCAGGTAATCTGTTGTTTGGCATTAATATTTGAGAAACATCGATATGGAAAGCCTTTCCTAACCTCCTAACCATGGCCTCCACCCATCTCAATGGAGTGAGTTAGGTGACCCATATTTGGTTTGCTTTTCATTCTCCCTGCATGTCAATCCATTGAAGATTGCAATAAACTTGTATTCATCTCTACATCCCCAGATTCTAGTACAGTGCTTGACACAAGATTTTAACTTTGGGAATTGTTCCATTTTCCAATACAATGATTTGTAGATGAAGAATTGCAATGAGAATCTTCTTGTGTACTCAGAAAGGGTGCTCTCCACCATGGGACTGCAGTTTGTTAGAGGGTGCCCTTTCGTTGCAGTCTTTCTTTTAAAAAACAGGCTTGGTGGGGAATGCTTCTCTGTGAATAACTTCTGGAAGTCCACTGCCAAAACTTGATTTCTTCTGCTTTGTTAAATACTAATACCTCTGGGAGGAATGACATTTGAGGCTTGGTGTGAGAGTTGAGCAGTTGGCAGGTTTTGGTAAGGGTTTAGGAGGAAGAGAATGCTTATCTGACAGGAGAGGATAAGGAGCACTAGGAAAGATATATGGTGGACTGTTGGAGAATTGATTTCTAACTCTGACTGGTGTTGGGATATTTTTATCTGGAATCTTAATGTAGGTCTTTTTTTTTTTTTTCATTTAGAAAAACCAACATTTCTTATCTAAAAATCTCAGATGTGACTTTTTTCTCCAATCCTGACTCTCATCTATGATAAATTTCACCTAGCACTACATTCAATGTAAACCACTGATGCCCTGGGGAATTTTTTTTAGATGTTTGCTTTAAAATTTTAGACAGTCAAAAGCACGGTACTTCTACACTGATGTTTCTAAGTTATATTAAGATTTATCAGGCTGGGCATGGTTGCTCATGTCTGTAATCCCAACACTTTGGCAGGACAAAGCAGAAAGATTGCTTGAGGCCAGAAATTCAAGGCCAGCCT
This sequence comes from Rhinopithecus roxellana, assembly GCF_007565055.1. NCBI lineage: Eukaryota > Metazoa > Chordata > Mammalia > Primates > Cercopithecidae > Rhinopithecus > Rhinopithecus roxellana. Next base: position 15,956,902 of record NC_044569.1, read on the forward strand.
GGACAATATACTGGGACTTCATCTCTATAAAAAGAAACACAAAAAAACATTAAGCAATAACTGAACTCTAGGGAGCTTTCACTGTATCCATGGATCCCTTGGTCTTTTCATTGTGGAAGGAATGTTTTGTGAACTTGGGGACAGATAATGCGATGGAGGGAGAATCAGCTCCTGAGCCTCTGCTTTTTGTTTTTCAACTTCTATTTTAGATTCAGGAGGGCACATGCAGATTTGTTACGATTTGTTGCAGGATGCTGAGGTTTGGGGTACAATTGAACACATCACCCTGGTAATGAGCATAGTATCCAACAGGTAGTTTTTCAACCCTTGTCCACCTCCTCCTCCCTCTTTCCTCCCCTCTTCTTCCTCTTCTCTCTCTCTCTCCCAGTTACCTTTTGTAGTCCCCAGTGTCCATTGTTCCCATCTTTACATCTATGTATACCTAATGTTTAACTCCCACTTCTAAGTGAGAGCATGCATTATTTGGTTTTCTGTTTCTGTGTTCGTTCACTGAGCCTGTTTTGAGTAACAGGAGAGACTGATTAGAGCTTTGGAACCAAGTTGTGCTCAGAAACAAGAAACGTCTGTCCTACAGAACTATTATTTGCTTTATTTGAAAGGAACAAGAGGCTCCTGGTACTGCTTACCAACAGCTCTCACAATTAGCTACACAGACTGCAAGACTAAAAGGAGTATAATTCCAGAATGTGTGGCCTTTTTTCTCCTCTTGGGAGTCTCCTGCTATATTATACTTACCCATCACCATGGACACAGCTCCAGGCGAGTTGTGAATTGGAGTTAGGTGCATCTCTTTTGTGGAAGAGTATATCAGGCTTTCTGGAATCTCTTATCTGAGTGTCTGTGATGATGCTATTCATGGTAATTTGCCCAGACCTGGGACCTTGGGTGGGGTTTGTTAAGAGTCATCTGGCACCTTTAGAGTATAACTTGTTGAGCAATCTGACGCAGGTAAGCCACGTGGGATAGGTAAAACAATCATTGTGTACTGTGCTCTATAACATCAAGTCATATTTTGAGTCATATTTTCCCGTGGGGTTTGTGGCCCATCCCAATGGGAAGAGATTTTTAACACTATATTATTGTGAGGCCTAGTGGTGTTTTAAGTGTTGCTGTTGGAATCTGAAAGCCATGTGAATTTTTTTTTGTTTTTTATATTTCAGGTTTTCTTTTAATGTTAAAGAATGATTCATAGCCCTAAGCTTTGTTACCACCCTGTTAATAATTTTGTGTGACTTCGGTTGAGCAACTTTTGAACGCCGATTTCTCCAGCTGAAAAATTATGTAAATATTGTTACTCATCATGAGTAGAGGCTCTAGAGATTAAAAAATTAAAACAGCAAAAGTATTACAGAGAAGTAAAATTAGAGAAATGATAAAGTGGAGGCAGCAATAGCTACCAAAATATTCAAAAGAAAACATGAAGTAAGATAAAGAATGGTTGTTTCTAACTACTCCTCTTAGTTCAAAGTCTGTGCAATGATCTTCACTCAAAACTTTTGCAAGTTGGGCACAATATCATTCTTATTGTACTTTATTATATGAACAATAAGTCAATTTGAACTGATTGTCAAGGGACCTAGTTCTTACCCCAGCTGTGTTTAAAGTACAATCTAAGCCAACTCAATTCACTTTTGTGACCTCCGGTATCATAATAAAATGAAAACATCCTACATTACCCATCTTCTCTCCACAAAATATCCCAGTGCTTTGAAAGGTGCTTGTTAATTCATTTTCTTATAATAAAATATAATAGAAAATAGAGTGGGAACTATATATTTTTTCCTTTGGGGAATCCATAAATTACATTTTAAACATGAGGAAAATATGCAGTTTTGATAGTCCATTAGCACACTGAATTCTTTAAATTGGAATAGGCAGATGCAGTGATAAGTTTAAACATCCATTTAACATATGGAGAATGCCATTATAGCTGTTCAAAATATGAAAGCAGTGTGATTTCCGGCAGATCAGACACATTTTAAAAAGCACCCACTCAGAAAACTTCCTGAGCTCACGTTTCCCTGTGCATGTGGTTTTTAGTGTTGGGTTGCCTCTCCCTCAGTTGGCCTAGGCTGACAAATAAAGAGTCCATATATCATATCTCATTAGAGGTAAGGGAAGACATGGAAAAAGCAGAACCACTGATGGAGTACAGGAGTGAGTTGAATTGTGCTGCCTCAAAATACAGGTCAAGACACTAAGGCCTGAATCTTGTGAGTTTGTGCTACTGCACAATTACTACACACTGATTTATTTATAAATGAATGAATGAGTGAGACAGGATCTCACTCTGTTGCTCAGATTGGAGTGCAGTGATACAGACATAGCTCACTGTAGCTTCAAACTCCTGGGCTCAAGTGACCCTCCCAAATAACTGGCAATATAGGTGTACACCACCATTCCCGGCTATTATTTTTTCTTTTTTTTACTTTTAACAGAGACAAGGTCATGTTTTGTTGCCCAGGATGGTCTAGATCTCCTTGGCTCAAGGGATTTTCCTGCCTCTGCCTTCTGAAGTGTTGGGATTACTGGCTAGAGCCATTGTGCCTGGCCTGGGCACTGATACAGCACCTGCCTGAGGCACCAGAGCATGCAAGAACAAGAAGAAAATGAACTTAAAACACCAGGAGTGAACCAACTATAACAACCTTTTATTTGAGCCTAATCAAAGGGACTTCCCCTTTTTAAGAGTGTAGTTGAGTCATGCTAGTGAGTATAGAAAGACCACATACATCAACAGTTGTGAACAGAAGTGGGAATCATTTCTTCTCTTATGGCCCTGGCACCTAAAAATTAATGCCAAATGATGCCCAAAGAGGGGTCTGTGATGAGCAAAGCCTTCTCCTGATTGGGCCATGGTGTTACTGTACTCTGGACCAGAGGTACAGCTCCATGACACTTTCTCACTCCTGATGGGAACAAATGAAGCTAGTTGTGTTCTACCCATCTTGAATGTCTGGCATAATCAAAGGGTTGACAGAGAGGGTCTCACAAAATCAGTACATAACTCTTGAAATATATGCCCTTCATTATTTATGCCAAATAGCAAATTAAATAAATCATAGTGTTTTAGAGCTGAGAGCAACCTTGGAGATCATCTCATTTAATCCATTTTATAGATGAAAAACTGAGGCATGGATTTTTTTTTTTTTTTACTAAAACCACTAGTAACTGCAAAGTTTTAAAAGTTTATAGTGCATCATTTGGTTTTTGACAGTATTTTGCAGATCATCTGAGCTGCTTCCTGGCTCTCCAGCACATTGTACTAACTGGGAGGATGGGGAGACATTTGCTGTCCCCATGACGAATGAAAAAGGAAACCATGTGGGATGGGGAGGAGCAAGAAAGAAGAAAAACCAGCTTCTCTAGGCTCCAAAAAATTTGAGGGAGATAAAGATATTAAGCACTGTGTTAGATGAAGTAATAGCTACAAAACATGTAATCCGTACAACAATCTTACGAGCACTATTCAACCTTAAGCTAACAGAAGTCTTAGCTGTGGTCAAAAGATGTTTTTTTTTTTTTGGTTTCTGTTTTTTGCTTTCTTTTTTTTTTTCTTTTCCTAGGCTACTAACCTTAGAGAGATGGTGGTCAAACTGGGGCTTGCCAAGGTCATGTATTACAGAAGAGGCAGCAAAAAAGGCCTTGGAAGGGCCAGAAAGGCCAGAGAAGGTCCTGTTCCAAGGATTCCTTGGGACCCTTTTCATCGAGGCCCCATCCACACCATCCCTCAAGATAGGTATTCCCTCCTATTCTGTTTAAGCTGTTAGTTTTCCCTAGATTTCATTCTATTTTAATATTTTATATCCCTATAATCAGGTCCAAGGAGAAATGTTCAAATTCAATAATAATGATGATAAATTTAATAAGTATTTTCCATGTACATAGAAATTTATAGTTGCTAAAGAATTTTTATATGTAGCAGCAGCTCTTTAAGGAGCTGTACTTTACAGAAAACTGTAAAAACTGGGTCCCAGAGTTTAAGTGGCATGCCCAAAGTCACATAATTGGGAAAACCTCAAACCCAGGGAATGATATCCCAAGTCCCAATGCTCTTTATACCAGGCAGCTTTACAAATGATAGTTGGATTCTCAGGGTAGCCCTCAAAGATCCCTTAAACCCATAAAGGTATGAAATTATACCAGTATCTTAACCTCTAACCAACTCATATTTCCACGGAAACATGCATAGGGTTTTAAAAACTTAGTTAAATATATTTTCTGGATACATCTCCCTGCAGATGAGGACTCCTGATATTCTAGCATCGGTGGCTGCTTCTTTTCCCTCAGTTTGAAAATACAAGTGCACCAAGAGAGGAATGTTACTATAAAGTGTAGGCAATCTCAAAAGTCATTTTGAGCCTGACACTTTTAGGCAAAATAATGGTTCCAGTACAGTATACAGTTGTGGAAACAAGTAATGCAAAGTTTTTAATTTTTTTTTTTTTTTTTTTTTTTTTTTTGAGACGGAGTCTCTCTCTGTCACCCAGGCTGGAGTGCAGTGGCTGGATCTCAGCTCACTGCAAGCTCCGTCTCCCGGGTTTACGCCATTCTCCTGCCTCAGCCTCCTGAGTAGCTGGGACTACAGGCGCCCGCCACCTCGCCCGGCTAATTTTTTTGTATTTTTAGTAGAGACGGGGTTTCACTGTGTTAGCCAGGATGCTCTCGATCTCCTGAGCTCGTGATCCGCCCGTCTCGGCTTCCCAAAGTGCTGGGATTACAGGCTTGAGCCACCGCGCCCGGCCGTTTTTAAGTTTTTTAGCTCATTGTTTCCTATTCACAGAATTTGGCAGGACATCCAAGCATCTTCCTATCTCTCAAGTACACTGGATATATGTGTGGCAGCTTCAGCTGATCCAATTATCTACACACAAACACACAAAAAAAAACAGTGCCTTCATTGAGGGTGCCCATTTAACAAGATCCAGAGACAGCCATCTCGGTCCGCAGAGAAAAAAATAACAAATTTTGTTAAAACATTCTCTAATGCATTTGCATAAACTAGTTAATCAATTAAATACATATCATCTTCAAAAGGGGAGAACTTCCCTAAGAACCTGGAATTCTGGGTGAATATGTCAGCACTGGGGGCTAGGAATAAGTACAGGAAGGAGGAGAAAGAAAAAAGTGGTGTGCACCAAGGATGGACTTCACATCCTTAGTTTTGCTTGTTTGGTGGTTAAGGTCTAAGCTATATGTTTGTGTCCATTGTTTGGTAGTAAGGTCTAAGCTATACATTAGTTTATCTCAGTTGGGATCATGTGAGTGAGTGGCTCCTTTACCAAGTGCATGTTACTCTGCCACCATAGCAGATTTTGGAAGGAGCCTGAAGCACAGAGAGTGTGTGTGTGCCATGCAACTCAAGGTGTGTCTCTAGACCAGCAGCACCACCTAGAAGATTTTAGAAAGGCGGATTCTCACACCCCTCAACCCCTAGACGTGCTGAATCATAACCTGCATTGTAACAAAATTCCCAGGTGATTCATAAGTCAGGAAAGCACTGTCACAGATGAACCTGATAGTTAAAATGCTTGTTTTCCTCTAATTTTCAGAATGAGAAAAACAAATGATTTTCAAACTCTATATGCTCTCGAAGAAAACAGCAGTCAGGAATTTTTCCACTCCTGCTGTCAATATCATTGCATTCACAGCCCTGTGATATGATTATTTTATGTCTATTACCTCAGTGGTCCCCAACCTTTTTGGCACCAGGGACCAGTTTTGTGGAAGACAGTTTTTCCATAGACTGGGGGTGGGGTGGAGGATGGAGGATGGCTTCCGGATGAAACTGTTCCACCTCAGATCATCAAGCATTAGATTCTCATAAGGAGCATGCAACCTAGATCCCTTACGTGCACAGTTCACAGTAGGGTTCACGCTCCTATGAAAATCTAATGCTGCAGCTGATCTGACAGGAGGCAGAGCTTAGGTGGTTACCCAGCTACACTTAAGTCCTGTGTGGCTGTTCTGTGTCTTGTTCACCCTTAGAATCCCAGCACCCAACATGGTACTTGGAATCTAATAGGTGTGTATGGTGGTACTCAAGAGTCCCAGCTTCAAAGTACGACAAACATGGGTTGGAAGCCTCAGTTCATGCATCTATGAGATGGGATAAAGAATAACACCTCTTATAGGCTTATTGGGAGGAGTAAATGAACTGATGCATGTGGCATAGCAGAGCACCTGGTGTGTTGTAGCTACTAATAAATGGCTAATATGTTGAACAAATGAAAGAACAGAAACCTTGTATACAAAGTCTTCCGCGGTCTAAAATGTGGTGCCCTGTTGCTTCAAATATATGAAATTGAATTTAAAAATAGTATGCAAAGGAGGCCTGATAAACATAGGAAAGAGGTAGAATAGATCCATGAGAAAAGCCTGTGATTTGGAATGACAAGACCCGTGTTTGGGTTTCAACTCTCTCCTTTACTAGCTGTGTGATCTCATGCAAGAAACAAGCTTCCTGAGCCTCAGTTTCTTCACCTAAAGGGTGGGGTTAGTAATCCTCTTCGTTTCATGGCGTTATGCTTTAAAAAACAGGGTGGGAGGTTTACAACTTGCAACATTCATTCATTATTCATTTTTGTATCCCTTATTCATTTTTGTATCCTCCTTATTCATTTTTGTATCCCTACTTCTCCTGACAAATAGCAATGGTCAATAATGCCTGTTTGCTCGAATGGATTACAGCATAAACTCTCAAGGAGAATGAAAACTGGATATTGCAATGGCTTGTGGCCTCCAAAGGTTAACCTTTATGGACAAAATCTCATTCCATAGCATTAGGGGATCCTAAAGGATTTCTTAGCATCCTTAGGGGATAGAAAGGCTCCTTGTGAGTGGGGAGGAGGAGTGAGGAAGATGATTTTTAAAAACTTTGAGAAGCACAATTAGAGCTCTGACTCTTCAACTTGGTACCACATAAGAGCTCTTCAGGAAAAAGCATAAGGAGGGAAAAGCAGCTAACTAAAAGGCAAGCAGAGTGAACCTCTAGAAGAAGTAATAAAAGAATTACCATTTCAGCTTGGCGTGGTGGCTCACACCTATAATCCCAGCACTTTGGGAGGCTGAGTTGGGTGGATACCCTGAGGTCAAGAGTTCGAGACTAGCCTGGCCAACAGGGTGAAATATGGGCATGGTGGCGAGCACCTGTAATCCCAGCTATTTGGGAGGCTGAGGCAGAATAATCTCTTGAACCCAGAAGGCTGAGGTTGCAGTGAGCTGAGATCACACCACTGTACTCCAGGCTGGGCTGCAAGAGTGAGACTCCGTCTCAAACAAATAAACAACCAAAATGAATTACACTTTGAAGATCTGGGTGATGTGATATATATAAAATAATTTTGCAAAACTAAGAGCTATAAACAAGTATAATTACTAAAGGAAAAGCCTTTAAGAAATATTTTCAAGTTGTATATGTTACCTGGATTTATTTCCATTAATATATTGATTTCCCCAGTAGTTATTTTATCCCTGACGGTGTAATTGGGGTATCTGCTCCACAACTTCACTGGGATATTTCCCAGTTGACTGGAATTTAGCATGGTATTTTTTCTATCAAGGAATTCAGTTATTGATGTGGCCCCCAAACCTTTTGAAAGTAGATTCCTTTGTAAGGCAGACCCCATAGCAGGGACCCCAAGAGCAGGGCTGTTTGTTGTTATATCAGCATCCTGGGGTCTTCACATTGGCTCAAACAGGAAACTTATGGACAGAGGCTATGCAGACATTCCTACAGGTCTCTACAAATCCCATTCACTCACTTTTACCAGCATTTTTTTTTCTTTTTTTTTTTGTTGAGGCAGGGTCTCACTCTGTCGCCCAGACTGGAGTGCAATGGCACAATCTTGGCTCACTGCAAGCTCCACCTCCCAGGTTCATGCCATTCTCCTGCCTCAGCCTCCCGAGTAGCTGGGACTACAGGTGCCCACCACCACACCTGGCTAATTTTTTTGTATTTTCAGTAGAGACGGGGTTTCACTGTGTTAGCCAGGATGGTCTCGATCTCCTGACCTTGTGATCCGCCCACCTTGGCCTCCCAAAGTGCTGGAATTACAGGCGTGAGCCACTGCGCCTGGCCTAATTTTTGTATTTTTATTAGAGATGGGGTTTCATCATGTTGGCCAGGCTAGTCTCGAACTCTTGACCTCAGGGGATCTGCCCAACTTGGCCTCCCAAAGTGCTGGGATTACAGGCGTGAGCCACTAAGACTGGCCGAAGTTGCAATTCTTTTTTTTTTTTTTAAGACCAAGTCTCACTCTGGACTTGGCCAAAAATGTTAAAATATAATTTGAAAAGATTTCCACGGAGCACAATACAGCACAAAAGGTCACAGCAGCCCTTGATACCCAATGTCTTTTCAGCCCTGTTGCTATTGTCAAAGTCTTACTTAGATTTCATGTGTAACCCTTAGTACGTTACTGTGTTCCTTCTTTGCATGGTCAAAGGAATTACAGACTATAAAGACAGCAAGCATGGAAAGCAGGGCTTTAGTTTCCACTGTGACCCAGACACTAAACTTGAACCCTGGGCTCTGAAATTGAACCTGAAATCGAACCTCTCTCTGTGCTAATTTGCCATGTAACATGCATTCTGCCACGTAACATGCATTCTGCCACGTTTCATCATCAATTGCACACATGAGGAGAGGAGCTATTCTATGCTTACGACTTTATTTTCAAAAATATCTGATTAAAAATGGATAAAAGGATAAGTGAAAATAATGTAATTATAAAAACACTTTACAGAACTATAATATATGTGTTGTTTCTCATATATGTAGTTTTGTCTCATGTAATTTTTTGAAAGAATTTTACTTTTGTACATTGAGCACTATAAATATTCTATTCTAAAATACAAAGGGCAATCTTAAAAAATATTTTAATTCTGATTCACATAGAAACTAGCAGATGGAAAAATGATGATTCCAAGAAGAAAGGGCTAGGCTACATTTGTATGAAAAGAAGTGAATTTTTATTTTATTGTAGCTATCATTTTAGGTATTTTCTGGGGATCATCTTTTATTTTTATAGAAACCTAAATCATAATGACCATCAGTTTATAACATCATTACTAATCTTAATATATACCACCAAAATCCATTTAGCAGTGAGCTATAATTTTTTTGAAGTCCTTAAATATACAATATGGGTCATTTGGTAGTTTGTCTTTCTTAAGGAGAAGAATGAGTTGTACCAGACTTAGCCCAAGATTCAGTGTAATCTGACCTCCTTTACTTGCCAGATACGCTCATTTGGTTTTTGGTTTCCCTGATGTGTGCTCAGCTCTGTGCTTCCTGGCAGTCTTGCCCTGGGGGATTTGCACAGGAGAGGGGAGGGAGTCTAGGCCTCCCCTCTGCTGCCCCTAGAGAAGGCCCTGAGCCCAACCCAAGACCACTAATTGAGGCAGTGCATGGAGGCAGGGCTTTCTGAAAGATTAATATCTAGTAAGCTCCACCTCAGGATTAATGGCCTGTGACCTTCTGCTAATGCTGCAAGCTGCTTTATTCCTAGAAAGCTATGGACCTCCCACACTAAAGAATGTGATCTACAACTGAAGGGATTTAATATGTCAAAGTGGCCATGGGGAGTTTGGAATTCAGGATACAGCTTATTCTGGAGATCCAAAGACAGCTTACTAAACTCCCTAGAGGAAAATTTGGGCTCAGGCCCCAGTAGTGTTCTCTTCTTGGAAAAGCTGTGAACAGTTGGGGAGGTGTAATGCTGTCTCTTTGTGAGGAGGACGCTTTAGCCTTGTGTTGACCAGAAGCCTCCTTGGTTAAGCACATAGCAATGAAGAAAGAATGAAATCTTCTTTCAATGGCATGGCATTATTTGAAATATTTTTACAAACATGTTTTTCATTCTGATGTATCTTTCATGTTCCTGTAGTTTTTGTGGCCAGACATGAAAGTAGCAGTCTTTGCCAGAGGATGGCAGGACTCCCTAGCTAGGATAGAGGTTCTGCTGCTGTGCCTTGGACATGGGATGCTGGAATTCTGGATTTGTTTGTCAAAGAAAGAGGATTTGACATTTCTAGAGGATGGGGAAAATGGACCTTTGTAGAAACAGAGAATGTGCTTTGTTAAAGAGTCATGACTCTTATCCTAACAAAGATATTTGGTCTTTTCAATGAAAACAAAACCAACAAACAAGCAGAGCCATAAGCCAGAGAAAGCAGCTGGCTTATGGCTGCTCGTTTCTGAGGAGCTGCCCTAGTGCTCAGAATGGCTAAAGGATAAAAGTCAATGTGATCTTTCCAAACATGAAGGGGGACTTGGCAAGTTCCTCTGTGTGTTGGCGATTAAAGTTCTGTCGTTATTTAGTGTATGGTCCAGTTTTGGATACAGAACACCTGCCTTGTCATCCATAAAATAGTACCACAAAGGATAAAATTCTACTCCATATAGGTACTTGTAGTCTCAATGACTTGAGATCTATCCGGAGGCAGGTGGATCGCTTGAGCCCAGGAGGTCGAGGGTGCAGTACATGGGGATTGTGCCTGTGAATAGCCTCTTGTACTCTAGCTTGGGCATCACTGCAAGACACTATTTGTAAAAATAAATGTTAAATATTCCATTTCTATGCAAATAAGATGTGGATATTTTGTAAGATTTTGAAAATTCCTAGATAGTGTGAACTTAAGGGTATGAAAGATCCGTTAAAAAATACAGGATATATTGGCTGGGTGCCATGGCTCACACTTGTAATCTTAGCACTTTGGGATACCGAGGCAGGCAGCCTCACCTGAGGCCAAGAGTTCAAGACCAACCTGGCCAACATGGCAAAACCACATCACTACTAAAAAATACAAAAATTAGTCTGGTGTGGTGGCGCATGCCTGTAATCCCAGCTTCTCGGGAGGTTGAGGCACGAGAATCGCTTGAACCCAGGAGACGGAAGTTGCAGTCAGCTGAGATGGAGCCACTGCACTACAGCCTGGGTGACAGAGCAAGACTCTGTCTCAAAAAAAAAAAAAAAAAAGACACATGATGTATCAAGCTGCTATTTCAAACTCACTTCTGGTTTTGAATATGTGTATTGTGAATTTTAGTGGATTGAGAAAGTACATGAGGGAGAAAGGGGAATAACAGCAAAGAAAATTCCAACATAGGCAAGATTGGATAGCAAAACACTGGCAGTGGTTTCTGAATACTAAGTTAGTGGGTGAGTTATTTTTTTTCTTGGATCTGTGCAAAATGGAGCAAACTCCTGATCCATCTTGCCCACTGCTTTGGGGCTTTTGCTTTTCTTTGAAAAGGTAAGAAAATAAAACTGAGGTATCTTGCTCAATTCTAGTTCCTGTCCAATTACCTGATTTAAAAAATATATATATTTTGAGATAATTGTACCTTAAGATGTAGTTGTAAGAAATAATATAGAGAGATCCCATATATTCTTTATCCAATCTGCCGTGGTAGCATCTTGCAAACTTATAGCACAATGTCACAACCAGAATATCATGTCCATGCAATCAAGGTTCAGAACATTTCCATCACCACAAAAACATTTGTGTTGCCTTTTATAATCATACTCATTTCCCTCCAGCCCTCACCCCCTCCTCTTAACCCCTGGCAACCACTAATCTGTGCTCCATTTCTATAGCTTTCCCATTTTAAAAATGTTAGATAAATGGACTTATGCAGTATATAGCTTTTGGGGACTTTCTTTTTTCAGGCAACCTAATTCTCTGGAGATTCATTCCGGTTGTTACTTTCTATCAATAGTTGGTTCCTTCTTATTGCTGGGTAGTGTTCTGAAGTTTGGATGTAGCACAGTTTGTTTAACCATTAACCTGTTGAAAGATATCTGGGTGGTTTCCAGTTTGGGGCTACTAAGTATAAAGCTGCTATACACAAGTTTTCATTTCTCTGGGGTATATGCCAAAGTGAGCAATTGCTGGGTGATATGGTAGTCGCATGTTTAACTTTTAAAACTACGAAACTGTTTTCCACAGTAGCTCTACCATTTTACATGCTCACAAGCAATATATGAGTGATCTAGTTTCTTCAAACCCTCGCCAACATTTGGTGTTGTCGTTATTTTTTATTTTAGCCATTCTGATAGGTATGTTGTGATGTCTCATGTAGTTTTAGTTTTCTTTTATCTATAGGCTAATAATGTTGCATATCATTTAATATTATTTGCTCTCTGTATATTTATATCCTCTTCAGTTAAATGTCTGTTCATATATTTTTCCCATTTTCCAACTAAATTGGTTTATTTGGTTGCATTTTGAGAGTTCTTTATTTTAGACACTAGTTCTTTGTCAGATATTGGGCTTGCAAATATTTTCTCCTAGTTTATATCTTGTATTTATATCCTCTTCACATGGGCAAAAGTTTTTAACTTTGATGAAGTCCAATTTACCAATGTTTCCTCTCACAGCTTGTGTTTTTGGTGTCAAGGTTGAGAACACTTTGCCAGCCCCGATCCTAAAGATTTTCTCCTGTTTTTTGTTTTTTCTACAAGTTTTGTAGTCTTACATTTTACATTTATGCCATGATCCATTTTGAGTTTGTTTTTATGTAAAGTGTGAGACTTGCAGACACTAAGAGCTCTACTCCTGCCAAACACAACAGGAGCACGCTTTGCCTCACTCCTGTACCCACTAGCAAAGGCTGCATGGCAAGGCTAGACCTCTATCCTTGCAAGACTGGGCCTTCTTGAGCACCTACCATATGCTAGGTCCTGGACTTATGATGGTGGAGTGAAAGCTCTCCAAGTATTTCTAATCTACGTCAAATGACTGCTATTAAGGTATTTTAGTGTGAACACACAGATGAAAGAGAAAGGAGATAGTTACTGGTCTGCCAGACTCAATTAAAAATCTATCCCCTTCTAGCTGCATGATACTGGGCAAATTGCCCCACTACTCTGAGCCTCAGTTTCTTCATTCACAATAAGATGGTTTTGAGGATTAAATTAGATAAAATATGTGAAATTACTGGTGCATAAGGTGTTCAATAAATAATGTCATTCTTCTCCAAACTGATCCATTGTGGATGCTGAAAAATTAGCAACGGACCATTGTCAGAAAATAGAAAAAGGCCAGCTGTATATAGACAATTCTGAATTTTCTAAGGGCTAATTATCTGCTTTATAGATAAACTAGAAACCTTACATTCCTGCTTCGTAGCATGGTGGCCAGTGGCTTGCACAGCTACTAGGTACGATTAAATAAAGTAGATAAATGAAAATTTTATTCTGATTCAGTTGAAATTTCTGGAAACTTGAAGGACTTAAGAATAGAAACTGACATGGATGGGAACTAATATTGTTAAAATCTGAATTTTAGGTTTATCAACTATCATATAAAGTTATCATATTAAATTATAGAAAGATATAAAGTATTCATAAAATTAAATTCTGCTGCAAAATATGTAAGGAAATTCAACTTATTGTATCTGAAGGAAAAAACTTAGATAGTAGTCAATATACCTAAATTTAGTTATTGACACTATTTAGGTACACTATTCATGTTAAGTTTACTGATTTTTAAACAAGCCCAAGTTTATTAATTATTTTTGAAATCCTTCACTGAGTAGTATAACAATTCAGCTGTCACCTTTACTTTTATTCTCTTGATGTTTGTCATTTTGTTCTTTGCCTTTTTTTTAACCATCTCCTTTTTCCCTTAGAGAAAAACTATAAAATACCTACCTCCTCCCTTTTAATTAAAAAAAAAAAAATTCTAACAGCAGCATCTCCAGAACTATGTCTGGGGATAATCACATCGTGTTGGATCTATCACAAATATTTTATTTTTACACAATTGATTTTAAGCTAAATAAACACCTAAGTCATTTCTGAAATGGTCATAGAAAACACAGAAGAGCAATGTAGGACTTAGGTGGAAAGTGGGGAAGAGAGTTAAGGCTCACACGTACATGCATGTCAGGTGATTTATAGCAGCATTCCATTGAACCATAGCAACCTCCTCCGTAACCATTCATTCCCCAAACACTGGACTCTCAAAGCAAACTCAAAGCTCATGCATTTCTCAGCCTCCAGAATTGGATTTGTCCCTCATCAGTTTCCTGTCTTACTGCCTCATTTAGTCAAAGCATGTTTTGAAAATAAATAGCTAATTCATATAAAGAAAGTAAATTGGCCGGGCATGGTGGTTTACGCCTGTAATCCCAGCACTTTGGAAGGCCAAGGCGGGCGGATCACGAGGTCAGGAGATCCAGACCATCCTGGCTAACACACGGTGAAACTCCGTCTCTACTAAAAATACAAAAAATTAGCCGGGCGTGGTGGCGGGACCTGTAGTCCCAGCTACTCGGGAGGCTGAGGCAGGAGAATGGCGTGAACCCGGGAGGCGGAGCTTGCAATGAGCCGAGATCGAGCCACTGCACTCCAGCCTGGGCGACGGAGCGAGACTGCGTCTCAAAAAGGAAAGTAAATTACTAAATTACTGCTTATTGATATGTACATTTTAAAAGTCGTTTATAATGCTTATCCTGTCGAAATTAAAAAGCTTTTTGACTAGAAAAAGCCTGTGTTGATACTAGATGTAAAACCTGGATAAACCTAAGTTTGGGGAATTCAGATACTAGATATAAAACCTGGATAAACTTAAGTTTGGGGAATTAAAGTACTGATGTTGGTATTTGATACTCCACTAGAGGCACTGCTTCTTGGGGTTATCTGCCAACATGACTCCCATCACATCAGACTATCAGGCAAGGGGAAAAACAAAAGAAAAATTATTTTCATAGGAGTGACATTATACTAAGTTTTTATTAACTATTAATCAATGTGAGAATTGATCTAATAATATAGATTGAGAGTATAATTCTATTATCTGGCTGACTTAATCTCTTTCATATGGTAAGATCGATTGACTTTTGGATATTTGGCGTGTATTTTTTCTTTAATTTTTTTCCATTGCTGGCCACACCCACTAAACTAAATTATAACTCTTTGCTTCCGTATTTTCATGATATTAAATGCTTGCATTCTCTTTTTCCTTCCATTTTTACTATCCCAGTGTCCTGTTTCCCAGAGGAACAGTTCATTTCCACAGACAGGGAGAAAGCCTGGATGCTCAAGGTAAGGTTTATATAAATTATGTTGCATGACTCCTTACTCAAAAATTAATTTAAAGTGAGTAGTAATATTGTCTTTGTAACAAATTTATTTTCAAAATTCCAGTATACAATTAAAGCCAATATTTGAGTAAATACACTCTTTTAAAACACTTTTTTCAAGCCAAATTCCATTTCCCAAATGTACGAAGGGCTAATTAATTGCTATTAGCAATTCCTCTAAAAAATGGTCAAGCCAATTAATTAAAGTTTGATTTCAAAAAATCTTATGATAGGTGAGGAGGGTAGAATATCAAGATATGGTCAAAATGAACTCATGACATTGCTATTTATGAATAAATGATTTTTATTTGGTATGTTAAGAATCAAGGAAGCCACTCTGCTGGCTTTGAGAGGCAGAAAGAGAGAGAGAGAGTGAGAGCGTGCAAGCATACTTGTGACAGAGATGAGGAACCTAGAAAGCCTCATTTTTTTCAGTTTGGGATTTGTCTTTGAGATGCAATCATTTTGACCTTCAGTTATTTCCAATTAGTACTCCAAGCCTCTCTAAGTAATGCCTTCAAGAGTCATCTCCAGGAGCCCTTGGAACAAAGGAACAATTAACTGAAATTCCACCAGATGGCAATATTTGGAAAGCCATTCAGAGAGGTCTCAAAGCTACAAGCTATTATTGTTCACACAGAATAGTCTCACAAAGTGTGGTGTGACATCCTATATTTCATCACAGGTGCTCTCAACATCTTTTATTTTACTCCTATTTCTCCACAGCATCAAACATTTTTACTTAAAAAAAACAGTGTGGGGGGACATATTAGTTTTCTTCTTTTTACAAGAATTCTGGAATGATAAAATTAGAAACCTCATTCTTAAACAGTAATTCTCCAAACAGTAATGGTGAATATTAAAAGCTCAAATCAATGAATAATATACCATATTTGTTTTGGGGCCTCATTGTAATAAATGCTATGACTGGTAGTCATTTTTTAAATATTTGCAAAGAGAAACTGAAATTCTTCTACTTAAAGGACAATAGCATTTTAAGAAGTTGTCTTGATATTAAAATTTGCAGGTATAAAATTCACTGTATTGACTTGGAATAATTAGTTTTTTTTAGTGTGGATGAATAGATGTTTTCCCCTTTTACTCTAGTGAAGGTGGAAATATGGAGCACTTTTGTAGGCTGAGGTGGGCGGATCATCTGAGGTCAGGAGTTCAAGACCACTCTGGTCAATATGGCAAAACCCTGTCTCTACTGAAAATATAAAAATTAGCTGGGCGTTGTGGCACATGCCTGTAGTCCCAGCTACTCAGGTGGTTGAGGCACGAGCATCACTTGAACCCAGGAGGCAGAGGTTACAGTGAGCCAAGATCGCACCACTGCACTCCAGCTTGGGTGACAGAGCGTGACTCCGTCTCAAACAAACAAAGTGGAGATATGGTACCCTGCATGGTGTCCCAACAGCTGTAATATTCGGGGGCCAGAGCGGGCTCTAGAGCAGAGTTGGGACAGAGGTCAGTGGAAAGGTACCTAAGGGCATTAGAAATAGGAAGAACCAGGAAGAGAAACCATCGAAGCTTTCTGTGTCTGCAGCCACAGATCATGAGTGCCCTTTGAAAACTGATCTTGTACTGCTAGCCCTTATAGTAGATGGTCCATATGTAGGGTCTGTCTGGGACAGTCCTGATTCAGTTCTGTGTTCCTGGAAAATAGTCTAGGTAGCACCCCCTTTCACCCTCCAAACGTTTCATTTTGGATGATAAATTATATGATCATCCTATCTTGCAGGGTGGTGAAGAGAAAGTAATAAGAAAAGGTGGCCCATTACCTAAATAGGGTGTCGCTTTATAAATCTCCTTATATATGGGGGTATGGGACAAATGTGTATTTAAAGAGCCAAATTGTAAATATTTTTGCCTTGCTGGTCATACAAGTGTTAGTCACAATTGTTCAACTCATTGCAGTGTGAAAACAGCCAAAGATAATACATAAAGAAATGGCCTTGTCCAGGTGCCATGGTTCATGCCTGTAATCCCAGCACTTTGGAAGGCCGATGTGGGCGGATCACAAAGTCAGGAGATTGAGACCATCCTGGCTGACATGGTGAAACCCCGTCTCTACTGAAAATACAAAAAAAATTAGGTGGGCATGGTGGCGGGAGCCTGTAGTCCAGCTACTCAGGAGCTGAGGCAGGAGAATGGCATGAACCTGGGAGGCGGAGCTTGCAGTGATCCAGGATTTCACCACTGCACTCCAGCCTGGGTGCAGAGCAAGACTCAGTCTCAAAAAAAAAAAAAAAAAAAAAAAAAAAAAAAAAAAAAAAAAAAAAAAAAGCCTTGGCTGTGTTCAGTAAAGCTATTTACAAAAAAAAAAAAAAAAAGGACTACACTTGGCCTGTACACCATCATTTGCACATCCCTGATAGATAACAGAAATGGATTACGGTGGTTGTAAATGGTAGAGAACCAAAGAGACAACCATCATTAATCCCTCTCCCTTCTCTCTATATCCCTTCTGGGTTGCACCCTCCTTTATTTAACCCTTTCAGGAACTAGTACAGTTGACCCTTGAACAGCATGGGTTTGAACTGCACGGATTTACTTATAAGTGATTTTTTTTCAGTAAATGCAATCGAACCTCCATATCCGTGGATTCCAAATATGCAACCAAAAGTGAACTGAAAATACAGTATTCATGGTATGTGAAACCCATGGACAGCCAGCTTTTCGTATCGCTTGATTCAGTGGGCCAACTGGGGGACTTGAGCATGAATGGATTCTTGTGGGGGAAGGAAGGTTCTGAAACCAATCCCCTAGGGAAAGCTGTATTGACCATTTCCTCGAGTGAGTGATCCTATCTGCTATTAAGTGGTTCCTGAGATTCCTTTACTGGGTGTCACTTCTTGTTTCTCATCCAAATCTGTTCCTGCACCACACACAATGTGCTTGTACTTTATACTTCATGATGTATAAGACTCAGGTGATACCTGAGTCTTAGTGTTAAATACTGAAGCAATAGTTCATTGGTAGGCAATTTAATTTTATGCTTTGATCCTCACTAAACAGTTATCTTTGGGAAATATAATCAGTCACATTAAGGAAAAATTCATGTTGACTATACCAAATGTTTTATCATATTAATGAAAAGTAACGTAATACATTTAAAGAAAACCTTGGGGAGAAAATCACCCATAACAACACCATCCTAAAATAACTGTTTTTCTATTTTTGCATATTTGGTCTTCTTACAGGCATTCCTAATTTTCCACAGTGCATAGCATAATAAGTGTGAACTTTGTATTTTACTCACTGTGAGTCACAGCATCTTTTACTTTCATGGGTCATCAGAACTGTTGTTGAAACAGCAGTATAATGTTATATCAACATGCCATAGTATGTGCTTTAATTCTTACTCTCTTCCCATTTTCACTATAAAAAATGCTATGCTAAATTTCTATACAGATCTTGTTGTTGGTTTGGTTTGGTTTGTGTCTATTCATCTATTTTCTAAGGTCACAATTCCAGAAGTGAGATTATTTGTCAAGGATAGACCATTTTTATGACCCTTAATCTAGTTTACCATATTTTTCCCAAAGATTTGGAAGAATTTACAGACGTTTGTAGTTTTTGGCTACCAGTTTCACCATAACATTTTCAGAAAGCATTTAATTTATTCAATAGCATTTGCTGAATGACTACTAACTGTAAAGCACTGTGCTGAGTGTTTTGGGGTGTGTGTGTGTGTATATATATATGAAAGATGTGCTCATTCTACTTTTATTTTGTGCCTACTATCAGCTAGGTATTGTAGTTTTTCAAAGGTGAGCAAGAGATAGCTTCTATCTCAGAGCATTTGATTTTACTGGGGAACTAAGATATATGTAAATGACTGTAATAAGAAAATGAAATGTACCATAGGAGAAATACAGTTATAATATAATGGGAGTTTGGGGAGGGGGAGGTAGAGATGACATCTGAGCTGAGCCGTGAGGGTCAGTTGGTTTGGAATACTCAGGGATGGTGAGGTTAGCTCTTCATTCCATAAACATGTATTGATCACCAACTCTATGCCAAGTATTATGGTAAAAGCTAGGTATATAGAGGTGACCAAGGCAGAGCTCTTAAAGCATACTATCTAATGGAGTAAAGAATCTTTTTTAAAAAATCGGTATAAGGGTGGTAAGCAGGCTAGCTTGCCTGACAGAGGATTCACAGGGTTAGAGATGAATGCTGGTTTCCTCTGGAATGAAACTTTTCCATGGCTTCTCTTTTGAAAGGCATAGCCTTCATCATCAGTTGTTGTGTCAGAATCTGTGGGACACCTGCTTCTGGAGGTTTGAAGGTTTTGAAGTATCTTGTAATTGCCCTTGTACTGACCAACATTCTAATTAAAGTTGGCCTGCACTGATAGTCCCCCCAGTGAGTACATTTACTGGGAATGCACAGAGGATAGGCCTGGAATCAGTAAGACCTACAACTTGGCCCTCACCAGATGATGATGGAAGTAAATCACTAAGAATTGTAGGTTTCATTTGTGTTTTGTCTTTAAAACAGCTGGAAGGAACCTCGTTGATAATCCAAAAATCTCATTTTACAGATGAACGTTCTTAAGTGAGGAGAGGTTGAGTGACTTTTCTAGGGTTAGACAGTGGCATTATCACAGCACCAGAACCTTCGCTTCTGATTCTTCTTGTTCTACGGTCACTTCTTTAATTAGCCCTGCCTCATCTATACCACACAGGTAGTAAGAATTAGGACTAGATTAACCTAAGCATCCCTTGTATGCATAAAAGCAATAAGATAATTTTTACCTATCTCATACCACAGTAAAATTTTTTAAATTTATAACGTTTAACTAAAATTTTATTTAGGCCAGACATGGTGGATCATGACTCTAATCCCAACACTTTTGGAGTCTGACGCTGGAGGATCACTTGAGGCCAGGGGTTCAAGACCAGCCTGGGCAATATAGCGAGACCTCATGTCTCTACAAAAAAAAAAAAAAAAAAGTTAAAAGTAAAAACAATTAGCCAGCGTGGTGGCACATGTCTGTAGTTGCAGCTATTCAGGAGACTGAAGCAGGCAGATCCCTTGAATCCAAGAGTTCAAGGCTACAGTGAGCCATGATCTTACCACTGTATACCAGCTTGTGAGCTGGACAAATAGCTTGACCTCACTAAGCTCCATTTTCATCTTCAAAGTAGAGATATAATACATGTTGTTTGTTGTGAGAATAATTAGAGGTAACATAATTGTTGGGTGCATAATGGACACTGAGAAAATATTGAAATATTGATTTTCTTTCCCCTTCCCTCCTAGAGCTACAGGTTCTTCATGGGATTCATCTTGTTTATTAATCAAGTTGCCTTGTAAGACTTCTGAGAATTAAATGATGGAATGAGGGTACATTTATAAACTGTGATGCAGAGATTAACAGTCTCATTTCTGAATTTTACTTAACTAGGCTTAATTAGAGGTTTAGAGGATTTTCTTTATGGTTCCTTTTCCTCCATTTCTTCAGTAGCTTACATGTTCTACGGATGTGTTGGTAAGACTTAAAAATGCACTCATTTTCTCTGTGTTTTATCTTAAATATTGTGTCAAATAAATATACAGAGGTAGATGATTAGATAAAGAAAATATGGCTAAATATTAACAATTGCTGAATATAGCTGGTGGGTATGAAGGTCTGTTACACTATTATAAGATGTTTTTTACTTTTCTGGATGTTTGAAATGTCTCAAGCAAATTTTTTTAAAAGCATTATGTATCAAGTATTAATTAAGCTTCTAAGCTTCTACCACGGCTCCATCACTGTTTGGAGGCAGAGGGTATATTTTACATGAGACAGTCAGGGTTCTCAGCTCTGATGGACATATGGCCCACTGTAGGGAATGTTAATGAAATGGGCAGTTCCATTCCAGAGTGCTGTGATGGGAGAAGTACAGATTGCCTTGGGAGTCCTCAGCAGCGACAGCTAAGCCAGAACTGGTGTGCAGAGGTCAGACAAGGCTTCCAAGTTCAGTGGCATCTAATCTGAGACCCAAAGGAAAAGGAAGAACTAGCCAAGTGTTGGGGAGAGGGGGACTTCAGAGAAAGGGAAATTGTTTGGGAAGAAAGAGTAGCAGCTTCAAAGATCTGGAGGGAAAATAAGAGAAGCATTTGGCATATTAATGAAATTGAAAGAAGTTCAGTAATGAGCTGGAGCATTGAGGGAATAGCGACAGGTAAGACTGGACAGATAGACAGATCAGGAAGGGCCTTGCCAGGCTAAAGAAGAACCCTGGGTTGTATTGTAAGAGATGTTGAAGTCCTTTAAGCGTAGAAGTAAAACTACCTGTTTTATATCTTAGAATGGTCACTCTGATGGCTGTGTAAAGGAAAGATCAGGAAGGGACCTGATTAGACAGCAGAGAGACCAGGTGGAAGATGATTAGCATCTGGCTATAGTGGTGACAGCTGGGGTAGAGGTTAATGGGTGGATTTAAGTACAATTTAGGTGGCAAAAAAAAGTGGAAAAAAACCACTGTTACTTTTGCACCAACCTATAGAAAGGATTGGGGAAGGAAGATGTCAAGGAGTTATTCATTCATCCAGCAAATGCATATTGAGTGCTTGCTATGTGTTAAATGCTGTTTCAGTACTGTGAAGAGAAGTAAAGAAAGGGCAACAGGAATAGCGCCTGAGGAGGTGCTATTTTATGTAGGGGGAAGTAATGGAGAGGGATTTTCTAGAGGAGAACACATTGATCTTTAAGGACCCTCTTAAGAGATGGCAAAGTGAGAAGTAGTCACCTAAAGATCTTGCGGTTCAGTGAGATCCCTGGGAGCTCCATAAGTGGCAGTGCTGTGGTTGGCAGAAGATAGTGCCCAGTGTCTGGCATGAGTAAGTGGGGGCTTTGGTGAGTGTTATTTACTGAGACAGGACACACTGTAAATGTGAGGACAAGAATCAGAAGCTCAGTATTGCCCATGTTGAGCTTGGGGTGTCTGTGACATTAAAAAAGATATGGATATAGATATCTTTATATATATATGGATTTGAGACCTGAACCTTAGAAGAAAAAGAAATGAATTACAGCTTTGAGAGTCACTAGCATGTAAGCAGTAAGCCACAAGTATAGATAAAATTGCCCAAGAGAGTATAGACTGAGAAAGAGAGGCCAGAGTAGAACCTTGAAAATCACCAATAATTAAAATGTAGATGAAGAAAAAGAGAGAGTACACCTATGTTCACAGCAGCAGCATTCACAGCCGCCAAAGGTGGAAACAACCCAAGTGTCCATTGAGAGAGGAATGGATAAAAAAAATGTGGTAGATACATACAATGGAACATTGTTCAGCCACAGACAGGAAATTCTGACTCATGCTACAACACGGGTGAATCTTGAGGCCAATGCGTTAAGTGAAATACACCAGTCACAAAAAGACAAATATTGTATGATTCCACTTTGTGAGCTATCTAGAGTAGTCAAATTCATGGAGACAGAAAGTGGAATGGTGGTTGCCAGGGGCTGAGAGGAGGGGGAAATGGAGAGTTAGTGTTTAATAGCTATAGAGTTTTAGTTTAGGGGAATGAAAACATGCTGGAGAAGGATAGTGGTGATGGTTGAGCAAGAATGTTAATATATGTAATGCCACCAAACTGTACATTTAAAAATGGTTAAACTGGTAAAATTTTGTTATATGCATTTTATCACAATTTGAAAGTGAGAGATGAAGATTAGCCAGAAACACAGGAGAAAGACCAGTTGAGTATGCTATCATGGAAGCCAAGGGAAAATACCATTTCAAGAATGAGCAGGGTCGGGACACCCAAATGCCCATAAAACTTATATAGAATAGTAAAAACTAAAAATGCCTATTGCTTTAGCAACAAAGAGGTTGTTAGTGATCTTGGCGAGAATAATTTCAATGGCATGATCAGAATGGGAGCTAGATGCAAGAAGTTGAGGAGTGAGGGAGAAATTGAGAAGTAGAAAGGGCAGGTTTAGATAACCCTTAAGATACCGACTATAAAGATGGAGATCGAAATCAGGACCTGTGGGGAAGAACAGTTGATTTAAGGTAGAAGAGACCTGAGTGATTTAAACGCTGCCTGGAGGAAGCCAGTGGGCAGGGCCTAGGAGAAGCTGGTAGAAAATTATAAACCAGAGCTTTTTAATTTTATTAATTGACAAATAGTACTTGTACGTATTCATGGGGTACATAGTGATGTTTTGATCTGTGTAATGTAAATAATTATATCAGGGTACTCAACATATCCATCATGTCAAACGTTTATCATTTCTTTCTGTTAGGAACATTTAATGTAAAATTCTATATTTGAAACTATATGTTATTGTCAACAATAGTCAACCTACAGTGGTATAGGACACTAGAACCTATCCCTCCTATCTAGCTGTAATTTTGTATCCTTTAACAAATCTCTCTCTATCCTTTCCTTCCCTCTACCCTTGCCAGCCTCTAGTATCCTCTCTTCTACTTTTTACTTCTATGAAATCCCGTGTATTAGTGAGAATATGGAGTGTTCAACTTTCTGCTCCTGGTTTATGTCACTTAATATAATGACCATCCATGTTGCTGTGAAAGAGGATTTTTTTTTTCTTTTTCATGGTATTGTGTGCATATACTACATTTTCTTTATTCATTCATCTGTTATTGGACATCTAGGTTGATTTAATATCTTGACTATTGTAAACAATGCCTCAATAAACATGGGGGTGCAGCGGTCTCTTTGATGTAATGATTTACTTTCTGATTTAAATATACCAGGGCTTTGAGCAGGCAGGAGGCAAGAGGGCAGGACATAGCCCTTTATTGCAACAAGCAAGAATCCGAATAAGATGGCTGTCCTTTGGGTAAATATGTAGGTTTGGGGACAGAAAAGTTAAATTCTGGTCTAATGGCTTCAATACCTTCTGTAAAGTCAGATGCAAGGCCATCTGCTGAGGGAGGTGAAGATGGTAGGGTCAGAGATATAAGGACACTGAAAAAGTATTGAAACATCTGGTTTATGAATAATGGCAGAATCCAAACTAGGGAAACAGAAGGCTGATTTAGAAGCCTTGAGACCCACTGGGTTTGGAGGCCATCAGTTGACTGTTGTGCTGGTCTTCTAGGCAGGGTGATATTTTTTTTCTTTTTAGTCCCAGCAAGTCTCGGCAGTCCATATGAGGCATATATACCTGGCAGATAAAAATTAAAAATTGTATAAAAGCTTGTCTTTGGGGAAACATGAAAATTGATCATGAGGGTAATAAATCTATTTTTAAATGGACTAATGCTTTACTTCTTTCTCTTTAAAATTTGTAAGAGCCAAATGACTGGGTTAAGAGTTCCAAGTTGTTTGGTTTATAATGAGTTTGTTATTGGTACAGAGATTGTAATTAACTCTCCAGAGACCTCTGTTGACTACAGAGATTATTGGGAACCAATCTTAATTATCAATTGATCATTGATCTGAGTGAAACTTTGAACAATTTACTGAGTAGTTTGATGGTGTTACAGTCCCCCCTCACAAACTTGTATTCCCTTTAAGGGTACTGTGGTCCCAGGGACAAGCACTGTGTTGCATATAGAAATACAACAGCCCTCTGCTTAGTGCATCTTTACCATGTTGTACATTGCCATAGATTTTTGCCTTTTGCATAGAGTACCAGGATCTAGTTAAGTAATAGTCATTTTTGCTAGCAAAAATATCACTAAAATTACGCTGAGGTTGACGTGTCTTATCAAAATTTTCTGTACAAGTAGGCTGTGGTATGTGGAAAGAATGCTACTGCTGTCTCTTAGGCCAGTGCCTGGAATGTTTGTATATATTGAGACCCCTAATCAAGAAATGTGTTTCCTCCACCCACTTCACTTTCTGACTTTACTTTCCTGGCCAGAGAGTCACTAAAAAGAACAAGTCCTGCCATTAACAAGTTGGTGATAGCCTAGGGATTCTGGTTCTGGTGAGGGTGAGTACAGGGGAAGGAGCAAGGCCTGTAAACAATCCACCAAGCCAAGGTGGATTCACCTTCATTTCTACCTAAACTGTGTAATACCTGAACACCAGACCCCTGTATACAGAGGGAAAATATGTGGGAGCATAAACTTTATTTGATGCCTACTGTGTACCAGATACTCTGCTAGCAACTTATCCTCATATGTTCTACATGAAACTTTGTTGATGCTTTTTACAAATGAGAATGTTGTTTCAGAGAGGTTACTGACTTGTTCAACGCATATAGCTAGTAAGTGGTAGAGCCAAGGTTAGGACCCAAGTGGGTGTGAATGCAAATTTGTTATCTACCCTAATAAATCACATTTTATTTTCCTTCTAGTCCTCATTCACATAATTTTACACAGTTGGTGGGTGTGTGTAGGGGTGGCAGTGGGGGGGGGGGGTGTGTGTGTGTGCCTGTGTGTGTGTGTGTGTGTGTGTATTTTTGCCTTTAAGCCCTGGTTGGGAAGAATTTTTTCCTTTCTACAGTTGTCAGACCATGAACAAAAATTTAGAACAAACCCCAATAAATTGCGGAAACACTAAAATCAAATGCCATTTTTTGCATTTCTACTTTTATTTTAGATTCATGGAGTACATATGCAGATTTATTACCTGGGTATATTGCATGATGCTGACATTTGGGGTATAACTGATCGTGCCACTTGGGTACTAAGCAAAGTACCCAATAGCTTTTCAACCCTTGCCCCCTTCCTTCTGCACTCTAGTAGTCCCCGGTTTCTATTGTTACCATCTTTATGTCCATAAGTACCCAATGTTCACTTCCCACTTATAAGAATATGTGGTATTCATTTTCTATATCTGTGTTAATTTGCCCAGGATAATCACCTCCAGCTGCATCCATGTTACTGTAAGGAACATGATTTCATTCATTTTTATGGCTGCACAGTATTTTATGGTATATATGTACCACATTTTCTTTACCCAATCCACTGTGGATAGACTCGTAGGTAGATTCCATGTCTTTGCTGTTGTGAATAGTGCTGCAATGAAGGTACAAGTGTATGTCTTTTTGGTAGAATGATTTATTTTCCTTTGATATGTATACATATCTCCAGTGATGAGATAGCTGGGTTGAATGGTAGTTCTGTTTAAATTCTTTGAGAAATCTACAAACTGCTTTCAACAGTGGCTGAACTAATTTACATTCCCACCAACTATGTATAAGCATTCCCTTTTCTCGATGTCCTTGTCAGCATCTGCTGTTGGTTAACATTTTAATAATATCTATTTTGATTGATGTGAGAGGGCATCTGTGGTTTTGATTTGCATTTCTCTAATTAGTGATATGGAGCATTTTTCATAAGTTTGTTTGCCCCTTGTATGTCTTCTTTTAAGCAGTGTCTGTTCATGTTTTTGCCCATTTTTTGATGAGGTTATTTGTTTTTTGCTTGTTCCGTTGTTTAAGTTCCCCATAGACTCTGGATATTAGACCTTGTTGGATGCATAGTTTGTCAATATTTTCTCCCATGCTGTAGCTTATCTGTTTACTTGATAGTTTTAATTTCTTCCAAATTTAATCTTGGGAGACTGTGTATTTCCAGGAATTTATCCATTTCCTCTAGATTTTCTAGTTTGTGTGCAAAGAGATGTTCATAATAGCCTCTGAGGATCTTTTGTATTTCTCTGGGATCAGTTGTAATGTTACCTTTGTCACTTCCAATTGTACTTATTTTGATCTTCTCTCTTTTTTTCTGTGTTAATATAGCTAACAGTTATTGATCTTGTTTATCTTTTCAAAGAACCACCTTTGGGTTTCACTGATTCTTTATATAGATTTTTTGGTCTCAATTTTATTCAGTTCTGCTAGATTTTAATTATTTGTTTTCTTCTGCTAGCTTTGGGGTTAGTTTGTTCTTGTTTCTCTGCTTCCCTTTGGTATGATGTTAGATCATTAATCTAAGGTCTTTCTTTTTGAGGTAGGCATTTAGCACTATAAACTTTCCTCCCAACACTGCATTTGCTGGATCCCAGAGATTTTGGTATGTTGCATGTCTGTTTTCATTTATTTCAAAGAAATTTTTAGAATTTTTTTTATTTCTGACTTAATTTTGTTGTTTACCCAAAAGTTATTAGGGAGCAAGTTGTTTAACTTCCATTTTATGTACCTTTGAGGAGTCTTCTTGGTATTGATTTCTATTTTTATTCCACTGTGGTCCAACAGTATGTTTCGTATGATTTTGATTTTCTTTTAATTTATTGAGATACTTTATGGCTGAGCATATGGTTGATATTGGAGTATGTTCCATGCGCAGAGGAGAAGAATGTATATTCTGTGGTTGATGAGTGGAGTATTCTGTAGATGTCTATTAGGTCCAATTGTTGAATTTGAGTCCAGAATTTGTTTGTCAATTGTGTATTCCGTGGTTGATGGAGTATTCTGTAGATGTCTATTAGGTCCAAGTGTTGAATTTGAGTCTGGAATTTGTCCGTTTTCTGCCTCAATGATCTATCTAATGCTGCTGGTGAGATGTTAAAGTCCCCCACTATTATCATGTCGCTAGTTTTGCACAGTTGTAACCAGGCCTTGTCATATTTTATTTTCTTCTTTTTTACTTTATGTCATAAGCAGTTTTCCATGCTACAGTACATATTCATGACTGTCGATATGTTTTAATGTCTGTCAAATAGTCTGTAGAGCTGACCATTATTTATCCAACTTGCCATTGTTTGCCGCGTGGAGTCTGTTTCAAAGTTAACTTTGGTGTACCTGAAACTTATAGATCATAACTGGTTAAATAATACTCTGAGTGGCAATTTCATACCTATGTTCCACATATCCCTGTGAATATAACATGTTTTCTATTATAGCATGGAATTCCTGATTGGATATTACCTCAGATTTTTAAAATCTTTTTCACATGTACAATTTTTGCTTTCCAAATAATATTCTTAAGAACAGTGGCCGGGCGCGGTGGCTCAAGCCTGTAATCCTAGCACTTTGGGAGGCCGAGACGGGCGGATTGCGAGGTCAGGAGATCGAGACCATCCTGGCTAACACGGTGAAACCCCGTCTCTACTAAAAACTACAAAAAACTAGCCGGGCGAGGTGGCGGCGCCTGTAGTCCCAGCTACTCGGGAGGCTGAGGCAGGAGAATGGCGTGAACCCGGGCGGAGCTTGCAGTGAGCTGAGATCCGGCCACAGCACTCCAGCCTGGGTGACAGCGCGAGACTCCATCTCAAAAAAAAAAAAAAAAAAAAAAAAAGAACAGTGGATGAGGAATTCTAGTTTACTTATCTCCCCAGACATTAGATACTTAATACATGCTTCTGAGTTCTGTGTAGTCTATAAAATCAGCTCAGCCTCAGGTTGCCTGGCTACTTGTACTGTGGATGACACAGATTTTCAGCACCCCTTACCTCAAATATCATTCTGCTTAAAATGTGTGCATGACGTGTTTGTCTCTGTTCTAAAATTAGTCGTGCTTCAGTCTTCAAGAAAGCAATTCAGATGAATCATAGATTATCAGGATAATATCAAACTGCAGAAGGAAAAATGAATAATACAGGTCACGATAAGCCCCAGAGTGCCTCCCTAAAGAACTCAATTCCAGGCCATGAGGATATTTTATTCTCCAGCTGGACTCTAAATCCTACTATGGATGCTGATTTGTTATTCTGTTATGATTTTTCAAGGCAATCACTATGCTTTATATTTGCTTGGTAGTTTCTCTCATGGAATTCTCTAACTTTATTTTTGCCCTTGGTGAGTGCCATGTTCAGACCTGTGTGAGATAATGCCATTCATGCAACATTACTTCGGTTTATAGGCTGGCCTGAACCATTTGCACCCTCTTTTAGTGAGTGCTTAGCTTACAGAAAAGCTTTCCTTGGCTTGTCAAAAACAAAACAGAAACAAAAACGGAGTGAGTGCTTAGAACATTTGTGTACTGACATTATTGCCTCTGACCAGAAGCAATCTATTTCTGTAAAGATGTCTTCAAATGAGACTGTCTAACCACTCTTGCCTCCTACTCAAGAAAACATATCCCCTCAATTATAAAATAAGAATTTCCTAGCTCAAGAACACTACTTTATTTAAAAGGCTGTGTCCATAAATTTGATATTTTCATTGTATAGTGAGGCATAAAAACATGAAGCGTTTGCTTTTAAAATTTCATTTAGGTAAAATGATTTTAGATTATATAGTAAAAATGGCAGAGAAGAAAATTCTGGTTGGAAAAATTGTCATTGCTGGCACAAGAAACAGAATTATTATCTGGATGGAACTCAATATGTATTTTTAACTGACACAGAATTAGGGGTATCCTGGAATGTTCAAAAAGACTTCAGAAGATGTGGTCTTTGAGCCGAGCCTACCTGTGTAAAATGGTAGATGAAAGGAAAAGGGACATTCCAGGCAAGAAATGAAATGTAGGCCATCTCAAGGGGGCAGAGAGAACCTGATGCTTTAGTGTGAATAACAGAGGATTAAGGAAGAAAGATAAGCTAGGGTCAAACTGTGCAGAGTCTCAAATACCAGACCATTATTTAAGCTTTATATTTTAGACAATGAGGGAAATATTGAACATGATGCAAGTATATTCTAGAAAAATTAGTGAGTTTTAACATGGCAGTCTAAATACAGTTTTGTTCCCATCTTTCTAGCTCTTCAACTGAAATAACAAAATTTAAAAAGGAGAGCAAATCCATGACACTTATGGAAACATGAATGGGGACCAGAAGTGGGCAAAGTTCTGGAAGATGGAAAGGGCATAGGATTATATTGCCAGCTAAATAAGAGCAAAAATTGAAAAAAAAAAAAATAAAGTAGCTAATTTAGATGAAGTAATTCAGAGAATAGAAGAAAAAAATTAACAAATATCCTTAAACAGACAAAAAGTATTGCATCTGTTAAACATCACTGCCCCACTCCTCCCAGAAAAAAACAGTTGCTATGAGTAAAAGGTGGTCAGAAAGTACAAGAACTTTGACAAATTAAAGACATAATTAAATCAAAAATCAATTGGACTTAGTGTGGCTAAGAGTATCACAGGGTATAAAGCAAAAGATGAAAAGACAGAAAATACTAGAAAAATATTAGAGAAATAGAAGAGTATCTAAATGGTCCAGCATTCTTTATGAAGAGTTTTAAGAAGACATTGAAGACCAAGAAAGGTATAAGGATTCATATTAAAAGAGGCTACTGAATGTTGACCACAATGAATTAAAAAGCCCAAACCTAGGTCCACCCTCATGAAATTTAAGAATAAAAGAGATCTTAGAGCTTGAGGGTCAGAGAGAAGAGTGATTACATACAGAAGAGTGATCACTTGCATGTTACAGACGTCAATATGCAATTCTGGAGGCTCAGAAACAGTGGAACCATGCTTTCAAAGTTGTCAGGGAAGTGATTTTGGACATTCCAACTATCAATAAAACATCAAAACAAGTAGATAACTTCAAACATGAAAAGATTTGAAAACTTTACCTCTCTGTATCTCTCAAAAAATAACTTCTAGATGGACTCCAGCAAAGTAAAAGAGAAAAAATAAAGAATAACATAACATCTAAAAAACTATGGAACTAATGAAAGAATCCAATTACAAGAAGTATAAGAAATACCAAAGCAAGGATATCAAAGCAATTTGTTCAAATTAGTAAGTTTCGTGAAGAATGTTTTGAAGAAAAACCCAGATTCTATGGTTTATACTTAGACCTAGAATCTGAGTATTTTTTATCATAAGATAATGGCATATGCTTTTTCTGTCAATAAAAAAGTAGTTAAAAGCTCTAGGAAAAAAATGTATGTTAAGATTCAAGTTTGATCTTAAACTGAATCATGCTTTTGAACAATAAATGGCATGTGAAAAAGAATCCATTTGACTTTGATGTTTTTATTGGAATATTCTTTGGGTTGCAAGATTTAATGAGAGGATTATATTGCCTTCTCTATGGAGGTAATACCACTTGATTCTGGAGAGGATAAGAAATTATATAATCTTAAATCCTCTTTACTAGATTTCAAGCTTAGAAGCAATCTGTAGTCAAAACAGGGAACATAACCATAGTCACAGAACATAATGTAGATGCTAGTCATTTTTATAAAGAAAACACAATCAGAAAACCATACTAATTAAAAGTAGGAAAGGCTGCAAGAAAACATAATAGAGAGTCAGTAGGTACTGTGCCTTGAAATCAGCCAAGAAATATAATTTTAAGAATTTTACTAAAAGGTTGTAAAAGTAACCACTAGAACAACTAAAACTATTACCAATAAAATTCAGAGGGGAGGTGAGAAGTAATTAAAATGTTATGTAATAGAAACACTCTAAATTTCTTTTATAATGCAAAACAGATACTATGTTGATAAGAATAGAATATACCTGAATTTTTAGAGTGACAATCACAAGCTCAGAAAAACTAAAAACAGAAATAATTTTAAAAACATTTACTCTTTAAAATGGGATTGGGTAAAGGCAAAGGATAATAGTTAAGAAAGATGTTTACTTTTCATATTATACATTCTGTTCCTCAATTTTTAACATGTGTCTGTCTTATTAAAAATATAAATTGTTGGCCGGGCACGGTGGCTCACGCCTGTAATCCCAGCACTTTGGGAGGCCGAGGTGGGCGGATCACGAGGTCAGGAGATGGAGACCATCCTGGCGAACACTGTGAAACCCCGTCACTACTAAAAATACAAAAAAATTAGCCGGGTGTGGTGGCAGATACCTAAGTCTCAGCTACTTGGGAGGCCGAGGCAGGAGAATGGCGTGAACCTGGGGGCGGAGCTTGCAGTGAGCGGAGATTGCGCCACTGCGCTCCAGCCTGGGCAACAAAGTGAAACTCCATCTCAAAAAAAAAAAAAAAAAAAAAAAAATATATATATATATATATATATATATGTAGAAATTGTTTACATATATTAATGGATTGGAAGGAAGGGGAATAGAAGTAGAGAGATTCTTAGAAGTTATTGCACTTATCTACATTTCAAGTAATATGAACATGTTGGAAATGAAGGATTGAGAGAGGCAGTTGGAGAATTGGTAAGATTCAGTGGTTGAGTAGATACAGGTTAGAGGACAGGTTAAAAAAAGAAGATGAAGTAAAGATGAATAGTATTTTTAGATTCATTAAAGAGGTA
This sequence comes from Rhinopithecus roxellana, assembly GCF_007565055.1. NCBI lineage: Eukaryota > Metazoa > Chordata > Mammalia > Primates > Cercopithecidae > Rhinopithecus > Rhinopithecus roxellana. The sequence continues at coordinate 15,989,070 of NC_044569.1, forward strand.
ATTGAAACTGAAGCCACTGACTAAATGATGCCCAGGATAATATTTTAATTTTTTTTATTTACTGATGCCTTGCTGTTTTTCACTGAGTACTATGTCTCCAGGATAGCTGAGAAATCAAAATATAACCATTTTACTATATTGTCAAATATGTACCATAATAAGAATATGATAACCTAAATTTGTTTTTTATTTAATCACAAATGTCAAATAAAGAACCACCGTAGGGCACAGTAAAAAATAATTTTTTGGTCATAATGTTCCTATACACAGTGTTGATGCTTCAGGCTAACAGTGTCTGCTGGCTCTATCAGATACGTTTCAATGATTTGGTTTGTAGCAGGGGGAAAGTACCCAAGTGTTGTTGCATTAGAAGCACTCAGAGTTCTGGGGCTATCTTGTTCTGGTACCATAAACTGAGATTTTTAGCAACATTCAGGTCTTCATCCTCATTCTTAAAGGTTTTTAAACTCCTAACTTGAAACTGGGAGGAATAGACATTTTCTCCAGCCCCTCTGTAAATGATGAACTCTGTGTCCCTCTCCCTTTTATTCTCACCCTGACAACATCCTCTACTCATGAAATATCTTTTGCAATATTTGCTGAAAGCCTTTTGACTATAAATGCTGTTTTCTTCAGACTGAATTAGAACAAAGCATTTTATACAAATGAACCTATTTCGGTTCTGTTGATAACAATATAACTTGCTTTTCTTCAGTGAATGGAGAAGAGAATCTGAAGATGAATAAAATTTACTAAGAGTATCTGCAGATCAGGATCTGAAAGTTCATTTAACCTTCATTTCCCATTTTGGAGAGAATTATAATCATGCAAAAAATTTGGTCTTACATTTGCCTGGCTGATATTCAAGAGGAATTTAGGAATAGACCTTTTCAGTAAATTTAGTATTGTCCTTTATATCACAGACAATGTTAAGGATGGCAACATCTCTCATTGTTATAGGACATTCTCTTTTGTCAGATAAACTAGTGTTAACCTCTGAGGGGACTGATTCTTTAATTCATTGCTGCTTGTTTTTTTCTCCATGTTGTGAATAGCTATTAATACTATGATGAATTTGCTTGGAGGGTGAGTGGGGAAAATATAAAAAATACAGATTAACTATACATTTTAGAATTACATAATTGGGAAATGCTAGACCATTATTCCGAAGTCTTTTTAGTGAAATCCTGCTTCTCACCTTGATTAGTACTAGCAAAGCCGTATTTCTATTCTTGATCAAATGTGTCCTTTATAGAGTATTTGTACGAAGCATGACATAAGCATGGATTTGCAGCTGTTTCATAACCACTGTGAAGTTTCTTGGCTGTGCTCCACAGCACTGTGTCCAAGTTTCAGGAACTCTTCTCAAGTACTGTGAATGTGGAAGGAGGCCACTTGTGGAATGATTTACTTTACCCAGAGTTGAGTGTTTTGCGTGTAGAATGTGAAGCTGCTGTTCAGCTGGTTGTGTCCAAATGTAAGTGACTGGCCAAAGAAACTTTTCTGGAGCTCGTCATCCAGCCTCAAAACTTACCCTCTGTGGAACTTTGCATGTTCTAACCATCAATAGGAAATAGCAATGCTATAAGTCTTCATTTCTTCCAGCCAATAATCCCCTATGAATTTTTTAGCTGATATTTTAATGAGCTTAAAACATTGTGATTCTGACTTTAATGATGTACTAGGATTATAATTAAAGCGGTTATAAAGATGAGACAGTTGTGGCTGAATGTTCCCAGCTTTATGTCCTCTTCACCCTGGGACGGCAGGGACTCAGAGGTAGCAGCTCAGATACTGTTAACATTACATTTACATCATCAGAATTCATTTCACTAAATTACTATCTTCTCTGTAGCTTTTTAATAAAGCAAGCTGAAGTTATTTTCAAACAGCTTAGAAGTCTAGCAGTTCCACTGAACACAGTTCAATGGAGTAATCAGATGTAGTAATAGATTCTCCCAAGAGCATTTATGAAGGATTCCAAATAGGAATGTTTACAGGTTCTTCTCTTTGTTTACCAAGTACAGAGGAAGTTTTGCTTATGCTGATACCAGGTGGCAAAACTAATATTCCAGGTTAGGCCGAAACCAAATGCAATCATACTCTTTCTATACCCGGTGGGGGGATATGTTTCTAAAGGTAGTTAGGTTTTATAGTGCCAAAAGAAAAACTTAGAATTTTTGTCTTGAAATGATAGGGAACCACTGAAGGCTTCTAAAAATGAAAAGAGGGAAGATAGAGCTGGTGGTAAGATGTGAATTGATTGTGAAGCAAGGAAACCTCTCCAGAGAGACTCATGAGGTAGGTGTGAGGAAGGAGTGTGTCTGAAGCAGGGTGTGAGCAGCAGGAGAGGAATGGGCGGGACATATGTGTTCCCCTGTGAAATGAACAGGTATGATGTCTCAATCAGACAGATGGATAGACAGGGAAAAACATTCTGAGGATTCAAAACCAAGTGCTGGCTATGAGTTCAGCTCAAGCAGGAGATCTGGAGAGGGAGCCAAGTAGGAGAGAAGCTTCCTCATTAAATGTACTGTGTGTTATCTAAACAAATGGCCACAACCTAATTTCTGTGCATGCCTCTGACCTGCTTATTCAGGAAGTGAGAGAATGCAGTGGTGAATATAGACGCCACACCACAGTCTCACATTTTTACAAGGTGCTTCTGGAAACCTGAGTGGAGATTTGACTTTTTTTTTTTTTAGTTGCTTCCGTGGCAACCCTCCCCGTGGAAAATAGGCATAGTCTGCAGAGGCCTGTTCTTTTCTGTTGATGTTTGTCACTACCACATGGGGTCAGGTTTGTTCTTTCTCCCTCCCCAAAAATATTTACTAGCTCTGCGGGAAAATTGCTGTTGCCCTAAACACTTTACCTGCATCTGCACCCAGCTGTTCCTGTGCCAGTGTGACTAGGGACCTTCTGTGTGGCTTTGGCATCCCTCAGGGTTCCAGATATAAAGCAGAGGACAGGTTCCCTCTACTCTCAAATTCCCATGCCAACTTGGGGCATGGCTGGGGATAGGAGAGCAGGCAGAGTCCCTCTTCAAGGACACTCACCAGCTCCTAACCCAACATCTCTAACCAGTCATGTCGTCTTGTGGCTTATAGTATGAACTTTAGGTTCTGAGTCTTTGAAAGATCTTAAGCTTTTGATAGTTGAAAATCAGACTCTGAGGCTCATAAACTTTTCTTCGGGTTTTTTTCTCTGCCATGGGCTTACAAGTTGATTTTGAAACTTGGAACTTGAACACTGATTCTTTTCTTTCTCTCTTGCATTCCTGCCCCATGCTGAGAACTCAGGGAGTAAAGAAGATTCAGCAGGTGTGTGGGGCAGGTTTTCTAAAGTGGGTTACTACAATCTCTCCCATCCCACCAGTTTTTCTTGCAGTGTGAGATTGACGTTCCTCCTAGTTAGGTTACCAGTGGTGTTGACAGCCCTTCCTCTTGAATCTAGGTGGAACTTTGTGGCAGCCCGGCCTGGCAAAATACAATGGAAGTGATGCTCTGTGACTTCCAAGACTGGGTTTTAAAACTGCCATGCCCTTCTGCCTGCTCATTAGGGATGATTGTGCTAGAAACCCAGCCACCATGCTGTGAGGAGCCCAGGCCACATGGGGAAACCTTGCATAGGTGTTCCAGCCAGAGTCTCAGCTGAGGCCCCAACTAAAAGGCAACATCAGCCACCAGTCATGAGACTGAGGAAACCTTTATGATGACTTCAGTAGTCAGTTATCTTCCAACCACAGCTACATGAGAGACCATGGGTGACAACCACCTAGCCAAGCCCAGTCAACCTCCAGAATTACAAGAGATAATAATAAAATGATTATTGGTATTTTAATCCACCAAGTTTGGAATCACAATAGAGAACCAACAGGGTTTTCCTGTTATCTGTTAATGCATAACAGCCTGCCCCAAAACTTTTTAACTTAAAATAACCATTTGTCATACATTATGGTTTTGTGGACCAGGAATTCAGGAAGGTCTTGGCTAGGTGGTTCCTTTCTAATCCATATATCCATATAGAGTCAGCTGTGGTGGGTGAAGATGCAGGTACTCTTCACCTTGGTACTCTTGGTGGTCTCTCCTCTCTTCCCCTCCCCCTCCATGTGTCCCATCCTCTGGGCCTCTCTACCTGGTTGGTACTTCCCCCAATGTAGCTGGACTTCTCACAGGGCAGCTGACCTGCCTTCTCACAGGGCAGCATGGTAGTTCCAGGGTAGCTGAACTTCTCACAGGGCAGCTGACCTTTAAGAGACTAAGGCAAAAGCTGCCTGTCATTGTAAGGTCTAGGTCAAGAACTGGTTGGCATCATTTCTACCAAAATCTATTGATCAAAGCTGCCATGGTGATTCAAAGGGAGGAGAAATAAATCCAACCTCTAGAATGGAAGGGTAAGAAAAAATTATGGCCACAGGGGACAAGGCAGAAACCTAGGTTTCTATTTCAAAATGTTACCTAGCAAATCTTATTATACCTATTTTATGGGTGAAGAAGCTGAAGCTAGAGGAGTTAAGTAATTTGGCCAAGGTACACAACTTGTAAGCACCTGGATTCAAATCCAAAGTGTATTCATCGAAACCATGAACTCTGAATTTTGCTATTCTTCTGTGCAAAATATAGTAAATATATAATGTATACTATATTTTCTTAATTCCTAAGTACTACCTTTTATAAGGAAGATACCATCCCCCAACCTCCCAAAAACATACACATTACAGTTCTAATTTTAGAAAAATCTAGAGAACTATTCTAAATGACCTGATTTGGGTCATATGCCTTTCTCTGAATCAATCCTCAGGGTTTAGAGGATGGAATAATTATATTTGGCAAGCTCTGCTACAACCACAAGGTTTGAAGAAATAATTTCCCAAAAGAGGGAGGAGCAAACAAAATAATATTCATTGTGCATGCCCTTTATACCACATGCCATTATTTCTCATTCATGATTTCATTGCATCACTGAAGGCAGATAGGATCTGCCCCCAACGAGACTGGAATTGTGGGCTGGTGGGAATGGTGTGAAGACAGGCTGTGTAGAGAAGTTCATTCCAAGCATTGATTCTAGATCTATCAGCTAACTGTTAACTCATTATGTCTCTCACATATTAAGACTAAGACCTCTGGTTTTCCTAGCGGTCTGATTCCTTTATGTAGAAGTTAAATGGAGGCTTCTTAAAGGAGGCCCATTATGTTTTCATTTGCTACACTATGCAGTTGGACCTTTCGTTTCCACTCTCTGTACATGTTGAGTCAATGTGAATTAAGAACAGGAAGATGCTTGGTGTCTAAGCACTTGAGGAAACAAAACATAAGCTCTAATTAAAACTTTCTGATGGAAACTTAGTCTTACTTCATGATTTCCAGTTGCATTTTTTTTCCTAATGAAATAAGCTGCTTTAATTTTCTTTTAAAAAATTTTATTTGGATGAGGTCAGAAAATGAAGAATTTCTCTTCTATTACTCACACTGCTTTCCAGCTGCTGGCCTCATGTTCCCTTGACACGCTGTCGAGGAGCCATCCACAAGCCATAGCACTGCCGTGGTACACATCAGACTTGACAGAAAAGTTCCAGGCTCAGGAAGACACTTCCTTCCAATGTCCCTGGTTGCCACTTGATGGCCTGGGTTCTGAGTAGCTCTGGAGGTCCCTGGCACCTGATGGAATGACCATTTCCCCACTTTCTTCTGTCTTAATTTATATTAAGGAGTTGCCACTCAGCTTGCACTTTTTAATATCAAAGTCAGAAATAAAGCCTAGTGAGTTAGTTGATTTTTAAGAACCTAAGGAAATCTTCTCTGGGAAGCTTCTGAATCGTCTGCAAGATTATTTATTTGTTAGCAGTACTTGGAGTCTCTTCATTTCTCTTGATACCCAACTGAGCCCAAGGTGCCTTTTAATCCCTTTTAGCTGTCCTACCCAGTCACTTCAAAAGGATACATTTTATTTTAAGATGGAAATAAAATAGAGAAAGGAAATAGAGGAATTTCATAAAATTGGACATAGACACATTTTAACGAGAGCACTCAAATAGACATGTCTGTAGCTGGATGGTTGAATTATAACAGTCTTGGCATAGTGAAAATGAAAGCAGATTGTAGCTTTGAATACAAATACCAAAAAAATGCCTGCGGTTTCCTTTCCCTCCAGAAGGTATCAAAGAAATGGACATTGCTAGCTGAGGCTTACTGAGAAATAAAATAGCTAATCACTATAAATAAGGATAAGAAAATTATTTTTTTCTCTATCAATCGCACATACTGCTAACCCCAAATCCTAGCATTTCTTCCTCCCTCCCCTCCTCTTTTTTCTTAACCATAATTTACAGCTCCTCTCCCCCATTTCTTCCAATCTCTCACTCTCGTGGATACTGCTATCCTGTACAGCCTCCCATCCCTGGGTCCTTTTTATTCTCTCTGTCTCTCAGCCCTGGTATGGTTTTATTTCCTTGCTCCCTACATGGAAGTGCCGTTTTATGGCAGCAGTCTCTTGCCTCTGCAACCATCTGCTATCTCATCCCTGCCACTCCCCACCCTGGATTCTGCATTCTTCCTTCCAGGTTAATCAGACCTTAGTGGAAGGTAGACTGAGCTAGGGAAGAAGAATGACATGTTGGACATCTGGCAAGTGTGTTTGTGCTCAGCTCTGCCATTTCCTGTCTGGTTATCTGACTAAGTTATTGAACTAGTTACCTCCTGTGACAAATGGGACTTAGAATAGCCCCTTTCTTGTGAGAATAAAATACCTCCTCATTGTTAAGCATAGCACTTGGCCCATAAAAAGTATTCAAATATTAGGTGTTGCTATTAATACGACTAGAGAATATCCCCACATCTCTGTTGCCACTGCTAACACTCCTGCAAATGCCTGGTTTCTAACTTTGGTTTTAAGCCAAGTTCTTTACAACAGACTTTCAAAGCCCTGCACATTCTGGTTTCTCTGTGATCTTTCTGACTTTATCTTCTACAACTACCTCTCCCATCCCCACAATACACACACATTCACACTCACTGTGCTGCATACATGTGACCTGACTTTCTTAATGTTTCTTGAACAAATCATGCTCCTACCTCAGGGTCTTTGCACTTTCTGTTGGCTTTACCTGAAATATTCTTCTGATATCACAGGTCTGTGTCCCTTACCTCTCTCAGGTCATCAATTAAAGATTACCTTCTCAGGAATGTCTACCCTGGTCACCCCATTTAAAATTATGACACCCTTCCTCTGTAGTCCATGTCCTCCTCCCTTGCTTTAATTGTCTCTATAGCATTTGCCACCATCTGACACACTATATATTTTACTTTTGTATTGTCTGTCTCCTGACCCTACCACATACACTTGCTCATACACTCAAGTGTAAGTTCAGGGAATTTTGTCTACAAATTTCTGCATCTCTGATGCCTAGAATTGTTCCTAGCACATAGTAAGTGCTCAATAAATATTTGTAGAATGGATGATTGAGGCCTAATTCAAATATTACTATCTTAGTGAAGCTTTTCTAGTATCCCCAGGCCTGGTTACTTTCTTTTCTATATTCCTAATACTTAATACACTTTTCTATTATAACTTTTATCAGATTGTATTTTTGTGGAAAACATATTTAAAGCTCTTAAATCTAGCCAGATGGTATAATTCAAAAGCACATTTTTATTTAATAGACTGAAACCTCACATCGTACAGATTTGATTGAATGATTACAGAAATCATAATGCTCTGAGTGTTTTTAAATTGCATTCACATCATATTCTATGAGTTAGTCTACACAATTAAATCCAAGCTTGAGAAAATCTAAGAAAAAGCAAATTAGAAATAAATTCCAACACAGAGAGAAATCTTATCTCATGCAATGGCATGTTCTGTGTTTTAACATCATGGACACCTTGCTATTTTGCTAGCAAGTACGAGACTTAAAAATTCTGCCCTTTGATCATGAATAATCTGCAAAGACAAGTAATCTCAAAAGTCAGTTCTAGAGGAGCATACCTGTGCCTATTGGTTTTGAAGATGGATTTCTTCATCTGGAGGAAAATATTATTCACCAATTTTTCTTAAATAAAATGCTATTACTTAAGGCCAGGAGGTATTTGCATGTCGTGGAAATCTCACCAGATCCAGAAGAACTAATAAAATCTTCCTATGCCTCTGGGTTAAAGGTAGTGAGGAAGAACCAGTCCCAAATACATTTCTGTGCCACCAGTGCAATTTCAGTGCCAGTATCATTGGCCAGCCAATCATATACTTTTTCACTGCTATCATTTTGGGTGTGGAGCATATATTTCAGCCATTGATAACTACTGTACCTGCCATTCCCTACTGGAAAATATCTTAAAATATACACATGGGGGAAATGGCTTGTCCCGAACCAGCAGAGGTGACTGCTAAGTGGAATCTTCTGTCTGTATTTGAGGTGATAATGATCTAAGGAAGCCCCGATCTAAGGTGATGTGACAGCTGTGAATACCTTTGACAGCAGTGATTATCAGCTTCAGCGAACACATTTTTAACCTGAAAAAAGGCATTCGTGATGAGTAGGTGCTTCTGGGATTGAATCAAGATTAACATTCATTCCTGTCTAGTGAATTCATATCTTCTCTGCTATCATGGTTTAGAATTTCTCAAATCCAAGGCAATGCAAAAATCCCTGTTCTAGATGAACCATATGTGTTGGAGAAGTGGAGGGATGATGATTTCTGTCAAAGAATTATTTGTGCTCTCTGGCCTAAGTTCTAAGAGAAACATGATTGTGCTATAAGCTAGGGACTCAAAATAAAAATTCGAGTTAATGCCAGGGTTCAGTCTTCCTCGATTGCACCTGTGTGCTGGGACCTCTTGCTGATTTTTCTTTTTTCTTTCTTTTTTTTTTTTTTCTGGCTCCCTGTTCCCATGCTTCTGGCTCTGTATCCTCCGGGTCCATTTTAGAAATCCAGTTCTACAAGCAGGCACTTTAAACATTTGTTTGTTTGTTTGTTTGTTTGTTTGTTATTTTTGGTGGATCTAGACCTCAAGAGGGGCCCGAGAGTAGGATCAATTCATGTGATGCTTAACGGTTGGTCATTAATTAACACATCCTTCCTGTATTGCTGGGAGCTTTTTAGTACAAATACTTGCTGATTCCCATTAGTTGCAGATACGTTAGATACACCCCTGGTTTAGTATATCTCTTCCTGGAATATCTTGCTTCAGTCATAAAATTCATGTTTTTATGAAAAATTGCAGTGCCTCCTACCTGTTAAAAGATTTCATTATTTTATTCAGTAGTTATTGACGTGTCTGACCTGAAACCCAGCCTCTTAAAAATATCTTTAAGAACATCTTATCAAATCTAGTAAACATATCTTTTTCCTTATCTGATTCATACTCTCTGTGACATTTGACCTTAGAGACCTCTCCCTCCTTTGTGAGACCTGCTTCTCCTTTGGGCCCACTGAAATCGCTCTTTCCTGTGATTTGCCCTACTAGATAAAACCCTTCACAGTCTCTTTCTGTAGGTTTCTCTTTTATCATCAGCCTTTAAAGAGTTTCATCTTGGGTCTTCTCTTTCTCCCTGAATGAGAGAATTCATGCTGTAATGACCTCCTGTTACATAACTTCCTCCAAATAATATGTATCTACAAGTCAAACACATCTCATCACATTAATTGTGATGATACCACCTATATATTGCCTTATTCAACAAATACTTAGTGAACACCCACACTACATGCTAGTATTGACCACTAGCATGTTCTAGATGTCCAAAACACATTATGAGAACCTTTCTTCCAAAAGAACAATTTAATCTGTATTCCTTAGCTTGATAAATGGTACCATTATCTACTTAGCCACCCAAGTCACACACTTGGGATTCATTTGAGATATCTCTTCTTCTTTCATTATCCACTCTTAACTCCTACCAATGATTGCATCCACATCCAATTAGTCACCAAATCCTGAGTTATATCCTATGAATTTTACAACCCCTTGCCTCTGTCTTAGTTTAGGTCTTCAAAATGAGTCAAAGAGTGATGAAGACCTAAACTGCTTCTTCAGTATATCCACAATACTACTGTCAACATCAGACTTTTTTGTTATGATGCAAGTGTCACCATAAATTTCCCTTCTTACAGCACTTTGTGGTTCCAGGTCACCTTCAGAATTAAGATCAAGCTCCTTAGCTTGGCCATAAGACCTTTCTGCATCTTCATCCTTGCCCCATCTCCTGCCACTGTGTTCTCTGTCCATACTAAACAGCCTGCTGTTTCCCAGAGATGTTATAACCTTTCCTACCTCTGTATGTAGGAATAGTTGCTTGAAAAGCCCTTTATCTTCCCTCTACACTGCCATTCCTCTTTTAAATGACAATATAGCCTAATGGATAAGCGTGTGAACTTTTGGGCTAAGAAAACCTAATATCTAATGCTGAACGAGTTGCTTCTCATTGAACTTAATGTTTTCTCATTAGGGTTGTTGTGAGAATCAAATCAGATTATATTTGTTGAATAAACGAATTCATTAGATATTCATTGAGTGCCTACTATCTGCCAGGTCCTGTTCTAGGAACTGCAGATAGAGCAGTGAACAAAACTCCTGAAGCCCTTGCTCTAAGGGATCTCACATTCTGTCTCGTGTATAGAAAATGAACTGTAAAGAAAAAGGTTCCTATTATTACTCATCCAATATTTTAGGTGTACTTTTCAGACTTACTTCCAAGTTTCCATTCTGACTTAGGTGCTCACCTTCAATGGTCCCATCCCACCCTATGCAGTACCATTGCTATAGCGCTTGTGTTGTAATCATAATTGACAATTATTTTTACCCTTGCTCACCTACAACACTGGGAGTTCCTTGAAGTGAAAGCCTGAGACTTTTCTTTTTTTACCAGCTCCTAGTATACAAGGAAGTCAGTTTTAAGTTTCAAATGGATGAATGAATGTTTTAGGATATGCCTAACATATTACTTAAAAATTACATTTGCATTAAAGAGCATTTGTTATATAGCCACTGGGGTAAGTGCTTTAAATATGTTATATAACTTAGTCTCCATACAGCAGCACTATGGAGAAACCAGCATTATTACCCTACTTTATCAATGAGGAAACTAAATGTTAGAGATACAAAGTAACTTGCCAAGGTCATAGAACCTGCATCTGGTGAAGTCAAGCCCAGGACCCAGGCCCCCTCTTTAATGCTGATGCTTGGTGACAGGAGTTATTTTCCAATAGGCAGTTGGAGGTGAAGGGCAATGGTCAGCACATGCTTTATTTTAGATATACCCGTGCACATAAGACAAAACCTGAATCCACAGTCATATGTACAAACACATTTTAGCTTAGTCTTTTTTTCCACTTCTTAGGATGACCTGGGTAATTCTCCCTACCCTGCTGGGTAGTGGGGAACCAGAAATAGTGTTAAACTTGCTGGTTCACAGTATTACAGCCTCTTCCATTGTAGACCATCTTTGGATGGATGGTCTAAATCATCTCTTGGGTGACTATTCGGTCTCTATATATCTTTCCTTTCCCTGGCCCCTCTGCAAGATGGTGTCTGTAGGAATGGGTGAGTGGGGCTTATAGGAACACAAGAGGGTGGGAGAGTAGGGGCCTCCTGGTCTCACACTGGTTCTTGGGCTTGTAATATCTGAGTCTGCTGAGGAGTCACTGGTCTGATCTCATCCATGGACATTCTGCTGGTGGTCTATGCTGACCCCTACAGCTGTAGTATCTCTCTCTCTACAGGTGTGGGCCTGGCCCTGTGCAGATTCCTCAGAGCTGGCTATTTCTCCTATTTGGGCTCTGCCTTCAATGTTCCATTCTGTGGACCACTTAAATATCACTTCACCTCTGCCGTAAAGACACTCCCTCCTGACACCCTCTACCACCACCACCATCACAAACTCAGTCCTCTGATAGCAACATCTGCTCCACTTCCTGATTATCCCCTTATAGGACAGACAGAAACTTCTAGATACCTTCTATATTGCATGCTAGCAAAAGAAGAGTCTGAGAGTGAAATTTAAGCCTTAGTCATACTAAGCCACCGATTTTAGTCTTTACTGTGATGAGGCTACACCTTGCTTGCTGTTGGGGAGACCCTCTTTATCGTAGTAGTTTCCTAGAGTATCAAAAGGGAAATGATGCAAAAGGAAGTTCCTTAGGTTTAGGCTTTGCCTTCAGCCTATCCAATGTCTCCCTTCTGGGATTTGAGCCTAGAGACCTGGAGCTGGGAGGCCCTGCCTTGTCCTCCCTTCACCCATTCTTTCTACCCTTAGTTGGGGCTAGAAAGGGTGAGTTCTTCCCTCATCCTTCCTGCATTTTCTGTACTTTCCCTATATCATACCATTCTGCTTCCCAAAGTGGAATTTGCCCTCCCTTTTCCCTAGGGCTCAGCTGGAAAATGGCTGCCAGGTAACCTGATTTATGAGGAGAGGAACGAAAACACATCTGTTTAATATTTTCAAATTATTACCCCTGTTACCCCTGCATCTCAGAGGGTAATCACTGGTCTCTGGAGTTCTGTGGGTCCCTTTATAGTAGTGTGGCTCAGAGCAGTCTTAGAGGAAGATTTACAGGGCCCTTGGGGCCCTTCACCTGACTCACAGCCCCTCCCTTTTTAGACCATCAGCCCAAATTCTTGGCCATCATCCCATCCCTTCCTTCATGAGCAGACTAGAAACAAAGTGGGTGTGTTCTCTCCACAAAATTAGTTAGTATGATCAATGAACTATGCATTCAAATTCTGACAAATTTAGTCCCCACAATGACACAAATTATATTTTACATGTTACTTAAATATGGGATCATGGAAAAGTGATCTGTACTAAAGAACCCAGATTGAGAGCATACTCTGAGGACATTAAATATTTGATTTGTAGACTGTGCCTTTCAATTTCAGACTGTACCCCCCAAAAGGGGAAGTTTTGTGAAAGGGAGCAAATTAGTAAGGAAATTGACAGCAGCAGGTCAAGTAACAGAAACAGTAAGAGGAAGCATGGGTCTTTGCAAGAATGACTACACTGTCATGCTCCTTGAGCTCATAGTGCAATGTGAAGCTTGGTGTATATCTTTGGTACTTAGATATTCATCTGTGTACCTTGTAAGTCTTAGGTCAGAATTGGATCTGATTGTATAAGAAAAAAAATCTTATGTAAAGTGAGATGTGGATGAAGGAATCAACTTGTGCACTGTGGACTAACTGGAGAAGCAAAAGATAAAATTATTAAAATAATAGCCCAAGAGGAAAGTATAAAATAGGAAGGAAAAAAGTAGGGCTCCTTGTTTGAGATTATCATTACCATCTGGGTTGTAAAACATTTGATTCTAATTCCAGAAACTTGATACCAGAAATAACTTATTACCAGGGACATATGCTAAAGAATTGTCAGGAATGACAAAGTATTTACTTATTTTTAATATCTGTATCACAAAATGATAAAGCTGATAAACCATATAATGGTATGGAGTGACACATGTTTATGCTGTATCTTTTACACCCCAATTCTTCTTCCCTTTTCACCCTATAAAAGGTCAGAGACCACTGCTGATAAGCAGAGAATCCTTCAAAATCTCTCCTGGCTGGGCGTGGTGGCTTATACCTGTAATCCTAGCACTTTGGGAGGCCAAGGCGAGTGAACTGCCTAAGCTCAGGAGTTTGAGACCAGCTTGGGCAACACGGTGAAACCCTGTCTCTACTAAAATACAAAAATTAGCTGTGTGTGGTGGTGTGCGCCTGTAATCCCAGCTACTTGGGAGGCTGAGGAGGGAGAACTGCTAGAACCCAGGAGGCAGAGGTTGCAGTGAGCTGAGATTGCGCCACTGCACTCCAGCCTGGGCGACAGAGCTAGACTCCGCCTCTAAAAAATAATAATAAAAAAAATCTCCTCTCCTCTATGGAGGACAGCACTGAACATATGCAGGGTCTTTTGAGTTTATAATCTAACCCATAGACTGCACAGTGCTAGCAATTCTGTTCACAGTTATCTTTTCACAACAGTCATCTTGGAAGTACTTGATTCTTACCTTGATTTATAATATTTATTGAGCTCATATTACAGATCATTACTGTCCAGTCACATTGATAAAAGCATGTCACTTGGAAGCTCCAGTTCACCTCCTAGCTGTGTGACCTTAAGCAATTTACTTAATCTTACTAGTTTACTCATCTTTAAAATGGGAATAATAATAGTATTTGTCACATAGCCAATATATTTGAAAACTGCATTGCAAGGATATAGAACAGCTTGAATGTTAAGCACTTTCAAATACTAAATGAGGTGATCACTTGTGTAATTCAAATGGAAATAGAATAAATGGCAACGAATTAATGATCTGTATCAGGAGGCAGCATAAAGAATTTGAACTGGAGGGTTTTGGGTAACTGTGATGTTCTAACATGGTGGTTATCTTTTTTTAAAAGAAAAACCCTCTTTGGGATTCCTTTGTACAGATGATCTCTTAATTGGCCATCTTTAATCCTTACATCATTAAAGGCTACATTGATTAGAAGGAAATACAGATTCCTTGTAGGTTTTTGCTTTTTGGCTTGTTTTTGGGCAGATGGTTGCTGCTATTTGGAGAAAGGGAGAAAGGCAGAAATGTTAACCTCTTAGTCTGATACCTTTTCTACAAGCTGGCCACCACGTCCTTTTTAGGTTTTTCTGAAACCTGACCAAATTTAATTGTCATGGCATAAAAACTTGGTATTGAAGGAGTTAAAGGGTCTCCTACACCCCTTTGCATGAATCGTTCTTTTGTGTACACAGCTGCAGTTGGAGCACGGGTCGGAAAGGAAACGGTTAGAGGAAGAGCTGGTTTTCAGACAAGGCGAGTCTGCGAGGGGGGCTGCAGGGTGGCCTGGGGTTTTACATGCCAGATGTAGGCCTACCCCGGTGCCTGCCTGGAGCTGCTGGCGTGGTCACGCCGCGGCCCTGTGCGAATTGAGGCGAGGTGATGAGTTAGCGGGTTGCCATGGCGACAGGCCGACCACGTGACCAGGGTGCTGCTGCCGGCGCTCTGACGTCAGCTGCCAGAGGGCGGGGCCGCAGGAGGGCGGGGCGCGAGCGGGAGCTGGGAGAAGGCAGTGAGCGAGCAGGCGGCAGGCACGGTCCGTGCGGAGCAGGCAAGCGAGCGGGAAGACACAGCTACCTTCCTCACCAGCCAGCCCACAGCGGTTTGTTCCCTTTCTCGGGAGTGCGCCAATGCCTGGGCCGACCCAAACCCTGTCCCCAAATGGCGAGAACAACAACGACATCATCCAGGATAATAACGGGACGATCATTCCTTTCCGGAAGCACACAGTGCGCGGGGAGCGTTCCTACAGGTAATGGGGCTGGCACGAGAGCAGCGCCGGGGACCGCGGTGAGGGCGCGCGGAAATCCAGCCCGTTATATAATGGAGCAGACACTGCCTGCGACCCCTGCTGCAGGCATGCATTTGTGAAGGCGGTTGTGATTATTTGGTATCTGTTTCCATGTGTCATGTTGGGTTTGCATTGAGGCTCCGCGACTGCAGATGGAAAGCATTTTGTGAATAGGTTTGCTGCCTGCAAGGGGTCTCCCTCCATCTCTTTCCTTCCACACTGATAAAAATGCATGCTGTTTCCCTCCGCTGTCCAAAGGGAGACAGGCAGTAGCACTTCCTTTCCTCCTTCCCTTTTAGATTTTAAAGGAGCCATTAGGTAGCTGTGCCAAAAGGCAGAAAACGGGAGGATGGGGAGAAAAACGTTTGCGCTTAACCTGGAGAGTGTGCAGGAAAGATGGAATCCTCTAGATTAAGCTGCAGTCTGTGATGTTAAACCGCCAGATTGATGGAGCTTTGTAAGAATTCTGCTCGCTGATTGGTGCAGGGATTGACAGCAGAGGTCACAGTGTCAGACATTCACCAAAATTTTCTCCATAGAACCCTAGGTTTGTTAGAAAGAGACTAGACTGTAAAGGACTTGAAAAAAACTGGGCGCTGTTTTGCGTTTTCTAAGGAGTTTATGGCCACCGCTTGGGTGGGGGAGTCTTTCCTTCTTATTTACAGTAGGAAGGTAATTCCTGGTATTTTGCTGAGGTCTGTTTTGAGGATGGGACTGATCTTGGTCATTGTATTGTGAGCCTTTTGATTAATGAGTTGGCCTGTACAGTTGGCATCATTTTTACATTAACATATCTGGCAATATGTTCCAGTAGATAAGCTCATTAAAATTGTTTGCATTGTTTGATAAGGATAACAATGTAATGGAGAATGCAGCTAGAGTCTTATGCAGCTCAAGGCCAGACTTGAAGGGAGACTGATAGCTTCAGTCATATTTCCTCTGAAGTTCTTTTGTACTGGGGTAGTTATTTTTAAATGTTACCTTGATAAACGCTAACAATGCTTTTGCTTTGAGGCAGAGCGCACATACCTCTAAAGCGCATCCTCTCAGCTAATGAGCAACAGGAAATAACTCTTTTTTTTTTCCTTTTTAGAGCCGTCATCTAAACATTTAGATGGCATTATGGGTAGAATATTATGTGTATAAATGTTGCATATCACAAAATAGGACCAGAAAGTACCCTACTTCCTTTCTCTTTGGCCAAAGAAATGCACTATTTGTTGACTCAAAAAAAAAAAAAAAATTATAAGCAACCTTTGCCCTGTCATCTCTGGCAGTTACATAAATACTTGAAGTTAATTTTGGCTGTGCCCATGAGGTCACCAAAATCTCATGCCTTATGGTTTCAGCTAATGTGTTGACATGGCATTCTTACAGATTTCAAGTGCTTGTTATTCTGTTAATGTAAATCAAAATTGGTCCACAACTTCTGGGGCTCTCCTTTCCGAGACCCTGTGATTGGAAATTTGGTACTCCTCCACCTTTTTCCTCTGTGACCATCTCAAAGCCTAAAAATAGAATTTAAAAACAAAAAACTTGAAGCGATTTTAAATCTCACTTGTTTGAACTGTTTTTTTATAGAAAATAAATGTGAAGCCTTTATTTTCTAGATGATTTAATCCCTGCTGTGTAGGTAGCAGTTGCTTTTAAGATAGAGTTCGAATTTTACCCCATGGGCCAAAGGAAGTTGCCTGGTTGGGTTTTATTACTCATGTAAACTAACTTGAAATGGCAATGGAAAACCATTTGACAGAAAGGTTAAATGTTACGTTTTGTTGACAGATTATTGCTTTAAAATGAAATTTTATTTACCTCTTTAATTCAACCCAAGCTATTATTTGCATTTCCTAAATTATTTCCAGTTTGCTTTCTGAGTCCCTATAATGGTGTTCAAAATTATGTAAAAACAAAACTAAATTTTAATAAAGATCTTACTGAACAAATTCTTAAGTCACTAAGAGCATAACTGCATTTGTATTTGATATAATATGATTACTGGATGATATAGTGAGAGGTGTCATAGACTAAATGAAGAAGGAAGCCTCTCAAATTGCATTTGTCTTGTGTTATACAAAAGGTGCACATGGAGACAGACACATAAGATGTTTTCCTTCGTCTGTTTTTCTTTCAAAGTGGATGTCCAGTGTAATAATTACCACTTATGTTTTTGGAGGGGCATAGGAAAAGGAAAAATGTGACACATTTTTCTATCCAGGAAGCATTCCATCATTATTTTGGCATCCCAAGACTGGAATAATATAGCCATTTAATTGCTGAGGAAACTTAGAAGGCAATTTGAAAGTGTGAGTAGAGATTTAACCAAATAAAAGTTTTGCCTTGGCTATAGGTTTGGTATAGCCCTCAACAATGAAGATATGCCTGGAAGTTCTGGGTGGAGTCCCTTATGGTGGGGTGGGGTTGAGTGAGCCCAGTTCCCGGGCAAGATCAGAGGGAATTCTCTCCCTGGATCCTTTACTGACTCCTAGGTAGGCTCCCCACAGGTCCTTTATCTTAGGCTTTCTTTTTTTTTTTTTTTTTTTTTTGAGACAGAATTTTGCTCTTGTTGCCCAGGTTGGCGTGCAATGGCTCAATCTCTGCCCACGGCAACCTCCGCCTCCCAGGTTCAAGAGATTCTCCTGCCTCAGCCTCATGAGTAGCTGGGATTACAGGCATGCGCCACCACGCCCGGCTAATTTTGTATTTTTGGTAGAGACGGGATTTCACCATGTTGGTCAGGCTGGTCTCCAACTCCTGGCCTCAAGCGATCCACCCGCCTTGGCCTCTGAAAGTGCCGGGATTACAGGTGTGAGCCACCGTGCGCAGCCTTAGGCTTTATTTTCTACCTTTGCCTGTTATATATAAAAATATCTAGCCCCCGTTCTTAGAGGATATTATGAGGCTAAACTCAATATTTAAAACAAATAATTTCCTAAAAAGGCTATGTAAACATAAGAATACTGTTGTTACTGAAAAAGGGCTCTTGGACAAGAACGTCTCACCTTGCTGGCAGCACAGGTGAGAAGAGGAGCGAACACCTAGAGGATAGGGTGGCTTTCCTGAGAATTGTTAATGGGCAAGCAGTCATTCTTTGGAGGAGGAGACATTACTGTTATAGCATTTGCACCATATTGTTCATAAGTAAGTCAAATTTGGTTCCTGACCCACATCTCTTAATCCAGGTATCCGATAGTGTAAACAAAATCCATTTTCACAGCGTGGAACAGAGTGGGCAGCAACTCATTATTGAAACTAGTGTGCACCTTGATTAGAAAAGCAAGTTTCCTTTAGAAAATTACCCCTGGATTAGTAATTCCAATTGAAAAAAGTACAAAAACGGCTTTGCAGAGTCATAGAGATGTGTTTTCACTCCTGTGTGATCTTCTCAGCCTCAGCTTCCTCACTGTGTTTATGAATGCTAGAAATCTATGTATTTTAAGAGCTGCTTAAAAAATAAATGTGGTGTGGGCCATCCGAGGTGACACTGTTTAATTCACAGAGTGAATGAGTCGTGCTCTGGATCTCCCTGGAGAGGATACTCCCCATAGCTCTGTTTCATGCAGATGCTAGTCGGAAATGAGATTTATTAACTGGCTCTCTGCCCACTGCATCTTTGTTTGTATACTCCAGGTTTTTAAGAATGAATGTATAAGTCTAGAGGACTGTTTCCACATGGGGGTTTTGAGCATGCGATTACAGTAGCACATGTTTCTGAATACTTTAAAAAAAAAAATTACTTGGCCCCAGGAAATGGATTGTAAAGTAAAGCAAAACTAAAATGTAAGCCTAAAGCATTGGCCGTAACATCCAGCTTTGCCAGTTTTAAAAAACATACTGTTGTTAAGGAAAACAAAGATAAATATCATAATATTGTGCTGGTGTGTGTGGTTTCTTGTGCACACGTGTGTATGAAAGAGTTGTGAAAGTGTGTTCCATTCAGTAGAGGCTATTGTAATGTGGCTCACTTTTATCAGAACATAGGCTTCACATCACATTCCCCGAAACAGTAGTTATAGATGGCAAAAGTCTAGGTTCATGTCTTTATTATGTATTTATTAGTATCATCTAAGTTTAATACTGTCAAAGGAGGTTTTCAAAAATAAAGATTTTTGTCCTTATTATTTTTCTTAGTGTTTGTAAAAATCAGAAGATTACTTGATGCTTTAGTACGTGCCCAACTCTGGAACTTCTTTTACGGATTTTCAGAGCTTCTGTTAATAGGATGGTCTTCTGAGTGCTCTTGCTTTGGGGAGAGGCTCTTAGAGCAGAGCTGTGAGATTGTCCTCTGAAATTCGGAAGGTTGATTTCCTTATGCAGCATCTTTTCTTTATTTATAGGGACATCTTGAAGCTGCAGTGAATAATTCTATTAATTGGAAGGGGAAATTTGGGACTAATTTAAATATTCTGTTTGGTTTAGAGTATTAATTAATTGGACAAATATTTGAAAGTCTGCTCTGGCCAAGGTCTCTGCTAGATGCCCCTTGAAGGATCTTGAGTCCTAGTAAAGTCAGATGGAAAACAGCTCATTTTGTAACAGACTTACAGTGTTGTTGGTATTTTGCTTAGTCTAATAGCGAAAGTGGTTTGCATTTCCTGAACCCCCAGTGACCCAAAGGGGGAAAAAAGTTTCCCTGAAGGCCAGTATGCTGTAGGAAGCTAAAAGACACTGTGAGAAACCAAAAAATTTGCTGAAAAGAATGTAGGCTTTAAGATCAGGCAGAATTTTCATTGGCCTGGCCAGGTGTGTCGGGCAGTGGTAGAAAATAAAAGCATTGAAAAGCAGGCGGGGTAGTTGAAACTTGGAAATAAGAAACTACTGAAAGTTTATTGACTGAAGATAGTGTAATGAAAACAGATGCCTACTGCAGTGCATCTTCAATTTTGAAATGAGAGCTGAAGAGACGACGGGGTCCACCAGTGCCCCACTGTGTGGGTCTAGAATCGCTAGAAAATACTTAATGCCATGTGAGAGCTTGAGCCCCCTAATGTGCAAAGATCAGGACAAGGTAGATGTTCTCTGGCTCGGGATGTCTTTCCTTGAGTAGAAGCAATGAATGCAGCTTTGTTCCATAATGAGACTGGTACTTAGCTCAGACAGTGGCTTTTATATTTGCAGATGCCCACTTCATAGCTATCAGTCTAACTTTTAGGAGTGGCAAGTGTGGAGAGTTTCCACTATTCTGATCTTCCTAAACAATGAACCAGGTTTCTGCTTTGTTATGAAGCATCTTCCCTTGGCATTTAATGCCGTAAAAAGTACAGATGTGGCTGAAGAAACTGCTCAGAACACTCCCTATGACTTTGGGGCCAATTCCTCTGACAGTTAGAAGGTTATCACCTTGGTGGCAGACTCCGGAGTGGATGGAATTTACCCTAAATAGTGTGTGTGTTTACTTCTTCTTTTAGTCTATTTCACTTTAAAGGACAAACTGATTTTCTTCTCTCCTGTGAGAAGTGTCTTTTTTCTACAGTGAATTAAGTTAGAATATATATCTAAGAATAGTTTTATTCTTCCTGACTTCAGGCCGTCTTTCAGGCATCTGCCTCTGTAATGGTACATTGAGTGTGTCAAACTTAGCCAATATCTGAAGCACTGTTCCAACAGCCCTTTTTCTTTCTAATACTCCACACACGTACCATTGGTATCATACAAACCTCGTTTCTTAGCTCATTTTAAAATTTTGGTTGTTTATCTTAGTGTTTCTGGCCCTTGGTCTTTATTATTAGATTGAGAGAATTCTCTCAAAGTGGAAACCTACAATTCACATAGGCAAAAAATTATGCAACATTTGCCTTATAGCATAAATCAAAGAAATTTCTCCGAAATATGTTTTTATAAAATGCCTCCCCAAAGATGATCATTTACTTTAATGAAAATAAATCATTAGCAAGGTAAAGACTGAACAGAGTTTTATAGGCCACCAATAAATAATTTCTTAGTAGGTTACAAAAAAAAAAAAAAAAAACCACTGTGTTTTCAGTGTGAGGTCTCCCCAAGTGAATGAAGATTTTACTCACTTGAACCAGGACAGAGTTTCTTAAAGAATTATTGTCTTTTCTAAAGGAGCAGAAGTTTGTGATAAATACATGAAATGATCAAGTTGACAGCAGCTTTGAGTGATGGTGTCGTCTAATGCTAATCTAGTTAAGAAAATATGGCAAAAACTCAAACTTTCTGTGATTTCTAGGCCTCTCTTGGTTCCAGCAGGTAAAATGACCATGCCAGAAGAATCTGATTTTAGCAATGACTTTGGAACAGAAAGAGAACATGGCAAGAGGTTTAACTGGCTCACAGTTCTGCAGGCTATGTAGGAAGCATGGCACCAGCATCTGCTCAGCTTCCGGGGAGGCCTCAGGGAGCTTTCACTCATGGCAGAAGGTGGAGCTGGAGCAGGCATGTCGTGTGGCCAGAGCAGAAGCAAGAGAGAGGGAGTGGAGGGGGAGGTGCCACACACTTTTAAACCACCAGCTCATGTGAGAAGCCACTCAGTGTCATGAGGACAGCATCAAGCTATGAGGTACCTGACCCCATGACCCAGATACCTCCTACCAGGCCCCACCTCCAACACTGGGGATTACAGTTCAACACAAGGTATACAGGAGACAACATCCAAACTATATCATATATTTATATAATACTAACACATATACTATATATATGTGTGCGTCTGTGTGTATTTATACATACATACACTATAGAAAGTATATATACACAAATACTTTTAGAAAGTATAATTATGTATGTGTTATATATAGTATTAACACATATACTACATATACATAAACTATATTCACACATATATAGTAGTAGCAAATATGTATTATGTGTGTATGTATACTACATACATTTAATATATATGGTATTAACACATATACTGTATTTGTGTGTATGTGTGTTTATATGTATTAATACTATACATACACTATACACTATAGGTATATACTATTATATATAGTGTATATATAGTATATGTGTTAATACTGTGTCTAACACAGTGAGAACTGGGCATATATAGTATGTGTTTATATATATATAAAACGTGTGTATAACACATAGATATGTATATATAATGATACTTTCTAAAATTATACTTCCTAAAGGCATTTTGGCTGTCCATAAAAATTTATACAGCAGAAAATACACATTTTTATAGAAATTCAAATTTTAATTGTGCGCAGAATCGATCGTGAAATTTAGGGCCAGTGTTTGTTGTGGCATACAACTAAAAAGACAATGCTGTTGATATGAGACACCCTTTAGAATTCTGCGATCCTATTTCATTTTTCATAGAAGTAACACTTGTTTTTGTTTTGTTTTGCTTTAAAGACATTAATTTTTTGTTCTTTATTTAGTGTCAGCCTACCCTGGCAAAACCCTAGGAGGTAATTTGTCAAAAACGCCAGAGGTACTGACATCTCTGGGAGGCTTTCTTATGTTCACAGCTATACTGTGATTATAAACAGTGGTATCCCTCATTGAAAGGCCCTCTGTGATTCCCTGTGAGGTCTTCATTGGTGCTGTGCAAATCAGGAGAAGGTGAAGCTAAGTGGGCTCCTTCCCCTACTCCCTCACACCATCTATTTCCTTTTTATCATTTTGGAATGCCAGAAAGTGTTTTCAGGTTCTAATCATGTCATTTTTAAAATCCTCACTCTTGGGTTTTACACAATTTATTGTTACTTTAGAATTTAAGCCAAAATCCTCCTTTTAGCAGACTTACCAAGTTCCTTTAATGTGCCAGTCTTCCTCCATGCTGGGCCCTTGGAATACAGAGATAAATACTGCACAGCCCTCCCTTGATAAGAGCCTCCAGGGGCCTGGACAGCGGGCGAAAGTGCCTGGTGGGAGGGATGTGAGATGGAGAGGTTTCCACACCTGACCCCAGAGTATACACAGGGTGTGTGTTTTGTTTTTTGCTGAGGTGTGGCTGTCATTGGTTCAGAAGTCTTCCTGATAACTTGTCTGAATAAAAGTAATTTTGTGATTATTGTGTTGATACTTGGGAAGGGCAAAATTGTCACTCCTAGAATTTTCAAAAGCTTTCAGAAATGGAGCGTGTAAGTAAAAATGAGTGCGTACCCTACTATGACCTCTATATTTGTCTTACGAACATAGCCTTGAGGCACAAGCTTGGGCACTGTTGAGTGATTTTTGTGGCAGGAAGTTCATTTCTCTTTTTCAAGAAGTCACTTGAAAAGTAAGAGGCTTATTTATCTGTTTTGCTCCTCCAATTTTTATATTTGTATTGGTTATCATTAGATTAAAAATACTTCAGTATACTATTACATAAAAGTGAAAATGAGATCATATATTCATACTTTATTCGTAGAGAAACTGAAAGGATATAAACTAATAATGTTAAGAACTGGGAAGATTAATCACTGTGTACTTTTTTATGTTTTTTTTTTCTAAACTGAAACTAAATGCATTACCTCATCAATCAGTGATGTTTCAATTAACCCTTTAATAGCATAGATTTTTAAAATTAAGTAAGTTTCAGTTTGAACTTAATGAGGTTTACATGTTGAAATATGTTAGGAAACATCTCACAGATACTCATGGACTTACCGAAGTCACATGGATGACAGTAAAGATTTGCCTAATGCAAGTACCATTCTTACATTAAACATCAGTAGTCACAAATGAAATGTGCTCCTATAGCATCTGCCTCATTTAGCCCTTTCAGGTTTCACACATAGCAATCCATAGTGCAGATTTTGTTTCATTTTCTGCAGAGTACATTGAAGCTGCCTGTGTGTTTTGTGATGCGTCCAGCCTGTTTAGTATGCTCTGTGAATCTTACACGGACTGCAAAATAATACTCTCTGAGGATTATTTTAAAATACCCTCTTTGCATTTTTGTTTTCTTCTCATTTGTCAGGCTCCTGCCATTTATCAAGTACAGCAAGGGGCCCTGAAACTGAGATTGCAGGTAATTGCCAATTTTTGGCCACTCTGAGTGCAGTCCTCTGTCCTCCTCCAACTCAGCCTAACCTCCCACCTTAGGGAACTTAATTGGGCAGTATGTGGCCTTCTTGTGACCCCTGCGTGTGATGACGGCCAGGAAACAAGCCATCTGCATTCACCATGCATTTCTGTTTCAGCCCCCTCATCCAGGAGTCTGGGTGAAGACTGAGAGAACCCCCAGGGAGGCTGACCAATTAAGAAAAAACAAAGAAGAACAAAGCTTTGAATATATTATCCTCCGTATAGGGACCTGCTCACTGTCAGCAACTCTGAAATAAAAAAAACTTGTGGAACTTAGGAGCTGAATGTCTCTGCTAGAAAAGGAGGAAGCAGAAGGCAGGGTCATTTGGAGATGGAGTGTGATGGGAATTGAGTGCAGCATGGAGGAGGGTGAGGGTTTCTTGGGGTGAACATGCCAGCCCCTAGAGAGAGTTTAGTTCTCTGCCTCCCTACCCCCACCCCATCTCTCTGCCTCTCTTTTCAAGGGCAGAATAAACCTTCCCTTCAACACTTGTTCTCCAAGGACAGAAGAAAATGAAGAGCTCTGTGTTAGCCTAGGCAGGGGCCTGGCAGCAGAAGGGGAAGGGGACCAATAAGTCTCTCCCAAGTCCCTTAATGGGGCCTGGAATACACAGTAAATTGATAAGTTTGGGTTTGGGAAGCCAATTTCTTTCCCCCTGAAATTTTTGACAGGCAGATAGCATTGTCATAGCAATGACTTTAAGATGTCAGCATGTACCTATTTCCAGCCTGTATGGTAAGTGTGTCACTGCTACCTCAACTCCAGTTCAAAATTTGGTCTGTACCGAAAAGGGAGCCTGGATCACCCCCTACCTCCTTTCCTAACCCCCAGGAGGACAGCTGGGGTCCTCAAAGTACACAGCCAGGAAGTTGCTTGAAGAAGCAGTTAAGTATAGTGGGCGAAGCTTGGCTCTGGTATGAGACTTTTATTTTCTGTCCCAGCTCCATCCCTTTCTAGGGCAAAATTTTTTTAGCCTCTCTAAGCCTCATTTTCTTACTGTGCATATGGAAATGATAGTAGCACCAACTTCCCAGGGTTCTTATGCAGATTAAATGAGTTACAGAACGTAAGGTGTGCCAAACGGTGCCTGGTGCAAAGTAAATGCCTCAAAGAATGTTAGCTAGTAGTATTGCTTGCAGCTTAAATCTACTCTTTTACCCTGTATTGATAAAAATCTATAATATTTTTGTTCTAAGTACCTGTACAATACCTTGCACATAGCAGATGTTCATTAAAAGTTCAAATTGAACCTGGAAAGAAGTCAAACAAATTATGCTATAGTCTTTTTTTCCCCCCATCAACTTTATTAAGAATTTATGTACAATAAACTGCAGCCATTTACAGTGTCTGAGTCAGAGTTTTGGCAGTGTGTCCACCCTGAAGCCATCACCACAGTCAAGATACGGAACATTTCTATCACCCCCAAAAGACTCCTTGTACCCTTTGCAGTCCAAATCTTCACTGCCTACAGCCCCGGGAGCCAGTGATCTGCTTTCTGTCACCACAGATTAGATTACATTTTATATAAATGGGATCACAGAGAATGCATTCATTAGTGTCTGACTACTTTGACTCAGCACAGTGATTTTAAGATTCATCCATATGGGGTGTCTCAGCAGTTCATCACTCTTTATTGCTGAGTAGTATTTCATGGTATATGGCTATACCACGTTTTGTTTACTCACCAATTGATGAACATTTATGTTGTTTCCACGTTTTAGAAATTATGAAGAAAGCTTCTATGAATGTTGTTGAACAAGTCTTTGTGGAGGCGTTTTCATTTCTCTGGGGAAAATACCTAAGAGTGGAGCGATTGGGTCATGTGGCTGGTGTTTAACTTTTTAAGAAACTGTTTGGTAAACAGTTGTCCAAAACGGTTGTACCATTTTACATTCCTAGCGTCCCAGTATGAGAGTTCCGATTGTTTCACATCTTTGGCAACACTTACTATCAGTCTCTTAAATTTTGGCCATCCTTATGGATGTATAGTGGTATCTCGTTGAGATTGTAATTTCTGTTTTCATGATGACTAATAATGGGTATCTTTTCATGTGCTTATTGGCCATTTGTGTGTCTTCTGTAGTAAAATGTTCAAATCTTTTTCCGTTTAAAAAATAGTTTATCTTTTAAAATAGAATTATAAACATTCTAGATAATAATACAGTTTTGAACTGTATTTTAATATGTACAGGCCTTATATTCTTAAATTGAATATAAAGCCCTCCCCTACCACACACACACACACAAAAGACCTAGTCTGTTCACAATGACTTTTACAGCAATTAGGTACATGGTCCATCTCTCAGTAAGTACGTATTAAGTGAGTCTATTTAGGCCAGGCACTGTGGCTCACGCCTGTAATCCCAGCACTTTGGGAGGCCGAGATGGGCGGATCACTTGAGGTCAGGAGTTTGAGACCAGCCTAGCCAATATGGTGAAACCCCATCTCTACTAAAAATACAAAAAATAGCTGGGCGTGGTGGCACTTGCCTATAATCCCAGCTACTTTTGAGGTTGAGACAGGGGAATCACTTGAACCCAGGAGGTGGAGGTTGCAGTGAGCTGAGGTCACGCCACTGCACTCCAGGCTAGGCAACAGAGCGAGACTCCATCTCATAAAAAATAAATAAATAAATAAATAAGAGTATTTAATGTGTAAATAGAGGGTAAAATAGTAACAGAATAATTATTTTAGCTGAGAAAAAAAAAAAAAAACCACTGAATCTACCTTAGAAGTTTTATATAAGCGTGTTAGGTTTGGTAGGTAGTCTTGGTAGATAGGAGATGCTCTTCTAGTTCTGTGGAGAAGTGCCCTATAATTAAGATAATTCTTTTGTTTGTATTGTGTGTCCCCTTCTTGCTAGATTCCGCAATTAAATTTAAGAGGAAAATGTGCATAGAAAAACTTTTTTCTTTAATTGTAACAAGGATACCTACTGTATGTTCTCACTTACAAGTGGCAACTAAATGATGAGAACTAATGAACACAAGAGAACAACAGGCATTGGGGTCTACTTGAGAGGGGAAGGTGGGAGGAGAGAGAGGAGCAGAAAAAAATAACTAATGGGTACTGGGCTTAATACCTGGGTGATGAAATAATCTGCACAGCAAACCCCCATGACGTGAGTTTACCTATGTAACAAACCTTCACATGTATCCCCAAACCTAAAATAAACATTTAAAAAACTAAATAAAAAGAAGGAGGAAACATAAATGTAACAAGGAGCCATTTGCATGCTTCCAAAATTTTGCTAAGAATAGCCAAAGCACTGGATGCCCCCCTTTTAAAAAATTTTGTGGTGAAGATCCCCAACCTTGACCTCGTTCCATTCCCATTCCATCTAATTTGGCAGTTTTGTTGTTGTTTGGCTCCTGACTTCTCTAACTCCCTAAGAAGAAATTGTCTCAAGTAAAATTTAGAGACTGGGAAACAAAAGCTTAGGAAGGTCATAGGTTTACCTAAAAGGATCGACTGAGGGACCTTGTTTTGGAGAAGATGAGGATCCTTGGCTCCCAGAATCTGTTCAGAAATCTTTCCAGCTGAAAGCCAGTTTCTTAACTACATATGTTTCAAAATCCAAAAATGCAAAATATAAGTTTACTAATGATTTCACAAATGTCCTAGGCCTACTACTAGATTTCGTGGGTGCCGCTTATTTCATTTGACATGTGTTCATTTTATTGCCAAAAGCTTCAGACTGAACTTCAGTTGAGTTGCTGCCTCCATGTTGGCGGTAGTCAGATGATTTCTCTGTGTTCTGGTTGGGACTGAGCAGACCACAGCCACTCAAGGATCCCTTGAGAGCTGCGAGTGTTCTTTTTGCTTTGAGGATGTGCCGTGAACGGAAGCCAAATACTAATAGACAGGACATCCTGTGATTCCCTTAGTTTACGATGGCCAAGGTTGTTTGGGATTTTTTTTTTTTTTTAATAAGATGATTACTTGCTTTTTTTCCTGTTAACAAGGGAGCCCAGATGATGATGTCCATTTGGCTTTTAGGACTCTAACTAGCAAACAACTAAGCCCCTGCAAAATCACGTGAAGACATTGGAAAATCTTTTTATGTAAGACAGAGATGATTTGGTCATAGTTCGCAATGAAGTGACCGTCAGTTCTGTTGGCTTGAAATAATAATGAACCAAAGAGGGGAAATGACCAAAGTAGAAGTTGAAATTAGGCATGTTGAAATAAAATTCTGAAATCTAGTATACTGTGGTATACCTGTACACTTAAGTATTATGCAAATATTACATGTGAAGAAAATATGAAAAAGTTCACAAATGTAAAAATGTTAACAGAAGCAAGATGATTATTACAAACGTGTATATGGATTATATTAGTTTTCCAGGGCTCCCATAACAAATTACCACAAACCGGGTGGTTTAAAATTGGTCCTCTCACAGTTGTGATGTGGGAGGCTAGAAGTGTAAAATCAAGGTGTTAGTAAGGTCGTGCTCCCTCCAAGAGCTTTGGGAGACCCTTCCTTGTCTTTTCCGGCATCTGTTGGCCCCTGTGTGCTCCTTGGCTTGTAGCTTCGTCACGCCCATCTCTGCCTTTCATGATCATGTGGCCTTCTTCATCTGTGCTTTTTACATGGTCGTCTTTTAAGGAACCAGTCATTGGATTTAGGGCCCATCCTAATCTGGTATATCCTCACCTTAACTAATTATATCTGCAAAGACCTTTCTCCAAATAAAGTCATAATCTGAGGTTCCAGGTGGATATGAATCTTACGGGGGACACTATTCAGTTCTCTGTGTGTGTGTGTGTGTGTGTGTGTGTGTGTGTGTGTATGTGTATACATATGAACCCATTTTTATAAATGACTATATGTGTGAAACACATACACACATGTACCCTCCACTAGACACACATAAAAGATGTTTAGGGCCAGATGTGGTGTCTCACGCCTGTAATCCCAGCACTTTGGGAGGCTGAGGTGGGAGGATCACATGGTCAGGAGTTCGAGAGCAGCCAGCCTGGCCAACGTGGTG
Source organism: Rhinopithecus roxellana (assembly GCF_007565055.1). Classification (NCBI taxonomy): domain Eukaryota; kingdom Metazoa; phylum Chordata; class Mammalia; order Primates; family Cercopithecidae; genus Rhinopithecus; species Rhinopithecus roxellana. The sequence continues at coordinate 16,018,387 of NC_044569.1, forward strand.
AAACCTTGTTTCTACTAAGAATACAAAAATTAGCCGGGTGTGGTGGCATGAGCCTGTAATCCTAGCTACTGGGGAGGCTGGGGCAGGAGAATTGCTTAAACCCAGGAGGCAGAAGTGGCAGTGAGCTGAGATCATGCAACTGCACCCCAGCCTGGGTGACACAGCAAGACTCTGTAAAAAAAATGGTGTTTAGGAAGATATGAATATGAGTGTTATAACTGGGTGATGGGACAGTGGAAATTTTAATTTTATTTTTTATCTGTATTTTCTGCATTAGTGAAAATGGACAGATTTTTTTAATAGAAAAATCTGGCCTTTTGAATAAACAGTAGCACTTTGACATCTTAAAAAATTGTAGATTTTTATTTTTACTAGCATCCTACTTTAAGTTTGTTGTTCCTTTGCCTCATCAAACTTTAATGAAATATTTTAACTTTAACTTTAAATAATTAATCCTTTGTAGCGTGTATACATATATAAATATATAATGAATCCATTAATATATTTGTGATATTAAATGTTTATTATGCTTATTATTATAACAATAACTAAAGCCGAAATATGCAAAGTAAAATAGGTCTTTGAGACATTGAATCAACCAGTGTGATTGTCAGGTTTTTGATTTAGGTTTGGAAAGCCAAAAAAAAAGAAAATAAAATTTATAATTCTTAGTCAGTTGCTGAACTCAAACCTTTTTTTCCTTAAAAATGTTTTTAAAGTCTAAATTAACCCTAGGAACCTAGAAACTCGGTATGGAAGCAGGATGGGGAGGCATTTTACCAAATGTTTAAATTTCATCTGTTCAAATTGGCTCAAACACTGGGTAACTTTTAACATATGTATCTACTCTAGAACTGACTTCATCCACTGACCCTTCTTATTTAGACATTTTTGCCTATAGTAACATCTCTAGTTATTTAGTCAAAAAGTTTGCTAGGTCTTGTGGTCATTTCCTTTTTCTTAATTATCTTTGAATGCTTGTTAACTAATTGTTACTGTTCTGTCTTTATCCCAAGTTTAACAAAACATTCTCAATTCAGTAGTGACCCCATCCCTAACATTTGTTAAACTGCTGCAGTATACTGTATTAAAAATTTTGTCCTTTGCTCCCATAAGTCCTCATAGCATAGCACTGCAGAATCTAAAGAGGAGACTGCAGTTCCAAAAGCTTCCCTGCTTCCACTGTCCTTCCCAAACCCATGGTCTTACCATGTATCTGCCCCTCTGATTTTTTTTTTTTTTTTTTTTTTTGAGACAGAGTTTCACTCTTGTTGCCCAGGCTGGTGTGCAGTGACACGATAGCGGCTCACTGCAGCCTCCACGCCCCCCCCACCCTGGTTCAAGTGATTGTCCTGCCTCAGCCTCCCGAGTAACTGGGATTACAGGCGCGTGCCAACACGTCTGGCTAATTTTTGTATTTTTAGTAGAGATGGGGTTTCTCCACGATGGCCAGGCTGGTCTCAAACTCCTGACCTCAGGTGATCCATCCACCTCGGCCTCCTAAAGCGCTAGGATTACAGGCATGAGCCACCACGCCCTCTGTTATTTCTATACCTGATTTGGTTTGAACATGGCACAATTTTTATCTACTTTTTACCGGAATGCTCAGTTTCTATATGTCCCTTTGAAAATTGTAGTGATACTACACCGATGCTAGAAATGTAACTTTACTTTTGACCTGTGACAAGGTAGTAGAGAAGGAGAGCAGAGATACTGTAAGGAGTGTTTGTGTTTGTGTGTGTGTGTGTGTGTAAACTGATTTTTGTCAGGGGCTGCTAGGTACTTCTAATGCAAAAGTCTGTCAGTTCATTCTTCATTCCAGTAAATAAATGGAGATGTTTATTGATATAAAAAATTCTTCTGTTCCATATACAATATATACAATAATGGTATCTGGTTGCCCAAATGAGAGTACCAGAAGAACAGGGAAGGGAAAAGAAGGATGAACTCTGATCCTGGGGTGGAATTTTAAGAAGATATAAGGAAATGCATTCTCTGGCTGAAATGAGAGAATCATTTCACGCGGGAAAAGAAGTGTTGGGGACAGTGCACTAGGGAGCTGGTAGTGAAATGGTGCTCCTAGTTTTGGTAGTATTTCCGCACTGCTCCACCAACTTATCGTTTGTCTTAGCTCAGCTGTAGCAATGACCAAAATTTCCATTTGCTACTTCCTCATAAAGTGCAGGAGGGAGCCTGTCTTGTATGTAATTCGCAGTTTCTTCTCTGGGGTTGGAGCATGGGTTTGATGTAGAGGCAGATCAGTACCTTGCCAACTGAACCCAAAGAGGTAAGTTTAATATTGTGCTATTTCCCAATGTGAAGTTTTCAATTTTGATTCTGTGCCAGAGTCTACTATGGAAATAATTAAGAAGAGTAGATAAGCACAAATACGGTTGAGGGCATAAGGATGTCTTTTGGAGTCAGAGTCACTGGAATATTGTTTGCCACTGGCCTGTACTTCCCTCAGCCTGTTAATAGGCTTAATTTTATTGTTACTTCATTTTCCATTTTCATTTCTAAATGTTCTCATGAGTTTAAAACTCAGTTTTACCATAATGTAAATACAGACCTTTGGACAGGCACCAGTCGCTAAGAGTAGAATAGTGAGAGGTTTGCCTATTTTTTTTTTAAGAAATAGATTTTTCTAAACACATAGTCAAGATACCAATCTGAAGTCTTTCATTAGCTTTGAAAAAATTATAAGCAGTATAATGTACATGGTCTCTGTCCATTTTGACTAATTTACCACGAAAAGCAAATTGAGAGACTTGAACTCCAAATCTGTAGTGACTAGAAATGTGCGATATGATGATTCCTACGATATTAACATAGTGTATATGTTACAGCTGGCAGCTTTGCCAGCCAAAAAAATCATTCCCAGCGATAAACTGAGGAACTAGCCACCCAGATCTCTACATTTTGAGCTTTTCTTCACAGAACTTAAAATCATCTTGGTTAAAGTGAAAATGTAAAATGAGGTCTTGGTAGAATTTAAAAAGACAAAATGGCTTTCTTAAAGACCACAATTGTGTCCTCACTTGGAATTCATTTTTCTTCCTGCTTAATCTCGTGACATAAACACAGGAGCAAGGAGAGTCTTAATTAAAAGCAAGAATCCTAGAATTCGTCCTAGGTCCAAATCCCTGCTCTGCCACTTAATAATTGTGACTAGACAAGTTACTAAACCTCTCTGAGTCTGTATCTTTTCCTACATAACATAAAAGCAGCAGCGATCACATGGCATTGTTGCAAAGATTAAACGAGAAAATTCCTGTTTTACTCTTTCATTAGGCATGTGGAAAGTTTTCAGTAAATATTAGTTATTGTAACTTGTAATCTAGTTCCCCTGCTTTACTTGTGAAGAAAAGGAGAGCCCGAAGAGTTGAGACACGTGCCCATTTATCCAACTGGTTGATAGTTTTGGAACTAGAAGCTGGTGACCTTGATGCCTAGGAAACAGAGCTCTCATTAAGCTGCAGTGCAGCTAGGGAGCTTTTGGTATGTGTGTTCCAGACATTTCTCTACTCACCTTAAAAAAAAAATACATAGAAGACAGGGTCCTTTAGTTCACTCAGCCCCAGTCTGTTCCTAGCCATCTCACATAGCACTAGGGGCACGTATTGATAATTGCCTTTTGTATGATTTGGGGTAGCTTTGTTTGCATTCATTCAGCATTTATTTATTGTGTACCTACTGTGTGCCACACACAGTTCCAGACACAGGAGATACAGCTGTAAACAAAACATATTCTGTCAAGTTTCTGCCTTCATAGAGCTTACATCCTGGGGGCAAGAGGAGTGGACAAATGGTAAACAAGCAAGATAATTACCAATGGTGTTAGTATCACCGAGGGCAGAGTAGAAAGATGTGGGAGTAACTGGAAGCAGCCACTTCGGAGGTGGGCATGGAGGGCTCACTGGGGAGTTGACATTTGAGCCGAACCTGAAGCATGAGATGCAGCCTACCCTGCCAAGTGCCGGAACGAGCTGCTCTTCCGTTGCATAAAGTCTTGAGCCCCATTTATCCCTAAGGATGAAACTTGAGGCTGTGGTCTGTCATTTGTTTCTTATTATGAGAAGGTTTAGAAAAAACAGACACCGAAGTACCTGAGAAGGAACTAGCACCACCAAGAGTACAAGAGAGCTCAGAACCAGGAGGTGGGGACCAGTCCTACAAAATGTGTGCACCACAGGACTTTGCCTAGTGGCAGCATCATGGCCGCATACACTTCTGCTATATCACATGCACCTAATTTTATGCAGTGGACTAACAATGGAGCATGACCACCCACTATGGTACCAGCAGCACCCATGTCCTGAAAGGTTGACCCAGGGTCCTGCTGGTTGGGGGCAGTGTGGGCGACTGGAAATGACTTGGGATCATGGGAGAGAGCTAAGGTCAGGGTAAGAGGGAACGAGGCCAAGTAGGGCTGGGAAAGTAAACAGAAGGCGTATGGTCAAGAAGGAGTGGATGTGCTGGGAGCTGAGTTGGCGGGGGAGGGGGTGCTGAGAAAATTTGGTGCCCTGAGGAGACCAGCCAAGCCCTGTGGCATGGGAATGAGCTCTGGGTCATTGAAATTATTTTCAGAGCATGGACAAAGCCACCCACTGCTAGAAACAGATGGACATTTAGGCAAATGTAATCAGCTGCATTTCTAACCATATGAAGAAGCGTATGTCTATGTGGGGCAGGGAGGGCTTAGCCTTTTACTCTCTCATTGTACATGTCAAGTTTCATTCATATCCATGGGCATTATGAATGCCATAAAGAACTTTTTTAGAATTCCAAAATTTTGTCATACTCTGGGTAAGAGCCAAATTTTCAAGTCATTTCAGGGCTGTAGCTATTGACTTGTTAAGTCTGAGTTTAGAAAACCAAACAAAAATCCACCCGTATATACTGTTTTGAAAGTTTGTCTTTTTTTGTTTAGTTACTGTAGGGTGGCTAGCCAAACTAAGCTTTGTATGCAAGGAGCTGCCTAATGAATGGTAGTGGATGAGGTTAATGCAGATAAATAACAATGAGGCTGTTAAAAATGGAGTTGATTTTCAAGGTGACTCATGGAATGCCCTATGGTAGGCAGTTGGAGATATCTGCCTTTTAATGATACTGGTTTTTTTTTAAATTGTATGTGGAATACTTGGTGATATGGCAAGAAAGAGCTTAATCTCCATGTTGAAAAGTAATCGTTAATGGTAAAAGGGATGGGCACCCTGAAATAGGGTATTATTTTTCTGTTCATTCTCTCTCAGAGGTGGCAGTTATTAGCTGGCATTAGGAGTTCTGATTGTCAGACTAAATGGAACTTTGTACGCACATTTAAAGCATTATCATTAAGCAGTGACTGATAATGAAGAGCACATTCATATTGGAATGATAGGCCACCTGGAAAAGCCTGCGGTAGGGAACAGGCACCTCTGATAAAACTCCACATTTATCTCATCTTCCTCTAAACAGCATAGTTTTCAACATTCTTACACTGGTTTTCTTCACTAGTTCACGACCATCAGTGTCTGATTTTGAGGAAAGAAAATAGTATATTTCAGTGTCTATATTTTAATGAAGTATGTGTATGTTGTCATTATGGACAGTGTCCTGATGTTTCTCCATCATCCTTATGTGAAGTCAGTTCCGCGCTCACACCCCTGCCACATGGAGAGGCCTGCCCGCAGGGAGGATCTGTGCCTGGAGGAGTTGGTCTTGCATTGTCTGTCTAATCCCATCACAGTCATAGAGTAAAAATAAAATATGTGCAGGTCTGCCCACAGCAGCTGTGTGTGCTATTACCTGGAGACAATAAATGACTTCCTAAATTCCATTGCAGCCCTAGAATCCATGCATATGGCAGTTAGTCCACAAGTTAAACAGAAGCTTTACTGCCCAGTTTTAGGCAAAACTCCATAGTTCCTGTAATCTCTCTCCAGATTTTATCCTGTCAAGGTTTTTCTTTCAAAGACACCCTCTTTGACTCCCTCTTTGCTCCATCCTGATCTCCCTCCTCAAACAAATACTTTCTCTGTGCCCACATTGCAGGTCACAAATAAAGAGAAAGTGATGAATCTAGAATGATCTGGTGATATTCTTTCCTTGGGTGAAATGTTTAAATCCTGCCTCTCGAGGTATTGAGCCTAGAGAATGAATTATGCGCAGATGAAAAGCAGGATGTTTCTGGTTCAGGAGACACATTTACACTGGCCCTCCCTATGGAAGCCAGTTCATTATTAGGGGAGGCTGTGGGAGATTTAACATCAGCCTTTTGTGGTGAGGACGCTGGGAAGGAGGCACACAGGCAGGATCTGTGTCATGACAAGGCTTTTCAGAGGAAAAGACATTTGAGGGGATGTCTGTGATGAGACTGAATTTCTTCATTCCCCTCCGGAGGATAACATATATTCTAATGCAGAAGTAGTCTTCGAGAAAAACTTTTGAGGTTTCTTCCTTTGGCTAAGTATTTAATCTGTTGGCATGAATGTACAGTTTGCAGGTTATTTTAGAAAGATGCCACTTCTAAGAGAAGAAAATATTGGTGATTGATAAATCTCTTTTAAAATTCTTATAATATTTGCAGATACTTGGAAATGTTTACAAAACGGCTATTTCTGTTAGAATAATACAAAATTCTTCTAAGTAAAAAGTCTTCTTTACAAGTGCATTTGAAATAATGCACCTCACTTTACCTGGTATGTTGGAACAGGCCAACTTTGAGAATCTTAAAACCTTTAACCAGGGAACAACTCTGTGAAATGAGAATTGACAGTGTGGCCTTGACCTAGACCAAGCAAAAGTCCAATGACTGGCAAAGAAAGGCATTCTTTTGGATCACAGGTCCTTCTCCCCTGTTGGCATGTGTAGAAACATTTTGAAAGGATCTCAGACACCTGGTTAGTTGGACTTCATTTCCAAAGAAGCATCGATATTTCTAACCATTACCTTAATAAACCACTTTGGTTACAAGAAATTCAGAAATCATTATATGCTCAAGCCCAAAGAAATAAGTTTCTTAGGTGAAAGAAAAATATACTTTTTTCTTTGTATCTCTCTTGTTGTCTGCTCATTGTTTCATTTGCATGAAACTGGGTGAAGAGTGCACTGCATGTATTTACCCTAAACTGTTGGTAGTGGATTACTTTCCCCAGTGATGGGAGAACATGTTGAAAATAGAGATTGTTATGAGAGAAAAGAAAGACAGTTACACATATCACAAATATGAGTATGGTTGTCACTGCCACATGTGTGAACAGAGTACATTGGTATGTGGTGGGTTGAACTTTCAGAACATTTTATATTGAACATGAAGTTTCCAGTTGAATGTGGACTCCTTTAAGGAGTGACATAAAGAAGGTAACTTTAAAAAGAAGAAGAAGAAGGTAGCTTAAATTTAAAAGGCCCTTTAAAGGCTCAGCCTCCAAGTGAGTTTGGTGTAAGTAAATCCAGGCCAAACAGGGTCTCCTTACAGAGCAGCAGATAGCAGTCAACCACTTATGGAGGCTGTTCTTCTGCAGATGAGCATGCCTAAATTTGGGAATTTTGATGAACTCAGACTTTAGATGATATAAAAATGAAAAAATCAGGCTGGGTACTGTGGCTAACACCTGTAATCCCAGCACTTTAAGAGCCCAAGTCGGAAGGATTGCTTTTTGAGCCCAGGAGTTCAAGATTAGCCTGTGCAACATTGTAAGACCCTTGTCTCTACAAAAAAATGAAAAGTAAGCCGGGAGTGGTGGCACATGCCTGTAGTCCCAGCTACTTGAGAGGCTAAGAGGATTGCTTTAGCTCAGGAGATTGAGCCTGCAGTGAGCTGTGATGGCACCACTGCACTCCAGCCTAGACAGCAGAGTGAGACCCTGTCTCTTTAAAAAATAAAAATAAAAAAATAAAAAAATAAATAATCTGTCCAGTGTATTGGTTCACACCTGTGGTCCTGGCTACTCAGGGATGCTGATACAGTAGGATTGCATGAGCCCAGGAGGCAGAGGTTGTTGTGAGCCAAGATCTCACCACTGCATTCCAGCCTGGACTGCACTCCAGCCTGAACAACAGAGCAAAATCTCGTCTCAAAAAAAAAAAAAAAAAAAAAAAATCAAAATAGGTTTCACATTAGACCCTTTTCCTTACAGCCACACATGCCAAATGGGACCAGAGCCAGATCCTGGGACAACAATTGGCCTATCATTAACCCTGCTGGAAAAAATATACATATATGTGTATATACTGTTTTGTCCTCCAAAATGAGGGATCGATGAAAGTGCGAAAAGAGAAAATGAGGACAGGCAGCCCCCTCCCCTGAAGTATGGCTGATAGTGTGTTTGCAAGGGGTGAGGCAGGGCAGAGAGACAAAATGAATTACATAAGAAGAAATTATTTCAGTTAACATTCATAATGCTAGCTAGGATGTTTTATATATTTGCTTAATTTGAAAGAGCCACTTCTCTGGAATAATTCACAAACCTTGCCAAATTTGTTCTTGGACAAAATTGTTGAATATTTTGTAGTTAAATTTTATGTGCTGAACTGGTAAAGGTAGTAGAATTCATAGTTTCCTCAGTAGGCTAACTCAGGTCTCATTGACCCACGTAAAACTCCATTTGTTTTGGTAAGCAGAAATGCAGTGTCTAATGTGTCTGATTCAATCACTGCTGCAGAGCATAACATTGCTGTACCTCTCCACCCAACACCACCGCCAAATACTGAATAAAGGATGAAACTGAGCAAAATCTACACATTGGCCGTTAGCCAGAGGCTGTCCTTTTTCTAAAGTCGTGTGTATCAGTGGTCACTATCCACAGACAAGCTAGAGTCGTGACTTTGCCTGATAGAGGTCTGAAGGGATTTGTGTGTGTGTGTGTGTGTGTGCGTATTTTTCTCTCTCTTTTTGCAAAACAAAAGAAAAAACCAGCTGGGTGCGGTGGCTCACGCCTGTAATCCCAGCACTTTGGGAGGCCGAGGCGGGCAGATTGCCTGAGGTCAGGAGTTCCAGACCAGTCTGGAGAACATGGTGAAACCCCGTCTCTACTAAAACATACCAAAAAAATTAGCTGGGCATGGTGGCACGTGCCTGCAATCCCAGCTATTTGGGAGGCTGAGGCAGGGGAATTGCTTGACCAGGGAGGTGGAGGTTGCAGTGAGCTGAGATCGTGCCACTGCACTCCAGCCTGGGCGACAGAGCAAGACTGTCTCAAAAAAAAAAAAACCTTATTCCCACCTTCCCAGAAAGACATTCTAACATTCATGTAACAAGTGTATAAATGTATTGTGATTATTAGTTTATTTTGAAGTAGGGGCAATAAATGCAAATTTGTTTTAAAATAAAATTTAAATACAATATTAAAGTATGGTGACCCAAGGACTACAGTGCTAGGAAAGTGTTCTTGCCTTGTCTCCTACTTGCTGAGGTGTTGCACTGACCAGATGTTTTGTTTTTGTTTTTGTTTTTGTTTTGTTTTGAGAGGGAGTCTCACTCTCTCACCCAGGCTGGAGTGCAGTAGCCCAATCTCAACTCACTGCAACCTCTGCCTCCTGGGTTCAAGCGATTCTCCTGCCTTAGCCTCCCTAGTAGCTGAGACTACAGGCGCATGCCACCACACCCAGCTAATTTTTATATTTTTAGTAGAGACAGGGTTTCGCCATGTGGGCCAGGCCGGTCTCGAACTCCTGACCTCAGGTGATCCACCCACCTCGGCCTCTGAAAGTGCTGGATAACAGGCATGAGCCACCGCACCCGGCTTGCACTGACCAGATCTTAAACAACAGTGATCTGGTTGAGATTCCAATTGAAAGCCACAAAGTGGGAGACAGTGCTTTGACTTTCTCCTTTGCAAGGACGAGACAGAGAGATGCTCGTGTCCTAGAGGCCATATGGCAAGTCACCTAAGAATAAAATGTTGTTTCCATGTAAAAGACATGCTGAAGATCCAAACATGAGAATAAACCCTGCAAGTGAGTTGCTCCTTGTTCTGTAATAATTAGTATAACCTTACCTTTCACAACCGTTTATCTTTCTTGACTGAGTCTTTGGGAAGTACTCCATTAATTAAAAATTAGCCTTTGAATTGTATAATTCCTACCTTCCATAGGATGTTGATGGAATTGGTAATATCCCTAAGGACTAGCAGTCCTGGATTGAAGTTTGTGTCCACGTTTGTGGCTAAGGGAAGAGTATGATTCCTGCCCTGCTTTCCTCCCAGGATTCTTCCAAGGGTCAATAGAACCGCTCTATCTGTAAAAAGATATAAAATTCCCTTGTGTTATCCACGCAGCATTTCTGCAGACTAGGTAGGGACAAGTACTTTTATCTTTATATTGTCATGTAGATTGAGACCCCAGAAATCATAATGAAATCTTAGGATTTTAGAATGTATCCAACTAGGGACTAGAACAATTTAATACTCTCTCACCTGAGTTTAACATTTGGAAAAAATATATAAATGTTCTTCCATGAATGTTTTAGCCACTTGTATCATTTAGGTTTGACTATATGGAAAGCACACCTGTAGAAAAAGCAGGAGCTGAAAGAATTGGGAAGGCAAAAGGGTGAATGGTAGTGCAGGAATACAATCCTTTTTCCACTTTGGCTGACACTTGACTTGCGGGAGATTCAGGACAGTTCCCCTTCCAGGGAAAGTGAGTCTAGACTAAGAACTCTCAGGCCTAAAATCAGAAGAGCTGGCTTGTTTGGATTGGGGGCAAACAATGGGAACAAAGACAGCCACAGAGTGAAGTGGGTTTAGAAGTACCTTGCTGTAATTTGGAAAGGGGAAGATCGATTATAAGAATATTCCCATCATGCAGGGATGTTAAATAGAAATTAACTATATTGATTTCATTGCTATTAATTTGAAATAGGTATTTAAGTCTACTCATTTAATGTGTTATTTTATTTCTCACCTTCACTAGTTCATTTAATCTGTCTTCTAAACCAGTTATCCGTGGGTCCCTTAACACATGGTGGCCCCTACTGCAGGGCTTGTGGGGACTACAGCTGTGTTGGCTAGCGAGGGGGCATGGTGGAGATTTGAGTGATGTGCCTGGTAACTAAGTACCCAGAATTGTTCTAAAGCCCAGGTCTGGTGCTGTTTTCATTGTTTACCTGATCATCTTAATGAACTACTTGAAGACAGATAGTGCCTTGACTTGCCTTTGTGAGCTGAATGTCTGTTTACATTATGAAAGGACAATTGTTGTCCTTAAGTGAATGTTATCAACAAAGACTTGGAGGAAAGTGTGATTTATTGACAAACTGCAGCAAATGACTTGCTTCCTTATTCATATGGATTTTTAAAAAGATGTCATTACTCTTCTACCTGTACTTCTGTTGTATATTACTTTCTCTTATGTAGCCACAGAACATTTTTACTGACTTGCGTATGGGTTATTTTTCTAAAACACAGATCTGTTTGTGTCTTCTCTGCTTTGCATTTAGATTTTTTTTAATCATCTGGGTTAAAAATTTCATCTCAATTTGGTTTGGTGCCATCTAGCATAACCCTGAGCCTCGACACCATATCCTTCCTCAGTACATTGCCTGGTAATGCAGAAGCTTTCCATTACCGCCTGAAGAAGAAACCACTAGAAAAGCCCATCAGCTGCCAAAAGTTATGCCAGTATATTATAATTTCATCAGTCCAAAATATTTTAAATTTTGAATTCTTTACCCTTACTAAGATTATACATAATTTGCATAGGTGATTTTAAAAATTGACTAGATTTAAAAAGCAAATGGTTTTGTTTAATAAATGATAGACTAAAGAAAACAGTGGAAGTTGTTAACCAAAAAGTAAAAAACCTTTAATAATGGTGTAGAAAGCAGTAATTATGGTCACACTATCTGAGATTCCAATGCTGTGGGATTTTTCAGATCTTTACAAGAAGACAATTTAGAGATAAGGGTGCTTCTGGGAATGGCGAGATAGATGTTTATTTTTACATTTATTTCTAGATAAAACCTTCGTTTAGCACTTTAAAGTAGAAAGCAGATTTTTATTGCTTTCGTGAGCATAAATAGGAACTCCAAGCACAACTATTTCATAAAATACAGATTTTTGTCTAAAACCTATATACTATAGATTTTGCTATTATATCTAGTCATGTTTAAAAATATTACTTCTGTATCTCTTAAATACCATTTTTCACTAAAAGGAATCAGGAATGCTTGGAGAAATTACTGGTTTTAGGTCGGAGGCAAGAAATATATAAGTTGGGCCTGGAACATATTGTCATATTGGAAAAGAAGAAGGTTATCAAAGACCACTAAGACTGTGTCAGAAGAACTCAGAAGCCAGCTTGAATAAGCTCTTGCAAGCTTTCGTCAATAAAGGTATAATGTAAATGGACTGAAACATGTCAAATATGTTTTAAGTCCGTGGATTCATAATTATACTTCAAAATATAAGAACAAAAACTTAGTTGGTCATGTTTGGGGAATATTAGGGAACTACTCATCACTTTGAAAACTGGCAAATAGAGAAAAAGAGTTAGGCACCTCTCCTGCCTTTCCTCGATGACCTGTATCTCAGGGTACCTCAGAGGGAATTTCTCTTTGTAGAATTATTCCAGCTAATAAATCAAGAATGAATAATAGAATATCACTTTGAAGTTGTAGTGAATTATTGGATCTAGGCAAATATCAGAGCTAACAATATCATGGAAGCAGGCAGTCAGAAGTTATAATTATATGCCTTCTGATGGAAGTTCAAAAATGCCATGAAATAGTCTGTTTGATGTAATTGTCATATACTGGCATAACCTTTGGCAGCTGATGGGCTTTTCTATTGGTTTCTTCTTCAGGCAGTAATGGAAAGCTTTTGCATTACCAAGCAGTGTACTGATGGCAGATTAGGTGTCAAAGCCCAGAGTTGTGCTTGATGGCATCAAATCTCCATCCCATTAGAACTTGAATAAGATCAAGGCTCTAGATGGAATTATCAGTCTGTAGGGATGCAGAGGACAGAGAAACATTTTAAACCACAGCAATGTGATACAATGAGAAAAATCCAGAATGTGGAAACTCTGTCAGACAACCCAGTTCCTTCAACAACTTTTTTTTTAAATTGCAAGGAAAGATTAGAAATAGAGAAGAAACTTATAAAGAAATTTAAAGAACATATCAAAGAATCATAATGTATGAACCTTATATGAATCCAGATTCAAGCAATCTGAAGTTAAATTTGAATTATAATATATTGAAATGCATATTTGATATAAGTAATTATTTTCATTTTTAGGTGTGATAATATTGTGCTTTTTTAAAAAAATATTTTTCAGAGACACACTGAAACACTTATAGGTGAAATTATGTGATGATTGGCACTTACTCCAAAATAATCTGGCTTGTAGGCTAGGATGGGATTGACACAAGGGGAATTGATAGGAGTATAAATCAAACAAGATGGTCAAGTATTGATAACTCTTGAATCCAAGGGGTAAACCTAACTGGTTTTTTATTCTCTTTTCTTCCCTTTCCATGTATTTGAAAGTTTCCAAAATAGAAATTAATACATAGCTATAATATATGCGTATACATATATACAATATATCAATATGTATATATTCCACAAACTAGGTAAAATTGCAAATTTTCATCCAGGTTTAAATATTTTTTTTAAATTATACTTTAAGTTCTAGGTTACATGTGCACAACGTGCAGGTTTGTTATATATGTATACATGCGCCATGTTGGTGTGCTGCACCCATCAACTCATCAGCACCCATCAACTCGTCATTTACATCAAGTATAACTCCCAATGCCATCCCTCCCCCCTCCCCCCTTCCCCCTCCTCACAATAGCCCCCGGTGTGTGATGTTCCCCTTCCCATATCCAAGTGATCTCATGTTGAATTCCCACCTATGAGTGAGAACATGCGGTGTTTGGTTTTCTGTTCTTGCGATAGTTTGCTGAGAATGATGGTTTCCAGCTGCATCCATGTCCCTACAAAGGACATGAACTCATCCTTTTTTATGGCTGCATAGTATTCCATGGTGTATATGTGCCACATTTTCTTAATCCAGGCTGTCACTGATGGACATTTGGGTTGATTCCAAGTCTTTGCTATTGTGAATAGTGCTGCAATAAACATGCGTGTGCATGTGTCTTTATAGCAGCATGATTTATAATCCTTTGGGTATATACCCAGTAATGGGATGGCTGGGTCATATGGTATTTCTAGTTCTAGATCCTTGAGGAAAATTTTCATCCAGGTTTAAATATTTTTAAAATAATCCTTTGTCACTACACACCTACTAGAATGGCCAAACCCCAAAACACTGATGTTTCCAAGTCTTTGTAGTGAGCGCTATGAAATAATGTATGAAACTAACAGATTACTCTGGTGTATACTGCCACAAACCTGGTAACTTTTTAATATCACACCTAGACTTACAGTCAAAAGGGAGACTCTGAATTGTGTTATGAATTAGGAATCTCAGAACCTGAAAAACATTTTATTTAATTGGAGAGATATAAAATGGTACTGCATGAAAAATATGTGATATTTAATAATTTTAATGCAAATATGTAAAATAGAAAAAGAAGCTAAAGGGCTTAGCCAGAGCAGGACTTTTACGTCCCTGGAGTCCTGCCAGGATCTTGACCTTGAATAGGTATCTTTTGTGTTTCTGAGTTAATTTCCTTGTTGGTAAATAAACTTCTTTGGTTTTTTTCTAGTTGGGGAATGGCAGTCAATGTGTATTCTACCTCGATAACCCAAGAGACTATGAGCAGACATGACATCATTGCATGGGTTAATGACATAGTATCTTTAAACTACACAAAAGTGGAACAGCTTTGTTCAGGTAAGACATATTCTTTTAAGTGTTTACCTAAATGTTTACAGTCTGTCATGTGGAATGTGATTTTATGAACCACAGCTGCTATATTTTGGGTCAGAAAAAGTATATATTCTATTGGCATGTAATTAAAGGGGGAAAAACTCAGATATAACTAAAGGACATATTGGGAAAAGTGTTTATGAGCATCCAGGAGCACAAGCAGAGCCATGCGGACACATATTGGAAAGGTCTCTTGCTTGAGCTTTGCAATGCCTCTCACTGGCTCCTAACCTCTTCTCTGTCATCCCGTCTGCCATCACACTTGCCTCCTGAAAACACCAATTGGTTCTTACAACACTCCTCCTTTAAAACCTCCAGGGCTCCGCATTGTCCTCATACAGGATAAACTTCAAACTCTCTTCGTAGACTAATGAAGTCCTTATTAGTCTCCATTCCACCCTCCACATCTCTCTCCCTTATACCTCAGACCCACAAAATAATCTTTGTTCCCTAAAGACTCTTTCCCTTGTGTATCCCATAGCTTTTTTCATGGTTCCTTTGCTGAGGTCTTTCCCCTTCTTTTCATTTGTGGGAAAATCTTGCTAACACTTTCAAATCTGGCTCACCTGCCACCTGCTCTGGGAAGCATTTCCCGGCCTCCCAGGCTCCGTGGTGTTCCTGAAACACTGTGCTCATCCTACAGAATGACACTTGCCACGCCGTGTTAGGATGTCTAGCTCCTCCTAGCCCTGAAGGTGCTGAGAATCCTTGAGGACAGGACTGCATTTTGTTCTTTGTTGAATGCCTGTAGTTGCTTCTACTTGGTATGAGGTAGGTCTGCAAGGAATATATATTGAGTTAAACTTGTTTAAAAAATAAAAATATTTGACTTCAATGAGAAATTAGGAGGATGTTTTAAAAAGTGTGCTGCTAGGCCGGGTGTTGGTGACTTACACCTGTAATCCTAGCACTTTGGGAGGCCAAAATGGAAGGATCACTTGAGCCCAGAGTTCGAGGCTGTGGTGAGCTATGACTGTGCCACTGCATAACAGCCTAGGTGACACAGTGAGACCCTGTCTCTTAAACAGAACAAAACAAAAAATATGCTGCTGGTAAATTAATCCATTCTTAGGTCTGAGTATTTATGAAAGAAATAAGCAGTCCTTCTTTGGAAACAGGGAATGTTTCCTTCCAGTAAACAAATAGATAAGAGATTTCTTCTTTCCCTTTGGCTTCAACATGAAAATGGTATTAGAAAATAGAAAATACCACTTAAATGTATTTGTGTGAAATTTCATGAGTCAGAATAGATATGAAGAAGTCAACATTGCTCTTTTTGCCAGAGGGTCAAGTAAAAAGATTTTATACAGTGCAGTTAGAATTTCAAAAGCCCCCAGTAGTCACTTTCAGATGTTGTCTGAGTCCAACACCCACCAGTGTAAATATTCTCCCTTCACCAGGTCTGGATTTAATCAGAATACTCCTAGAGAACTAACTTTGAGTATGATTGACATCTCTTTCCCTGTGATCATTTTTCCCACGAGGATGACGGTAAGGTTGGCCAGAACTTAGGCGTTGCCTCACCCACAAATCTATGCGTAGGTCTCAGACATGAAGTCTTGTGATTTATGAGGTCAGTAGTGGATGCTAGCTAACTACTTCTTTGCCCTTCAATACAAGATGGAGAAAAGCTGACTTAGACTATGATGGTTATGTACCAGGCATATATATTGTTGATCTACTGAAGTGTCTTTAAAAGTTACTTTCGTAAACAACTTGTATTGCAGCTTATGCAACTTCAGATCTCTACATACCCAAATATTACTATGCTGTACTTGCTGTGCATTCTTGAGCTCTCTGATATTTTATTTTTAACTTGCTGCCGAAAAAGAAACCAAAAACAGTTTCTGTTATTAGCAGTCACTCTGTTGAAAGCGCATACCCCTTTGTATGTCGTTGTGAAATTGTCTATTTCTTCACGATGCCTAACGCATGGTTTTCCCTCAGAAATACTCATTTTGGAGATGAATGAACTGCGATTTGCAACTGCTAAGGGGCAAAGACAAAAATGTGTATCTTACCCACAAAGTGGGTATGTGTGCATTTGGATAAGGGAAACAAGGTTGGTTATCAAGAAAAAGAGACATAGGAAGGAAGGGGATAATGAAAAGGCTTCCAGAGAAAATCCCCAGGCATGAGTCTTAAATATTAAAGGAAACCATGAGGAACTTCCGATGCTGAAATACACTTGGAGAGTTTTTGGTAGCAAATGAAATAAGAGCAAATTGTAATTTTTAGATTCTGTAGTAAATGTATTTGTTTATAAGCAATATACATAATCTTTGCAGATCTTTAAAGTTTCTCATAAAGCAAATTCAACAAAATTTTAAGGGACGTTTGTAAAGGATTCATATATGGTTATCTTAAAGCATTTACAGCTTTTGTAGCTGTACTGCCATCAAGTGTGGCTTGATTTACAAACACAAAAGACCTGTAGAAGCAATTTTGATCACTATTTAACAGATACACATAATTACCATTAGGATAACTTACTAGTTGCCTAAAATTACAAGATTGATGGTTCAGAAGAATGAAGTAGATTTAAAGTTTTCTTTCTGCTCTGAAATACGTTTCTTGCTAGAAGAAAAAAGAAAAAGGAAGTTAATCTTCATAATAGAGAGACAGGTCTTTTATTTTAGGTAGCAGTTTTCTCAAGGTATAAACTATAGACTCTGTGCTTTTATAATTTCCTGGGGAACCGCTGAAAGAAAGCAGATGACCTAAATCAGTACCTCTGAGTGTAGCCTAGAAATCTGAGTTTAACAAGTACAAGTTTAAGTACTTCTGTGCCGCAGCCTAGAGCTTGCAGTACATTTTACCCTAAACCAATGAAAATGAGGTTAAATTATCCAAAACGTCCTTGGAAGTTTCCTTGTTCATAATTTAATCTGTGACTTTTGTCTTTAGCATTTAGGAGGAGGAAGCTATCTTTCTGTTTATTTATTTATGAAATTACTTATTTATACCCTTCATTGTTCTAGAAAATATTTAAGGCAGCGAGGACAGTGCTATTAGGATAGGAACAAAGCCAAGTATTGTTGACTTAAGTGACTTATATTCCTCATACTTATGAGTAGTCAGATTTCTTAGGTAATATTTTTCTTCAATGTTTATTTTAATTTTTTTAGTTTTCTGTGTGGGATTTTATTTTAGCAGTATGCCCAGGAAAAACATACACGAAATACTTTCTCATATTTAAAATGATTTAAAATTTCAACATCATTTCTTACTGTCTTTCCTGAAGACTTATGCTCCAATCCTGGTGGTTCCCAGTTTGAATTTTTTTCCTATTGCATTATTTCCTATTTCTGTTTTTAAAATTTTCCAGCTAAGAGATCTCCCTCCAGCTCGATATTAAAACTAACACCAGCTTTTCTTTAATTCATGAAGAGCTAAAAGATTGCCTCACATTGGTGTTGTGTTTTACTTAGTATTTTCTGCCTTTATATAACATCTAATTTGTTTCCATGTAGGCATTTTTAAAAGCTTTTTAAAGGAAAGATGGTGTGAGAAAGTAGAACCCTTGGAAATATGCTTGTAGTAAGTTACAAAACAATGAAAATGACTCACTGTTATCTCCTGTTTTTTTATCCCAAGAATATAACCTCATGAAAATTTTCTTTGAACCCTAAATCTGGGTCATATAATTATATGCATATCTGGTTTTCATTTATTTCTTGTGACAAACAGCTTTTAAGTTTCAAGTAAAAATGTGAGCTGTATAAATGGAGAGTGGGCTATTAATGAATGTGAATACTACCCATAATAATTCAGCAATCTGTTGCTCACCTAAATCTATTTTGAAATGAATAATTGCAGATTTTCCATGGTGGAGTGAGAAGGTTGAACCACATGTAATATCAGATTGGTTCAGCTTATAAATATTTTGTATTTTAATTCAATTGCTTTACAAAAGTTATAGGGCTTTGTGGGGGGTAATAGGGAATTTTGTGTGTGTGTGTTAGTACTAGCTCAAACTAATTTACTAAATCTTTTATAAGGTAGTGATGAGGGTGAATGGACAGCATGGTGCTAAAAATCTCTAAAAGCTTTAGCAACTTTAGATACCTTACTGGAGGTGATAGAGAAGAGGCGACTTAGAGGGGAAGAAAAGGAAATGGGGAGGGAGAAGTAGCATGGAGTGGGAGAAAGTGCGTCTTTTACTTCTTTTCCTCTCCCTCACTCCTCACCTCAAACCTCCTTTGAGACTTCTTTGTGACATTAATTTTCTGTGCCCTGATCTTCTGCCTTAGGCTAGAGCTAAGCAGCAAAGTCACTGGGTCTATTGCTGGGTCATCCTTGCTGCTTGGCAGACTGAGCACCTCCCTTGACTCCCATCCTCACAAGGCTGGTGCAGCCTGCGCTTTTCTCCCCGTGCACCTTCCCTCCCTCATCCCCACCCCTCCACTAGCTGAGCAGACACCTGCCTTGTGGCAAATGCTAGATACAGTCTGCATGTAGGGCTGGCACTGCCTGGACTGTCACTATATCCTGGACTGTCACTGTCTGTCACTGAGAGCTGTTATTTTCCTGAACATTTTAGTATTTAATAAAATGTCGTTTGAATTAAACCATTTTTAGATGGAAAATTGAGATATTTTCTTGACTTGCTTTAAAAACATGAAAGAGAAAAATGATCAGGATTTGATTCAGTTTCAATGTGTGCTTCACTAAATTGGTACAAGCTTTGTCTTGGATCAAGTCACTGGTATTTTGTTCCTCCAGGAGAGCTTCTGAATTTGGCTAATGATATTGCAGTCACATTTGCAATTCTGGTTACGTGATGGCTGTGTGAAAGGAGCTAGCATTCAGAGTACACTCTGGGATTCACACAGGTGTAGCCATCAGATGGCCCTGGTGTAGGTCCCAGGGCCTACCCTGACGGCCATCATTCCTGAGCCCAGCAGAGTGTTCTTTGTGACCATTTTTGGCCGCAGATTTGTGCCTGTTAAATAGGTTGATCCCAGCCTCATGTGTTGTCCCTGTGCCTCCTCTCTTCCATCCACAGAGACCTCTGTCAGGACAGGTTACTGATGAAATCAGCTCAGAGTCTAAATTTAGTAGGGCTTCTCTTACTGGCTCTCTGGTATTGAAACCAAGTAAGGATATTCTGTCAGTGTCTGTAAGCGTAAGAGTTTACTTAGCTTTATAAAATCATTGTTATTTGCTGTAAGAAAGTTAGATTATATTACTATTGTTAGGGAGATAATTGTAATATAATGAAATATTATTCATATTTGTGATATATTACATAGAGTCTTTTTGGTTTTTTTGATGAAGTTTTTTTCTCAAATTATTTGACTTATGCTAATTTTAAAAGTTTATATGGTCTCAGCATATCAACTAATTGGAGAAGAAGGGGACAAAAAAAAGAGTTGGATAATGGTGGGGAGGGGTCGAGCCTCATGATCAGTTGCTTCAGGCAGTAATATGTGGTAATATACTCTATTGTCTCCACTAATGCACTGGTTGAAAGGGAGTTTATTTTTGGAGCAGGATAGATAATACAGTAGGTTTTTTTCCCCTCCGAATTTGTTCATTTATGTCTTGACACTTTGCTACTGAAGATAAACAGAAATTGATGTTTCTATTTTTCTTGGGGCTTTTTGTTTACTGTCTTTTGTAATGCTAAATACCATGATGGTGAAAAGTGTGTATGCATTCACCTTCATTTACCAGATTGCTCTATAATTTTTTTTTTACACCTATGGATGATATATCTTTGAAAGCAACCAGCCACATCTTCGTTTATGTCCTTACTGCATTCAATTCTGATAATCAATTTAGTTTTATTTAACAGGTATATTTTGAGCCTTTCTTTGGGGTAGGCCCTGGAGAGCCAGTGATAAATAAGACATAGTCATTGCCCTCAAAGAGCTCTGTACAGCAGAGTACTGTCTTACAAAAGACCAGAGACCACACTGTGGTAAGTGCTGGTTTGCAAGTGCTTTGAGCATACAAAGAAGGAAGTAAATGAAGGGAGGTAGGGACATAGGGAGTCAGTAGAGAGATTTACTCAGATCCTTTGGGAGTGGCTGGGTGCTTCTGGATGACTTAGAATGGTCATCGTTTGGGGAACACCTCAGAAATGCCCTCTTCCCTCTTGAGTCAGATGGGGTGACAAGTGTGTATGTGGGATAATGTGTGGGGTGCTTAGTTTCATCTACCCGGACAGACTCCCCAGGCTAGGGTGGCCTTTGTCTTATGACACAGGGACTCTAGTCAGTAAAATGCATGTGCTTTAGTAGGTACAGCCCTTAAGTACATGAAGCATATTGTCATCTCTGAAGAAATATAAAGGATTTTCTTGATGATCTCATCACATGAGTATGTGAGAATTGTTTTTATTCTACTTGTTTGAAGGAACTAGGCATGCATGTGGGATATTCTCAGGAAACCATAGAATCAGCCACTTATTTGGGAGGAATGCACCAGATCCTTTTTAAATACTAAAGCTAAACCTCAGTGATAACTGCTTGGGTCTGTAATGGATAGATGTCATGTGACTGCATTAGTATTTATCACAGGAACAGACCTACAGATACATTCCTACATCCTATTACCCATTTCTACTGGAGCCTCTCCTGGTTAGTGACGAACACCATAAATGAGAGGAAATTAGAAAAACAGGCCTAGGGAACAATAGATCACCTGGAATGCCATTATTTTATTGAAGAATAACAATATATATACTAAACAAAAAATCAAGGAACATGTGATCACAATTAACTTTATATAGTGCCTTAACAGGAATAAGCAAATCAGTGACATACTAGAAACAGGATTAATAATTGCCTTTGAGAAGTCTCAATAAGTTCTCTCTCTCTCTGTCTCTCTCTCTCTCTCTCTCACACACACACACACACGCACACTCTCTCTCACACACAGAGAATTTGTACAAAGCAATACCCTTTGTGGAAATCTCATATTTTTTTCCCCATATGTGGGAAAATTCCCAGATGTCATAGTTGAGTGCAGTCTTCGAGGTTCTTATTGAGTGTATCAGTAATTCACAAACACTATTGTATCTACCCTACTATAGTAAGACCTTGCTGAGGTCTTACTGCCCCAAAACCATGAATAGGTAGGTAGTTATGAGCCTAGAGATGAAAACTGTGGTACCAAGGGATGGGTCATCAAAAGAAATCTAAGTTGGGTACAGTTAATGAGAGTGAGACTGACCATAGCACTAAGGAGTCTCTAAAGCCTCATCATTGATTTCATTAACTTCGGTGACTGGAGCCCTAACTCCATAGCCCCAGGGATCTTGGCAAAGGTTGTGAGAAACCTTGCTGGAGTCCAAGGACATGACAGGTTTTAAGACTCATTTATAATTCATAATTCTAATTACAGAAACCTTTAGAGCCCTTTCTCTTCTGATTTTGTCTCTGTTATATGATAAGTTGCTTTCTTTTAAAGTACATAATGATATGGTTATTTTGAAATCATTCACCAAGATCTTAACAAGTATCTTAACAAGAAAAAGATTTATCTTTCAACATATTGAAAGTTATTTTAATTTTTAAAAACCTGTCAATCACTTTATATGATGGATATGTTCCTTATAAAATATTATTTTGTATTTACTGTGCTACTCTTTCTTTTTCTTTTCTCCCTTTCAGTTTAAATTATCTAAAGACTTTAACAGGAAGAGTGTAAATTTGGGGAAAAATAGTCATTTCCTTTTATAAATGAATTTATGATTACTTAAGCACCTCATATGTTTATCTGAGGAAAGACTTAAGAATTAGAGAAACCCTCAAATGTTTTTCCACAGATAAACTGGAGGATCTTAGGAATGTGTTCATACCCTTTCTTGTCTGGTAGGAAGCCAAGGACCTCATTTTATTCTTTGGTTCCTTGTCCTTTGAATCTAAAACATGCATTTTGGAGATTCGTGTTTTGTATCTGAAACAGTCCAATTCAAACCCATTCATTTTTATAACTCTGATTATTTTAACCAGTTACATACTATATAGTTTTATACATTAGAGGTATAATGATGTCATAATGCCTCGGCTTTTGTTTCTCTCTCTCTGCCATTTTCAGTGTGTTTTTATATGTATTATTTCTTTTAATTCATATAACAACCCCATGAGGAAGAATAGGAATATTTTATTCCTATTTTATGAGGCTAAAAGCTCCAAGAAGCCATGTTCACAGCTGATAATGAGAATTGAGGTGTCCTTGGATCATAGCCCAGCACTCTCATGCTATATGTGTGGCAGCTGTGGATGCAACGAAGGGTTCACTGTGTGTTTGCCCATGTGGATGTGTTTCTGATTGTTTCCATATCCATTTAGCAGAAGTCGTTTAAGCATCTCCTCTAGGAAAAGAAGAAACGTCTTTATCTCCATCCTTTACATTCTACCTGAAGAAATGAGATATATCTGGTAATTCTACTAATGATAAGGCTGTGTCCCAATGGTATCATCAAGAACTTTCTTACCAAAAGTAACGAGACAGATATTTGCTCCTAGTCTTATGAAATTCTTCCTTCTCCACCTACTGCAAGTGGAGTGGGGAAAGAGCCGCCTGTCCTCTCTGAATGTTCTCCTTGTTCCTTTTCTTCCTCTAACTTATTTCCCTCTAAGCAAGATAAGGTGGCTCTGAAATTTTACCACCTGCCATGGAGGAACTTTACATCTCTCTCAGAATAATTCTTGGCCAGTGAAACAGCAACCAGGATGATGCCTCTTTAAACATTTGCACATGCACATCTCTGCACTGTCTACATTTGAATCCCAAGAATATGGTCCTTTCCTTATTTTTGTCCGAGGCTAGCTTTTGAGCAAGCTTGTACCTGAGAGGACGGCACATCCTTATTTCCTCCTTTCTATGCTATTGAGGAGATTACAACATCTCCTAGGATAATTTTCTTACAAGCTTCGTCCCCACAAAGGATTTACTTATCAAGTTATCACTGTTTTCCATGTATTTAATCCAGTTCAATAAACCTGTATTGCAGTAGCCATGCTAAGAGGCTCCCTCAGTACTTCTTCAACCCCTTCTTTAATATGAAAAGTTGATGGTTTCTTAGTCTTATGTAAAAGGACTTACTAATGCAACATTCAAGAGTAGACACCGATTTCCTAGCCAGCTGTATCCCCTCCTTCCCATATCTTGTTTCCCAACGCCAGCTGGATTGCAGCTCCTGAACTTTTTCCATATAGACATTCTAGATCTGCCAGTGGGTATGGTAGCAGACACTGTGCTAGTAAAGTAGAAAGATGAATTGAACACCATCCCCAGTCTTAAAGATTTACTCACCAGTCAGCCAGGAGAGATAACTCATTAAAATGCAAGTAAAATCCCTGTTAGATTTCTGTATCCAGTATAGTGAAACAATTCTGTGTTGGAAACAGGAAAGCTTCATAGAGGAAGTGATGTTTTGACTAAGCTTTTAAGAATGAGAAGTTATTCAAGTATATAAGAAGACAAAAGGACATTTTAGACAAAAAGTTTGATCAAGGCAGAAAGAAGTTGCAGTGTTTTGTGCATGTACATTGCATGTGTAAGACGTCTGTAACATATATTAAAATTCAAGGCAGCAAAAGAGGGACAGTAATGCTTCAAGTAATAAGTGCTGTATTCAAAGAAAGGAAAGATTATTTCCATCTAGAAAAGCTTTTTGTCTTACCCTTGTTTGGGTCTTTGGCCAAACAGTCATTCAAATTTAATGGGTGGTCAATAAATATTTATGAAGTTGAATTGAATTGAAATGCTATTCAAACTAGGATTTTAATATGGATAGGATTCAGACAGAGAAGAAGATGGTGATTTTGAGGAAAGTTACCATTTAGATACCATTTTGGTGTTCTGCACATTGCTTTATTTATTCCGGCATTCAGCAGACATTTATTGAGTACCTACAATGTGTCAGGTGGTGAATTAGGATTGGAGGATACACCAGTATACAAAAAACAACACAGATCATATCCAGTTAGGACCTAGCCCTTCATTACCAAAGTTCTCCTTGACAGGTCTATTCAGAGAGAGCAAGTTCCTTTTTCTCAACTTACCTGAGTATGAAGCAAAGGCAGGGAAAGTCCCCCGGAGAAAGGTAGACATCTAGCCTGTCCCGCCATCATTCAGTGTAGGACACTACTGGGCAGTCCGTACATGGCAACATCTGAAATATTAGCAGGCATCTGGTTTCTACACAGTTAAGATAATCAAGCCAAACATCTCCAAATTCTTCTGCTCTTCAAAAGAAAACTTTTTTTCTAACCAGTTTTTTTCTGAATTGTGTTTTCAAATTTCTAGTTTCTCCGACATGTAGACAGTATTAAAAAGGAGTGTCAGAAATCACTGTCGAATGTTTGGGCATGTCAGAATTGCATACCTGGAAACAGAATAATGAAATTGCTTGGCAACTCGTAAAGTCACCATCATTTTTCAGATTGAGTTCTTTTTCCACCCTGAAACCATTACGTAATTCTGACAAATAACAAATTACTTCTTTGTCCCCTCCCTCCCAAGGGTGTGTTCTTACCCAAATATTTAATACTCACAAGCTTTTTATGACCAAATTATTTGACATGAGAAGCATATAAATGTGAAACTAATGCCAGTCCTGTTTCCTGCAGTTTCTCTTCGCATTCTGTGTGAGGAGGATCGTTCTCCATTTTCCTTTCTTCTAGATTACATTTGTGTGACAGTTCATGGAAGAACTTTAGAAAACTGTGGAAGGAGCCAAATTTTAATGAAAACATGTACATCAACTTTAAAATTGCACAGAATGGTGTTAAAATCCACTATTTAAAAAACGCACAGAAATCCTTTCCTGCTTCTTTTCTTTCCAAAACTTATTCCATTCTTTTATTTCTACTGTGGTCATATGATTGAATCCCTG
Organism: Rhinopithecus roxellana; assembly: GCF_007565055.1. Lineage (NCBI taxonomy): Eukaryota > Metazoa > Chordata > Mammalia > Primates > Cercopithecidae > Rhinopithecus > Rhinopithecus roxellana. Next base: position 16,044,065 of record NC_044569.1, read on the forward strand.
AAGTAAATACTGTATATTCTTCATACTGATTTGGGATCCTTCTAATACTAGAATGTACCTAGAAAGCAAAGTATATTTTGGGATTAACCTGGGAAATATAAAGAAAGCAACTCACAAAGAACAATGTTCTGTTATGTATCACAGTCTGCATAAATGTTATGTGGTGCCTGAACGTGAGTTCCTCTGTAATTGCTGGAGGCTTCCTTTGGTGCCACACCTGGCCTTCTGGGCTTTCTCTGGACAGGACTCTTCTCAGGGAGCTGCGGGGGAAGGAGCACCTTCCTCTGGAAAGTGGTAATAGGGGATATTATTGGTGTAGGTGAAAGCTAGTGGACTGGATTGGGGAAAGTGGCCATATGTATGGAGTTCTCACCTGCATGTCTTGGGGAGAGGGTGAAATGGCTGAGATCCGGGGAAGAATCCTGGAGCTTCTGGTCTCTAGTCCCGGGGATAGTGACCTCAGCCACAAAACGAGCAACTTGAGAAAGTGGCGCGTTGTGTAGACGTGGACTGTGGGTTTGCGCTGGTCCACTCATACCAGTATATTTTACCTTATACTAAAAGCCTCTCTAGGGGCTACCATACGTAGAGTTCATATAGTGGCCTGGCCTGTATAACTGTTGACAGTATGATGTGGGTAATGGTTCTGTAGAAATTCTCTGAGAAAGTGGGGAAAGTGATCAGCTTTAGGTTTCTTACTTGTAATTTAATTTGACCTAAAAGTACAAATGGTCTGAAAATTAGAACTTAAAAATGGCATTCTCTGAAGACGTTTGTGCCCAGAAATCAGCATTGGTTTGCCTACCAAATTAGTTAAGCTGCTTCTTTTCCTGGCGTTTAAAGCCTTGAGCAATCTAGCTGCATTCCACCTTTCCAACATTTATCCCCACACCCTCCCTACCCGTAACCTACATTTCCTCAAACACACCTTTCACTTACATGCCCTGATTCCCTGTCTTTGCCTAGAGTATCTCCTTTGAAATTCATATCAAATGCCACTTTCCCCTATTCTTCCTGCTCACCTTCAACAAAATGTGTCTCTCTCTTTTCAATGTTCAAACCTTTACAAAGCCTTAGGCTCATTGAGTACTTGTTTTAAGTCTTCAGCATTAGCAGTTAAGCTCCTTGAGGACTGAAGTGATCATGCAAGTTTGGCTTGACTTTTTCTGTTTGATAATGCTGATTACTCTTTGTTGGTTTTTTATTGGGCAGACTTTGAACTAACTGTATGGCCCAGATACTAATATGTATCTGGGCCATACAGTTTAGCACTTATAGGTGTTTTGTATTTTTGCTGTTTTTCCATGTGTGTTTCTCCAGACTCTCAAGACTAAGTTACTTGGTTCTTATTAAGACTAAGGTCATATTCCTCTAAGTATTTGCTGGTTTGTTTTACATTGCTAAATAAACAAAGTGACATCTCTCCATGCCACGTACAGATGGGCATTTCTTTACAGGTGACCTGTAACTACAAAAATTAGATAAGATCTCATATCTTTTCAGAGTCTTACCTTCTACTCAAGCTCTTCTTAAGTCTTACTTAAATTTAACTCTTACCTTAAATTTGACCTTACATACTTAATCAATACTTTAAAAAAAAACACACACACCTTTTTGTCCATTAAAGTAGAAAGGTAATACAAATGTGTGAGTATACGTGAGTGCACATGTGGAGAAGCTATATCCCATGATATTACAGCTTTATGAAACTTTCTGTTTTCATGACCCTAATGAGAAAACTGACTTCTTCAGAATGGGTTTCATATGTAACTTTCAAACTTGTTTTTCATTTGTAATAAAGGCTTTTTATGTCCCCTTTGCTCCTCTATCTAGAATGCCAAATTCTAACTTTAGCTCCACTCTCAGACGCTATAGCCTGTGAAACATCTCACTGCCAGTTTCAGTATCAGCCTCTGTGGAAGCCAGTGACATTTTGTTCTGCACACCATTCCTGCCCTGTGCTCCCAGTGCCTCTCCTGCTTCTTCCTTCTTGACTTGTCTGGAGAAGCCAAATCATATTTTACCAAGTCAGACACCTTTTTTTCGTAAAATTTGATGAGCACATTATCCTACAAGAAATCACTGGTGTTAGAATCTAGCTATGAAACTGAACACTGGCCCCTGGACCATTAATCAGCAGATGAAAAGAAATCTTTGAAACCAATGAGATATTTTACTTGCCAGTTTAAACATTCTTTCAATTGTCTGAATCTTTTTCTGTATCATTAAGACACATTTGAAGTTTTATATTTTTTTCTTAAAGCTTTAAACTACCAGTTTACCTTTACAAGTTATAGGGTCATTATGATTTCGTTGAATAAAACAGCTGTAAATAGTCCAGTTCCACTTGTTTTCTTTTCAATGTTCTAGTTTTCAATACAGATTTATAAGAGTTAATTTCTTTGTAAGTTGTTTTTGCAAATACCATTATCAGCTCCCTTTTGTGTATTGTATATTTCAATCTGTTATAGTCTTTATTTTTCTAAAATTTACTTCTTAATAAAAATATTGATACCTAAATCTTAAGGGCTATTTGGTATATAGGTTTTCACTCCATTGACATTTCCTTTTGAAAGATAGAAGAAAATATTCTTTATTCTTCCATGATGGTTCTATGAAGAAGCACTTTTAAAATCAATTCGTTACAGTAATATTAATATCTGATCAATTTTCTCTACAGCAGGCCTAACATTTAATGTAGTTCTGCAGGCTTTTTAATAAAATTCAGATTTAAACATAACATTACTTTTTGGTGAAACCCTGTTTGTACTAAAAATACAAAAAGTATTATTGGTTCTTGTTGAAAGCAGGTTATAAACAGAGGATAGTGGCACCTTTAACTGCAGTTTGGTGCAGCCTTGTAAGATTCTTAAAAAGGTTTTAAGATGATGTCAATTAATGAAAAACTGAGGGCATTTATCAGATAAAAGACCACATGGTTTGACAAGGCCTTTTAATTTATCTGCTGATACTCTTAAAAATCTGCCTCTCTGCCTGAATAATCATTGCTAGCTTATTTCTTTTCCTATACAAGAAAAGAGGTGAAAATGTCCTTTGACAGTTTATTCTGTGTGTTCAAGGGAAAAGATGGGGTGCTTTTCAGCACTCTCTTCAGTTCACCTAAGCCACCTCTGTGTCTGCAGGAGTCGAAATCTTCCTGCTGGCTATTACTCCTTTTCCTCTACATGGGATCAGTTTGAAAACTGCTTGTCTTTGGACTTATTTGCAATAAGAATAAAAAGTTTCTGACAATGCCAGGTAGTGGAGAGAAGCAGGAAGCTCATCTGAGGACCATGGGAATTCAAAGGAGCAATCTCAGTTGAAACCAGATTTCTGAACTCTTGATCTTTATTTTTGCATTTGTGGCTCAGGGCAGGTGAGGTAGACAGGGTCCAAAGTTCCCCTTAACAGAGTGAAATAATACTGTGGTAGCTGAAGCTATCAAGCTACTCCTCATGCCAGGAATGTGAAGGATGGCTATGAAAACAACAAAAAGCCACTACTAATTTAATCAGATTTTTGTTAGATTAGAACCATACAGTTGAACTTTGGGATTTTAAATTCCTTTAAAATGTTAATCTTTCAAAGCATTATTTCACAATTGCCGTTAAACTCCTTACACCATGTATTTCTGTAGGTAGAGAGATTCCTACTGACGTGCTGGAAATATGTAATCTTGTATTTTGCAGCCTCACTTTCTTCCCTTTTGGGAAAGCCCTGATTTCCCAAAAGGGAATGCATCCTTCAGCATGAGGTTTGGGCTTAGGTGATAGTTGCAGTTCTGCAGGAACATCAGTTCGAGAAATGATGAGCTGAATGCCTAAATAAAGCTGTGATGATTTAATGATTATTGTGTATGAACAATATTCTAAAATGAAGGAGATTTTTCATTGCTAATATTCAACTGTTGAACAGAAAATATGGCTATGTTACTGAGTTTGTAAATGTCAAGATCCCAAAGAGAAGTACATGGAAGATAGAGTCACCAGAACTGAATCTGGAAAGAGTGTGTGTGCCCCCAGGAATATTCCACCAGAGGCAGCAGTGTTATTAGTAAGTCTCCTCTTATGTTAACTATGACAAAAGCCAGTGATGGCTAGAAGCAAGAGCGCTGGCAAACATTTTAGTCATGTGAAGATGAGCATCATTGTCTCCTAGTTAACAGAAATATCAAGTATCCCTTAAAAGAGAACTTGGTGACAGACTGAGAATTAGAAAATCATCTAATTTTAGAGCTCAGAGATCAGTCCAACACTGACGTTTTGCAGATAAGAATACTGTAGGCTTAGCAGGGTGTGATGAAATGTCACAGTTCATTCAAGATGGGAAGGTTCAGATCCAAAGGCCAACATAGTTTTCTGTTCCCGCCTCCCCATTCTTTGTGGATACTAGCTTGAGATAGTATGCTTTTTTACAAATCATTTACCTGTAATGATTCAGATCATGAAGAGTGTGATCACATGGATGTGTCCAGTTAATTGAGGTTGTTGTGCTTTTCTTCTATCCCTTCATTAGTACCAAATAAGATTATGGAAAGTGAAAAGTTGTAACTAAATCCCTCAGTGATATAGGCATCTCTGTATAATAGTTCCTTGGCCTGTGAGGAAGTCAGATGGGTAATTTGAGTGGCTGCTTGTGGCGGAACCCTGTCTGGCTTGATGTATTTTCCACAGATTGTGTTGCATTTCTGGAAAAATGCCGTGAGACTTTTTTTTGACAGCAATAAGATATATACATACATGTACATATGAGATTCATATATAGATATGTGTCTTAAATATATGGGCGATCAATAAGATTATATATAGAGATGATGTTTATTTTTATATACACATTGTATATATGTAAAATGAAATTCTTATAAGTATATATACTGAAATGGAAAGTCGTGACATTGGAGCAGATTAATGATCTATCGAGCCCAAGATTCTACTGTAAGTAGGAAAGATAAAGCTGATACTCCTAACACCAGTCCAAAAAATTTATGTTCTCTTGCATTTTCCTTTTAGAATCTATCTATAAAAATTTCTAAAACTTAATCTATAAAAATTGCCAAACACTCTTTGAACCTTTTAATTTTTACATATAATTTCCTAAAAGCAGCATAGAAAAAAGGAATGTTTCTCTTAAAAAAAAAAAAAAAAAAATTGAAGTTCATATCAGAATTTAAATTCCACTCTGCAATTTCTTAGCTGGGTGACTTTCTGAGCCTTGTTCCCTTACCTGTAAAACATGGGAATGATAATAAAAATACTTACCTCTTAAGGATACTATGGGATTCAGAATGTTTAACATACATATGAAAGCACTAATCGATTTTACACAAATGTGGGTGTTTTTATGTCTTACATTTCTTACATAATATATTCCATAAATTTATTATTAGGGTAATATTTCCTTTTATCTTAAAATTTCCACTTTAAAAATGTTCCTTTTTTCTGATATTACTCTATGGTTGAAGTCCTAGGATCTGGTGAAAGTGAGATTGTCTTATGCTTTTCATGATTTTATAGACTTAAATCATACACTCCTGAATCCTTTGAGTATGAATGTTCATTTTTGAGCTCTGCCATCTTCATATAGCCTCCCAGCTGTTCATTTTTTATTCCTGTCCCCACACTTGTCAGCTTCATTATGTCACTTTTGATGTATAACAACTGAAACCAATCTTAGGGCTGTAGGGATACAGACAGTGTAGAAAGAATAGTTTTTTTTTTTTTTTTCCCTACTTCTTTCCAGATCATTTCAGAATCCTATAGACCTTCATAATTGCAGCAGCACCTTGAGCTTATGGGCTCAATATCCCATCGTAATTAACCTCTTGGTAAGCACAACATCCTATAATTTGGGTTGTGTTACTTGAATGTGTTACCCTATGCTTAGCCTTTTAAAGCTTCTCTTTTACTTTTCTGCAGACTCGGTCTCTCAGGTGATTCTTATTTTATTTGAGTGGCTTTAATTTTTTTTATTTATACCTCATCAATTCTTAAAAGAATTTTTAGCAACTCTTCTCATAATATCTCTTTGGGGAGTTTGGCAACATAAGAATTTTACTGTTTACCAGCCCTTGTTGTGGTTCAACTACTATGCAGATCTTCATTCATTAGCCAGATACTTATTGAAACCCACTTATGCCAGGTACTGTATTAAGTGTTTAGATACATAAGGGACCAAGACAAATAAGGCACAAGTATTCTTGAAACTTATATTGCAGTGAGGGAAAAAATAAGCCACAAACTCTCTTAGTCTGTTTTAGGCTGCTGTAACAGAATACTTCAAACTGGGTAATTTATAATGAACAGATATTTATTGTCTTCTGCTTCTGGAGGCTAAGAAGTCCAAGATCAGGGGACCAGCATCTGGCAAGGGTCCTCATGCTGCATCATTCCATGGCAGAAATGCAAGAGAGAGTAGGGGAGAGAACAGGAGCCAAATTTGCCCTTTTATAATGAATCGGCTTTCCCAAGAATGGCATTCATCCATTCAGGAGGGCTGAGCCCTCATGGACTGCTTACCTCTTAGTGGTCCCACCTCTTAATGCCATCACAATGGCAAATAACTTCAACGTGCATTTTGGAGGGGATGTTAATGAGTTAATACAATGCCAGCATAAGAGTTAATAAAATAAAACAGGATGAGGTGAAAAAGAGTGACTAGAAGGCTACTTCATATGGCATGGTAAGGGAGGACCTCTCTGAGGAGATGACATATAAGCCTTTATCTGAATGTGAAGAAGGTCACCATGTGAAGTTCTAGATGAAACTGTGTGTAAAGGTCCTAATTCAGGAGCAAATCTAAAGTGTTCTAGGAACAGCAAGGAAGCCAGCGTGAAGAGAGCTTCCTAAAAGGAAGTTAGACAAGGGAGAAATAGACAGAGGCCTGATAACAGGATATTTTAAGCCAGGGAAGGAATTTGGATTTTATGGTGGTTTCATAGAAAACCACTGTGATATTCTTAGCAGGAGAGGGATGTGATCTGAATAATGGTAACCTTGGCATGATGAGATAAAAGTGGGTTTATTCAAAATGTATATCACATTATTGCAAGGGTAGTTAAATGGCGCAAAAGTCTGTATATCTGTTGATGAGGAACATTCTGATTTGTGGCTGAGTAAGACTTCCAGGACACTGGCAATGATTCCTGAATTTTCCAGTTTGTTGACATCTATGTTATCTGATTAAAGAAGAAAAGAAGAAAATATAGAATTTCAAGAGCAAGAGAGGTGGTCAACAAGACGAAATACTATTAAGAGGTTGAGTAGGATGCAGAAAGAAAAACAGTTGTTTGATTTGATAGCAGAGAAGCTGTTGATGACCTTGACCAGAACATGGTGAGATTGGAAGACAATTGAATTTGTACTAAATTGAATTGGATGTCAGATGAAACAATGAAAACAGGGACAATTTGAAGTTTTACTGTGAAGAGGAGGAGATAAATGGTACAATAGCTCAAGGATGATGTGGGATCAAGAAGCTTTGGTTTTATTTTGTCAAAGTTGAATGATACTGGAGGGATTTAGGAATAACACATATGCAGGAAGAATTTTGCATTGCAGGAGAGAATGAGGATAGCAGCAGGAATGACTCAATGAGTAAGAGGAGAGTTGACCTTTGATAGTAACTATGCAGCTTCTAAAAGAAAGTGTAGGTGTAAATCGTCATGACCTTGGATTATGCAGTGGTTTTTGGTTTTAACAACAAAAGCACAATGACAAAAGAATAGCTAAATTGGATTTTATTAAAATATAAAACATTTGTGCTTCAAATGATAACATCAAGAAAGTGAAAAAACAGTCCACAGAATGGGAGAAAATATTTACAAATCATTTATCTGATAAGGAAAATTATATCTAGAATATAGATTCTTACAACTCAACAAAAAAGCAACCCAATTAAGAAATAAGCAGGCCGAGCGCGGTGGCTCAAGCCTGTAATCCCAGCACTTTGGGAGGCCGAGGCGGGCGGATCACGAGGTCAGGAGATCGAGACCCTCCTGGCTAACACGGTGAAACCCCATCTCTACTAAAAATACAAAAAAAAAAAAAAAAAAAAAAAAAAAGCCGGGCGCGGTGGCGGGCGCCTGTAGTCCCAGCTACTCGGAGGCTGAGGCGGGAGAATGGCGGGAACCCGGGAGGCGGAGCTTGCAGTGAGCCGAGATCGTGCCACTGCACTCCAGCCTGGGCGACACAGCGAGACTCCGTCTCAAAAAAAAAAAAAAAAAAAAAAAAGAAATAAGCAAAGCATGTGCTTAGACGTTCCTCCAAAGAAGATATACAAATGACTAAAAAGCACAAAGGAAAGATGCTCTATGTCATTAGTCATTGGGGAAATCAAACCAAAACCACAGTGACATACCACTTCACATCCATTAGGGTGGTTAGAATCAAAATGACTGACAAGTAATGATGAAGATGTGGAGCTCTCATCTGTTGCTGGTAGAAATATAAAATAGTACACCTGCTTTGGAAAACAGTTTGATAGTTTTTCAAATTGTTAAACAGAGGTACCACATGACCTAGCAATTCCACTCCTAGGTATATTGCCAAGAGAATTGAAAACATGTCCATGCAAAAATTTGTACACGACTGTTCATAACATCATTACTCAAAATAGTCCAAAAGTGAAAACAATCTAGATATTCATTAATGAATGGATCAGTAAAATGTGGTAATTCATAAAATGGAATATTAATTGCTGTAAAGAAAGAAATAAAGTTCTGATACATGGAACAACATGGATAAACCTTGAGAAGATTTTGCTGAATGAAAGAAACCAGACACAAAGGCTGCATGTTACATGATTCCATTTATATGAATTGTCCAGAATGGTGAGATCCATAGAGACAGAAAATAGATTAGTGGTTGCCAGGGCCTGGAGGGAGGAGAGATCATAAAGAGCGACTGCTAATGAGTAAGAAGGGTTTTTTTTGGGCAGTAATAAATATCTTCTGGAATTAAATAGTGGTGATGGATGTACAATTCTGCAAGTATGTTAAAAACCACTGAATTTCACATTTCAAAAGGTTGAACTTTAGGGTATATGAATTGTATTCTAGCTTTACTAGAATAAGATCTGGAACAAGACAAGGATGTCCATTTTTAACCACTTCTATTCAACATTGTTCTGAAAGTCCTAGCCAGAGTGATTAGACAGGAGAAAGAAATGAAAGGCATCCAAATTAGAAAGGTGGAACTCAGGGCCGGGCACACCTGTAATCCCAGCAGTTTGGGAGTCCAGGGCAGGCAGATCACCTGAGGTCATGAGTTTGAGACCAGCCTGGCCAACATGGTGAAACCTTGTCTCTACTAAAAATACAAAAATTAGCCAGGCGTGGTGGTGGTTGCCTGTAGTCCCAGCTGCCTGGGAGGCTGAGGCAGGAGAATCGCTTTAGCCTGGGAGGCAGAGGTTGCAGTGAACCAAGATCCTACCACTACACTCCAGCCTGGGAGACACAGTCTCAAAAAAAAAAAAAAAGAAAAAAAAAGGAAGTCAAATTGTTTGCAGACAGCATGATTACATATTTATATGCCTAAAAACTCAATTTAAAAAAACTGTTAGAACTAATCAACAAATTTTAGCATTTCTATATGCTGATAGCAGACTATCTGAAAAAGAAATTAAGAAAGCAGTCCCACTTACAATCACTACCAAAAAAGTGAGACACCTGGGAATAAACTTAGCCAAGGAGGTGAAAGATTTCTACAATGGGAACATATAAAATATTGGTGAAAGAAATTGAAGAGGACAAAAATAAATGGAAAGCCATGCCATGTTTATGGATTGGAAAAATCAATATTGTTAAAAAGTCCATACTTTTTTTTTTTTTTTTTGTCTTCTGCCATGACTGGAAGCTTGCTGAGGCCTCCCCAGAAGCAGAAGCCGATATGCTTCCTGTATAGCCTGCAGAATTGTGAGCCAATTAAGCTTCTTTTCTTAACATTAATACATTACCCAGTTTCAGACACTTCTTTATAGCAACGCAAGAATAGGCTAATACATCAGGGTTGAGCGTCTCTAATCCAAAAATCACAATGCTTCAAAATCTGAAATTGTTTTAGTTCTGACATACCACAAGTGAAAAATTCACACCTAATCTCATGTGACAGGTCACAGACAAAATGCATTCAAACTTATTTTATGTACAAAATTATTAAAAATACTGTATAAAATTACCTTCAGGGTATGTGTATAAGGTGTATATGAAGCATAAACGAATTTCATGTTTAGACTTGGGTCCTGTCTCCTAGATATCTCATTATGTGTGTGCAGATATTCCCAAATCTTAAAATATCTGAAATCTGAAAACACTTCTAGTCCAAAGCATTTTGGATAAGGTGTGTTTAACCTCTACTACCCAAAGCCATCTATAGATCCAAGGCAAATTCCTACAAAAATACCAATAGCATTCTTCACAGAAATAGAAAAAGATAATTTTAAAGTTCACATGGAACCACAAAAGACCCTGAATAGCCAAAATAATACTGAACAAAAAGAACAATGCTGGAGGGGACTGCAGCAGACGGGTGGGCTCCTTTGACTCCACTTTGCCTCCTTGTCAATGAGTGGGCTGTCCTGCTCTCCCATGGCATCTGTATTTAAAAAAAAAAAAAAATACTGGAGGTATCACATCACCTGACTTCAAAATACACTACAAAGCTATAGTAGCCAAAATAGCATCATACTGGCCTGATGTATTAGCCTATTCTTGCGTTGCTATAAAGAAATGTCTGAAACTGGGTAATGTATTAATGTTAAGAAAAGAAGCTTAATTGGCTCACAATTCTGCAGGCTATACAGGAAGCATATTGGCTTCTGCTTCTGGGGAGGCCTCAGCAAGCTTCCAGTCATGGCAGAAGGCAAAGGGAAAGCAGGCACATCTTACGTGGCTGGAGCAGGAGCAAGAGAGAGATGGGGGAGTTGCTTCACACTTGCTACACACATTTTAAACAACCAGATTTCAGGAGAACTCACTACTTACTCACTATCATAAGAACAGCACTGAGGGAATGGTGCTAAACCATTCGTGAGAAACTGTCCTCATGACCCAGTCACCTCCTACCAGGCCCCACCTCCAAAATTGAGGATTGCAATTGAACATGAGATGTGGGTGGGGACACAGATCCAAACCATATCACCTGAGAATAGATATGTAGAACAATCCAACAGAATAGAGCACACAGAACGGTGCCAGGAACATAGGGAAAGGACAGTCTCTTCATAAATGATGCCAAGAAACCTGCCTATCCATGTGCAGAAGAATTAAACTAGATCCCTATCTCTTACCACATACAAAAATCAGCTCAAAATGGGCTAAAGACTTAAGTGAAAGACCTAAAATGATAAATCTACTAGGAGAAAACATAGGGGAAATACTTCATGACATTTCTGGGCAAAGATTTTTTGGGTAAGACCTTAAAAGCACACCTAACAAAAGCAAAAATAGACAAATAGGATTATATCGAACAAAAAAACTCCTTCACAGCAAAGGAAACAATCAGCAGAGTGAAAAGACAAACTACAGAATGGGAGAAAATACTTGCAAACTATTCATCTGACAAGGGGCCAATATAAGTTTCAAACAACTCAGTAGAAAAAAGAATGAAATAAAAAATGGGCAAAAGACTTGGTTAGACATTTCTCAAAAGAAAACATACAAATGGCCACAGGTATAGGAGAAGATGTTCAATATCACTAATCATCAAGGAAATACAATGGGAACCGCAGTGAGACGTCACCTCATCCTGATCATTAGAATGGCTGTTATCAAAAAGAGGCCAGGCGCAATGGCTCACGCCTGTAATTCCAGCACTGTGGGAGGCTGAGGTGGGCAGATCACTTGAGGTCAGTAGTTCAAGACTAGCCTGGCTAACATGGTGAAACCCCATCTCTTCTACAAATACAATAATTACCTGGGCATGGTGTCAGGTGCTAGTCCCAGCTATTTGGAAGGTTAAGGCATGAGAATCACTTGAACCTGGGAGGTGGATGTTACAGTGAGCTGAGATCATGCCACTGCACTCCGGCCTGGAAGACAGAGCAAGACCCTGTCTCAAAAAAAAAAAAAAAGGAATGACTATTATCAGAAAGACCAAAAAAAAAAAAAAAAAAAAAAAAATGTTGGCATGGATATGGAGAAATGAGGACTCTGATACACTGTTGGTAGAAATGTGAATTAGTACAGCCATTATAAAAAACAATATGGAAGCTCCCCAAAATATTAAAAACAGAACTACTATATGATCCAGCAATCCCACGACTGGATGTATAGCCAAAGGAAATTAAATCAGTATGCCCAAGAGATATCTACACTCATGTTTATTGTAGCACTTTGACAATAACCAAGAAATGAAATCAACCTTAATGTCCATCAGTGTGATGAATGGATTTTTAAAAAGTGATATAAATACACAACGAAATACTGTTTAGTCACATAAAAAAATGAAATCTTGTCATTTGTGGCCACGTGGATGAACGTGGAGGACATTGTGTTCTGTGAAATAAGCCAGGCACAAAAAGACAAATACTGCATGATCTTCCCCATGTGGAATCTAAAAGGGTTGATCTCATAGAAATAGAGAGTAGAATAATGATTTCCAGAGACTAGAAAGGGGAAAGGGGAGGGAGGAATGGAGAGAGATTGGTCAGTGGGTACAAAGTTACAGTTAGGTAGGAGGAATAAGCTCTGGCATTCTATTATACAGTATGGTGACTATGGTTAACAGTACTGTGTTGTGTATTTCATATCCCCCTTGCCCTCAAATCCCAGGAGTGTACCCTATTTAGAGCCAACATCTCCCTGACCTATGTTGACCTTTCTCAAGACAAGAGTTTTTCAAATCATAGCATTATTTATAATTGAGAAAAATTGGAAAACAAGCACAAGGTTAAATAAGCAATGGTGAAATACAAGTAAAATATTTTGCAGCCACTTGGGGAAAAAAATAGCGAGTTTGAATGTTCTCACCACAAAGAAATGATAAATGTATGAGGTGATGGATATGCCAAATACCCTGATTTGATCATTGCACAATGTATATATGCATTAAAACATCACACTTGTACCTCATAATGTGTATAATATTTATCAAAAACAAAATACAGATTAATAAGCTACCTATTTTTTTTGAAAGCTATTATTTTTATATGCCATGAATAACAAATTCAAAAATATAATGAATAAATGGCATGATAAAATTTAGGAAAATTTTGAGAGTAAGAGGAGGGGAAATTATTCTGTAGATAGTAATACATGTTATAGAATTTCAAATAAGAATGTGGAACTACCGTGGAAACAGAAAAGGCAATTTAAAGTCTAGAAAGGGCCGGGCGCAGTGGCTCACACTTGTAATCCCAGCACTTTGGGACGCTGAAGAGGGCTGATCACGAGGTCAGGAGATTGAGACCATGGTGAAACCCCGTCTCTACTAAAAATTCAAAAAATTTGCCAGGCACAGTGGTGGGCACCTGTAGTCCCAGCTACTCAGGAGACTGAGGCAGGAGAATGGCCTGAACCCGGGAGGCGGAGCTTGCAGTGAGCTGAGATCATGCCACTGCACTCCAGCCTGGGTGACAGAGCGAGACTCTGTCTCAAAAAAAAAAAAAAAAAAAAGTCTAGAAAGAGATCTAGGTACAGGTATTAGGAAGGCAATATATAGTAAAAATAGTGCTTCCCATTGGTGGGGAAAGAATAGATTACCTATTAAGTTGTGATGTTCAACACCTACTAACTTTATCAGTTAGTGGTTTAGGTTGAAAATAGCAGAAGTTAATCCTGGCAGCCTTAGGTAGAAGAAAATGTTGGGTAGCTCAGAGTCAATAGAAAGCCGAGCTCAGAAGATGGACAGGAACCAAAGGATGCTAAGGAGCTGGGAACACAGCCTTTCTTGTGTCACAAGAATTGGATGGCACTGTGCTGCTTTTGCTGCTCAGGACTCTGGACCCCACCACTCTGCCACCACAACTAAACTCTAATGGTCCCTGTGTGTTTATATCATTCCCTCAACTCAGAGACTGAGGCAGGATTCAAACACAGAGCCTAGGTCATAGGCTTGCATCCTTATCGCTATGAAGGAAAGGGTAGCCTGCCCACTTTCAGCTTCTGTGGTGGGGGGCAGGGCACGATAGCATCTCCCCAGGTAGTAGGTGTACAAATCCTGGGGAGCCAAAAATGACAGATTTCCACCATTTGGAATGACTAAAATTAGAACCATACTTTATATCATAGACAAAAATAAATTCCACATGGATTCAGAATTTAAATGTAAAACTTGAGACCATAAAAGTACTTGACGGAAATATGCATGAATATTTATGTATTCTTGGTTCAAGAAAGTTGATAAGATATAAAAATAAGAAAGCCATTAAAAATATTGATAGAGCATATTAAATGACACAGAAAGAGAATTATGGTCTGTTGAGTTTCAGAAAGTTTACGTTAAAAAATGGGTATGATGTGATTACGTTTTTAAAATAGGATCACATTTTTAAGAAAACACACACATACACACACACGCACACACACACACACACACACTCACTCCCTTCCAGAGAGGATCAGAATGGCATATACCCGAATATTTTGAGTGGTTATTTCTGGATGAAGACGCTAGAGATGATTTTTCCTTCCTTCCCTCACTATATGGAAGAGTTTTTTTGTTTTTTGTTTTTTGTTTTTCAAAAGCTGTTATTTCTTTTTAAATCTGAAACGTGAGGGATTTGGTTGGTTGGTTTGTAAGAGTATATAGTATCTGGGTCTCCATAGATAAATTTTATGCTAAACTCTACAAAAGTGAAAATAACTTCAAAGACCAGGTAATGAGGCAGTTGTGTTTCAACAATCCCATCCGTTTAAAAATAATGTTAAAGTGGCAATTGGAATTTGCTCCATCTGGCGGCCCTTCAAAAGAAAGAACTGGATAGTGGGTGATGACTCAAAGAATACCCTCCAGATCATGATGTTTCTCTTACCTCCCCCAGTGTCTTTTTTTTCTTTGGTTTGTTTTATTTTGTCTTCTTTTTAAGAGAACCCATCTGCTTGACTAGGAACTTACTAGTTAGTATTCAGGGTATGTTATCTAAAGGGACGCCAGATGCAGAGACTCTGGAGATATTTGTTATGGCCTATATTTCACCACTTTATGCTCTTACCTACAAAATAGGAGTTGTCCCAACATTTCCTGTGTTAACAACCCTTCGATTCCTGATTCTTGTTCTCTCTTATCTCAGATTCCTATCTCAGTAAAGGATACCTAACTTTTATTTCTCGTAAGAGACAGAGCAGGTCTTTCTTCCTAAAGTGAGTCACCCAAGTAAAGGACTGGCTCTTCATGGAAGCCTTGATAGTGTAAAGGATGAGGAGAGACACTTCATGTTGCAAAAAGACTGATCATGGGCGCATCATAGAAATAGACCAAGAGGTCTGGAGATAGCAAAGAAAGAATGAACCTAAAAATGGTGGCTTGTTCCTATTCTTGCCTCTTGGTTTTCTTTCTTGTAAAAGAAAAAGAATCATTCTGACTTCCAGTTTGTTTTCCTAAATGCCATTAGCCTATACTAGTAAGAAGATATGCATCAGTAAACACAGCTTGCCAGAATTTCCCAGTTGTAGTGGTCATGTTGAAGAGCTCTTCATGTATTTTTTAAAAAGTCCTCTTTTTCTATGATCATTTCCTCAGGGGGCTCATTGGACATTTGTGTCGTGTTTCTTAGTCATAAAGAGCATGACTCTGAACTTCCATAACTTTCAGTATCCATGTCTTCATACTTCCTGTTAATGTGGAAACCCCATTGCTCTGGACTGGAATTAAATTGGTATTAATTTGGCTTGTAACAAAATTTACCGATTAAATTTACCAATTTAATACTTAATAAGTATAAGTAATAATAGTTAATAAGTATAATAAGTATAAGTAGTAATAAGTAATGTTTAATACTTAATAAGTATAAGTAATACTTAACACTTACATTGGTATTAATTGGCTTGTAGTTTTCACCTGTGAAAACAGTTTGAGCATATGTGTATTTTTTGAGCTACATGTTTCATGAGAACTTTCGTAGGTCTCTCATGTTTACATTTTCCTCTCTTTTTCCTCTTAAGTTTATTTTGATGACTTGGAGCAGGTGATAACCAGGTGGAAGAAAATGTATATTTCTTTTCTCTGGTAGAAGCTAGGAAGAGTTCCTCTTACACTGGTTTCCTTGGCTTTATAGTGTGAGGTTCTGTATGTTGGTTGTGGAAGCTGGTGATATTCTGATGCATGCAGTACAATACACGGAGTTTAGGGTTGGGAAGTGGCAGGTGCTGCGTTGTTGAGGAAGTCCCTTCCCTCTGGCACTCAGCTCCTGTGTACAAGGAAATATAAGCGCATTGGTAGGAAGGACACACACAGCCAGGAGGACTCTGCTCTGAGTGATGATGGCACCTGTAAGCACAATCCCCTTCCAGCCTAGCAGTCCTCTACCACATCTGGGTACAGTGAGACTCACTGCAGTACTGTTCTTGTTTCTTTCCAGGAGCAGCCTATTGCCAGTTCATGGACATGCTCTTCCCTGGCTGCATTAGTTTGAAGAAAGTAAAATTTCAAGCAAAGCTGGAACATGAGTATATTCACAATTTTAAACTTCTGCAAGCATCATTTAAGCGAATGAACGTTGATAAGGTAGGAGACTTGTACCTCCATAAACTGTGTTGTTGTTTCTTAAAATTTTTTTGGGCATAAATGCAAAAGTCCAGGAGCATACCGATGGGATATATCTTGATATCTCAACCGTAGGCGGGGGTCTGTACCTAGCATAAAGTATCACCCTAAATTCTTGTATTTTTATGAGGTTTTCATTTCAGATTTTCTAAACTTGTAGCCAGGAGACTAAAAACTAACAGGGCTCACAAATGTTAAAGTGTTATTAGTTACATTTAGCATTGCAGATGAGAAACTTTTATGTTCGCCAGATGCCACTGTGGTTCTTTGTATTTTGTTCCTTCAGAGAAACATCGTGTCATGGCAGAAACAGCATGGGTTTGAATCCCAGCTTCATGACTTGAGCAAGTTATTTAAATTCTGAGTCTCAGTTTACCCATCTGTACAATGGGACTAAAAACCCCTTATTCGTGGTTATGAAGTTGACTTGAGAGACTGTGTCAGTATAGTGTATGCGCTCAGATTCTCAATGTCCATAATTTGCCCTTTTTTCTCCCATGAATTACTATACTTTTGTCCTGGAGTGGTACAAATGGCCTGGAGTACTTTTTCTCTCAATAAGGGATTATTGCTAAAACTCAGTCTCTTTCTGCATGTTTACTGCTATTTAAATACATACTCAAACTATGTTCCTTATTTAGGATATATCTCTTAGCATGAATGAGCTTGGAAAGAAATGAATTTTGAATAAGGGGAAAGAGATAAACCAGCAGGGGAGAAATGGAAAACTGTTCTTTGCATAAATGGGTAATGAATAGGCTATGGAAATGAAAAATAAAATACCAGGTTATAAAAGATAGAGATTAAAGGGAAGTTTGATAAACTATGTATTTTGTAAGCTAAGGCAATTAATATCTTCTTAATGACATTCTTATCAATATATTAAGAAAATCCTGACTTCTCATTTTCTTGGAATTTTTATTTCAAACATACATTCTCTTTAACATTGTAGCCCTTTGGATTATTTCCAACTTTATGTCCTTTGTCATGGTTAATTTCCAATTAGCTCTTTCCCTATGTATTTAAAACTAGGGATATATAGGTTCTCCTTACTTTTATAATACCTCTTGTGTCTTTTTTATTCATTTCTCTATACATGCTTCTAGATTAGAAAGAAAAGAAACACCTTTTCATATGTTTATTGATGGAACTTGTTATACATCAAATTAGTGGGTTCCATATCGCTCTAGAAGTATATACACACGGAATGGATGAGCAGTTGTTAAGAATGTTGAAGAAAAAAGTTATTGCAGTGGAAGGAGACTGGACATGATGGCCTTTGTTAGCCTCTCTAGCTTTAGTATGCAGTGATTTGATCCAAAAGTCCTGTGAGAAACAGCATTAAGTACCCTCATTCATGTGTGTCATAGCCTGATGGTGTGATGGAAAGTTCTGTGCTTTTGCTTGCCACCTCGGATTTTGAACTTTTGCCCCTGAAGCTTACATGTTGATAGGGAATGCAATATTAGGTCAACAGAAGTAAATGCCTTATTTTAACAGCTAATATACTACCAGTGTCTATAACTATTTTTAAATTTTCTTGTCTGGCAATAGACAAAATATAGTATTTGTTAGTTAAAAGCTTTTTATGCTCTAAAAAGTTGATTTCTAACAATCAGTATCAGTATAAACAAAAATTTTAAACTCAGAAGACATAAAAGTGATTAAATAATACAATTGAAAGTCAGTTGAGGCTGAGAGCAGTGGCTCACACCTGTAATCCCAACACTCTGGGAGGCCAAGGTGGGAGGATCACTTGAGGCCAGGAGTTCCAGACCAGCCTGGTCAACATTGCGAGACTCCATCTCTACGAATTTTTTTTTAAATTGCCAGGTGCAGTGGCACATACCTGTAGACTCAGCTACTCAGGAGGCTGAGGCAGGAGGATCTCTTGAACCTATGAGTTAGAGACTGCAGTGAGGTATGATCGCACCACTGCACTCTAGCCTGGGCAGCAGAGTGAGACTCTGTCTCTGAAATAAAAAAATGAAAATGTTAAAGCAATTGAGTGCACATGTGGCAGGAATTCCTCCTTTTAAGCAGACTTCACTGAAGTTTGGGGGAAGTGAGAGAAGAGCAACATATCACCACCAAAGTCTAATTACCAGAAGAATCTTCATGAAAAATATGGTCTCTTCCAAAAGATTGCTTCTCTTTATTTTGCTCTGTACTTGGTTTAGTTTCTATTTTAGCTGCATAAGAAACATTTTTGCAAAATGTATTGCTAATTATTTAGTTTAATGCATGCTTCAGTTGCTTTTTTCTTCCAAGTTGTCATTAATATGTAAGGTCTTTCTACATTTTCTAAAGCTGATTATTTAGTTTAATGCATGCTTCAGTTGCTTTTTTCTTCCAAGTTTTCGTTGATATCTTTCTATGTTTTCTAATGTGGTCCTATTGATACATTTTAAGATATCAATGATATATGGCTACCATAGTGGCAAAGTCGTATTCAAAGTTTAACTTCTATAGCTTCCATTCATATTGTCACATAGCAAAGCTGTGAGCTGTGTGCTTGTCTGAATCACATACACACTCACACACACAATCTCACACTCTAGCTTTGTAACTATCTCGTGATTCACATTCAGCTAGTATTCCCACCTGAAGATGTAAAAGGTAAGAATTCAGTGATAATATAATTCACTTAGCTAGATACCTTTCCATTTTCTTTAAAAAAAAAAAATAGCGAATTACACCAGTCAGAATGGCTATTACTAAAAAGTCAAAAAACAGATACTGGTGAGGTTGTAGAGAAAAGGAAATGCTTATACACCGTTGGTAGGAGTGTAAATTAGTTCATTGTGGAAAGCAATGTGGCGATTCCTCAAAGAGCTAAAAACAACTACCATTTGACCCAGCAATCCTATTATTGGGTATATACCCAAAGGAATAGAAATTGTTCTACCATGAAGACGTATGCATGTGAGTGTTCATTGCAGCACTATTCACAATAACAAAGACGCAGAATCAACCTAAATGCCCATCAATGACAGATTGGATAAAGAAAATGTGATACATATACACCATGGAATACTATGAAGACATAAAAAGTATCTGTTTTTATTGATTTAAATCATATTCATCCGCACTCTCTAGTAACTATAATCTTTATATGAGTTTATCTCAACACAACTGGGCTACATATTACAAAGAAATCTAAAAAGTTTATTCGCCAGGCACAGTGGCTCACACCTGTAATCCCAGCACTTTGGGAGGCCGAGGCGGGTGGATCACCTGAGGTCAGGAGTTCAAGTCCAGCCTGGCCAACATGTGACACCCCGTCTCTACTAATAAACAAAAATTAATCCCAGCTACTCGGGAGGCTGAAGCAGGAGAATTGCTTGAACCCAGGAGGTGGAGATTGCAGTGAGCCGAGATTGCACCATTGCAGTCCATCCTGGGCGACAAGAGTGAAACTCTGTCTCAAAAATAAATAAAATAAAATAAAAAAATAAAAAGCTTATCAGTCTTGAAATAGCACAACATCCCAGGCTTCTGTTTTTCTGGAGAGATGCTTTGATGATAAATGTATTATGAGTGGGACCAGCCCCTCTTGACATCTGAGGATATTTCTTTTGTCTGGCTTGTTCAGAAGTACTAAATATTCCAAGAAAACCAACAGTGATGTTTTGGTTTAGTTCTTTTTCTTTAATTTTTAATTTTTGTGTGTACATAGTAGGTGTATAGATTTATGGGGTACCTGAGGCATTCTGCATACAATGTGAAAGAAGCACATCATGGAGAATCAGTTATCCATTCCCTCAAGCATTTATCCTTTGAGTTACAAACAATCCTAGTACACTCTTTAAGTTTTTTAAAATGTACAATTAAGTTGTTATTGCCTATAGTCACCCTGCTGTGCTATCAAATAGGTTTTATTCATTCTTTCTAACTTTTTTGTACCCAGTCACCATCCCTAACTCCCCCTTTCCAGCCACTGGTAACCATCCTACTCTCCATGCCTATGAATTCACTTGTTTTGATTTTAGATCCCACAAATTAGTGAAAACATGGGATGTTTGTATTTCTGTGCCTGGCTTATTTCATTTAGCATAATGATCTCCAGTTCCATCCATGTTGTTGCAAATTACTGAGTCTCATTCTTTTCATGGCTGAATAGTACGCCATTGTGTATATATGTACCACATTTTCTTTATCCATTCATCTGTTGATGGACACTTAGGTTGCTTCCAAATCTTAGCTATTATAAACAGTGCTGCCATAAACTTACAAGCGCATGTATCTTTTTGAGATACTCTTTTCCTTTCTTTTGGGTATATATCCAAACATGAAATTTGTAACTCACATAGTGATTTTTTTATTGCAGGTAATTCCAGTGGAGAAGCTAGTGAAAGGACGTTTCCAGGACAACCTGGATTTTATTCAATGGTTTAAGAAATTCTATGATGCTAACTACGATGGGAAGGAGTATGATCCTGTAGAGGCACGACAAGGGCAAGATGCAATTCCTCCGCCTGACCCTGGCGAACAGATCTTCAACCTGCCAAAAAAATCTCACCATGCAAACTCCCCCACAGCAGGTATTGTCACCATGAGATTGCAGGAGTTGCTTTCATCTTAGAGAATGGCTCAGACCCTTCTGTGCTTTACCATGTGTTTCTGATTGATTCTTCCCAGCCGTCAATATTTTAATGCCTTTGGATGGTTTCTACTGTTGTCTGTTTCACCACATTTATCTTCCTGTGACCCATTTGTCATTAGTCTAACCATCTTCATTTAAACTATTAAAAAGGCAGAGCTATTTGCATTGTATCACTGAAGGTGGTAGTGAAAATAATACTCACAGGATAGATTTCTTTTTCCTTTTAGCTTTTCGAGAAATTTCAAGTAGCCTGTTTAGATTTTGACTGAAGTATTTTTACTGCTTAATTGCTGGCAGTACAGACCAGAATATGAACTGAACTATGTTGTTAAATACGGATCATCATCTCTAACCCTACATGAACTGTACATCCTATCTCCTCTGTAGGCAGTGGCAATTTTTATGCAGTAACATTCAGCAATACCCTATTTATCCAGCTTTGTTCCAAAAGTGAAGTCGTTGAGGAAAAATATCTGGAACACTAAAACTTTAAAAACTTCTGTGGATTAAAAAAAAAAAACTTTCTAAAATATATTATAAACATCCTTACCATAAACAGCAGGCTTCACCAAGCAGAATGTGTTCTTATAAAATTGGGTCATTATTATAAACACGAGTTGG
Source organism: Rhinopithecus roxellana (assembly GCF_007565055.1). Taxonomy (NCBI): domain Eukaryota; kingdom Metazoa; phylum Chordata; class Mammalia; order Primates; family Cercopithecidae; genus Rhinopithecus; species Rhinopithecus roxellana. Next base: position 16,065,989 of record NC_044569.1, read on the forward strand.
GTACTGCACAATTAAACATTTAATCATCCAAAATCATGTTTCCGTCTCAGCTGTGGAACCCAGTGTTCAAACTTGTTAAATCAGTAGTAACCTTAATTTTGTAAATAAAACAGATTTCTTATTTATGCCCAAACTGCAATCAGAATGGAGTACAAATGGTTAACAGGACCACATAGGTGGTAATAGCTTTGAAATCACAATTTTGCTCACTGTTAAGCAGCATTTTTATCATCTTATTTCTGGATTTATGACTGTATTCCAGCTGGACTGAAACCATTGGAAAACTGACATTACTTTTCGAAACTTTTTTAATATTTAAAAATAAATATTTTAAAAATATTTTTAAGGATAACAGATGAATACTTACACTCAGTAGTATGAATTAGATGAATTCTTCATCTGCATTAAAATAGTACTCATGTAGATGAAGAGGAATGAACAACTCTGGAAGAGTTGTTAGGAGGCAAAATAGACTGGATGTTGGTAATGGCTGAATACTGGGATAAGGAGATGTTAAACATGGCGTCTTACACAACTGGAAGGATTTGGGATTTTGTTCAAGAATTGCTGAAAGAGAACCAGATTTGGGAAGAAATCTTGAGTTTGTTTTGAACATACTAAGTTTGAGATTCATTTGTGACATCTAAGAGAAGATCAACATAGGCAATTTTTGTGTTGGGAGTGGTGCACATGTGTGTCTGGAGCTCAAAGGAGTTATAGGCTAAAGATAAACATTTGCGATTCTTCCATATATTGATATAATGGATGCTGGAAGCAAATACTGAGTGATAAAGGGTAGAGTGCCTTGAGAAACTTGGGCATTTACTGGTTGAGTAGAAGAGGAAGGGCTTGCACAGGAAGAAGGGAAGGTGCCAGAAAGAATGAAGGAAACTAGGAAGTGATGTGTCAGGGAAGCAGAAGGTAGGGAGCATAATGGTCAAGAATGTCAACATCTAGTTGAGAAGTCAAGTTAAATGAGGCCTGAAAGAGTTCATTAGATTTCTCAATTTGAATGATTTCTCCATTCAGTAGGATGGTAGAGCCAGGAATGGCTTGAAGACAAAGTTGGAGGAAGGAAATTGAGACAGTGAAAAGATCCGACTTTGGAGCCATAATGGGTGAGCCTATATAGAATAAAGAAAACTAAGCACAGAGCTTTGGAAATATATACATTTAAGGGGGAGGAGGAAGAAGAGGAAGCTGCAAAAAAGATGAACATCAGGAAGAAAACCAGGAGAGCTCAGCATCAGAGAACAAAACAGTAGGAAATTTGTAGACAGAGGAGTCAACAACAGTGCCAAATATTAATTGTGGCGATACCAAATAGGATGAAGCCTGAAAAATAGGCCAAAGTCTGACTCCTAGGAGGTGATTAATAGTCCCTCAGAGAATTGGTCCATTAAAATACTGAGGGCATAGGCCTAGATTGCAGCAATTTAACAAGGACTTGTGGAATTGGAGACAGTAAGAGTAGATTCAACCTTTAACAAATGTGTCAGGAAAAAAAATGGGGGATAATAAACACATTTGGTTTGTGTAGGGAAAAGAGTGATAGCAGCTTCAGGAAATAAGATTGGAAGGAAAATGGTATTCTTTTTCAACTGTTCTTGTTTGCTTTTAGGATAAGGCAATATAAACAGGTTTGTAAGATGGGAGACATGTCTGTGGAGAAGGAATCATTGAAAATAGGAAAAAGAGGGGAAACTGGAGTATGACGCTAAAGCTGAAGGGAAAAGATGAGATGTCAAGGGCATAGATAGAGGGTTAGAAAAGAAAAGAGAGGATATTTATTTTCTTGGAGCCAAAGCAATAGGAGAGGCTGGGTAAAAATTAAGCCACAAAGATTTTGGGAAGCAAACCTTGATGGCAGTTCAGATTGGCCTTCAAGTTTTGTCGGCAGTTTTCATCAGTCTAGGAGCTGGAGTGGAGGAAAGGGGGATGTTGTGCCCTCTCCAGAGTCTGGGATTCAGGAGGTATGTGGGGTGGGAGGAAATAAAGCTAAGAAAATCAAGGGTGTCTGATATTTCTCATCTTAATGTCATTCTCTACAGTTGTGAATGATGAAGAGCTTGGACTCAAAACTCAACTGCCATTTTTTCAAGTTTTCTGTGGTGAGATTGGACAGACCTCAGAATATTTTCTTCCACAATCATAACCTGTCCTTAATATTTTACTCATTGGCACCAATACTCCTCCACACCCAAACAGCCTGTTACTGTGCTGCCTTGGCCTCGTTTTCTAGGAATTCCCTCATCTGTCTTTCACAAAAGCCACAGAAAAACGTGTGCCATTTTGATAGAATGTCCATGAACCTGAAAGAGAAATATATATTTTCTAGAGCTTAACCTCTTGGGTGATAATGCTCAGGAAACCCATTAAAGTCAACAGATAATAAATTTTATTTTTAATGTTCTCGAAGGCAGTAATTTCCTGAGACCATGTTCCTGATACCTTGACCATGTTTACATTATTGGCATGAATCAGGGAGAAATGATATTTTCAGAAGTCAAACAGCCATTCCCTTTTTAATAAAATATGCTCTGGTTTTTGGGCATCATGGGGTAGTAAAACTATACTGGGGATATATCACATATAGAGTGTTATTATTAAAAGCCATGATAGGAGAAAGGCTCCTATAAATGCATTAAGACCTCATTTTTTCTAGAAGTCGTATATCCAGTTATTGGGAATACAGCCGAGATAATGTAAGCCAAAATGTCTTCTAAGAGTCAGAATAGGTGTTGTAAAATCTGTGCTGTAAAATGTATGCACTTCAATCTTCATTCATGAGAGTTTCTGAGGTACTTACTCAGGGTGTGTTTGCTCTTTCTTAATTTAGACATAATTGTAATAAAGATAGGGATGTGGTTTCTTAGCACATAGCTCATTAGGGCAAGGAATATACAGGTATCAATAGAAAGTACAAACCTCAGTTAAAAAAAAAAAAACTTAGCAAAACCTTACTAAAGAGCCTAATAGTATCCTGGGATCTGTATTACAAGATCAAATCGTTCCATTGCCTCTCAGTAGTCTTTAGTATATGTATGACACCAGCAGGCAGTGATCAATACTCTCATAGGTCCCTTACGCTTCTTAGAATTGTCATAATTCTCTGTAATATTTGACCCTGATTTATTTCCCTCATGAACTCTATTTTTACATTATCCAAACTGGCGCCCCCGCTTCTGGGAGTCACTCAAAGCCATTCTCTTTATACACAGTCTGCTTTTGTTCATCTGAAATTTAGAGCAAATGAACGGTGATGGTCAGCAGTCTGGAAAATTCACGTATCTGTATCACATTTATCTCACAGTGTTGCCAGGTCACTAATCTATAGCAGTAATTTTGTTCCCACCTCTAAGCCTTGGTCATTTCTTAATTATCTGCATTAGTGTACATAAGCAGTAGCTGGTATAATTGAAAACAGGTGATGGTCCTTAATTTTTTTATTTTGAGTTTGGAATACTTGATTTTTTTTTTAGTGGATTTATCTCTCCCCCAAAATTTCCTTAGGCCAATATTAAAATTAGCTTGCATGTCCTAACTATTATACAGTAAGAGCAGTAAGTGGCAGCTCCCAAACATTTTGTATGACAGAGGGACCAGATTAGAGTGGAAAAAGTGATCCTGGAGTAGACTGTCACCATTATGATAATTAAGAAAGGACTTAGTCTACATTAGCAAGAAAAAAAAAAGTGCTTTTACATCATACAGACTACTTATATAAGCATGCAGCAGAGATTGCTATGTATACAGTAGATATATTCTAAATACTTGGTGCATCCTGTTTTTGTAGGAACATGCTAGATTTTTCAACCATTTTGATACAGAGAAAAGCTTTTCTTTATGATTCAGAGAAGCCTTAGAATAGTTTGGCTGTGGCTTCTCTGTGTGTTGTTGGGGACTTTACTGTAACAAGCTTACTGCATAAGCAGAGGCTGTCATCTAAGGGTAAATGGCTGCTTGGTAAGTTTTATTGTCTACATTCTGAGGAGTTGCATCTTGAATTGGTTTTAATATACCAACCAGGGACATGTATTAAAATATACATTTTCATAATGATAGATATGTAAGTACATGCATCATTGTGACTCATGATGTTTGTAAATTTATTGCTGTGAGCCATATCTGCAACTCAAGATAACTGTTGGTGCGGATTGGTTTTTATGTGTGAACACTTACTAAACATAAAAGGAAATTCAAAGTTATGTAGTTACTATAGCAACAACAGCTTAGACACATTGCAGATTCACATACATTCATGTATTTAAATCAAATGCCCATATATAAATATAGTGTGATAGATTTAGAGTTGCTATGGAAATTCAGTTTGAGCTTTCTGCTTTCCTTAGGGACTTCAGTGTTTCAGCCTTAAAATCAGATTAATAGGAATGCTAGAAAAGTGGTTTCAAAAGGAAGCAACCTAAGTAGAATAGAATAAAGTATCTGAACAATCATAATTAAATCCCTAAATGTAGATTTGAATAAATCCTAAAGTGTTTTTCAAGAACATTGTTGACTATTTGAATATTCTCACAATTACCCTTAATGTTGGGTTTTCTAAGGCTGTTTGTATGACTGTAAAATGTAATCATGTTTATTCATTTATTTATTTAGCAATGTATGAGCATTTGTTGAGCACCTGTCATCTAAGTACTCATCACTTCTCACCTTCTTTTGGGAAATAAGAATTGCTTTACTTTGTTGGGGTTTTTGTTTGTTTGTTTTGCTTTTTAAGAGAAGCAGTAAAAACAGCAGTAAGAGGTGGTTTTTATCCTTGTCCTGATCTTGGCTTTATGGCCCAGAATATAGTCTTTTTTGGTCAATGGACCACATGCACTTGAAAAGAATGTGTATTCTGCAGTAGTTGGTTTGATAGTGTTTTAGAAATGTTCATTAGATCAAGGTGTTTGATAGTATTATTCAGATCTCCTATGTGTGTCTTTTCCTTACCTAATACCACTGTCAGAGTAAACAGATCTGTGTTTTATGGATTTTTTTGTTGTCCTGTTCTAACATTTGCTGCAGTCTGTTGAATTTTCATGCATTGATTATGGAATTATCCATTTTTCCCTTTAATTCTCTCCATATTTGTTTCTTGTATTTTAGTACTCTATTACTAGATGTGTACATATTTGTGAGTGTTAAGTCATCCTGTTGAATTGACCTTTTTTGTCTTTTTTTTTCTAAAAAATGGGATACGTGTGCAGAATGTACAGGTTTGTTACATAGGTACATGTGTGCCATGATGGTTTGCTGCACCTTTTTACCAGTCCTCTAAGTTCCCTCCCCTCACCCACAATGCCCAAACAGGCTCCAGTGTGTGATATTCCCCTCCCTCTGTCCATGTGTTCTCATTGTTCAACTCCCACTTATGAGTGAGAACATGCAGTGGTTGGTTTTCTGTTCCTGTGTTAGTTTGCTGAGGAAGATGGCTTCCAGCTTCATCCACATCCCTGCAAAGGACATGACCTCATTCCTTTTTGTGGCTGCGTAGTGTACCATGGTGTATATGTACCACCTTTTCTTTATCTAGTCTGTCATTGATGGACATTTGGGATGGTTCCATGTCTTTGCTATTGTAAATAGTGCTGCAATAAACACACGTATGCATGTGTTTTTATAGTAGAATGATTTATATTCCTTTGGGTATATACTCAGTAATGGGATTGCTGGGTCCAATGGTATTTCTGGTTCTAGTTCCTTCAGGAATCACCATACTGTCCTCCACAATGGTTGAACTAATTTTCATTCCCACAAACAGTGTAAAAACATTCCTATTTCTCCACAGCCTCGCCAACATCTATTGTTTCCTGATTTTTTAATAATCACCATTCTGACTGGTGTGAGATGGCATCTCATTGTGGTTTTGATTTGCATTTCTCTAATCAGTGATGTTGAACTTTTTTTTTCTTCCATATATTTGTTGGCTGTGTAAATGTCTTATTTTGAGAAGTGTCTGTTCATATTCTTTGCCCACTTTTTGATGTTTTTTTTTTCTTGTAAATATGTTTAAGTTCCTTGTAAATATTAGACCTTTGTCAGATGGGTAGATTGCAAAAATGTTCTCCCATTCTGTAGGTTGCCTGTTCACTCTGATGATAGTTTCTTTTGCTCTGAAGAAGCTCTTTAGTTTAACTAGATCCCATTTGTCAATTTTGGCTTTTGTTGCAATTGCTTTTGGCATTTTTGTCATGTAGTCTTTGCCCATGCCTGTGTCCTGAATGGTATTGCCTAGGTTTTCTTTTAGGGTTTTTATGGTTTTGGGTTTTACATTTAAGTCTTCAATCCATCTTGAGCTAATTTTTGTATAAGGTGTAAGGAAGGGGTTCAGTTTCAGTTTTCTGCGTATGGCTAGCCAGTTTTCCCAGTACCATTTACTGAATAGGAGATCCTTTCCCCATTTCCTGTTTTTGTCAGGTTTGTCAAAGATCAGATGGTTGTAGATGTGTGGTGTTATTTCTGAGGTCTGCTCCATTGGTCTATATGTCTGTTTTGTTACCAGCAACCATGTTGTTTTGGTTACTGTAGCCTTGTAGTATAGTTTGAAGTCAGGTAGTGTGATGCCTCCAGCATTGTTCTTTTTGCTTAGAACTGTCTTGGCTATAAAGGATCTTCTTTGATTCCATATGAAATTTAAAATAGTTTTTTTCTAATTCTGTGAAGAATGGCAGTGGTAGTTTGATGGAAATAGCTTTGAATCTATAAATTACTTTGAGCAGTATGGCCTTTGTATTGTGTGAAGTGTGTTCCTCTTTATCTTTGATAATATTCTGTGTCTTGAAATCTATTTTATCTGACATTAATCTAGCTACTCTAGCTTTTTTATGCTTACTATTGCATGGCATCATCTTTCTCCATGATAATTTAAATTTCTACCTGTCTTTGTCTTTGTATTTAAAGTGTGACAGCATGTAATCAGGTCTGCTTTTTTATTCATTCTGATAATCTCTACTGTTTAATTGGAGTGTCCAGTCCATTTACATTTCATATAATCATGTAATTATTGATTTGATTGGATTTAGATCTACCACATTATTTGTTTTCTGTTTGTCCCCTCTGTTTCTTGTTTTGTTGTTTCTCCCTTCCTGTCATCTTCTGGATTTTTAAAATATTTTTTTAGGTTTCTATTTTAATTTACTTACCACCTTTCAGACTACACCTCTTCCCACTTATTTTTTAGGTGTTGCTCTAAGGATTACATATATATTCTTGTTTTTTCACACTATCCTTAAAATTAATACTGTATACCTTTATGTAAAATGTGGAAACCTTGCAACCATCCCTCCCCATTGTTCTTTGTTATAGTTGTCATATGTATTACATTTATATACATTATGAACCTCACAAGATAGATAATGTTACAACTTTTGCTTTAAACCTACACTGTCTAATACAGGTTGGCTTTTGAACACTTGAAATGTGCTTGTTCATCATTAAAATGTGCTGTGTGTATAAAATGCATGCTGAATTTAGAAGACTCAGTGTGAGAAACAGAATGTAAAACATCTAATAATTTTTGTATTGATTACATGTAGAAATTATATTTCATGTATGTTGTATATATTTTGCATATGTTAAAAACAGTGGAGTTTTTTTACCTTTTTGATGTGGCTACTTGAAAATTTATGTGGTTCACATATTTCTATTAGACAGTTATGCTTTAAACAGTCTTATCTATTGTAAAGAAATTATGGGAAAAGTTGTTTGTTTCATATTTTTACTATTTTCAATGTTCTACATTTCTGAACACCCAAGTTCCCTACCGGTTTCGTTTCTCTTTAGCCTGAAGGCCTTTTGTTGGGATTTCTTATATTGCAGGTCCAGTGGCAAAAATTATTTTTGATTTTTCTTTTTCTGTAAATGTCTTTTTTTTTACCTTCATTCTTAAAGAATATTTTCACTTGATAAAGGATTCAAGCTGGGTTTTGTTTTTCCTTTTGTTTTATTTTTTGCCTGTAAGCACTTTAAAGATGTTATTCCACTGCATGTGGCCTCCAAAGATAAGAAGTGCATACTCATTCTACCCTGTATGTAATACATAGTTTTTCTCTAAGTGCAGTCAAAATTTTCTCCTTATCTTTGGTTTTCAGTAGTGTGACTATGATGTGCCTAATTATGGTTCTCTTTGAATTTATCTTGTTTTGGAGTTCATTATGCTTCCTGAATCTGTGAGTTTATGTCTTTGGGAAGATTCCAAGCATTATTTTTTCAAGTTTTTTTTCAGCTCCATTCTTTCTCCTATCCTTCTGGGACTTCATTTATCCATATGTTAGAGCTTTTGAAATTATACCAAAAGTCCCTGAGGCACAGTTGATTTTCTTCCCAGTACTTATTTTCTCTCTTCTTTAGATTAGATGGTTTATGTTGATGTAAATTCAAGTTTACCCTCTCTTTCCTGTGTCATCTTCATTCTACTGTTGTAGAAGTCTTCATTTTAAAATTTCAGCTATTGTATTTTTCTGTTTACTTTTTTTTTTTTCTTTCTCTGCTGAGTTTGCCTATCTTTTCATTCATTAGGAGCCTATTTCCTTTACTTCTCTAAGCAGGCTTATGGTAGCTGCTTTGAAAGTTTTTGTCTGCTAATTCCATTATTCTGGCCATCTCACAATTGACATCTGTTGATTTATTTTTCTTTGAGAATATGTCACATTTTCCTGGCCCTTTATATGTCAAATAATGTTGGGTTATGTCTTAGTTATTGTGAATTTTAATGCTCTGAAGACTGGATTTTGTTATATTGCTGCAAAGAAGGTTGATGTTTGTGAGTTAACAGGCATTTAACTCAATTAGAGTCCAAGGGAAAAATACTCAGGAAGTTAACTCCCATTCAAGGGGATCTAACCTTAGCCTCAAGCCTGTGCCTTTATGTAAGACTTCCTTTTCCTTGTTACTGCAAAGATGCCCTAAATCTTCATTTACCTTTTTGAGAAACTCCTTAATTTAACCACAAATGTTGGTCTTTCTCTAAAACCATTATTTACTCTAAGAAATTAACTCTAGGACAGTCTATGATGCCATTTGACTTCCCAGAGCCCTGTAGGATGGGTATAGTTACCCTTCTTGTCCCTTGATGGTCTCGCCATCAGGATGAGTCATGCCTGTTTATTCTTACAGTTTGCCAGTAGATGCCTGCTTGGTACTGCTATTTTACAGTCCCCAGTCACTTATCCACATACTCTCCTACCCAAGTCCCTTACATATGTCTTTAAGGATCAAATATTAATTTTAGAAATCATGTAATAATACAAGGAAGAGATGCATTTTTCTTACTAGCCCATAATTAGCAAGACTTCTTTTCAAATAGATGTTAGTACTTCTCATTATTATGCAGAACACTGTTTCTTTCTTTTCTTTTCTTCTTTTCTTTTTCTTTTTTCCTTTTTTTAAATTGAGTCTCACTCTTGTTGCCCAGACTGGAATGCAATAATGCAACCTCCGCCTCCCGCATTCAATCAAGCGATTCTCCTGTCTCAGCCTCCCGAGTAGCTGGGATTATAGGCATGCACCACCACGCTCGCTAATTTTGTATTTTTAGTAAAGATGGGATTTCTCCATGTTGGTCAGGCTGGTTTCAAACTCTCAACCTCAGGTGATCCACCCGCCTCGGCCTCCCAAAGTGCTGGGATTACAGGTGTGAGCCACCATGCCCGGCAGAACACTGTTTCTTTTACCCAACCCCTACCTCATATTAGCATTGCATCCTTTTGACCTGTTCATATTAAGAAACGATTCCGTTGCTAAGCTGCATACCATTTAATGGCTACTCCCTTAGCTACATTAAGACTTGGAAAAAATAGAAATATTCTAATGGCTCAACTAATTAAATTCTTATAGAAGATCCCCTACTCCCTGGAAGAAGAGAGGTAGCAGTAGCTTTGTTCTTCTGGTTACATATGTAAGATGTATAAAAGACACTGCTAGACATTGAGATAGTTTTCTCCTCAAAGAAGAACTGAAACTGCATTTCTCTACATTTTAGTCTGTTCAGGCTGCTGTAACAAAATGTCGTAAACTAGGTAGCCTTGTATAAACAATAGAAATGTATTTCTCACAGTTCTGGGGACTGGGAAGTCCAAGACCAGTGCACCAGCAGATTCAGGGTCTGGTGAGAGCCCTGTCCACATATATGGTGCCTTCTGTTTCCTCAGATGGTGAAAGAGGCAAAGCCCCTTAGGCCTGTTTTATAAGGGCATTGATCTCATAGAGATCATGACCCATTAGACCTCCCAAAGACCCCACCTTCTTAGTACTACTGTGTTGGGGATTAGGTTTCAATGTATAGATCTGAGGGGGACACAGACATTCAGACCGTAGCACCTACCTCTTATGATGATAAAAACCACAGCATAAAATACGAGCAGTGCCCTGCCTTGCCAGTACACTGAATATTTCCGAGTTTAAAATATTGAGCAGAGAGAAGAGCGGAAAATTATGAAGAATTCTGGAGTTTCAAATGGGAATCTCCTGGCAGTATCTGTAGAAAAGCCCAAGGGCTTCTTCCTAGGAAGAGCCGTACATTTTTCATTCCCATCCTAATTTCTTTGCTTACTGAGATAGCATTTTTGACAGATGATTTATTAATTCAATTTGCAATTTTTAATTATTTTGGATTTCTGGGTCAAAGTATGTACATTTAAAAAAACTAGAGTATTTTAAAGCTTAGAGATCAAAACCTACAGAATGTTGTGGTACTGTTACTATGCAACTCAAATCTGAATCTTAATATGAATAGAATTTTTCATGAAAGTTAGGGAAAATGAAAACATTTAAAAGGTAGAAGGCCAGGCACAGTGTGGCTCATGCCTGCAGTCCCAGCTTTTTGGGAGGCCAAGGTGGGAGGATTGCTTGAGCTCAGGAGTTTGAGACCAGCCTGGGCAACATGGCAAAACCCTGTCTCTACAAAAAATACAAAATTAGCCAGGCATGGTGGCACATACCTGTAGTCCCAGCTACTCAGGAGGCTGAGGTGGGAGGATCAGTTGAGCCTGGGGCTCAAGGCTGCAGTGAGCCATGTTCATGCCACTACACTCCAACCTGGGCAACAAAGTGGAACCCTGTCTCAAAAAAATAAAATATAGAAGGAGTCATCAGTAATATTAGCAAATATTTATTGAGCACATATTAAGTGTCAGCTATTATCCTAAGAACTTAATATGTATTCAACAATTCTAAAAGACAGATCATATAATTACCCTCCACTTTAAAGTTGAGGAAACTGAGGCACGGAGAGGTTTAGTAACTTGCCAGGGTCACACACTAGAAGGAGAGGACTTAAGATTTAAGGCCAGACTCTGTGATTCCAGAACCCATGCGCTTTCATCATTATATTATATTGCGCCTCTCATATGTCATGGATGTGGTCTTGTTTTCTCCTCTTACTTCCTCCCCACACTATATTGAACCACAGTAAATTTCACAACCAAATTCAAATTACATGGTATATGGAGGATATAAAAAGCTCTGCAGTGTTACTTAGGCTTGAGACGAGAGAACACATGCTGTTCTATTGAGATGACATTTATTTTTTTATCGTGATTTTTCAAAAGTTCAAAAACATTTCCTTTCATCCAACCAGTAAGTTCTAGGGTGAGAGAGAGTTACTATACTGTAGAGTTACTGTCTACATTTATAGATGCAGGAAATGTTAAAACCATTTGTTCCAGGCCTCTTATTAGCTCAAAAGCAGAAGTGTATATAAAGACAAGAATATTGAGCCCTAGATTAGTAGAATTACTAATCTCTGATTTTTTAATCCTTCAAATCAATTAGCTCTCCATGTGAATGGTCTGGGTGATTTGAAAGTGAAGGATAGACGCCATTGGCATGTATTTGGGCACGTAGAGTCTGTTCCTTCACACAGGGCTCTGCAGAGGAGGGCGAGGGTCTCTATTGTTGTCCTCCCTGCACTGGCAGACCATCCTAGCCCTTTTCAAAATAGCACTGGGTCATTAATCTTATATAGATGTTCCTGATATGTGTTGAAATATTAATTCTATAACTAAACCCCATGTCCTCATCTGATGGATCATTCCTTTTCTCTCCATAGGTATAATATCAGATTTTACTTCCAGCCTAACTGTAAACCTCGCCAGACCACACAAGACGCTGACTTAGCATTCATTCTTAGTTTCCACAAGCAGAATGTCATAGATTGTCTGTGAACCAATTTTTTTTTTTTTTTTTTTTTTTTTTTTTTTTTTTTTTGAGACGGAGTCTCACTCTGTCGCCCAGGCTGGAGTGCGGTGGCCTGATCTCAGCTCACTGCAAACTCTGCCTCCCGGGTTTACACCATTCTTCTGCTTCAGCTTCCCAAGTAACTGGGACTACAGGCACCCGCCACCTTGCCCGGCTAGTTTTTTGTATTTTTTAGTGGAGATGTGGTTTCACCATGTTCAGGATGGTCTCGATCTCCTGACCTCGTGATCCGCCCATCTTGGCCTCCCAAAGTGCTGGGATTACAGGCTTGAGCCACTGGGCCCGGCCCCCTATTTTTCTTTATTATTCATACCTTTTTTTGTTACTTAGTATATTGGGCAGGAATCGAAAACAGCTTTGACTTGTAGAATTTTCTAGAATCCCTTTGAATTGGGTGAATTACACTATAACTCAACTCTGTCTTGTTCAATCATTGTTCCCCCATTGCCTGGCCCGTAGAAGGTCTTCATGTAATTATTGAGTTGATGAGTTTAAGCTGAATCTTTGCAGCATTCATCTGGATCAAGGAAGATGTAGTACTCAGTCAACACATGGCTGTTTTTGAAGTGCTCTCAAGGCATATCCATTACCTGAGAAGCCTCTTACACTGTAACTTAGAAAGTATGCTAGTACACTATGCAATAGCTCAGAAAATGTTGCCTTTTGAAATTTTATTTCAATAGTTTTTGGGGTACAGGTGGTTTTGGTTATATGGATAAGTCCTTGTATGGAGATTTGAGTGCACCCATCACCTGAGCAGTATACACTGTACCCAATATGTAGTCTTTTCTCCCACACTCCCCCCCAACCTTCCCCACCCCTGAGTCCCCAAAGTCTATCATATCACTCTTATGTCTTTGCATCCTCATAACTTAGCTCCCACTTAGAAGTGAGAACATGCACTATTTGACTTTTCATTCCTGAGTTATTTCACTTAGAATAATGGCCTCCAGCTCCATCCAAGTTGCTGCAAAAGATATTATTTCATTCCTTTTTATGGCTGAGTAGTATTCTATGATGTATGTATACCACATTCTCTTTATCCACTCGTTGGTTGATGGGCACTTAGGTTGGTTCCATATCTTTGCTATTGTGAATTGTGCTGCTGTAAACATGTGTGTGCAAGTGTCTTTTTCATATAATTACTTCTAGAAAATGTTTCTTAACAGTTCCTACTTCTTGGATTCCTTGCCCTTTTTGTGAGCCCCCTCAAGTTGTTGACAGTTTTCTTGAGGCTGCAGGACCAAGGCTTCAGTTTCTTGCTGAAAGCACCCTCAGTTCCTGGAGGCCACTTGCACCTCCTTACCTTATGGGCTTTTCCAATAAAGATGCTTACTTCATGGCAACTACTTCTTCAGGGCAATAGGGGAAGTCTCTCTGGCATGTTTGCCAGCAAGATGGTCATGTAGTAACATAATGGTGAGAGTAACTCCCATTACCTTTGCCATGTTCTGTGGGTTAGAGTCAGGTCACGGGTCTTACATACACTCAAGGGGAGGCTGTTATACAAAAACATGAACACCAGGAGGTGGAGATTAATAGGGTAAGGGGATTACTTTAGGATTTGTTTGTCACACTGAGGTTACACTTTATAGTAGGGAGTCATGGAAAAGTTTAAGCAGAAGCGTGCTTTGTATTATAGAAAACACATTAGAGAGGGCACAGTTAGAATCTCGTAAACCAGCTAAGAGGCTTTGCCGCAAACCACATGGGAGAAGACAGTGGCCTTAATGAAGGCAGTAGCCATGTGGGTGATGGAGACCCTAAGATGATACAGTCAGCAAAATTGGATGATTAATGGGATATGGGAAGTAAAGAAGAGGAGGAAATCAGGGATAAATGTTACACACATTTCTAACTTAGTAGTCGGTTGGTAGAAGCAGAGATACCTGGACCAGGAGCCTGGTGAGCATGGGGCTTACCTCGGAATTCTCCCTTCCCTGAGCTCCAGCCTGCCCTGTGGCCTCAGATCATGTCTATCTTAGCAGTGTCTGGATAAGATGGTGTTAATGGAGCACAGCAGGTTAGCCACCATCAAATAAACAACCACAAGCACTGGTCTTGCTAGTTGTCAGTCAATAGGGGCTCTGGCTAGAGTCTAAAGGACATATTATAAACCTAGTACTTACGTTCCCCCAAAATGACCATCCTAGTGTATAAGCTTTTTGGTAAATGAGTACTGCATACCAGGAGTGCAGTAGTACCCTCGATGTCATTGTTGTGGTAATGCCTGTGTGTCATCTGCCCAGCGGGCTGGCTCAGTGTGCTGGGCTCCGTCACCATCTTCCCCTGTTACTGCAGTGAACAGGCGTACTCCTCTAAATTATTGTTGGGATGGGGTGAGTGAGCCTCACCATTTCTATTGCTCTGAGAATGATCGAAGAATAATATTTTGAATGAAGATAGTGATTGGATTTGACACCGAATGTGTTTCAAAGGACACTTAATTTTTTACCAAGATGTGAGGTGTGAAAAGTCAGTAGTTTATCGAAAGAAATAGATAGCATGTTGAAATAACTATTTAAAAGATAGAATTTTTAATACTTGAGCCATTGTAAGATGCGGAACACTTTCCTGCATTTTTCCTCCTATGAAAAATTCTCTGAAACCAGAGTGACTCAAGCAGAGCCTGGAAAATACTGGAGAATCACATGATAGCTAAAAATAAGCACATCATCTCTAGCAGGGACAGTAAGCAGGGCAGAAGTAACTCGGTATGTGAAGGCTCACACTCACTGGATATGCTCAGGAGAGTCAGGCCCTCTGTCCTTTGCAGGGGCAGACTTTGAGACCACCGGTCAGCGAAGAGAGGTCCTCAGGAGCTGGTCATTCTGTGCTGCAGTAGCCATGCCCTTGGCAGGCCCCCAACCTGCAGTGCGCCTCACTCGTACGCTCTCCCAGGGACAGAGCCATTTATTTTACACTGTAATGACCCCTAAACAGTGGATTGGGAGGGAAACAGGCTGACTCATAGCTCTTGTTACTGCCTGTTTTCTCTTAAGCCCTCCCCTTGGAATCAATAGCACATGCCATTGATCACAGAATGTCTTTTTGTTGCTGTTAACATTGCAAAACGTGTATTTTGTGAAATTGCTGGACATTTGGTGACTGTTTTGTAGGATATAGAATAGGGTTTCTTAAACTATACCATTGCAGGTACTTTACCAAAAGCACAACGAATCTTGTCTTAGGCACTCGCTGCTCATACCCAGGGAAATTACTGCAGTAGCCCCCTAGCTGACCTTTCTGCATCTCCCCTCAGCCTCCCTGGTCTGTTCTCAACACGGCAGGCAAAGTGAGCTATTTGAAAGCAAAGCTAAATCATGTCACTCTGTTCAGGATCCTGCACTGGCTTCCCTTTTCCCCTGCGAGGTCCTTTTTGACCTGCCCTTCCAGTACATCTCTGACCTTCTATCTACCTGCAGTATCCCATTCTCACACTGCCCCACCCACCTGACCTGGCTCCTGAGTGGGGAAGGCAGGGCCTTTGCACCCCCATTCAGCATTTCCTCTGCCTGGTCTGCTCTGCTCCTGGCTGTCCAGACGGCCACCTTCCTATCCTGCCTCAGGTCTTGGCTCAGGTCTCACTCACTGTGAGAAACCTTGAAGAAGGAAGGGTTACTCCTGCAGCTGGCATGTTCCCTGCAGGAATCCTGGAAGTTGTGACTATGGAGTTTGCTACAAGAGCTGTTGGCTTCTGTGAAGAATGAGACTTTTGAGCCACAGTGACCCCACACAGGAGGTTCTCGCCTCCTGTATCTGTGCCAGACTGCTGCAGGACTCCCAGCAAGAGGGGCACCTGGCACTGCCCTGCTAGTGCTTGGTGTTCTGACCTCTGTTCTTCTGGGTGGCCTTGGTGTGAGTGTGGCCCGTGAAAGTACCATGGGTCTGAGTTGAAAAACGGAAACTGGAGGAAGAAACCATAGTGGATGCTTAGGCCTTCCATGAAATTCCTATTTAAAATTGCTACTCGCCCACCCCCAACCCAGCTCTCTCTACGCAACCCTGCTCTGATTTTCTCTTGTTCATAGCACTTATTTTCTAGTTTATTCTATCACTTACTAATTTATGTTATTATTTATTGTCTAGTTCCCCTGTTAGAATGTTAATTCCACAACGACAAGCATCTTTTGTGTTTCATTCATTGTTTGATCTCAGTTGCCTGTTAGCTTTCTCAGGTGCATAATAAGGTTATGGCTCAATAACAGTTTGCACAAATGAATGAATTAGGATAATTTAGAAGAAGTACAGACGAAGATAGATAGGGAGTGCATGGAATGGAAGGAACCTATGCCTTGGAGCCCATTGGTGGGTTATGGGTTAATCACATTTTTTGGTTCTAAAAGCAAATTTGTTGAAGCTGAGCATATTTACATGATGCAGTTGTGCATCTTTATACAATAGTTGTTCACTGTGTAAAAACTGGGTTAATCAATTTTTGTAAAAATGTTCTTTAAATAAAAATGAGCCTTATTTTCTTAGTATTTCAGCTGTTTTATTTTCGTAGTATCTAGAAATGGGAAACAAGTGTACTTTCGCATCATTAGTTGAATCAGGTCTCATTTGCTGAGTAATAATAGTAATGTAAGCTACCATTTATTAAGCACATACTATGTGCCAGATGTAATCATTTCCATGTATTAAGTCATGTACCCCTCCCAACTCTGGGAAGTTGGCACTGCTCTTCCTTTCTTAAATGTAAAGCAAGCAAGGTGGCCACAAAGCTACACCAGTCAGGAAGTAGTGGAGCTGGGACCCCTAGGAAGGCTCTCTGGCTGCTGAGCCCCCACTCTTGACCACTGCACTCACTCCCTCCCTAGAGGCAGGTGAAGGATGTCCAATTCCTTACCAGGTCTTCATTCCCACGAGATTGGTGTGGCTCGTGCCTGCTGTGTGGAGCTGCCCCTAGCTGCTCAAGGAGGACTGCCCACTCTTAAGAGCCTCCACTGAAAAGGAAGAGCTGCAAACCCCACCACTGGCTGCATTGGTCAGAATAGAAGTCATAAGGGCTGCAAACTGCCAATTTCAGAATAAAAAAACCAGCCTCCTAATGATCTCATGAATCAGGGCATCCCAGAACCCTGTTAAAGTTTCATTTGGCCTGAACTCTGTCCACTGAGGTGTTTTTTTGCCCTAAACTCAGAACAAATTACAGAATCTACAAAGTGAAAGTATGGAGACAGTTTTGAAGGAAAGACCAGCTCAATGTAACTTGAATTTGCAGTAATCAGAATTCTGTAGGGACTGGCAATCCTTTTGCAGTATGAGGGTTCTGATGTCAGTTCAGTTACCGAGGAAGTCCTCTTCCTGTGGAATTCACTCTCCTCATCAGTCTAGCCCATACCCCTTCTCCAGCAATGACATTACTTTTTTTTTTAACCAAGCTCATTATCTGTTAAAAAATATAATCTCTTTGTCAAAGTGCAGGGGATAATAAAGTAATATCAGATCCATCCACAATGAATCAGAACAGATGCAGTGTATCTTCTGCCATAGTTATTCAGCTCTGGGTTTTCTTCATTTGAGTGAGAAGGGCTGGGGGGATGGTTTGGGAGGGGAAAGGGCTCTCAAAGTAGAGAAAAATTGGGAATGACCATAACCAGAAGAGTAGTGGCCGCCTGCATGTGTGTGTGCACACGCTCATGTTTTTAATGTCTCTGTGGTTCTTGTCAACAGTATTAATGTCATATTTTTAGCTCCTCTGTTTATGATTTTGGCAAAAGGAATAATATGGCAGATTATGTGAAAAGAATTTCTAAATTCCAGCAGAGTCTTGGCCATGAAGGATAAAGCCAAGTCCAGTGCTTTGATTTGCTTCATTCTTCTGAATCCATTGGGCCTCATATGCCCAACATGTTGCAGCATTTTCCATAAACATTAAGCAAGCTACTAGTTATTGACATTAGACACGGCAACGCCCAGGCTTCACTAAGGCAGTGAATCCGACCACTCCGAATTGTTTTACAACTATGGTTAAAATGTCTTAGAATCATATTTATACCCCCAAATCCTAAAGGCATTAATTAAGACACAACTGCTCAAAGACTAGCATTGTAAATCATGTCCAGTGAGCAGATTCACAGAATTACAGGGACTTGGACAGAATTGATGCTTATTTTCCTCTGCTTCTGAGATTCCTTTTTATTTTGAAAGGTAAAATTAGGGAGGTAGAAAAGCTTGAGGGCAAAATGGTTACTTGCAAACAGGGCCACCACTAATTATGTTCTCAGGACATCATCAAATGCAGCTTGAAAAAAAATTGAAATATTTGAATCAGCTGCAAGAAAAAAAATCTATATCTGTATTACAGCCAAAGTAGGTGCACTCTCTGTAAAAGCTATTATGTAAATGTTTTCCACATAAGCATCATTGAGCTAAGAGGCCTGGGAAAGGTACAGAAGTCAAATCACTGATGGAGTGGGGCATTCTGGGAAGCAAGAAGATAGCTTTTGAGGACTTCGGTATCTAAAACCAGGATTGGATGCTGTCAGAGACATGTTGGGAGCAGTTTACGAGATTGGAATACAGATGGTAGCTCACATAAAAGTCTTCTATCAGTGTTAAGTTTATGACATTGATAACTGTGCAGTTTTGCAAGAACATTCTTGTTAATATTGCCCAGGTAAGGGGGAAAGAGTATCTGGCAGCCCCAGAAACTTTAGAGTGTGGTTGTTAGAAGACAGCGAGACCTAGAAAGCAAATAAACAAAAACAAGTTCTTCACTCTAAAGAGTTATGCTATATGTTAGGATATTGTCTATTATTTATCCTGAAAAGGAAAACATGAAATCATTGAATATAATGAGGACAAAAGGTTTCATTTTTATTTTTATACATTTAGTATTTCTTAATCATGTGACAGCTGCGAGGGGTAAATTACTTCCATTTCAAATTGCAGCTTGTGATGATTTAATGAGCCCACTTTACATTTATTTGAAAACGAGCTTTTAGTTTAACTGTTAATTATGGGGTTTTTGTTGTTGTTGTTGTTGTTTTTTGCCCAAACCTCGGAAGATAACTAAGCTCTTTCCCATGCCATTCCTGTTCTTTAATTTCTTCACATTTATTCATTTGAAGGTAAAAATGTAGTTAAGTAGGCCTGATCTCACATACCCTCATGCATCATTTATTTTCCTCTGTTATCAGTTTTTCTCCAAACAGTAGAATTTCAAGATCCCTCTCATTTTAAATATCAAATACTAATTACCTAAGTGATTGATTATTAAATGTTTAGAATTTTTTCCATTTCTTCCTTCACTCAGCCTGCACTGTGTCCCCGTTAGCAAGGCTTAAGGGTGGGGCAAAGCAGTTCTTCCTTCCCACTTGTGTGTAGGTGGTGGAGCAGCACAGGTTGCCAAGCCTGATTTTCATCGCCTGCACCTCTCTCATCTCAAAGGGATCCAGGAGGTGCACATGCTGTGTGCCAGTGGGAGAGCCCTGGGGCCCTAGGCCACCCCCTGACCTTTGCCTGATTTGTGAACACAGATGCCATTTTAGGGCTGAGACTCTGCTGAACCACAGCTTGGCGAGTCCAAGCCACACAGGCAGGTTGAAGTTGGGCTCTGTTAATAGCAAGGGATATTTCCTCAAGGGAAGAAAACAAAGCAAAACCTGTTTCCCCAAGTGACTGTGTGTGGCTAGAAGGGGGAGAGCATCAGTAACTGCAGCAGCTGCACCCTCCCTCCCTGCCATGAGCCGTGCTGAGCGCCTCCCGCGGTCGGGGATTCTCCCTGCGTGTCTCCTCACTGCTCTCCTGGCCAGTGTCCTCTGCTTCTTCATAGTTGCTCTTCCCTGAAAATGTGGCTTTGCCCAGGGGTTTGGCTTGCCACAACCCCTTCTACATCTTATCAAACATTTCAGTTTTTTTTTCAAGCTCTATTTGATGATATCCTGAGAATATAATTAGTGGTAGCCCTGTATTATAAGCAGTCAGCTTCTGTTTCTTCCATCACTTTTTTATTTTTAAATTGACATCAGACTGGATAAGGCCAGATACCAGAACATGAGTGTGTCTGATGATCCTAGCTCAGTTATTGCAACCACTTTGTTGTTGCTGACCTGCCTGTGAAAGACTGCCAGCGTGGGTGGGTCATCACATGCTCTCTAGGGAAGCCCCCTCTGCAAGGTTGTGGCCCTCAGGAAGGGCCAGTGAGCATGGCACAGGCTTGGACAGCCCAGCACAGACCACTCAGAATTAAGCATATACTGACTGACTGAGTTGACTCCACCTCTCCTGATTCTGTGTAGGTAAGGAGCCTAAGTAATTTACAGAAGGTAATCTTGAGAGGAAACCAAGGAGGAGCTCTCTTTCTGGGAGGCTGATGGTTTTTATTTGGTTTCCTTCTTGTCTTGGTGGTTCTTTGTGTCTGTGACTTTGACATTGGCATCAGCTCCTCAAGCTTCCCCCAGTGTCCTTACCCTGAAGAGATGCCTCTGCTAGGTCTTATATAATGAATTATAAAAACTATTATTGAATGTCTCTGGGTTAGGCACTGTGATTGGTGGTGAGAGCATAAGGTGACTAATACAGATAAAACTCCTATGTGCTGGCGTTTCCGCTCGTGGGAGAAGTAGGCATTAAAGAAATAGCCGTACCACAACAGTGGAAAGTGTTCAGGGCACTTTGCCCTTCCAGACAAAGTGACATCTGAGCTGAGACTGGAAGGGTGGTAGACCTACTTGCTCAGAGGAGGTAGGGGACAGGAAGGAGGCAGAGGGAATACAGCCTGAATTGCATGGTGTATTAGTTCTTACAGTGCCATAAAGAACTGCCCAAGACAGGATAATTTATAAAGAAAAGAGGTTTAATTGACTCACAGTTTCTCAGGGCTGGGGAGGCCTCAGAAAACTTAAAATCATGGCTGAAGGAGAAGCAAACATGTCCCTCTTTACACGGCAGCAGGAAGGAGGAAGTGCCAAGCAAAGAGGGAACAAGCACCTTATAAAACCATCAGATCTCGTGAGAACTTACTCACTATCACGAGAACAACATGGAGGTAACTGCCCCTCATGCTTCAATTACCTGCCACAGGATCCCTCCCACAACATGTGTGGATTATGGGAACTACAATTCAAGATGAGATTTGGGTGGAAACACAGCCAAACCATATCACATGGGGTGGTCATGAAGTCATAGAACACTGGCTTATTCCTGAGAACATTGAAGTTGCCACACTGGGAATTCCTAGATAGCTGTTGCTCATGTGAGAACTCAGCTGGAGAACAAAGACTGCATCTTAGGCATTTTTAGGGGCCTCCAGTGCATGGCCCATGGCAGGCACTTAATAAGTGTAATAAGTGTGTGTGAGGGGTGTTGATCATAGGCAGTCTTCACACTGCTTTCTGTTAGACTTCCTTTATATTAAAATATGAGGTATTGCTTATAAAAAGATCTGAATGAACTTGATATTTCCGAGCTGTCTCCCCACCTGTTAGGCTGGTGGCTGCCTCAGAGAAGACTCTTTGCCAGATCAGGTGTCCTCACCCTGCCTCCCCTACCTGCTCGTCTACATTGTTTTCTTTACCCAGTTGGTTTGCCTTTGGGTTAAAGAACTTGGTCAGCAGGATATGGAAGTAGTGTTCCAGGAGTGTTTTATATGGGCTTCAACAGAGATGAAGAAGGTTCCTCACGGCCATATACCAGTCACAAATAAAGCAAAACGTCAGCCCTCTAGAACGCTTGGGAAGCTCTTCTGCATAGGTGAGGTTTCCAGGGATCTGCAGATTTACCCTGAGAAATTCAAACTATTTTAAGTCTTCCCCAATTTAACCATTCTCATTTTAAAGTATATTAGGCACCTCCCTGTGTTTTTAAAGAAGTTTATTTAAAAAAAATTTTTTTAACAGAAAGGCCTGTATTTTAAAGGCTGTCATGCTGTCAGTGTTTCTAGAGGGTGTGACTTGCATCCAGAGCTAATGACCCCAGGCACCTGAAGACACAAATATAAATTTTATGGTCTTCCTGTTTTCTACTTTGTAATTAGGATGTTGGCTGAAACTTCTAACTGCTGTCACATACCTGTCTTTATAACCCTTCGGCTCTTGCTAATCTGTTGATACTAATAAACTGTGAAGTTGGAAATAAACTGTAAAATTGGAAACCATATCACTAAAAGTATTATTTACTTGTTTATGTTGTTAAACTTTTGCTCTTTAACCAAATACATGTTCAGTTGAGCATTGTGCTACGCACTGGGGTTACAAAGATGAATAAGATGTGTTTCTTGCTCTAAACAAGAGCAGGGGTTGGGGTATTAGGCCAGTGGGAGCACAGAGAAGGAGCACCTACACCAGACTGAAGGGATGGTGAAAAACAGAGATGCCACTTCATGGGGACTGTGTTCAGAGGAAAAGGGAATGGGCGGGCCCCCAGTAGTGGCTTGGAATTTCATAATCCATGAAGTACATTGCGTATACACTGGGACTTCTATTTTGGCCGCAGAGGCCATTCTTGTGTCTGTGCGTTGTTCTAGGTAGTGAGAGTCTGCTGTGAGCTGAGCTCCAGATAGGTGAGGTCTTACCTGAAACCAGTGGTTTTTCATTTTTCCACTTCATAACATTATTAGTGATGCTAAGTGAATCACTTGCTTAAGGTGCTGACCCTCAGATCTCCCCATTGTAAGGCTGTATTTTCCCCTTTAGAGTAACACATGTAAATATCTTGTTCCCCAAAACCCTCTCACGTAAAGTTTACATGTCCAATGATGAGCCCTTTCTGAATCGCTTATTAGTTACGGATGTCACAAAATTGTGATTTATTTTCTAGTTCCAGCATTTCTTGTACATTTACTGACTGCCAGTGTTCCTTAAAAAGAATTGAAAAGATCTTTATATTCTTTTCTCTTCCCTCTCCCTCTCCCTGTCTTCCAGCCCATCTCTCTTTCAGTCATTATAGATTAATAGATTTTATTTATCCAGTGCATTACAATAAATGAAGCTATTGTTCTTCCTAATATTCAAACTGTCCCAAGTGTGACTAGTGGGGAACCCCTTCGAGCTCTTGGTATTGATCCTGGAGCACCTCCTTGCTTTTTGACACAAGATATCCTCAGCTTACCCTGAACATTCCCTGCCCCATCCCTAGAATCAGCCATTTCTCAAGAAGCCCTTTTATTGCAGAATAACATTTAGAAACCAAGGTTTGGGCATCAGGAGTGCCCGCTGCTATGGAGATGTCATTGCTCTTAGGCATTTTAGTGGCTAAAGCTAGGAAATGTTTTAAAAGAGAAAAAAATACATTTGTATTGATACTTCTTCTGAAGTATTAATCGGTTATAAGATCTTTTCTCTTGTTTGTTAGAAATTCAATTAGGGTGATACTTTTAAGCTTATCTAAAAACCTTTCCTCTTAAAAATCTTAAAATTTGTTCTCTTACTCTTACATCTCCAGAGGGAGAAGGGACAATGGCATTAACCTCATGTTACTTGAGGAAAAAAAACAGCACTCACAAAGGTGAGATAAATTGCCCAAAACAACCATACTTTTAACTGTATACACTCCTGCTGAAATATTTGTACTCCTTCTGTATGGGAAGGGATCACTGGAGGTATCTCTTATATGTTATAGTAAGCTTCTTTTATATCATTCATTTTCTATATATCTAAAACACATTTTTAATATTACCAGTATTTAGCATTTATTCTGATTGCTTTCAGGTGCAGCTAAATCAAGTCCAGCAGCTAAACCAGGATCCACACCTTCTCGACCCTCATCAGCCAAAAGGGCTTCTTCCGGCGGCTCAGCATCCAGATCTGATAAAGATTTAGAAACGCAGGTCATACACCTTAATGAACAGGTAATGCATCAGCTCTGGCCACACCTCTAGGAGCAGTGACGTATGTAAGAGGTAGGGGGCCTAGGATCCCCTAGGACTGGGGTAAGGGAGGGAAGGTAAGGAGGAATCCTTGGTTTCAAGTAAGAATAAAAAGAATTGTTCTGGAAGACAAAATCAGTAGCCCATGATGAATAAAAAGTGTTAGTCACAAATCTCAAAGTTCTACATTAAGATGGGGCAGATGGCTTAGCCTTGCTGCAGACTTCAGACCACCTTCCCCTCCCCTGTCCCTCAGGGCTGTCATGAGCTCCTGCTAGACCATAGTCCATCCTGCCCACCTCTGGCCCTTCTAGATAGTGCTGCATTGCATTAGGGTGAGTCTATCTCCCTCTCTCTCCCTCCCTCTCTTTTTAAAGGCTGAGTCAGGGTTAGTCTGTCTCCCTCCCCTAATCTTTTTTCCCTCCTTCCTTCCTTTCTTCAGCTATTAGTAGTTGAGCTCATTCTATATGAAAGATATTACGCTTAATGCTGGTAGTATAATGGTAGTAAAATAGATACCTTTCCTTCCGTCATAGAACTTGTAGATAGCAATTGCACACAGTAGGTTATTACACGAGCTAAACAAAAAACCTGATACTTCCCACAATGGCAGAAGTTGGGTGCTGCAGGAGCACCGAACCCAATATTTGGGGGATCTGAAAGGCCACAATTGTGTTTTAAGTAGAAGAGCTTTCCTTTTAATTTAGCATTCCTCACAGTTATGGTAAAATCTAGCTAGTTCCACTGTCTTTGAAATTTTCATTATAAAATCTTAGGTACTTCTCATCTTTCCTAAGATTATATGTAGCTTAAAAGTAATAAAAGCAACGGGTAGTGGAGGGCCCATACAGGAGAGCCTTTTATCCTGGCTACCCTGCCGCTATGAGAGGAGCCTTTACTCCAGGGCCCCAGGCTGTTCCCAGCCACTCACTGGGCCAGTCGTGGTTATTAATCTTATTCTTGATGAGCCAGCAAGAGTTTAGAAACAGCTTTTGTGATAATTGTATATTTGTAATCAAGAATCTAGTTTAATGAAGGCAGTTTCTTAGCTAGGGTGTTTCTTTACAATTCTGATCACTTTATGGAAAAAGGTGTAAAAACTTAAGCCATCCAGCAGGTAGGACTTGGATTTGGAAACTGGAATGTTCTAATTACCTGCTGATTCTCAGTTTGAGTCCTGTTTCCAATAATGACTTCTTCTCAATTAAAAGGCAGTAAGGACAGTCATAAAGAGCCTTGGGCCACATGTCTCAGGCTCCAAGAAAATCAGAGTAGACCTAAAGGCTGTAATGCCTTGGACCTAAAGTTGGTCCTCCCATATCCATGGGTTACCACATCTACAGATTCAAGCAACCAAGTATTGCAAATATTCAAAATAAAAAATAACGATACAAACATAAAAACTAATACAAATTAAAAACAATACAACATAACTATTTACATAGTGTTAGGTATTATAAGTAGTGTAGAGATAATTTAAAGTATACAGGAGTATGTGCGTAGGTTATATGCAAATATGACATCTTATATTGTCGTATATCAGGGACTTCAGTATCCATGGGTTTTTATATCTGAGGGACAATCTGGAATCAGTTCCTCTCAGATACCAAGGCACAACTGTAGAACTCTTTTTCCTTAAGGAACCCAAATTCTTTTGGTATCTTTCTTATCTTGTGTTTCTTCATGACTCCTCCCTCTCTTCCCCATCTACCACACCCAGTGTCCCACCTCTCCAGCGCAAAGTATGACCACGTGGAAACCTTGAGGTTCTCTCCCCCTTACAGCCTGACCCAGCCAGCCCCACTTCCTCTCCTTGGGGCTGGCTCTAGACTCCCGTTGGCTCTCCAGATCACACACAGAGCCCATCCCCAGGGAACCCAGACCTCTAAAATGCCTCCACTAAACCATCCTACCATCCACAATGCCACTCAGAGAACCGAGCGAGAAGAGAGAGGAATGGTCCAGTGCCACTTTCCTGTTATAATCCCTTCATTACTTCCAAAAGGCCTCACTCCCCATTTCTGGCCCCTGATACCTTCACACCGAGGAATGTGCCTCCCCCTGTCTGTCCCTCAGAAGGAAGACACACCCTGCATTGTGAGTCCTTCAATCAATATTACTGAGCACTTACTCCAAATTTATATCCATGGTTAACTGTTGCCGTTCCCTCCTTTTTCTGTCTTGGAGCCAACAGGATGCCCCTCGAGTCTGGGAGGGGGCCCCACAGGCATCATGGTGTTGGAACAAAGAACACTCAGGTGAGGAGAGGCTGAGGGGAGACCCTGATGCTGAAGGGTGAAGCACAGTCTTCATTGAGAAAGGGACAAGTGCCATAAACTTGGAGGATTCTCATTTGCTTGGCCTCTTGCATTTTCTCAGGCAATTTCCCATGATGCACTAAAGAAGTAATACTATGCTAGACCAGTCCCATGAGAGAAATGAATCAAAAGACATACAGTAGGAAAAGTCATAAACAAAATAATTAGGGACTTGTTCTGGATAGTGGGTTAGCCAACCAGAAGTGGGTTGGAGTCAGTGGATTAGCCAACTGGAAGTAGGTTGGTCATTGCTCAGGGAGCGCAGGTGAGGCCGGGGATGGGTGTCGGTTAGCCCAGGCGGAGACTATAGCCATCACTGAAACAGCAAGGCCTGCAGGAACCTGCAGTCTATGGCCACACTGGGAGGAGTTGGAAGAATCATAAGAAGAGAGCTGCTTCTCCTTTTCTAAGATCCATCTCCAGCATCTCCTTCATTGCTTAAGCATCTGCCACAACACAAGAGGGATGAGGCTGGCATTGGTCCTTGTGAGTGGGACTATGACAGTGGAATTTTGCTTGCCAATTGATCTTTCATCATATAAGTTAGCTAGTGTTGGTTTTTACTAGGGAATGTTGGTAGTGGCAGCTGTTACCTAATGCATGTGGAATATCACTGAAGCCTGATTTGCACTAAAGGTTTGTCTGGAAAAGCCTCAGCTATTTGTTCAGTGTGCAGAACAAAGCCCTAGGGGGCCAGACAGACCTAGTTTTCGTGGGTGGGATGTGTCCTTGCCTGGTACAGGGGGCTGAGGGGTGGTAACACACCTAAGCTGCCACAGATCATCTGCTGGCACTAGCACAGGATTGAGATGGATTTTGTGTCCAAACCTGGGGAGAGGTTGGTTTGTTTTAAAGCAGGAAAGAATTTCTAGAATAAGAGTTTTCTTTTTTCTGGAATTTAAGCTGGTCACCTTCACTTTTTTTTTTTTTTTTTTTTTTTTTTTTTTACATCTTACAAATGTGCAAGCTATAGTATTAATAGAAATGAGTTAAAAGCAAACTGGTTCTCCTCTGCTTTGCAAGCAGCTACCTGGGGGCGTCAGTGAGGGTAACTCTGAATCTACAGGATGGATATGGTTTGCCAGGTGCACAGGAAGAGGATGGACGCTGCATGGGGTCAGTGTGTGTTTGAATGAATCAGTAATTCCAGTTGGATAAAGCATACACAAAGGCCCGGAATTATTAGAAGGAGAGAGTAGGAAATTTTGCATTCCAAATTAATTTTTTGAAATTCTATTAGGGGTGATTTTTAAGATAATGACAGAGAGATTTTACCTAAGGAGGGCCATGAAAGATTTAATTTACCACCTGAAGCATATACCCTACATAAAAATAAACAAAGGGTTTAAGCAAATGGAGATCCTCAGAGACCAGGAACAGAGTAATAGTTTGGGCCTGAGTGTAGCTGCTGTGCCTGGTAGACCGAGATTTGAAGCCAGATCTAGTCACAACCCCATCAGGGTTTCTTTAGCTCTGGGTATCCGAGTTCTTGGACCCTCTTTTGACCGCTGCCTCCTCCCTTCACTTGGACTGTTCTGTAGCCACCGTGAGAAGCTGCACATCCCTGGAAACTCTGTGAACCAGGATCGAGAGGAAGAAAGAAGGCATGAGGGTTACTGTGGTGAGGGAATAGGCCTTCCTTGCCCTCCTGCCTTCCCAGTGACGTACCCAAAGCCCGAACTAGAGAAATTGAGACAGATCCATTCAGCCAGGCTTTCGGTCTCACCCAGTTTTCCTCGTGTCACGAAGCCCCACTTTCTCCCTGGAGAGCGTTTGTCTAATGTGGCTCAGTATCATTTGTGAAAGGGTCTACAGCTAAGGGCGGCTTCCATGCAAGTGATCTAAGGGAGGGAAGGTCCTCAACATAAATCTAAATAGCCGTGCTTACAGCCTCTCTCTTCTGCTTCTCTTTCCTCCTCCCATTCTCCATTTCCTGCAGAAGATGAGCAAGTATTTCAGTCTGTTCAGGCTGCTAGAGCAGAGTACTGTAGACAGGGTGGCTTATAAACAACAGAAATTTACTTATCACAATTCTGGAGACTGGGATGTCCAAGATCAAGGCACCAGCAGATTCAGTGTCTGCTTGAGGTCCCATTCTTCATAGATGGCACCTTCTCTTCGTCTTCACATGCTGAAAGGATGAATGAGCTCACTTGGGCCTCTTGTCAGGACACTCATCCTATTCATAAGGGCTCTACCCCCATGACAGCCACCTCCCAAAGGCCCCACCTCCTAACATCATCACCTTGGGTGTTAGGATTTCAACATACACATTTTGAGGAGATACAAACTTTCAGACCACAGTAACAAGTTAGAGGAAAGATGTGTTCCAGCCTATGTTAGCAGCAGACGAAAGCTCACTCCCAGCCTGCGTGGAACCGCACAAGCAGAAGGCCCACTCTGTCCCTGGTTAATAAACGCTCAGTTGCCTGAAGGGAATGATCAGAGTGCTGTGGAGAATTGGACGTTTTGGCCCAGGGTCAAGCTCCAGACAACAGCCCTGTTGTTTCTCCCTCAGACTTACACGTCGGTTATTTCTGCCCCTCTCTCTGTCTCTCTCTGTCTCTCTCTGTCTCTCTCTGTCTCTCTCTCTCTCTCTCTCTCTCTCTCTCTCTCTCTCTCTCTCCCTCTCCCCCTCTCTCTCTGTTTTGGGTTTTATTTACAGGAATTGCTGGTCACTTCTTATACTATATTTTGGGTGGTATTTTTTCTTCACTCTCACTCCATTGCAGGTACATTCATTAAAACTTGCCCTTGAAGGCGTGGAAAAGGAAAGGGATTTCTACTTTGGGAAGTTGAGAGAGATCGAGCTACTCTGCCAAGAACATGGGCAGGAAAATGATGACCTCGTGCAGCGACTAATGGACGTCCTGTATGCTTCAGAAGAACACGTAAGTGTGAGGAGCACGTGACTCCTGTGTTCTAAAATGACTCTCTTGGTCAAAGCACAGTAGATCGGCATGCCTTGGAACACGTCCCCAGGACCTCAGTGAGAATTACCACTCGGCTGAGTGCGTTTGATAGTCCCAAAGGAATAAACCTCATTAT
Source organism: Rhinopithecus roxellana (assembly GCF_007565055.1). Classification (NCBI taxonomy): domain Eukaryota; kingdom Metazoa; phylum Chordata; class Mammalia; order Primates; family Cercopithecidae; genus Rhinopithecus; species Rhinopithecus roxellana. The sequence goes on from NC_044569.1 coordinate 16,095,365, forward strand.
CATCATGATCCATTGACCCATGCCTATGGGACAGGCAGTCATACATTAATCTGGGAAGAGATGGGTGGGGTGGGGAAGGCTTTGACAGAAAAATATGCTTATGCAGCCAAACTCCAAGTGGTCTGCAGTTCTCTGAGCAAATGAGCATTAAGAATTTGTATATGGATTCCTCCTTCATGCAAATTCGGAGTGTGGTTAAAGGAGAAAATAATCTAGATGCTTTTCCCATCCCCAGAAGGCCCATAACTGACTGTTTTTACTTCGTAGCTAGTTGTCTTGGTTACTCATTGCCAGGACAGACCAGAGCTGTGGGACAGCCACATGCACACCTCCTTTATGGGGAGGACCTGCCACCAGAGTTGCTGTTCACAAGTGCTGATGGAGACCCAGGATGTGGCTGTGTCAGGGTGATGAAAAGCAGATGTGAGAAACGGGGGAGGAATAAGAATCTAGGAAGCAAGGAGAGGAAGGGGGCAGGATGCATGGCAGAGACTGAGGCAAGGCACCCCGGGTCTGCCAGTGGCAGGAGAGAGAGGCCCAGCAGCCCGAGGCGGGGGTGGGAGCCCGATGTGGCTTCACCTTCGACTGAGCCAAGTTGAGGGGTTGGGGTGTCCAGCTTCTTTTATGTCAGGCTGATGCTAGTGGAAGCGGCCCAGTCTCTGGGCTGGAGGCCTGTGATGTTCTGAGGGCCTCCAGTGGAATTGTATGTGTTGATCTCTCTATAGGACGTAGCAAGCCATCAGCACGTTTGCTTTCTTATTCCAGCTGAATCCCAGGCAAATGTTTACTCCATTTATGCCTCAAAATACTAGCACTGAAATTCTCCTGAACTGTAAGGCACTATATCTGTGGTTTGGAAGCTCTCTACCACTTTTTTTTTTTTTCATTTCTTCCAAATACTTTGGTTTAAATTATTTCTTGGTTATCAATAGCTCAGAATTTGAAGCCCCGAGAATCCACCTGGTTTCCATGATGGCTTCATAAAATCCGGTTCTCAGTATTTTCAGATCTGATGGAAGAAACCAGAGACTGATCTGTAGTGTGTCTGCAGCTGCCACAGCGTCACATATATGATGTCCTGTGTGTACAGAGTGCTTGCCCTCTGTAAGCACCAGATGGACTATGGTTATTCTCTTCACAAGCTTGTTTGAGGCTAAATCAGCTGAGGTCTCCACACCACCATGAGGCTGAGTGAATGGCGCTGCTGTCTGTAATAACGCCTGCTAGTGGGAATAAGGCCAGCATGCAGGATCGAATCTTCTTCCCAGCCCTGCCCTTCAAACGAGGGAAACCCTGAGTCTAACCTCATGCCAGATTTTGTCCCAAGAGGGAATCCATGTGCAGGAGCACTGCCTGACAGTGAACTCCAAATGAAGTGTTGGAGAGGTCCACTGAATTCCCGGCTAAGGATAGGTGGACAGCCTCAGGCAAGAGCTCTTGCCTCCTGGGTGTGATTTCCAGGGGGTCTACCTAGATGACTGTACTCAGTTTCTGTTCTGCCATACCCGTCACCACCCGACCCCCACACACATACATCCCAGCACCACCTTGCCACCATCTGGATTCAGAGAGCAATTCCTGCAATGTACATGCAACTAAAATGCAGGCATCCCAAGAAGAAAGAACACTTTAGGCCGGGCGCGGTGGCTCACACCTGTAATCCTAGCACTTTGGGAGGCCGAGGCAGGCGGATCATGAGGTCAGGAGATCGAGACCACGGTGAAACCCCGTCTCTACTAAAAATACAAAAAATTAGCCGGGCGCGGTAGCCGGCGCCTGTAGTCCCAGCTACTCGGGAGGCTGAGGCAGGAGAATGGCGTGAACCCGGGAGGCGGAGCTTGCAGTGAGCTGAGATCGTGCCACTGCACTCCAGCCTGGGTGACAGAGTGAGACTCCGTCCCCCCCCCAAAAAAGAAGAAATAACACTTTAAGGCCTCATCATTCATTAAGACTGAATAATAAGTTTAGCAGACACCTCTTCTTCTGAGGCACCTGGGTTGGGGTTTGAGGTAGAAGGGCCTAGGGCTTGATGTGTATTAGCTTATTAGCTCCTGTAATTCTCTAGAGAATCCTGTTAGGATTGTTAGCTATTGTTGTCATCCCATTGTACAGATGAGGGAAACTAAGGCAGCAGAGAGGTTGAATATTTTTCCCAAGTCTAGGAGCAGAATAATTTCCATTTGAACCCTGAAATCTGAATCCTGAGTTTATGTTCTCCCTTCTCCAACTCTGAGCCACCTTTTAAATGGTATTATGACAGTAGTAATGGCTAATACTGATTGAGCATTTAGTATGTGCTAGGGATTGTATTCATGTCCCACGTAGATTTCTGATCTTAACCACATCCCTGTGAGGTGAGTAGTTACTTATCTACATTTTATAGTTGAAATTACTTACCCAATGGCTCATGGTTAATAAGCTCCAGCACTAGGATTTGAACCCAGATTTATCTAACTCAGAGGCTAAAATCATAAGGACTATGTTACCTCCCTTGCCGAGTATTGGTTACCATGGAGCAGGGAGGAAATAAACATGGTACCAATTGGGGAAAGCCTCAACATTGACTGTCTACTTGACAGTCTTCAGTTGAACACACTAAAAATTTCCAAATTTTTACCTGGGTTTTCTCTAAATGACTCCCCTTATCTCGTTTTATTGATTTGCACTTTCAAAAGCCTAGTTGTGGCCTCTTTTTCTGGGCATTCATCTGATTTTAAATCAGCATCCATGAAGAACTTCAGTTTTCTTCTAGCCAGTTTGTAACTTTTTAAACCCACTTTGTTGTATCTCTGGCACTGCGCTGACATCATCAAATAGATTTAAGGGAAGGAAGAGAGAGGGGAAGAGACAGAGGCATTGGCCTATAAGTATATGCTGGGGAGTACCCAAAATTCAAGAAGAGAATTACTCAGAGTAACCAGGCAGTTGAATCTGGCAGAGAAAACAGCCTTAACATAAATTGCATGTGTGGGTTACCAGAGCAAGATGTTCAAATGCAGTTGCTGGCTTAATTTTTCTAGTTCCAGGATATTTTTATTGCAACTTTGTGTCTGTAAAACTCCAAAAGAGACACATCAGGCTATACTGAGTTTTCTACAGAGAGTAAGCCGTTTGATCTGGAATATGCCAGGTGTCCTTATCTGGAATGTGACAAGACCCATTTTTTTAAACCTTGGTTTTTATGCAGAAAGAAAAGGAAGACTGCAGTGGGCCTGGATGCCGTGCTGGGTGCTTTCCATATCCTGTGCATGCATGACTCTGCCAAGAGGCTCAGGAGCAGCTAGATACTCTCCTTTCTGCCCCCCAGCACTCCACCTGCCATAGGTCCAAGAAATCATCCTGGATATCGTAACGCCTCCAAGTATTTTCATTTCTCCCTGAGAATATGGAATCTGGTTTCTCTGGAACCACCCAGAAGCACATAGCCAGTCCTACTCTGGGGGAGTGAGCCTTCTTAAAGCTGTACCCTCGCCTACCTTCCCCTATGCCTATGGTCTGTAAAAGCATCAGTTTTGAAAAGAATGTGCTTAGTGGTTACGATGCCACCATACACCACTGCCCCCATCTCTGGGAATCCTGCTTTTGCCCCACTGTGCTTTCCTCTGACATTGTGTCCTGTTTTCTGGCCAGCCCTACACTTGGGTGATGGATAGATTTGCACCCATGTGCAGGGATGATGTGCATGGCATCTGGGAGGAAGCGCCAGCACTTTGTTCATGATGCTGTTGGTACAGCTGTGTGTACAGAACTGAGATGGCACAGATGCCTGGTTGTCTGCCTTTCCCAGAGCCCTCCTGGAGATAGAAGGCCAGGTTGTAGCACGTGCTGTTCAGCTAAACATAGATGGACATGCTTTGCTTTGACATTTGAAGTAGGAGTATTTGCTGGGGAGATCTCTTTCCCTGAGTGATTACTTAACACTGATTGGCCTCTGATTCTTATATTTAAGCCATCCCAGAATATGATGTGTGGAAGATGTGAAAATCCAGGTGGGAGTTTTGAGTAGAAAATAACAGAGGTGGTTCAATTCCCAGTTGTAGAAACCTAGTGGAAGTTTCCAGAGCAGATACTTATTCTCATTATGTTTTCCCCTGATACTTAGCTTGGAGCCACAGGAGTCTGGGCTGAGGCATTGGCTACCTGCTCCCTGTGGATGCTGTCAGCTGAAGGGCACCAGCTTATGAACAGTTACTTGTTTCCTGCAGGGACAGGCTGTGCTTCTGTCACTGGAGGTCCTCTTGTCACTGGGCTAAGTGTTGGCTATAGAAAAAGACCCAACCCCTCCTCAGAGGAGCTCCCAGTCCCAGTAAGGGAGACAGACAGGGACATGACTAACTGGAATATGTGTCAGATGATGACAAATGTGATAATGGAGACATAAATAAACTTGCGTGGGGAGCAGATAAAAGCTGCCTGGAGGACCACACAGAGACTTCATAGCAAAGTTGGCATTTGTGTTGGATGTTACAGGGCGACTGGGAACATCAACAGCTATAGAGCTAAGTTAGGGAGAAACTGCATGAGCAAAGCAGAGAAGAAAGACCAGCAGCCACAGCTGGCATGGTGGCAGGAGACAAGGCTACAGGGTGGTGCCTCCCACAGCTAGGAAGCCAGGAGCTGTTGGAGCTTCCTGATGGGCCTTCCTCTCTCCTTTGCCCCCATTTTCCTCCCACAGTGGCCAAAAGCCTTCTTCAATACCATCTTCCAGTTTGCCTCTCTATCTAATGATTGTAAGGAAACTAAAGAATGATAGTCTTCTTACAATCACTCACAGCTAAACGGAAAGATGTGAATAGATTGATGCGCGCATAGTAGAATTATTAAGTGATGCTCTGGTGCATTAGTCTTATATTTGGTATAGGTTTTGCCTGGCCTTCTACTTAGACATGGGTTTAAGTTCTTCATTCTTGTATAAGGCATAGAAAAAGATTGTTTTTTCCCGTGAGCCTGCAGTAGCATTGTGTGGGCTGTGAGCTCTCAGCTATGATTTGTAACACCTCAGAATTACAGATGTGTTCTGCCAGACTCTCAGACTGCCTTAACTTGCATGCCAAGCATGAGCAATCCATTGATAAATTGGGAGCTTTGCTGGTATTTCCCAGTGAGAGCTGTCTGGGGTCCACAGTTCCTGCAGATGCATGACATCACAGAGGGGTCCTGTGACTGAGACTTAAGCTGGGTTTGCATGAGGAGCAGCTGCCCTGGGCATCTGGAAGCCTCAGAGCCATAGACAAGGCCAGCAAAACTGCTGTCTTGTTAGATGTGTTTGGAAAGGAGGCCTAGCCTAGTGGCTTCCTGGCCCTCTAGTTTGTTACAGGCTCAATGATTACTTGAATCTAGGTCTTTCAACTTGAACTCCATTAGCCCACAATAAACTCCTGGTTGTGACGTGAGCAAACGAGAATTTCTGCAAAATGTAAAACAGATCCTCATTTCTGAAATCTTTTCAGCAGTCTAACATGCACAGAAACAATTATATAAAGAAAAGCATACTTTAGACCAACTGAAGTTTGAGCAATACAATATGGAAGACACCACACTCACGTTCAAGAGTTAGGATGCTGAATAAAACAACATAACTCACCGCGGGGGGCTCAGAGCCTGGCTGGAGAGACAGATGTGTAGCCAGCCACCCAGCAGGAACACATGCAGGACTGTGGTGCACCCTCTCACCGAAGCAGAAACTGAGGATAGGAAGGTTGGAGAGGGAAGCCATTAACTCGGGGGTGCAGGCAGTGAGAGAGGCTTCAGGGAGGAGTGACTTTCTCGTAATTTAGAGGAGCATGTGGCAGGACAGACAGCTGGGAGTTCCCAGCCCACCATTCCTGTCAAACTCCCATGAATGTTAGTTTCATTCTTCTCCCCTGGATGAGAGGAGAGCACTGGCTTAGGAAGGCCAGTGACTGTTTCTTGTCCCGCGCTGGTCCAGGAAGTTCTCTCCTGCTCCCCAAGCGTGTATGGCCACACTGTCGGTGAGGCACTGACTCTGAGCTGAGAGGACCAGACTCACATGTGCCAGGCAGAGGGCAAAGCATTGTGCAGAGGAAGCGCCAAGAGCACAGCTGCTGTGATGCCTAGCGGTCTGGGGTCGATCCGGCAGAAGGGGAGTAAAGAGGGGATCAGGGCTCTGAGATCTCCCCGAGGTCAAAAAGCACCTGCAATTAATCCAGGAGTGCAAGGGTCAGGAAGACACATGATGTGGTCAGAGAGAGCAAGAGATTGGGCCTAACATTCCAGAGGTGGAGCCAGTTCTAGGTGGTGAACACAGGGTGGTCATGGGGTAGGGAGAGCTCACATTTGCTGAATAAGGGGCCTGTCGGCACAGTAAGAGACAATGCCAGATTTTATCCCAAGTTTTCAACACAATGTCACTGTCTACTGTTGGTTGTCACAGAAAGGGTTACTTTTTTTAAAAAATTACTTGCACTTCTAGAATATATTCCAGAGTTTTCCCACTAAGAAATAATAACCACAGCTCACATTTCTGTTTACAATGTGCCAAACACTCTTCTAGGCACTTTATCTATTTTAACTCATTATCTCCTCTATTGGATTCGAGGAGTCCTTTGATTCATTGATTAATGAAATGCATTGAAAATGCTCCTACATGGATACTCTTATCCCCAACTTTACAGATGAGGAAACTGGGCCCAGAGCAGTTAAGTTCTAGGCCCAAACCCACACAGCCTGTAAATAACAGAGCTGGGATGTGAACTTGAGTCCATGTTGTAACCTTAACATTCCACTTACTGGCTCTCGGAAAATAAGTGGCTTGTGACCTTGGCTGATAGTCTGATGGTCTCAGTCATTCATTCTTGAATCCACTGCGATTTGTTCCTCTCAACACAACATGGATTGAGTCTTACATAAGAAAGATGTGGCACCAAGAATCCTATCCCAGACTTCAGTAACCTCAGCATCCAGTGGATGGGGCCGAAAGAGTCAAGACAAGATTCCAAATCAGTGTCATAGCAGAGGAAGAAAATAAATGCTGCAGGAGAAGAGAGAAGCAGTGATCTGGAGAGATGATCATGCCATCTTTGAATTGGCTAAAGATGGGTTTGTCCTAAGCTCCAGGGAAGAGGGGCCCGACAGACAGGGAAGGGCCTGGGCAGTTCAGTGCTCAGGAGTCAGCATGCCAGGTGTGGGAGGCATGGGCACTTCTGTATGTCCCAGCACATGCTCCAGACTGCATCACAGAAGCTGTGTGCCCTTCCTGAGGGAACAGGGAACTCCTCTGATTAGCCATGCTCCGTCAGCTAAGGTGAAAAACAGCAAATATTTTGTGTGAGTTCAGAAAATGAATGAATGTACAGATATGGCTGAGTTAGGCTAGTGCTCCCTGGAGTTGGTGTTCATGATGGGCTTCACTGGGTTAGGCAAAGGAATAAATAGGGCTGTTTATTTCTAAACAGTGGGAAGAGCAACTCACCTATCTGATTCTCAGTTAAGTCGAAAGGGCCCCAAGCAGTCTTAGTAGACGTCCCGAAGTCCTTGAGCTAAAGCTGCTGAGCTCCCTCGTTGGGAGGGGCCTCCTTGCCTGGGGCAACCCATGAAATGTGCCTGCTGTCCTTTCCTTAGCCTAGGAGCCTCTAACACTGCTGCTCTAGTGTCTAAGCCTACATCAGGTTAGTAACATAACAAAGGGTCTCCTTCAGGCGGACACTATGGAGCAAGAAGAATGACAGCCAGGGAGGGACTAGGAAATGGAGCAAAAACCCACATCCCTATCCATCAGTGAGGAGTGACACCCCACCCCCAACATACCACAGAGGCCAGGGGTGCTGCTTTTATATTACAGCAGCTTAACTCATGGTTGTCATGGTGCTCTAGGGTCACTGTGTTTGGTTTACTCTTTTACAAAGGTTAGGAAAGTATGCCATGTATTCTGTGAAGATTTCCTTCGGAAACAAAATAGTTGGGTGCCTGAAGCCTGATGACTGTGCTTTCTAGAATGATCTGGTTTTTGATCCATGGAGAAGCTAAGGCGTTCCTGCACGTGTATCGGCCACCAGAAGCTGGGAGACATTTGCATGGCGAGTTGTGTCTGACTAAGCCTGGTGCCCTCCACAGCCTTGAGATGCCATGCTGGCAGTGGCAGTGGGCTGGGACGCTGCAGGGCCCCATTCCCAGTCAATTATCTCAGCTGACACTTCTCCCTTGCCCACAGGAGGGCCACACAGAAGAGCCGGAAGCAGAGGAGCAAGCCCACGACCAGCAGCCCCCGCAGCAGGAAGAGTATTGACCCGCCCCGGCTGCTCTTGACACTTCCATTGTGCATGGGAACGTTTCTTCTGGAGAATTGGAACATGTGTGGCCCCAAGCTCAACAGAAACCAGTTGTTCCCAATCTGCCGTTACCATCAACGCACTGTTGCATATGCCAGCCACTGCGCTTGGTTCCCATTTTCTTTGCCAAGGTGTATTAGCGGACGGCCCTCTGGCCGCCTACCCGAGAGATCATAGGGTCACATACATCCAACTTCACCACTTGGCTGCTTGAGATTGGTTCTGCTCTTTTCTTCATTTCTTTCCAGAACAACTCTTTCCCACCCCAACACCACTGCCACCACCCCTCTTTTTATCCTGGTGTGAAACAATGGTAATTTGATATATGGTATTTATATTGGCATTTTTCAACCCAGTGTCACTAGATGTCACACACATTTGTGGTGCTTTGATGTTTGCAAGTCTAACCTCTGAACATAAATTTGGTCAAATAATTGGAACAAAGGGAAACAGATACTTGATATGAAAGCCATAATGACGGTGACTTGTGTCATGGGGGAAAACATAAGGTCAGTTTCTCCCTCTACTCACAATACTAAAGGGAAAAAATGGATTCAAAGCTAGGATTTCAGGGCCCAGCAGTGTTCCTCCATCAGCATGTTAGACAACTACACAGTATGTTGTTAGTTTTGAAAGACATTCACTCAAGGAAAACACCATCTCAACTTTGCCCTGTCACCATGTCCTTTGCCCCCCATGTAGCCCGTTTCCCAGGTTATGCTGTTTGGTTTCTCAGGGTCCTCTCCGGTGGGCAGCCACTCTCCCCGAGATGTTGCCATCAGTTTTCTGCAGTCCAAAGAGGGTCTGGTTGGGTACAGGTCTTCCTGCCTCATTCCTCTTCCTCTTTGTGTAGGTTTCAGCCACAAAACTGTCATTCACTCTAGGGGATCCCTACTAAAGGGTAACTTCAGGTGTGCAGCCCTGAGCTCCAAGGCCCTGCACCATGCCACACACTTGCTGTAAGGCTAGAAGTGAAGACCTTATTAATAGGAGCATAATTGCAAGGGAGAATCATGGTTCTGCAGTCTGGAGTAGACACTGGAATAACAGCACAGAAAAATCTATGACTCCAATATCTTCTAGAATAAAGAATTTTCCCTCTTTAACACAAGGGCCCTTCTTGTCATTGACCTTAGCTAAACCATGGCAATTCATAAATAGAGGAAACATTAATGAATTAAAAGCATTCCTTATTTTTTTAACTAATATTTGCACATTTTCTTAGTCTCTTTCCAAGTCTTTGCCTCTTTTATTTCTTTATTTTTTCCTTTGACAGATGGTATCCCTTCCTGGATCATTCATTTCACCTTGGTTTCTAACTTTAGATTTACTTTCACTTGTTATTTGACTTAGCAGGTGCAACAAAAACAAGAAACAAATGTGCCCACCCCACTTTCCGCTTAACTGAAAAGCTTAAAATAAATTTCTGAATTATGTATCCTGAAGCTTTGAAATTTCTTTATTAATTGATGAAATAGGAATTCTAAATTCTAGCATTGAAGCTTTTCACCAAAAGAAGTCTCTCCAAAATAAATCTTTTACAGCAAAGTGATATTTATTGAGTTATATGGAAAAGATGGCTTGTATTTTTGAGATTATTGCAACACACTGTGCAGAATTGGACAGATGTTCCGTGGTGTTTGGTTTCCCTTTCTTCTCTCTCCTGCTCACTCTGCATTATAGCGGCAGCTTATTTCTCTAAGGCTGGACAGCCTGGCTCTCGGCAGTGACGTCCTCCCACACCTGGTCACAAGTAGTAGTGGCATGTGCTATACACAGCATCATGCTTAACAGCGTGTTACCCTTCTGAGCCTGTTGTACTCACTGATCTCTTTAAAAAAAAAAAAATAGCTCTTGTAAAAGGTCACAATAACTCTATGCAGCTGATACTGCAGTGGTTCCTAGGCCATTCTTCGTCTGCTCTGGACATCTCAGTCATACCCAGTGCTCGGTGGATCATGACCAAACCCCTGTCATGTGGATGCACGTGAATGGGTAGCAGGGAGTCAGGATCCTGCTTTCTCCAGCAACCCCTTACTGCTGTATAGCTTGCATAAGCCTCCCTGGTGACTCTTGCAGGAACCACTCCATTGTCCTCCAGCTCCCCAGCCTTCTCAGTTATAAACATGCTGGCCAGATCTCTTAGCCTGCAAAGAGAACTTTCCCCAGTCACTATAGTCCATTCTCCTTCACGAAGGCTTGGGGCAGACCATTCGTTTATTTAGAGAAGAGCTATACAGTCTTCTTTCTGGCCCCATCTTAAAGTCTTCTGTTGTGCTGCACCCCAGCTGATGTCTCAGATGCTTTGGGGAATCTTGAGCAGCTGAATTTGAGTCGGTCTTCTTAGGCTGCACCTCCAGCCTCTGCGCAGACCCCCACTCATTTCCCATGGATGGTGGGACCCCAGCATTCTCTCATCTCGGCATTCAGGGCACGCTTTCCTTGGCGGCCCCTGGTCACATGTCATCAGGCTGGGCGGGAAGTGTCCCTGGGTGCGTGCTCCACTTCTCCCTCTCAGGAAGCCCAGTTTCATCCTTAGTCCCCTCTCATGCCCACTGTCGGCTGGTTATAGCACTTCCACTGCTGCTGTCAGATAGGAAGTGATCGAAGCAGGGGGCAAAGAGAAAGTCCATGTTTGTTCTAAGCAGAAAAGCAGGAAAAAAAAAGAAAAACACCTGTTGACCTGAGAGAAGTAAATTCCAGAAGGGAACCAAGAACTCTTCCCTTCCCTGGTGAGTATTTCCATTATTCCGTTAAGGTTTAATATGCATTCAGATTACTTTTACTAAATAGTACACCATAAAGCTTTTGTTATATATTAAATGTAAACTGAAAGGAATGTAAACATATGTATTGTTAATTATAAATATAGATAAGTAATGACATAATAGATGAAAAAGTCTTATTCAGATGTATCACATTCATTTTACATTACCCACCTATTGTCGCATGGTAGAATAGTTTTTGTCTCTGAATATGTGAATAACTTGACTTGCATTGATCTTTTTACATATTTAATAAAAAAAAAAGTATATGTTAAAATCTGCCTGGAGTTACAGATTCTTAAATTTTTATGCTGAAGATTCCCTTTTCAGTCAGCATGCGAATAGGAAAAGATTTGTGTGGATTTACACATCGACCCACATTTTATTATGATTTACACGGGGAGGTGTCTTTGTTTTTATTGATGGCAAATGTTAACAGGAGTTACAGACTCATATTTGATATCAAATGTAGCAGCTATAATACCTTTTAAAAACTTTACCAAAAAAAAGAAAGAGAAAACATTCCCTTGGGAAACATCCCACATGCAAGCAAACAGAATCGTAGCTCCTGCAGGTCCAGCATGCTCCATCTGGACGAGACAGTGCTGGGCAAATAGGAAACTGAGAGACAAGCAGGCAGATGTTTCTAAGGACAGCTTTGTGGCAGAATGACCTGCTTGACAAAAGCCCTTTGAGTAAGTGTTTGTTGACTTTAAATGGCAATGATTTGTCGACATGAGCTATAACCATAATAACAACTTAACAGATACAGGAATAGGTGAAAAGAGAAATGTATTTCAACTGGCCCAGTAATCACCTGTGGAGACTGCAGAGCAGGTCACAGTGGGATACAGACGTTACCCTGGAGCCTGCAGGTTGCTGGACCTCAGCTAATACCCTTTTCACCCTCAAGAGTGCCAGCCTTCCCTACGCTGCTTCCAAGCACCACCTAGAGGCCAGTTTGGTTTCTCTAATGTCCTTTGGCCACTATTTTCCAGTCACTTGCCTTTAGGCACATTTCTATTAAAATAAGTGGGAAAATAACAAGGCAAAGATGTTACCCCTCTTCTCCATATACATTCATTTCCTCCCGAGGTACACTTGTGACAGAAGTTTGTGAGCCATGACCTGGGTTTGAAATCTCATGCTGAAAGTACACGTGTTTCCCGTTTAGTCCACCAACTCTGGGGTTTTAAGCACTTGATCTTATACTTAGACATTTGTGCACAGACAAAAATACATGTGATTCAGCTTACAAAATGTACACTGGTGGACTCTAGTAAATGTGTCACTGATGGTTCAAAGGTGGTGAAATAATATGCTTGTTCTACGTTATTAAATCTGACATCATCTCTCAAAATTGGTTGCTTCTGGTACTATGAGTAGGCTCAAGTCCAGAGACACCCCTTCCCAAAAAAAGTTAATGGAATTCCACTGAATTTGAGTTATAAAATGCCAGTTCTCTAAAACACAGACAACTTAGTTTCTGACTTTATTCCTTTTAACTGCTAGAACACAACTATGGTCATTAATTAAGGCTACTATCACTCATAATAACTTTTACTTACCCAGTTTCTCAGCACTGAGGCAATGTTGCCAAACAGCACAAATGATGGATAAAAACATATCCCTGGATGTCTAATAGCTCCTGTCTTGCTGAACCAGGAACTCATAAAAGATGTTTTCCACTCGTTAGAGGAGTCCTGGCTTTACTTGCCTAAAGAAAAGCAAAGCTAAGGAGAAAATCCATTGATTCCTGGAGGACCCTCACGTGGCACCGGGACTTTGGATCACAAGACTGCCTCATGGACAGACCCCCCAACTCTGAGCTGGACCCCATGTTTTGTATAGATTAGGAGTACACAGAAGGTGCATTTACTGAGGCTGTGCTTCTGTTTTGGGTTTACAAATGTAATCAAAATGGAAAGCCCAGCTGAAGTTCATTTGTTGGATGCCTTTTCTCTCATTTCACTGGGAAAAAAATGTTAAACTTTTTAGCTTCCAAGTTTTAATTTCTAAAACAGGTTTCTTATGGTATTTTGCAACTATTTTATCATCAAACCTGGGAATAAATTGTTTTTAAAGGGTAATGATGTATTAATGTACCTTTGAATTTATGATTCTCAGTAGGAAACTAGCACAAGACCTAAATGTTTTCTTTTCTAGAGAATAAAAAAGTTAAGTACATGTTTCCTTCTGTGTAGCTAACATCCTCATATTTTCACACTATGGTATTTCTTTAGGTCTTGAAGGTTATCCACATAAAATAAAAAATTTTAAGATATGTTTAGTAAAATGTTTTTGTCAAATCTGAGAGCTTAAATGAAACTTTGGAAATTAAAAAGTAATGAAAAGTTTTCATAAATGTGTTTGGAACTTACTACTATGATGTTGTCTTCTAATCTGATAGATTTATTATGCAGATGAAACATGAGCTTCTAATGGAACAGTTTTTCTTCCAGCTTGAACTTTTAGAAAAAGACCACAGAAAACCAGGCCAAATGTTAGTCTCTCATAGACTAAGTTATGTCAAGATAGGCTCAGAGGCCATCCTGTCCTGCAAACAAAGACATTGTCCAGTCACCTGAGCTTAAAAGAAAATACAGAGAAGGAAAATGTGAATTTTACCCCAGAACTTTTTTTTTTAATATTTTACTTTAAGTTCTGGGATACATGTGCAGAACGTGCAGGTTTGTTACATACGTATGCATGTGCCATGGTGGTTTACTGAACCTATCAACTCTTCATCTAGATTTTAAGCCCCACGTGCATTAGGTATTTGTCCTAATGCTCTCCCTCCCCTTGACCTCCACCCCGCAACAGGCCCCGCTGTGTGTTCCCCTCCCTGTGTCCATGTGTTCTCATTGTTCAGCTCCCACTTTTGAGTGAGAACATGTGTTTGGTTTTTTGTTCCTGCGTTAGTTTGCTGAGGTTGATGGCTTCCAGCTTCATCCATGTCCCCGCAAAGGACATGATCTCATTCTCTTTTATGGCTGCTTAATATTCCATGGTGTATGTGTACCACATTTTCTTTATTCATTTTCATTGATGGGCATGGTTTGATTCCATGTCTTGGCTATTGTAAACAGTGCTGCAGTAAACATACGTGTGCACGTGTCTTTATAATAGAATGATTATATTCCAATGGGTATATACCAAGTAGTGGGATTGTTTGGTCCAATGCTCTTTTTGGTTCTAGATCCCTAAGGAATCGCCACACTATCCTGCACAATGGTTGAACTAATTTACACTCCCACCAACAGTGAAAAAGCATTTCTACTTTACAGCCTTGCCAGCATCTGTTGTTCCTTGGCTTTTTAATAATCACCATTCTGACTGGCACGAGATGGTATCTTCTTGTGGTTTTGATTTGCATTTCTCTAAGGATCAGTGATGATGAGCTTTTTTTCATGTTTTTTGGCCACATAAATGTCTTCTTTTGAGAAGTGTCTGTTCATATCCTTTGCCCACTTTTTTTTTTTTTTTCCTGAGATGGAGTTTCGCTCTTGTTGCCCAGGCTGGAGTGCCATGGCGCAATCTCAGCTCGCTGCAATCTCCACCTCCTGGGTTCAGGCGATTCTCCTGCTTCAGCCTCCTAAGTAGCTGGGATTATGGGCGCGTGCCACCACACCCGGATAATTTTTGTATTTTTAGTAGAGACAGGATTTTGTCATGTTGGCCAGGCTGTTCTCAAACTCCTGACCTTAGGTGATCCTCCTGCCTCAGCCTCCCAAAGTGCTGGGATTACTTTTTGATGGTTTTTTGTTTTGTTTTGTTTTTGTAAATTTAAGTTCCTTGTAGATTCAGATATTAGACCTTTGTCAGATGGGTAGATTGCAAAAATTTTCTCCCATTCTGTAGGTTGCATGTTCACTCTGATGCTAGTTTCTTTTGCTGTACAGAAACTCTTAGTTTAATTAGATCCCATTTGTCAATTTTGGCTTTTGTTGCAATTGCTTTTGGTGTTTTTGTCATGAAGTCTTCACCTATGCCTATGTCCTGAATGGTATTGCTTAGGTTTTCTTCTAGAGTTTTTATGGTTTTGGGTTTTACATTTAAGTCTTTAATCCATCTTGAGTTAATTTTTGTATAAGGTGTAAGGAAGGGGTCCAGTTTCAGTTTTCTGCATATGGCTAGCCAGTTTTCCCAGCACTGTTTATTAAATAAGGAATCCTTTCCCCATTGCTTGTTTTTGTCTGGTTTGTCAATGATCAGATGGTTGTAGATGTGTGGTGTTTCTGAGGTCTCTGTTCTGTTCCATTGGTCTGTTCCATTGGTCTGTTCTGTTCCATATGTCTGTTTTTTACCCATACCATGCTGTTTTGATTACTGTAACTTTGTAGTATAGTTTGAAGTCAGGTAGTGTGATGCCTCCAGCTTTTGTTCTTTTTGGTTAGCATTGTGTTGGCTATACAGGTCTTTTTTGGTTCCATATGAAATTTAAAGTAGTTTTTTCTAATTTTGTGAAGAATGTCAATGGTAGTTTGATGGGAATAGCATTGAATCTATAAATTACTTTAGCAGTATGGCCATTTTCACGATATTGATTCTTCCTATCCATGAGGATGGAATGTTTTTCCATTTGTTTGTGTCTTCTTTTATTTCCTTGAGCAGTAGTTTGTAGTTCTCCTTGAAGATGTCCTGCACATCCCTTGTAAGCTGTATTCCTAGGTATGTTATTCTCTTTGTAGCAATTGTGAATGGGAGTTCATTCATGATTTGACTCTCTGTTCGTCCATTGTTGGTGTAAAGGAATGCTTGTGATTTTTGCACATTGATTTTGTATCCTGAGACTGCTGAAGTCGCTTATTAGCTTAAGTTTTGGGACTGAGACAATGGGATTTTCTAAATATGGAATCGTGTCTTCTGCAAACAGAGACAATTTACAATTTGACTTTCTCTCTTCCTATTTGAATACCTTTTATTTCTTTCTCTTGCCTGATTGCCTTGGCCAGAATATTGTGTTGAATAGGAGTGGTGAGAGAGGGCATTCTTATCTTGTGCCAGTTTTCAAAGGGAATGCTTCCAGCTTTTGCCCATTCAGTATGATATTGGTTATGGGTTTGTCATAAATAGCTTTTATTATTTTAGATAATGTTCTATCAATACATAGACTATTGAGAGTTTTTAACATGAAGGGATGTTGAATTTTATTGAAGGCCTTTTCTGCACCCATTGAGATAATCATGTGGTTTTTGTCATTGGTTCTGTTTATGTGATGGGTTACATTTATTGATTTGCCTTACGTTGAACCAGCCTTGCATCCCAGGATTGAAGCCAACTTGATCATCAGGGATAAGCTTTTTGATGTGCTGCTGGATTCCATTTGCCAGTATTTTATTGAGGATTTTTGCATCCATGTTCATCAGGGATATTGGCCTGAAGTTTACTTTTTTTGTTGTGTCTCTGCCAGGTTTTGGTATCAGGATGATGCTGGCCTCATAAAATGAGTTAGGGAGGAGTCCTATCTTTTCAATTGTTTGGAATAATTTCAGAAAGAATGGTACCAGCTCCTCTTTGTCCCTCTGGTAGAATTTGGTTGTGAATCCGTCTAGTCCTGGGCATTTTTTGGTTGGCTGGTAGGCTATTACTGCCTCAGTTTCAGAACTTGTTATTGGTCTATTCAGCAATTCGACTTCTTCCTGGTTTAGTCTTGGGAGGGTGCGTGTGTCCAGGAATTTATCCATTTCTTCTAGATTTTCTAGTTTATTCCCATAGAGGTGTTTATAGTATACTCTGATGGTAGTTTGTATTTCTGTGGGGTCAGTGGTGATATCCCTTTATCTATTTTTATTGTATCTATTTGATTCTTCTTTCTTTCTTATTAGTCTGACCAGTGGTCTATTTTGTTATTTTTTTTCAAAAAACCAGCTCCTGGCTTCACTGATTTTTTTGGAGGGTTTTTTTTTTTTTTTTTTTTTTTTTGTCTCTATCTGCTTCAGTTCTGCTCTGATTTTAGTTAATTTTTTGTCTTCTGTTTTGGATTTGTTTGCTCTTGCTTCCCTAGTCGATTTGAGATCTTTCCAGCTTTCTGATGTGGGCATTTAATACTATAAATTTCCCTCTTAACACTGCTTTGGCTTTGTCCCAGATATTCTAGTACATGGTCTCTTTGTTCTCGTAAGTTTCAAGAGCTACTTGATTTCTGCCTGAATTTTGTTATTTACCCAGGAATCATTCAGGAGCAGGTTGTTCAATTTCCATGTAGTTGTGTGATTTTGAGTGAATTTCTTAATCCTGAGTTCTAATTTTATTGCACTGTGGTTCGAGGGACTGTTTGTTATGATTTTAGTTATTTTGCATTTGCTGAGAAGTGTTTTACTTCCAATTATGTGGTCGATTTTAGAATAAGGGCCATGTGGCACTGGGAAGAATGTATATTCTGTTGATTTGGGGTAGAGGGTTCTATAGATGTCTATTAGGTCCACTTGATTCAGAACTGGGTTCAAGTCCTGAATCTGAATATCATTGTTAATCTTCTGTTTTGTTGATCTGTCTAATATTAACAGTGAGGTGTTAAAGTCTCCCACTATTATTGTGAGGGAGTCTAAGTCTCTTTGTAGATCTCTAAGAACTTGTTTTATGAATCTGGGTGCTCCTGCAATGGGTGCGTATGTATTTAAAATAGCTGCTCTTGTTGCATCGATCCCTTTAAATGCCCTTCTTTGTCTTTTTTGATTTTTGTTTAAAGTCTGTTCATCAGAGACTAGGATTGAAACTCCTGCTTTTTTGTTGTTTCTTTTCCTCCATCCCTTCATTTTGAGCCTATGTGTGTCTTTTTACGTGAGATGTATTTCCTGAATACAGCACACCAAAGGTGCTTGACTCTATCTAATTTGCCAGCCTGTGTCTTTTAACTGGGGCATTTAGCCCATTTACGTTTAAGGTTCATATTGTAATGTATTAATTTGATCCTGTCATCATAATGCTAGCTGGTTATTTTGCACACTAGTTGATGCAGTTTCTTCATAGTGTCATTGGTCTTTATATTTCGGTGTGTTTTTGCAGTGGCTGGTACCAGTTTTTCCTTTCCTATTTAGTACTTCCTTCACGAGTTCTTGCAAAGCAGGCCTGGTGGTGATGAAATCCCTTAGCATTTGCTTGTCTAGAAAGGATTTTATTTCTCCTTTGCTTATGAAGCTTAGTTTGGCTGGATATGAAATTCTGGGTTGAAAATTATTTTCTTTAACAATGTTGAATATTGGCCCCCACTCTCTTCTGGCTTGTAGGGCTTCTGCTGAGAAATCCACTGTTAGTCTGATGGGCTTCCCTTTGTAGGTGACCTGACCTTTCTCTCTGGCTGCCTTTAACATTTTTTCCTTCATTTCGACCTTGGAGAATCTGACGATTATGTGTCTTGGGGTTGATCTTCTTGTGGAGTATCTTAGTGATGTTCTTTGTCTTTCCTGAATTTGAATGTTGGCCTGTCTTGCTAGGTTAAGGAAGTTCTCCTGGATAATATCCTGAAGTGTGTTTTCCAACTTGGTTCCATTCTCCTTGTCTCTTTCAGGTACTCCAATCAATTGTAGATTTGGTCTTTTAACGTATTCCCTTATTTCTTGGAGGCTTTTTTTGTTCCTTTTCATCCTTTTTTTTTTTTCTAATCTTGTCTGCATGCCTTATTTCAGCAAGGTGGTCTTCAAACTCTGGTATCCTTTCTTCTGCTTGATTGATTCAGCTATTGATACTTGTGTATGCTTCATGAAGTTCTTGTGCTGTGTTTTGCAGCTCCATCAGGTCGTTTATGTTTCTCTCTAAACTAGTTATTCTAGTGAGCAGCTCCTGTAATCTTTTATCAAGGTTCTCACCTTCTTTACATTGGGTTAGAACCTGCTGCTTTAACTCAGCAGTTTGTTATTATCCACCTGCTGAACCCTACTTCTGTCAATGGGTCCATCTCATCCTCTGTCCAGTTCTGCACCCTTGCTGGAGAGGTGTTGCAACCATTTGGAGGAGAAGAAGCATTCTGACTTTTGGAATTTTCAGCATTTTTGCGCTGGTTTTTCCTCATCTTCATGGATTTATCTACCTTTGATCTTTGAGGCCTATGACCTTTGGATGGAGTTTTTGCATGACATCCTTTTTGTTGATGTTGATGTTATTGCTTTCTGTTTGTTTTTATTCTAACAGTCAGACCCCTCTTCTGCAGGTCTGCTGCAGTTTGCTGAAGGTCTACTCCAGACCCTGTTCTCCTGGGTATCACCAGTGGAGACTGCAGAATAGCAAAGATTGCTGCCTGCTCCTTCCTTTGGAAGCTTTATCCCAGAGGGGCATGGGCCTGATGCCAGCCAGAGCTCTCCTATATGAGGTGTCTGCCGACCCCTGTTGGGAGGTTTCTCCCAGTCAGGAGTCACAGGGGTCAGGAACCCACTTGAGGAGGCAGTCTGTCTCTTAGCAGAGCTGGTGCACTGTGCTGAGAGAATCTCCGTTGTCAGGATCAGCTGCTCTCTTCAGAGCCAGCAGGCAGGAAAGGCTAAGTCCACTGAACCTGCGACCACAGCCCCCCCTCCCCCCAGGTGCTTTGCCCCAGAGAGATGAGAGTTTTGTCTGTAAGCCCCTGACTGGAGCTGCTGTATTTCCTGCAGAGATGCCCTGCCCAGTAGGGAGGAATCTAGAGAAGCAGTCTGGCCACAGCCACTTTGCTCCACTGTGGGGAATTCCATCCAGTCCAAACTTCCCAGTCTCCTTAGCACTGTCAGGGGAAAACCACCTACTAAAGCCACAGTAATGGCCGTCACCCCACTTCCCACCAAACTCAATAATCTCAGTCCGACTCCAGACTGCTGTGCCCGCAGTGAGAATTTCAAGCCAGTGGTTCTTAGCTTGCTGGGCTCCACGAGGAGGGACCCACTGAGCGAGACCACTTGGCTCCCTGGCTTCAGCCACCTTTCTAGGGGAGTGGACGGTTGTCCTATCTCACTAGAGTTCTAGGTGCTGCTAGAGAATGAAAAAATCCTGCAGCTCAGTGCCTGCCCAAACAGCTGCCCAGTTTTATGCTTGAAAACCTGAGCCCTGGTGGTGTAGACTCAGGAGGGAATCTCTTGATCCGTAGATCGCAAAATTCCGTGAAGAAAGCGTAGTACCCTGGGCAGGTAGCACAGTCCCTCACTGCTTCCCTTGGCTGGGGGAGGGAGGTCTCAGACTCTGTGCACTTCCTGGGTGAAGCGACTCCCCACCCTGCTTCTGCAGCTCTCAGTGGGTCACGCCCACTACCTAACCAGTCCCAATGAGAGGAACTGGGTACCTAGGTTGGAAATGCAGAATCACCCCCGCCTTCTGCATCAGTCTCGCTGGGAGCTGCAGACCAGATCTGTCCATTTTCAGTTGTTCTTGGGAGAATGGTTTTGAAATATCACAAGATGTTTCCCAGTCATACCTAAGACATCATCACCACGGCACCCAAGGTTTTGTTTAGTTTTACTTTCTCAAAAATTTGGATATCATTTACTTCTGGATGAGAACCATTCCTTTTAAGCCAAAGACTTAATAGGCACAGAGTGAATGGTTGTGTTTGTCATATCCACAGTAGATCTAAAAAGGCTCAAATATAAGAATTATCTCTGCTCAGAAGACAGTAGTAGAAACTGACAGGCATATTGTATCTCCACCATTTTTTACCAAGCAAAGACTCTACAGTGTAGGTAACTCCTAGTTAGAACACACGATTTTGTTACATAATAGCCAGTTTACATACAACCTAAAAGCAATACCTTGGACCACACAGCTATGCACTCAACATATAACATTGTGAAATAACTTCATTTAAGTACTAAAAAGAGAGTGATTATCAAAATCCAGCATGCTTCCTTGTGATGTTCTGTGACCCAAACTGGTTTCCAGGCTGCTGTGAACATTTCTCTCATTTTCTTGTGTGACTGTCCTGCATTCCACAAAGCCAAAAAAGAAAACAGTGGATTTATATATAGAAGTGCCCCAAACCCAATATGTATGTGCTTGTAGGCCTAAACTTATTACAAGCTTTGGAAAACCTAGAATGATTCCTGAACAGTTTGCCAGTATAGGCTTCTGCTCCCTGGTTGACTCCCGTTTTCCATGGGAGTCCTTTTACGTAGTTTTCCTTCTTAAGAGAGAGAATGGAAAAGGTGACAATGATATGAGATATGGTCCCTCTTGACTTCAAGATATCTTAAGAATATTCGTGTGTCCGGGCACGGGCGCTGGCTGTGGCTCACACCTGTAATCCCAGCACTTAAGGAGGCCGAGGCGGGCAGATCACCTGAGGTCAGGAGTTTGAGACCGGCCTGGCCAACATGGTGAAGCCCCATCTCTACTAAGAATACAAAAATTAGCTGGGCGGCCGGGCACGGTGGCTCACGTCTGTCATCCCAGCACTTTGGGAGGCCGAGGCGGGTGGATCACCTGAGGTCACGAGTTCGAGATCAGCCTGCCCAACATGGTGAAACCCCGTCTCTACTAAAAACACACAAAAAAATTAGCGGGGTGTGGTGGCGGGTTCCTGTAATCCCAGCTACTCGGGAGGCTGAGGCAAGAGAATCGTTTGAACCCGGGAGGCGGAGGTTGCAGTGAGCCGAGATCGCACCATTGCATTCCAGCCCGGGCGACAGAGTGAGGCCCTGTCTCAAAAAAAAAAAAAAAAAAAATTAGCTGGGCATAGTGGCGCATGCCTGTAATCCCAGCTACTTGGGAGGCTGAGGCAGGCGAATCACTTGAACCCGGGAGGCAGAGGTTGCAGTGAGCCGAGATCGCACCATCGCACTCTAGCCTAGGGGACAAGAGTGAGACTTCGTCTCAAGAAAAAAAACCATGTGACCTTCAAGTCACTTGTTCCTGTTTTTGAAATAGCATGCTGAGGGATTTGGTCATATCATTAGCCCAGACATAGCCTGACAAGACCAGCCCTTGGGTAATGAGATTGGTTTGAGGTAGGAACTGTACTTGCTTTGTAGGATGGGCAAGAGGAGACTCCAGGCTCTGGATGGGAAGCTGAAGGCTGACCAAGGGTGGATGAGAAAGAGGGCCTGCAAAGGGGACTCCACAGAGGCCACATGCAGGACAAGAGCAGCACCCGACTCCAGGCTGCATCCATCATATGGAGGTCTGTGGTCATTTCGCCCATTCACCTTTCTCCTCTGGAGAACCCAAACCCCAGAAACCAGAGGGAATCGACTGCTACTTCTCAGGTAGGGTTTCATTCATAGTCACACTTCTTTACCGAAAAAGATGGGTATATTGAAGAGTTGACTGCCTCCTCAAGAAGAAACAGGAAGTGATGATTACCAAACAGAGGCTCCCTTTAAATTTAAAATGTATAGCCAAGAAAGCGGCTAACACTACCTAAGAAAGACCCCAAATAAATGTTTAAGCTAAAAAAAAGCACAGGGTTGGGGATAGGGCATGTTTTTGTTTTGTCTTGCAATTTCGTTGTTTTTAAAGGCTGAGCACCAACTATGGGCAAAGCATAGGAGTCAAAAGTAACTTTACTCCTAAAATATATCATTATCCTTTTTTTTTTTTTTTTAAATTTTTCTTGCTCTGTCGCCCAGGCTGGAGTGCAGTGGCACAATTTGGGCCCACTGCAACCTCCACCTCTTAGGTTCAAGTGATTCTCCTGCCTCAGCCTCCTGAGTAGCTGGGACTACAGGCATGTGCCAACATACCCAGCTAATTTTCTGTATTTTTTAGTAGAAGCAGGGTTTCACCATATTGGCCAGGCTGGCCGAAGTGCTGGGATTAAGGCATGAGCCATCACGCCTGGCCTCATGTCACGATCTTTTACGTTATTCTAAAGGAGCTCTATAGAGAGGGGTACTCTGAATCCATTAAGTTAGGTCTTGCCTTAATCCAAAAAAATAAACTAAAGCTGTCTGCATATTTTTAAGGCAGTATATTACATATAAATGAGGGAATCAGCATGAAGGGAAAGTAAGGCAGGGAGGAAAGGATGAAGCCACAGGTAAAGTTAGGAGCCTTATACATGCCCTGAGGTCTTCTAGACTTTACTAGGACTAAAGGAGAAAAAATGACCTTTGTCCTTCCTAGTAGCCAACAGAGAGGAAAGTACAACCAGCCCTCTGTATCTGCAGGGTCCACATCCACAGATCAACCATGTATCAAAAATATTTTAAAATAAATAGAAAGTAATAGAAATTTTTAAAAAATACAATATTAGAACTACATAGAGTCCCTAATATACAGTGGTTAAACTTTCAATTTTTGGGCTTTATGATGAATTTATCAGGATATTGAATGCATTTTCAACTTATGAAATTTTTGACTTAAAAGTGTGTTTATTGAGAAGTAACCCCATTGTGAGAGCATCTGTACTTACTTTTACATTGCATTAGGTATTATAAGTAATCTAGATATGATTTAAAGTATACAGGAGAATGTGTAAGGGTTGTATGCAAATACCATACCAGTTTCTATCAGGGACTTGAGCATCTGTAGATTTTGGTATCTACAGGAGCAGTGTGGGGGGCGCTGGCGGGGGGCAGATGGGGGGTGCTGTTTAAACAAATCAGTTACTCGAGAGTACAGATACTTAGCCTAAGAGAAATTTCTCGGTGTTACCTCCTAGAAAGAAATTGAATGATGTAGGGAGCCTGACTTTAACAACGTCTCACAGCAAATACAGTAACACTGTAATAGGACTGCTTCCAACTATCCCTGATGACATAATGCCAAGATGCGGTTCAGTCGAAAGCAATCTACCAGGGACTGGAGCTGTCTGTGCATGTAAACTGCTCCTGGGAGGTCGGGCTTCATCCCAGCATAAACTATAGAATCACGGGGCAATGATGGGGGCGAGGGGAAGGGCACTGCAAGCTACTCCCTGCAGCCTAAGTTTAGTAAATACTGAATGGCAGTGTGACCTTGGCAACTACTAGAGGACAGACGCGGAATGCTGCTGATCGACACCTGGTTCCTTTCCCAACAGTCAGCACATGGAGGGGAGGGGCTGTTCTCAGGCTACAGGCTGAGGAGCCTGGCCAGGCCACAAGCCACAGGCCACCCCACCCCTGGCGGGTGGGAGGACGGGGGCCACGGGCCGGGTCACACTTTTCCCCAGAAGCATCATAAGGGTTTGACTTTTGCGAGTCTGTTTTGCGTTCGGTTTTGGTTTTTCAACTATCCTTGGCAATTTACTGATAGGGAAATTTTCAGTGTAGATTACAGATATGAAGCTATTAGCTGTTCCACACTCCTGTAAGCCTTAAAATTGTCCTGGAGAAAGCCCACTGACAGATGGTATGCTTCCTGAATCAAAACACAAGTCTGTAGGGGAAAAGAGAATAATATTTGAATAAAAATCTTTTTATATCTATGAAACCTTTTACAGGTTACAAAATGGCTTCAAAGATGACAATTATTAGAGGAGAAAGAATAGGCTTTGAAAATTACCTAACTGGATTCCAATTCCAGCTACACCAGTTCTACCTGTGTACTTTTAAATAAATTACACATAATTTCTGAGCCTCAATTTCTTCATCTGAATATATAGATGATACCTACCCTGCACAGTTTTGAAAAATAAGTGAAGATGGTGTGTATAAAGTACCTTGAACACAGTTGATAATAAGCGGTGGCCAAGCGTGGTGGCTCACACCTTAATCCCAGCACTTTGGGAGGCCAAGGTGGGCGGATCATTTGAGGTTAGGAGTTTTGAGACCACCCTGGATGACATGGAGAAACCCCATGTCTACTAAAAAAAATAATGATACAAAAAT
This sequence comes from Rhinopithecus roxellana, assembly GCF_007565055.1. NCBI lineage: Eukaryota > Metazoa > Chordata > Mammalia > Primates > Cercopithecidae > Rhinopithecus > Rhinopithecus roxellana. Next base: position 16,120,127 of record NC_044569.1, read on the forward strand.
TGGCCGGGTGTGGTGGCATGCACCTGTAATCCCAGCTACTCGGGAAGCTAAGGCATGAGAATTGAACCCAGGAGGTGGAGGTTGCCATGAGTCAAGATCACACCACTGCACTCCAGCCTGGGTGAGAGTGTGACTCTGTCTCCACAAAAAAAGGCTGGGCGCGGTGGCTCACGCCTGTAATCTGAGCACTTTGGGAGGCTGAGGTGGGCAAATCACAAGGTCAGGAGGTCGAGACCAGCCTGGTCAATATGGTGAAACCCCGTCTCTACTAAAAATACAAAAAATTAACTGGGCATGATGGCGGGCTGCCTGTAAGTCTGAGGCAGGAGAATCCTTTAAACTTGGGAGGCAGAGTTTGCAGTGAGCCGAGATTGCAGCACTGCACTCCAGCCCATGTGACAGTGTGAGACTCTGTCAGAAAGAAAAAGAGGAAAGAAAGAGAGAGAGAGAGAGAGAGAGAGAGAGAGAGAGAAGACAGAAAGAAAGAAAGAAAGAAAGAAAGAAAGAAAGAAAGAAAGAAAGAAAGAAAGAAAGAAAGAAAGAAAGAAAGAAAGAAAGAAAGAAAGAAAGAAGGAAAGAAAGAAAGAAAAAGAAAGAGAAAGGAGGGAAGGAGGGAGGAAGAGAGAGAAAGAAAGAAGAAAGGAGAGAAAGAGAGACAGAAAAAGAAAGAAAGAAAAGAAAGAGAAAGAAGAAGGAAGGAAGGAAGAAAAGTTAGCTATTTTACTAATTTTGGCTACAATAGCAATCCTGTGACGGAGGTAGTACAGATATTATGGATATTATAATAATAATCTTATTAGCCTGATGCTAAACATTTCCACACCTCCCACTGCTTTCACTTCCCTGCAGCAAGAGCAGTCCTAGGCAGCCATATGTTACGTGGTTCAGAGTGGGCGTCTAACCCAGGGCCAGTTAGTATTTAGGGTTTTCAAGTGACCACATAGTCTGCCTCTCTGATGGCGATTAGATCCTCCCTCTGCTCTCCCCTCCCCTCTCATTTGCACTAAGGATTGAGGACTTTAGCAGTGAGTACCAGAGCTTGAAAGGATACACAGGGAACGAAGCCACGAGGAAGGATCACAGCATGCTGATGTTATATATGAGCAGTTGCTCTGAAATAGAAAAAAGATGAAAGTGGTCAAAAGAAAAGAGAGGCCTGGGCATGGGGACTCCCACCTGTAATCCCAGCACTTTGGGAGGCTGAGGCAGGAGGATTGCTTGAGGCTAGGAATCTGAAACCAGCCATGTCAACATAGCAAGACCCTGTCTCTACAAATAATGTAAAAATTAGCTGGGTGTGGTGACAGACACCTGTAGTCCTAGCTACTTGGGAGGCTGAGGCAGGAGGACAGCTTGAGTGTAGGAGGCTGAGGCTGCAGTGAGCTATGATTGTGCCACTGCACTTCAGCCTGGGAAGCAGAGCAAGACTCTCGAAAGGAAGGAAGGAAGGAAGGAAGGAAGGAAGGAAGGAAGGAAGGAAGGAAGGAAGGAAGGAAGGAAGGAAGGAAGGGGAAAAAAGAAAGCACAGACACTCAGGAAAGAGCCAAGGAAGGTTTTAAATAAGATTTTCTGGAATGTAGTTCACCAGATTTATAGAGCTCACATTTATGTGTAATTAACATAAGTCAGAGGTAACTTAAATGAGTCGCTTCCTTGCAACCTAAGACATTCTCATGAAGTGAGGCTCTTGAAAGGGAATAACTTTCCCAAGTTTATAGAACAAAAGGGACCTTCAAGATAATCCAATGCCAAGCCCAGCTGAGCACCCAGATGACAGCTAGCATCACCTGCCAGCCCAGTGCGGGAAGAAGCCAACCTGGACATCCAGCCCCCTTGGGCCTTCAGATGACTCTGAGCATCTGTCCATCTGATAGCAACCACAGGAGAGACCTCAAGCAAGAACTGCCCCACTATCCCATGGCACCATAAGAGATAATAATAAATTGGTTCAAGTCACTAAGTTTAGGGTGGCTTCTTGTGACACAGCAATAGATAACTAGAACAATGTAGTTGACAGTGAAGGATAGATTTCATTTTGTTATTTGTACAGGCATTATGCAAAAAGAACGTGAATTGTGTCACATTTATGCTGTAACAGCTGTGAAATAATTTGAGCATATCACTTTGGTAAGCTTCATAAAATTAAGTGTAAAATGAGAGAATGAGACGAGGTGATCTTTGACATCCCTTCTGGCACTTAAAAATTCTGATTCCCAATAAACTACACAATGAAAAACAACATGGCCCCCAGGGGATAGTTCCCTGAGTTAGGCAGAGCTTTCCTACCCTGGAAGCGGAGGATAGGAGGGGTGGGGAGAAGGAGAATAGGAATCAAATACAAGTATTTTTTATAGGCTGCTTCCCAGCACACTGTAGATGCCCCAAAAAGTTGTTTGAATGAAATGTCCCTTTCCTGAGTGCTTTGATTTAATTTGTTTTTCTCACTCAGTTATTTGATCTGAGGTCACTTCCCACGCAAATGAAATAAGAAAGAGGAATCAGAAACACAGACAGGTCCAAAGTGAATTTTCGACACGAATTAGCTTTTAAATGATCCCCATTTTGTTCCTTCACTCTCCTCTATAGACTTGTACCGAAGTTCCCGAAGTGTTCCAGGCAATGGGCATGTCTAAGCAACCTGCTGCCTCTTGAGTTATCCCACTCAGGGGGCTGAGCAGGTGGAAGTCACAGAGAAGTCACACATTATATACAACACTCATTCTTCATACAACTCCCTCTCCGCAATAAGGAAGTGGCCGCATCTGCCTCCACCTCATTTGTGGCACTTTTTTTTCCACTTCCTGAAAAGAAACAAAGCATCATATATTTACCACGCACACTGTGTCGTGGCCATTACTCAGTTTCTGATGCGGTGAACGGGACAAGTGTCAACTCCTCCAGCCTTTCCAGAGGCCCTGTAACTGCACAGAGGATCACAGGGCCAGGAGAAACAGGGTCGGTGAGAGACTCTGATGTCACTCCTCAGACCAACATCACTCTGCACTGTTGAACAGCAAACAAGCACACATTATGGTGACCAGGGAGGTAGCTAGGCTAAAAGAAGATCATTAAAAATCACCTTTATCTATAAACATTTCCCCTTCTTCCTGCCCTGCTCTCTCCCACAAACTTCCTTTTCCTGAAAATACCTTCCTTGAACTAAGAACTAGAAAACCTGGGTTATTTCCAAAGGGAAGGTCATGGGAAACGCTTCCTTTGGACAGATTTCTTCATTGGTTATGATTTAAAAAACAGCTCAGGGGTAATTTAAAACACATATTTTACTGTACATGCTGTTCACTTTCAACACAGAAATCACGCTGTATACCTTTCTCCATATTCCCAACTTCTGAATATCCAAGGAGGAAATCATTGCCTCATTCATCAGGATAATGGCTCCCGATTGCCCAATGAGAACCCACAGAGCACTCTGCTTTAGCCACCTCTAATGATAACAAAGGCAGTGAGCCACAGATGGTCTATTCTCTGATCCTTCCCACATGCACTGAGTCATTCTTCTACCAGCACAGTGAATAAGGACTCATCTTTTAAGTGTGGCAGGTTATTGAGTTATTTACTGAAACTTACTCAGCTTCCTTCTCTGGACCTAGAGACAATAGCAATAGTCTTGTTGCATCCTCACAGCCTGTTATATAATAGTTATATACATGTGCAATGTATATAACTTGAATGAATAATAGTTACATACATGTGCAGGGCATAGTGTCTCATGCCTGTAATCACAGTGCTTTGGGAGGCTGAGGCACGAGTATTGCTTGAGGCCAGGAGCTGGCCAACTAGCCTGGGCAATGTAGTGAGACCCCATCTCTAAAAATACAACAACAATAATAATAATAATCAACTAGTCAGTCATGGTGGCAAGCACCTGTAGTCCTAGCTACTCTGAAGGCTGAGCCAGAGGTTCAAGGCTGTAGTGAGCCTTGATCAAGCCACTGCACTCCAGCCTGAGTGATCTCTTAAAAAAAAAAAAGTTACATACATGTGCACAGTGTATAATTAACTACCTATATATAATTACTAGTGAGATTATTTAGCTAATGTCTTTTCTTTTTTATTTTATATAGAGACAGGGGTCTCACTATTGCTCAGGCTGGTCTTAAACTCCTGGCCTCAAACAATCCTTTCACCTCAGCCTTCCAAAGTGCAGAGATTACAGGTGTGAGCCATGGCGCCTGGCCCGTTTGGCTAATTTCTAACCTTTTACTACTAAACTCCATGCACCATCACCATGTAGACTATGTCTGCCTGGCTCACCATCCTATCCTTAGCACCTAGCACACTTAACTGATACAAAGAAGGTACACAATATACTTATGAATGAATGGAATGAAAAGTGCCTAGATGTAAGGTTGCTAAGAGGATGTAATCAAATAATACATGCGAAGAGCTTGTTATTGTGCCTGGCACATAGTTATACATTGTTACCTGCTGCGATTAGTGGTGGTGATGGTGGTATTGGTATAATTTATCTCAGTCCATACCCAAACTCAAGTGTGATGTGAAAGAGAGAGACTCTCTCTGTTCTCCAGAGACAGCCACCCAGTGACGGCCCCTTCGCTGCTGCTCCTTGATAGGCCCCCAGCACAACCATTAGCACTTCTAGCTCTAAATTCCTGCCTCCCCTTCCCACAGTTCATCTGCCTGCCATACATTCAACTTTCTAATGTATGTTGAGTCCCCAGAAGAATAAAGATTTTCATGGTTAACTGCTGGGTGGTAAGCTTTCTGCTCAACACTAGGCACTGGATCTACAGTGCTTTTGGGATCCACACATTCTAAATGATCTCTTTTGACAGAAGGGGATTGGAGGTCATCAGTCACCTACCATTGTCTTAGAAGTGAGAAGTACCTTGCCTCAGGTCACCACAGGTTTCTCCTGAAGGGGTTAGATCTTCTCTCTTAACACATTAGGTTGTGATTTTGGTGCTGAAGACTGTGTTCACCCTAGGGTGTGATTTTAGGGGTGGAACCATTTTGTCTACAAATTGAATGTCCCCAGCACCTAGCAGTTTTGAGCACATAACAGAACTCAGTTTACCAAACAAAAATAAACGAGAGAAGGGAAAAGGTGCAGTTGTGAAGTTTAACATCAGTTATTTCCTGTATATTCATTTTTCTCTCCATTAACACAGAGGACAAAAATTTAATTTTACATTAGAGAAAATTTACAATCCAGGTGGTCAGAACAAGAGAGATGAAAATGCAGAATTGCAGAGAGCCATGAAGTGTAACTTGACTCTCACGAGCATGGAATTTTAACATCATGACTTTTAAAAATCTGTCATTTATCGTATGATGTGTTTTCAAGCCTCAGAGACTGAATTCTATCAATGAATATTAGATTCCGACTGAGTGATTGTGTTTGATTTTTGAACCTTCCTTATATAAACCTCAAAACCAAAATTGAAAAACCATGTACAAGAAAAATAAAATGTCAAGTTAGAAAAAGATTTAGCAATCTTTTTTGGTGGTACACCAATGATTTCAAATGTGATTCTGAGGCCCTTGGGGAGTCCCCAAGAGCTTCTTAGGAAATCTTCCAAGTCAAAATTATTTTCCCAATGAGCCTGAGATGTTATTTGCCTTTTTCATTCTTATTCTTTCACCAGTGTACGGCAGATCTTTTCCAAGGTTACGTGAGGTGTGATATCACAGCAAATAGCATGCAGAAGCAGATATCACAGTCCAACTATCTAACAGTCCAACTGGCAGAAAAGTAATGCTTCTAGCAGTTGAGAGCAGCCACGTCGAGATTGGAGAAGTCAATGAACCCAGTGCTGGATGGCAGCTACTAAAGGTGGAGATGTCCTGCCGATATCAAGATACAGGACTGCAGTGGAGGTGAGTGGTCAGAACCAGTGATGTGGATTTGAAGGTTAGTCCTCTGTAATGACAAGTAGCACCCCAGCAGTGAATAAGCCTAGGGAGTAATGTTCAGAAAATGGAGCTGTCCAAGGCAGAACCTGTGGGGATGGGCACATTTAGGAGCAGGAGATAAATAAGAACCTAGGAGATGTCGGGAAAGACTCACTCAGTGACCAGCTATGCAGGGCCCTGAAAAAAAGTACCTTGGCATGACATAGCTGATAGATGGAAGGAAGGACGAAAGAGAGAAAGAAGAAAACCAGAGGGGACAGCTTCAAGGAAGATTGGTCAACAATATCAAAGTCACATGAAAGACACGAATGATAAACTCAGATAAGCTAATGGATTTAACAAGAACTGGGTCATTGTCAGCTTCAAAAGAGAATTTTTAGTATAGTAATGAGGTCAAAACAGCACATGAAAACTGCATGGGGAAACGTTTAAAAGCAGAGCCCAGCATGGTGGCTCAACTCTGTAATCCTAGCACTTTGGGAGGCCGAGGCAGGAGGATTGCTTGACCCCAGGAGATCCAGGCCACAGTGAGCTCTGATGGCACCACTGCACTCCAGCCTGGGCAACAGAGTGAGATCTTGTCTGTAAATTTTAAAACTTTTTTGAAATAAAAATATCTAAAAGCAAAGGAAAAAATTAAAAATGATACAAAGCCAAGCAAAGAAAGATTTTTGGTTTAACCCAAGACCGTATACGGACATGAAGGCAATCCCCAAGGACCTCAGAGCCACCGCAGGTGCTGAAGGCAAAGGGAGAGTACCAGGGTATCTTGTGGGTACCAGGACACAGACTCTTCTCTTAAAACCATCCTGCTCACAAAACTACTTCCTGGTCCATCAAAACAGAATCCTAAGGAATCCTATTATTCACAGGTCAGCAAATATTAAGATGATGATGTAATGGTTAAAAGATCTACTCCAGTCAGATATCATTTAAAAGGCAACATTCAGATTTGATCAGGTCTTTTCTTGACATGAAGTACAAATAATAAAAATCCAAGTATCAGAATTTCATGTAGGAAAAGAAATTGCTATGACAACCACAACTCAGTCTCCGCAGAAAATATAAATAGGAACCAGAATGAGAAAATTACAGAGAATTTTTTCTGATTTGGAAACAATTTCAACTACGATTCTTTAATGTTTTGCTCATTTGGCTCTAATATGAGAACAAGAAAATATCCTTCCACTTCAATAGCTTCTTTGTATTACAAATTAAAATGACCAGACCAGCATGTATTGGAATGAAACTAGAAACCAACACCATCTAGTGACTTACTCCACCAAGATACCCCTGTTCCCTTCACTGCTAACTTCTAATATTTAAAGGACCACACATAAAATTGAAGAATAACTTGCATCAAATGCGTTGTATTTATATTACAGGCCAAATAGTAAAAGCAGATAACAAGGGATGTGAAATCACTGCGTCTTCAACCACCAGGTTGTAAAGCTTCAAGTCATTTGTAAAGGACCAAAGTTCCCTACCTTTTCTCCAGCATTTTCCTTTAACCATGACTATCCTGGACTCCTGCTATGAGGTTTGCTGTTATTTGGATGATGAGAGAAGGCAGAGTAGGGCAGAGTCCAATATTCCCACTACTCTCAGGATAACCGAGGCATTCCCTGGAGCCCACTCTCCCGAAGCCAGAACAATGAGACCTGCAAGCCCATTTGGGGTCTCCAGGGATTCAATCTTTTGCACAGTGCTTTTGACTTAAGACATTTTCATTGCAAAGTGAGTAAGCGGGCTGTATATAGCTCTGTAATTAGCCAGGTTGTCCAGTGCTGCCCAGGGCCCTTTAGAGTTCTGCCTCCGACCTTCCCTTGTATACGCACTCACTCAGTCCAGTGTCCTCAGATAGTGCCCTCGCTTCATGCCTAGTTTTTCTCTCCCTCCACTGGCATGCTTCTCATCTGGTCTGGCACCTTACTCTAGCTTTGGCTTCGATTCTGTCATTTAATCGTCCATGACTCTGTACTGTGCAGCTCACAGGCCAAGCCAGCCCTGCTCTTCCCCTAAACACATCTCCAGCTCCAGGAATCTGTTTGGAACTTCAAGCCGCTTCCTTGTTGGGTGGAGTGGTTTGGACATGGACCAATTCTAACTACAGGCATTCTCCAACAGTACTGAGCTTCCTCCCATCGCGCCCAAGTTCAACACCTTCCCAAACAGAAGGAAAATGATTCACTGATTCAGTGTGCCTGACAAAAACAATCAGGACATAAGAGAACTTTTGATACTGCTACTGAACCGTAAGGAGAATCGTCCCCTGTATTAGCCAAACTAATTAAAATCTGTCAGCTATGCCATAATAAATAAATTATAAATTAAAACATTAATGTCACTGTATTCAGAGTATATTTTGATAGATCTTCCATAAGTAAACTTCCATAACTTGTAATCATTAGCAGGTACAAATGTCAAAACATACAAATCACCTGAATTAAGTTCAAGTTCTATGAATCCAAGATCTTTAGTTTTGAGAATCTTCTATACACACACCCATATAAACTCCAAGTCTTAATATAAGATCATCAAAGCTCAGGGCATCCTGAGATAACTTCAGCCATCCCTAGCATCTGAAGTCCTGGGCAACATAGTAAGACCACCATCTTTACTAAAAATTGAAAGAAAAAAAAAAAACCACCTAAGTAGCTAGTCGTGGTGGCATGTGCCTGTGGTCACAGCTACTCAGGAGGCAGAGGTGGAAGCATTGCTTGAGCCTGGAGTTCAAGGCTGCAGTGTACCATGGTAGTGCCACTGTGCTCCAGCCTGGGAAGCAGAGTGAGACCCTGTCTCAAAAAAGAAAAAAGATAGATAGCTAATAAATATGCAAGGTATATTCTGCCTGGATTTATCAAAGCAAGCTTGGTTCAAGGATTCACATCAATCTTTGGAAGAGCCTTTGCCAGGGAAATGACAGTAATGAGGCAACACCAGATATGAATATAAACACGGGATAAAGCCAAACATAAAGTAAGGACAAAGAACAAGAAGGCAGGAGACACCAAAGGGAGCAAAGCTTCCTGCAACCTATCTCTCTTCAGGTTTTTCTACAGATATGCCCTGCAAAGAAAAACACATACACTAGCATTAGAAGACTTTCTAGTGATCATGCCAAGTCTCAGAATCTAACATGTTTCACCTTTGCCACACAGAAGTATTTGAGCTAAATACTATCTTTTTAAAACATCAGGATCAGGCCAGGCGCAGTGGCTCACGCCTGTAATCCCGACACTTTGGGAGGCAGAGGTGGGTGGATCACCTGAGGTCAGGAGTTCGAGACCAGCCTGGCCAACATGGCAAAACCCCATCTCTACTAAAAATACAAAAAAAAAAAAATTACCCAGGTGTGGTTGCGGGCACTTGTAGTCCCAGCTACTTGGGAGGCTGAGGCAGGAGAATTGCTTGAACCCGGGAGGCAGAGGTTGCAGTGAGCCAAGATCACGCCATTGCACTCCAACCTGGGTGATGGAGCGAGACTCCTTCTCGGGGAAAAGAAAAAAATCAGGATCCCCATTGTTGAACATACTCTGGTTTTCCTGCCTCAGGGCTCTTTTCCCTTCCACCTCTGATCTCCTAGCAACCAGTGAACAAGGTGCAAGCCAACAATGGAAAAGAAAAGGGAGAATGCGAGAAAGGGAGAATGGGAAAAGGGAGAAAGGGAGAATGGGAGTTCAGACATTGCCCTTAATCTGCTTCACTGCTCTTTGTTCCCACTAAGGCAGCAGACCCAGCTGGGAACTACAGTTTATCTTATGAAAGATCCCTCTTACTGAACACAGAACCTATGTCAAGCAGAATATCATGAGAGTCAGTGTCTTTTTTTTTTTTTTTTTTTAAACACACCATTGCTGGCTTGAAGACTATGTCTTTTTCCAGAGGATCTAAGACAGAAATTGTGCCACACAGCTAGTGAGTTTCACTGCTGAGCTTCAAATTCAGCATGATCAGAACCAACAGCCCCTTACTTTTTCCTCTAGTACTTTCTATTTTAATTTTTAGGTTTAAATTTACCCATAAGTGCTGTGCAAAGTCTACATAAAGGCAAGATAGCCGACAGAAAAAAACCAGACATTTATAAATGAAGACTTGTTTTAATTCCACAATAAGTTGTACCATAGTAAAAACAGCAGAAATATTTTACTGTCTTATTATAAAATAACATAGTTCTTGACCAGACACACTAAATTGCTCCCTGTAGCAGTAATAGCATCACTAACATAATAACTGGTGTTGTTATACATATGTTATTTTAGAAGTACCAGCTAATACAGGTTGTTAAAGTTTTTTAAAACCAGATGCCCAGCATTCCTAATGAGAACATGATAGAAATCTTAAATTTCAAAGAAAATGTCAATGCCAAAACGACAAATGATTTTAAATGTTCCTCCCACAGAATGCTGATTCTACATACCATGGCCAAGTGTACACATGTAATCATTAGCAGGTTCACTGGCGCACAATGGACCAGATGCGAACAGGACTCTAAATCGCTCATTTAAGAATTCTGCACATGTACCCCAGAACTTAAAACTATAATAAATAAATAAATAATTTTTAAAAATAAAAATAAATAAAATAAATAAAATTTAAAATAAAAAATCAAGCTCTCCAGACGCTGTTGGTCCTGAAAGACTGAATCAAATGAACCAATAGAGCACATACAGTGGGAAGGGGGATGTGGACGTTATCCAGACCAATTGCCCATTCGGCACATGAGTCTCCTTATAAGATCCCCAACATTCAGTCACCTGGATGCATGCCAGAGTGAGGCCAGTCACCCAATGACACTGACGGGGAGCTCAATACATCCCCCTTTGAACAGCTCTATTTCATGATTCGTTGTAACCATCAGAGTAAACAAATCTGTGATTGGTCTGAGGGCATAGCATTGAGTTTATTTTCCTCACTAACACAAATAAACAAGAATGTCTCCAATCAAGTAAATCTAAAGGTAATTGTGACACGTATGTTTAGCCTAGTTGAAACAGATCAGGTAACTGGGCCAGCGAAGAAAGGATACCTAAACCATATGAACAAGCTCACATGAGGCATCCACATTATGCAGAGTTTTTGTGCTCTTAAATAAATTTGCCACTGACATACAAACCAAAAACAAAAACAAAAAACACGCAGATTGCTGATTCGGTACTGATCAGTAAATGCAGCATTTCAGCCAAAGGAGCTGGGTTTCATCGTTTGTATTAGGGTCGTTGGGTATAGTGGATCTTTCTCCAACCAGCTGACCTAGGGAGGGTGGATGCGGCATGGAGCTGACACTGGCAACGTGCAAGTTGTTGAACTACTCAAATGGTTTGTGCAATTCGCTGAAATAGTAGAAGAACTAGCTTTCTAGATAGAAAATATAGGCATTGTGAACTTGGAATACAGAGTGTTAAAGGGTAATATCTTACCCATATTACTGGCTGCCCAGGTAATGAACTGACACTCATACGAGTTTAAAAAAAAAAAAATTAGCGAACCACTTCTTCAGTTCTTAAGCACTTTTTTCATCTTTAATATTTTTGTTTGTTTTTCAGTGTCTTTTTCTCAGAGGGAAGGTTTCTCCCTGAAATAGTGGAACAGTTTAAGGACTTGTAATCTAAGTAAATAACCTAAATATATCTTCTCCACATGTACATGCTCAAGATTACAACTTGTATTCTCTGAGTTTAATAAGCACTAGAGTTTGACTGTTTCTCATTAAAAAGAGAATGGGAGTGAGGCAGAAATTCAATAAATGTTCAAGTAAAATACAGCCATCCTAACATCTGTATTATATTAGAGGAGACACAAGACAAAACATTGACTCTTGAGGTTAAATCTAAATTTCCTGCTGCAGTCCTGAAAGAGTTTGAGAGTCTAGATCAAAAAAGCAACAAAGAAAATGGGACCAAAAATGTCTTCAAGCATATTTTAAAAGCTATTAAATGCCTACACTTAGTTATTTCTTAGAAGCACCAACTTAATCAGCAATTACCCAACAGCCACAAACAAAAATCAATAAAAATTCTGTGCCATGCTCAAATCCTTTTCCAAGTCAGAGAATATGCACCTGGAGTCTGTGTATCATAGGAGGTGTCTCCCCTGATTCTCATCTCTCTTACGAGATGTTGAATTTCCACATCTTCTTCTGTAGTATATTTTTACATCACCCTTGAATTTCAAAAGATATTATTTCAGCCTCCTTTTGGAATTGACTGATCTTTAATTTTATAACTCATACTGCAAGAAGAAAATCCGAGCTCTCAACGGGTCAGAGGGCAATAAGCAAGACAGATTATCATGGCAAAAACTAAAGAGCATGAAACCATGACCAAGATTCGGGATATTCTGTCCTTAAGCCTGGCTTGCAAGTCTACAACCTCTTCCTTGTCAAACTGGGGAGGGAAACGGAGTTTTAAGGAAGTAGTGTTGACCTCCTATTTGGCTATGTGGAAGCTTCTCTAAAATGTTGCAATTGATCAAAAGTATACAGAGAGAGAGAGAGAGAGAGAGATGAAGAGTTTGTTTTTCTGAACTCAGAATGAAACACCCTCTCATACCAAATTCCATGGTAGAGTGAGGTGCATATTTCTAAACCTTGCACATTAGAAAAATTTTCTCAACCATGAAGATTCTGATTTAATCAAGGAGAGATTTACCATGAAGTCATTTTAGACAAGTCTTACATCAGTTTTTTTTTTAGATGGAGTCTCACTCTGTTGCCCAGGATGGAGTACAGTGGTGCGACTTTGGCTCACTGCAACCTCTGCCTCCCAGGTTCAAGCAATTCCCCTGTCTCAGCCTCCCAAGTAGCTGTGACTACAGGCACATGCCACCATACCCGGGTAATTTTTGTATTTTTAGTAGAGACAGGGTTTCACCATATTGGTCAAGCTGGTTTCAAACTCCTGATCTCAGGTCATCCACCTGCCTTGGCCTCCCAAAGTGCTAGGATTATACACGTGAGCCACCACAGCCAGTCCTAAATCAATTTACATTTCAGTTTCAGCATCTAAGAAATCTAGATTCTATGCTTGATCTTCAAGATCTTTTACTAATTTATTTATTGTCCTATCTCAACAGATTATTAGCTCTCCACTGGAGCCAAACACATCCTATCACTATTCCTTCTACCTCACCGGTTACTCCTTCTCAGTCTGTTTTGCTGGTTTCTCCCCTTAATGTTGGAAGGTCCCAGGGCTCAGCTCTTGGTTTTCTGCTCTGTCATTATTCACACCCTTGAGAGCTCATCCAATCTATAATGCCCAGACTCTCAAATTCATATTTTCAGCTCAGACCTCTCTCCTGAACTCCAGACTTCCATCAACTGCCTATTTAAAACTCCAATTGGATGTGTAATAGACATCTCAAGCTTAACATGTCCCAAATTGAACTGATTTCTCCCTAACCCATCCTGCAAACATACTTCTCCTACAAGCCTCCTGTTCTCAGTGGATGACAGCTCCATCCTTATAGTCCTCAAGACAAAAACCTTAGTGTTGCACTTGACTCTCCCACTCCACATTTGATCCAGCAGAAAACCTGTTCTGGAGGCCAGAAATCTTAAGTCAAGGTGCTGGTTGTTGCTTTAAGCCATCCAGTTTGTTCTGTTGTTACAGCAGTCCTAGGAAACTAATACAGCCATTATTTGGATGCCATAGATTGAGCTGAGACCTGGTTAGATCTGCACATTTTGAAATTATGCAGATTGTAACACATTCCCTGAAACTGAAGTTCTTCAACTGATTGTCTTATTTCTGAAGTGATTTGTAATTATTACTTTAGAATCATTTCATTGATAAAATACATCATTGGGAATAAAGGAATTGTCTTTCTACTGTAGTTATCATAAAGATCCTCTCATTGCAAAGAAACGGGAACACTAATACACTGTTGATGGGAGTGTAAATTAGTTCAACCACTGTAGAAAGCAGTGTGGTGATTCCTCAAAGAGCTAAAAGCAGAATTACCACAGCAATCCCATTACTGGGTATATACCCAAAGGAATATAAATCATTTTACTATAAAGACACATGTACAACAATGTTCATTGCAGCACTATTCACAATAGCAAAGACATGGAAACTTACATGCCCATCAGTGACAGATTGAATAAAGAAAATGTGGCACATATACACCATGGAATACTATGCAGCCATAAAAAAGAACGAGATCATGCCTTTTGCAGGAACACAGGTGGAGCTGAAGGCTGTTATCTTTAGCAAACTAACACAGGAACAGAAAACCAAATACTGCATGTTCTGACTTATAACTGGGAGCTAAATTATAAGAACTTATGAACACAAAGAAGGAAACAACAGACACTGGGGTCTACTTGAGTGGGGAGTGTAAGAGGAGGGAGAGGAATAGGAAAGATAACTATTGGGAACTGGGCTTAATACCTGGGTGATGAAATAATCTGTACGACAAATGCCCATGACACATGTTTACCTATACAACAAACCTTCATATGTACCCTCAAACCAAGCAAACAAACAAAAAAGGTTAAAAAATAAAAACCAAAAACAAAAAGAACTTCTCTTGTGAGTCCAAGAGAGGATGACTAAACGGCCTTATAATTTCTACAGGCAAGCTGGCCTACAAAGCTCAAGGTTAGAAAACATTCCTCACTATTAATTGGCAAGTATATGTTTGAATTGGATTCACAAAGGGAGAGAAACTTTGGAAAATCCTTCAAATTTTCCAAATATGACTAAATTCAGCCTAATTGGATCAAATTTTAGAAAAATGTCTGGCTTGAGTTACCTGGACCAACAGTCAACAGCTCCTTACTTTCTAGAATAACATGCAACTAAGCTTTTGGCTTTGACAGCATGGTACAAACCATATTCTAAAAGGTAACAAACAAGAGCTACTGTTTTAAAGTTTATACTTCAGGAAAAAACTCAGTTCCTTTGCAAGCTGAGCAACTCAGCTTATTAGACCTTTCATAGATATGAGGATAAGAACAGAGTCACATTTGGGCATGAAGGACTTGGAATTGTTTTCTTCCTGCTGTGCCTTCAGATCAGATGACATCTGCCCAGCCTCATTTCTGCCTAGAGCTAAATGTCAATAACTAAGTTTTTCCACGACTGCACTGTGCACAGGTCTAAAAAGAGAATAAAGTTTAAACACGCCTGTCAGTTACTGGATATTTTCCAGCAAATGAAGAATCACAATTAGCAAATCAGATAAATAAACATCTTACTAATACTGCAAATTGCAATAATAAGTCTATCATCTATTGAGCAATTTTACTAAAGCTCCAGATGTTTTTTAGACATTATCTCTAATCATCACAAAAACTATGCAAGAAAGATGTTATTCTCCATTTTACTAGGGAGAAAATGAAGTTCAAAAGGTTGACTGGCAGAATTAGGGTTTAAACCGAGAGCAGCCTGGCTGCAGTCTAAGCCACTGAACAACTGCCATTACAAAGAGCCAGTTCCCACTACTTTCCAGAGCTTTACCTGTATTACCTGGTCTTTAGTCTTCAGAATAACCCTCACAGATGGGTATTGCTATGATCCTATGTCACTTATGACAGGACAGGAGCTCAGGAAGGTTAAGGGACTTGCTCAAGGTCTCACAGCTAGTGGGCTATGGAACTCAAGTTGAATTCCAAAGCGTTTCTTTTATTAACATAAATACTTCCCTGTATTGAGCATTGGCCTAAGCTACTTAGAACCATTATAACCCACCCTACAAGGTAGTCCGTCTTCTCCCCATTTGCCATATAAGGAAGGTGAGGTCCAGAGAGAGGACTTGACCTTTCGTGTCACCAAGCCATCAAGTGGCAGAGCTGGGTTGAGCAGCCAGGTCTGAGGATTCCAAGCCCACGTTCCCACCACTGCCCCAGGGTGCCTTGCACAGGACATTTAATAATTAAGCCAATATCTCGTAGATAGAACACCAGGCTAACTGTCAAGGGCCTATTAAGGCAAAGGAGAGCACTTGAGGTAGCATGAAGAATTCAAGTGAAACAATTTGATGATACAGTAACAGGAAAAAAAAGTAAGATCCAAGGCAGCAGAAGGCACTGTCATTCACACTGCCAATGCACAGAGCAGCAAACATTCTCTATTTTCCAAGTAATTATGCTCTTAATTTGATTTGCATAAATTGAAATAAATAAATAAATAAATAAGTAAACATACGTAAGTAGAGGAGGAAGGTATACCTTGCAAGAAATGAGCTAGGTATCAAGTGAGAGAGGCCAATATCAAGAATTTCTGTTTGTTTTATTGATTTTACTTCAGTTTCAGAGGCTCACCCCTGCCCGTATTCCAGCCCTTGCTTTCAGTAACAGAATTCTCCTGCCTCTAACCCAAACGTTGGTTTGGCAGGAAATGAGGAGAAGGTTCCTTTTGAATTCAGACTATTGCTCTATGATAAACTCTTCTTCCTTGGGTGAGAATCTGAGGTCCCTTTGCCAAAAAGGCAAAGGAAAGAGTAAGTTTACAAGACAATACTATTCTTTCTGTGATATATTACAGTGTTACAAAATACTTCCACATACATTCTCTCACTGGATACGTTCTCTTCCTTTAGCCTTAGGAGGCAGACAAAGCCTACATCATAATCCTCATTTTACTGAGAATAAAACTGAAATCCAATTAAGTGACTTGTTCAAGATCATACTGCCAGTAAAACCCAGACTGGGACCCAGATATTCTGTTACTAAATCTCAGGTCCTTCCCATCCCACAAGGGCACTAGGTTTTGTTTTGTTTCGTTTTGAGGCAGAGTCTCATTCTGCCGCCCAGGTGGGAGTACAGTGGAGCAATCACCACTCACTGCAGCCTTGAGCTCCTGGGCTCAAGCAGTCCTCCTACCACAGCCTACTGAGTAGCTGGGACTACAGGCGCACACTACCATGCCTGGCTAATTTTTTTTATTTTTATTTTTTGTAGAGATGGGGTCTCACTATGTTGTTGCCCAGGGTGGTCTCAAACTCCTGGCCTCAAGTGATCCTCCCACCTTAGCCTCCCAAAGTGCTGGGATTACAAGCATGAACCACAACATCTGGCCCAGCATCAGGCTTTAAATTACCTGTGATGTATCTGTCATCATTATTACTTTGGGAACTAATGTTACCTAGGTCTCTGTCCTCCACCACCACATTCACCAGCCTCTTCATGCCACTGCTCACTGAGCATGGGGTTCCCAGTCCTCTTACTTCTGTCTAAACCTTCACTAACTCAGAATGCATAGTTCAACTAGGCCAGACTGATTGGAGAAACTGAGGCACATTTCTTTAGGTTTTACAGCCTCACAGTAACTACTGTTGCAACATTATACTAATAATAGTGCTGATGCTATTAATAATAATGATAATAATAACTTATTAAGTTCTGATTATATGTCAGGTACTTTACATATTTAATCCTCTCCAAAACCTTATAATAAAAGCTCCACAATCCTTATTCACAATTCCGAAATACAAAAAGCTCTGAAAACCCAAATGTTTTCCCTCAGTATATGGCAAACTCTTCTTGTAGTAAAACTTGACCTGAACCAACATGAATTTTTAAAAAATAATCTTCATTTATCCACTTAGAGTGAACAGTCAAACATTTTGCTGCCACACAGGTCACGTGTTTGAATCAGGGAGTGCTGCCCTAGGCCCTCCTGGCATGTCACATCTTATGTTCTTTGGAGTATATACACTTTTTTTCTTTCTGAAATCAAAGTTATCTAAATACCTAAATACAACTGGCCATAAGAATTTCAAAGATCTCCACTTTTCAGATAAATAAACTGAGATTCAGAAAGAATGTATTTTTAGTACACATTTCCTCTAAGTCATCAGAGCCCTTTAACTAATGTAATAGTTGATACTTGTTATAGGCTGAACTGTGTCCTCCCAAAAGTTGTATGTTGAGACCCTAATCCCCAGCATGACTGTATTTAGATATGGGGCCTTTGAAGAGGTAATTAAGGTTAAATGATGTCATAAGAGTTGGGCCTTAATCCGATAGGGCAGGTGTCCTTATAAGAAGAGGAAGAGACACCGTAGCGCTCTCTCTCTCTCTCTCCCCACCCGCTTTCTACCTCTCCTCCTCCCTCCCTCTTTCTCTCCCTTTCTCCCTCCCTCTCTCCCTCTCCCCCCACCCCTCTCCCACCAGCTCCACCTCCCTCCCCACCGCCTCCTTGCACAAACACAGAGGAAATGTCATGTGAGGACGCAGTGAGAAGGCAGCCATCTACAAACCAGAAAGAGAGGCTTCACCAGAAACAAATCCTGATTTTGGGACTTTGGTCCTCGTCTCCTAGCTTCCAGAACTGTGAGAAAATAAATGTCTATTGTTTAAACCACTCAGTCTGTGGCAGCTTTCTTTTTTTTTTATGGCAGCTCAAGCAAACGAATACAAAATTTATTTTTTTAATTGGGAAAAGGGGAGCTATTATGTCTGCATGTAAGCTAATAGTTGTAGTTAAGTGGATCACTTCAATGTACACCCCCTTCAAACTATTTTAAAGGCCACTGGCTCATGGGTGATCTGAGAGAGCTGGGCTTGCATTTATCATCTGTTGTCACCCTATCCAGTCTTTTGTGAGAGAAATTCAGCAAACAGCAATGATTTACTATGTGCCAGGCACTGTTCTAAGTGTTTCATGTATATTAACACATTCATCCTTCACAACAACCCCTTGAGCTGGACATTATTATATCCACTTTACAAATGATGAACTTGAGGCACAGAGAGGTTACATATATTGTCTCACTAGTAAAACTGGCAGAGCAAGCATCTGAATCTCAGCAGAAACCAAACAGGAAAAAATCCTTTTCCTCATAGTGCTTGTAGGGAGAGGTAGGGTAGAAGGCAAATAAATAAAATAAATAAGCAAATTATATAGTAAACTAAAAGGTTATAACTCCAATGGAGAGGAATTGTCCAAGCGTTTAACAACTAGACTGGGCACTGTGGCTAGCCGGGCATGGTGGCTCACACCTGTAATCCCAGCATTTTGAGAGGCCGAGACTAGTGAATCACTTGAGGTTAGGAGTTCCAGAACAACCTGGCCAACATGGTGAAACTCTGTCTCTACTAAAAATACAAAAATTAGCTGGGTGTAGTGGTGGGCATTTGTAATCCCAGGTACTCAGGAGGCTAAGGCAGGAGAATTGCTTGAACCTGGGAGGCAGAGGTTGCAGTGAGCCAAGATTGCACCACTGCACTCCAGCCTGGGCAACAGAGTGAGACCCTGTCTCAAAAACAAAAAACAAAAAACAAAAAAAAACCTGTCTCACAGTGAATGGAATACTAGGTCTGGTGTCTGAAGGGTAAAAGAGAAATGTCAGCACAAATATACTAAATAATAAACTCAAAGTAATCAAAACAATGCCTAAAAATGAATGTATTTATTCAAAAAATACATAAGAACGTTATGTAAAACTACAGAAGAACTATGATGGAGTCACAGGGACCAGGTTATCCCCTCCTACCTGAATGAACAAAAATTTTTAAAAACCAGACTATATATATGAAACGATGATTCTCAAGACACTGGATATCAGGTGCTGAAGGATGGTGATTCCTGAGAGATGAGAAACAAATAAAGTGAGCCCTGTGATTTATCCTGCCTACTGACTTGAGAGAAATTGCAGGCCATGGTGCAGGGATGAGAAACCACAGTAGAACCCATTATGAGATGCCACTAAAGCAGTACTTGAAGTCAGATGTGTAGCTCTAACTACCTATAAGAGAAAGAGAAACGAAGAAAGGTTTCCTTTGAAAACCTTTGAATCAATGACCTCAGCTTCCACCCTAAACTGGAAAAGGAAGAGCAAATTCAACCCTAAGTAAGATGAATAAAGAAGATGATAAAGAATAGAGTTGAAATGATAAAGTAGAGAATGGAACAGCAATAAAGAAAAATAGATAGAAATCAAAACGTGGTTCTTTGAGAAGATGAATAAAATTGATAAATCTCTAGCCAGGCTGATCGGGGAAAAAAGAGAGAAGAATCAAATTATCAATAATCAGGAATGAAAGCAGGGCTATCACTACAGAGTCTACACATATTTAAAAGATTATAAGGGAATATTATGAACAACTTTATGCCAATAAATTCAACAACTTAGATGAAATTAACATACTCCTTGAAAGACATAAACTACCAAAGCTCACTCAAGAAGAAACAGATAACCTGAATACCCCTATATACTAAAGAAATTTAATTTATAGATTAAAATGTTCTGACCAAAAACAAAACAAAGAAACAAAACTTTTCAAGCCCAGCTGGCTTTACTGGTGGACATGGATTCAACATTTTCTCAGCTACTAGGGAGGCTAAGAAAGATCACTTGAGCCCAGGAACTCGGAGCTGCAGTGAGCAGTGATTGTGCCACTGCACTCCAGCCTGGGTGACAGAGCGAGACAGTATCTCAGAAAGAAAGAAGTATGATAGACCAAAATATAAAACTACAAACTATAAAACTTCTAGAACAAAACATAGATGAAAATCTTTATGACCTTAAGACAAAGATTTCCTAGATACAATACTAAAAGTATTATCCAGAAAACAACAAGTTGATAAATTAGACTTCACAAAAACTAAAATCTGTTGAGATTTTTTAAAAAGCCACAGACTTGGAGAAAATATCTGCAAAACATATATCTTATAAAAGACTTGCATGCAGAATATACAAAGAATTCTCAAAAATTCTAAAATGAGAACACACACAACCAAATATAGATATGGGCAAAAGACATGAATAGACACTTTATCAAAGAAGATATACAAGTAGCAAATAAGTACATGAAAGGATGCTCACCCTCATTAGTAATTAGGGAAATACGATTAGAACAACAAGAGAGAGCACTACAGACCAAATAGAATGGCTAGAATTACAAAGACCCACAATAGTGAGCGTTAGGGGTGGTAATGAGTACCTCTCATATACTGCTGGTGGGAATGTAAAATAGTATATTCAATTTGGAAACAGTTTGTTAGTAACCTGTTAGTAACCCTGTACAAAAGCTGGGAAGCATTTGAAGTTCTTCAAAAGATTTTTATTAATGTTATTAATGGGTCAGATTCAGAGACAATTGACTAATTCTAGTTCAAGTAGGAAGAGATTTGCTATCTTTCTTTGCCTTCCTTATAAAAAAAATCAAGATTTCAAATATTTTATAAACAACTTTTAGCATATTCAATAAATTTGTTCATTATGTATTCTGATTATCTACTGCTACATCAAAGCCCACTCTAAAACTTGGTGTCTTAAATGCAGTTTGGACAGAACTCGGCAGGAACAGCTCATCTCTGCTTCACTCAGAGCAATTTAGACTGGAAGCTGGGACTATCCGAAGGTTCACTGATTCAGCTTCGATGGATGAAATTGGCTGTCAGCTGAGACCTCAGCTGGGGCTAGATCCACAACACCAAGCCTCTCCATGTTGCCTGGGCTTCCTTACAACATGGTGGCTCATCCCAAGAGAGTCAGTCAGAAGCTGTGTCACCTCTTTCAACCTAGTCTTTTAAGTCAAAGAATTTGCAGACAGGTTTTTAAACCACTATACTGTCCTTATCAAAAATGCAGATTCCTCATCATTCCTTTCAAATATATGGCCATATTAGGAGCTTTAATAAAAGGATCACTGCACCAAGACTCCGGGAAAGTAGATTCAAATTCTGATACAGATTCAAGACTTTCAACATTTATGGATGTTAATTTTCCATGTTCAGAATAGGGACTAGAAAACTGGTATCTTACAAATGAAGTTGAAGTGGGACAGAAGAACAGAGAGATGCAAGGAGGCAGATTACACAGTTCAAGTATTTAGCAGAGAAAAGCAGTGAAGGCAACTGGCAAAACACAGTATGTAAACTCCAGTAAGACACTTAAAACCACTGATGGGCCAATCCCATGAAAGCAGAGTGGAGAAGAGTGGTAGGCATGTCAGCAGCCACCAGCAGTGACATCTTGCAGCAGGTAGCAGATGACTTTGAGGCCACAATTGGGTTTTGATACCCCTGTCCCTGGGCAGAACTGTGCTTCCTCTGGACATTGAACTTCCTGCTATTATTGAATCAAATCAAAGCAGGCTTATATGACCAACTCTCCTACTAAACACATATGCTCCATATAGGCAGGGAATGTATTTTATTCATTTTTGAATCTCAGCACCTGGCATGTTACCTTCGTTGCCTGGGACTCAGCAGGTGCTCATAAACAAATGGAACTGAACTATCAAGGTCAGAATGGAAAACCAGTCTCAAAGGAGTAAGAGTTTAGGGCAGGTTGTCAGGCCAGGATTTAGAACTCAAGATAATAAAGGCCCAGTAATTAGATGTTGTGTTGGTCTAAATTCTATAACCAAGACAGACCATCAGTTACCTGATTCAGTGCTGAGGTACTGAGTATGAGTGGCAACAAGGCCAATCTGCCTGAACTCTTAAATAAGGGTTCCTTAATTTCCCCCAAAATGAATCCTAAAGCCTGGAATGTAAGCCCTCAGGAAGGGAACAAGTAGCAGGGATAGGAAGATCTGTAGCTATCCCATGTGAAAGAGAGCAGCAGGCAGCCTGTGAGACCCTTTCTGCTATTTGCTTCTAAGATCATTCTACTTGGACATGGGGCTGCCTAAGACCCAGTACACTCTGGATAACATGACTGGGCATCTCCCACTGTGCCAGGAGGCTTCTCCAGGCCAGACCTCTCTGCCGTGAGCCCACCTATCTGACTGCTTCTAGACACCCACAGGCATCCAATAGAGCTGATCGCCATCCCCCAAACCACTGTGCTCCTCTGCATTCCCTAACTCTGACTCCAAGCAACAGAATCGCCCCCAACCAGCTGGCCAAGCAGAAGCCAGGCCATGATCATGACTCCTTGCCTCACTCATTCCCAATTTGCAGTCCTGTTCCTTATCATCACTCAACATGGTCTCCTCTTCCAAGACATTCTTCCCTGACCCTGAAAGAGTTGCTGTGCCCTCTCTCCTGTCTTCCCATGGCATACCTTGATCATGCCCTGCCATACTTCCAACTTCCCCACCGGACCGGAAGTATCTTCAGATCCTGGACCGTGTGTTACTACACTGACCAAATGAAATGTTTGCTCCACAAATGTTTCTTGGCCAATGAATGAACAAACAAATTAATCCACAGTTTTTGTAAACCATGCCACCATCTAGCACTTCCTAACCCCTGCCCCTTCTTCGTTTTTCTCCATAGCACTTACTGCCTTCTAACATATCATAATTAACTTCTTTCTTTTATCTGTGGTCTCTTTGTCCTCAACACCACTCCTTGCATGTAAGCTCCATGACAAAAGGATTTTTTTGTTGTTGTTGTTTTACTTCTGTATCCCAAGGGCATGAATCGTGCCTGGCACTTAGTAGGCACTTAATAAATATGAATGAATGCTGAGCCTGTGCTGCTCAGCGAGGTTCAGATGGCCATGGCATTGTCTCGGCAGCTGTTACCCTAGGCTTTCTAGCAGTCATGCCTCCCAGTGTGCTACCCTTTCCCCATCTGGGACA
Source organism: Rhinopithecus roxellana (assembly GCF_007565055.1). NCBI lineage: Eukaryota > Metazoa > Chordata > Mammalia > Primates > Cercopithecidae > Rhinopithecus > Rhinopithecus roxellana. The sequence continues at coordinate 16,143,513 of NC_044569.1, forward strand.
TACTTTCCTTATTGGCCTGAACAACAGCTTATTTTAGGGCAGCTGCTACTGCTGCAGAATCAGCTACCAAAGAAAACACTTCTCATCTTAGCATCTGGAAAACTCACTTTGGGTTTCAACTCTTATGTGCTCATGTGCCAGGAAAAGTACCTTTTTCATTTTTTACAGTCAAATACTCAAGTGACTAGAAAATATTATTTTCAAAATGCATTTATGAGGATCTTGTTTGTTCCTGAAAATTCAAACGTTTGTCAAATTTTAAGATTTTTTTTAAAACTTGGTTTCAGGGAACATTAAATTTTGATGTATGTTCCAAAGTCAGTGCTAGGAAAATCACCTCTATTTTTATAATTACAAAGTCAAGGTCAGGGACTGCCTATAGTCAGGAAAAGTATGTTCTCTATCTTTTTAAAAAATTCATAAGAGGTCTAAAATGCCACTAAAATGATGTTTTCATGATTTCTTACATAAGAAAGGAAGAAATTGTTTTTCAGCACTTTAGATTTGGCATACTGTTTAATCCTCATGACTCTGGAATATAAGTATGACTATACCCATTTCAGAATTGAAGAAGCTCTAAATCAGAGCAGTTTAGTAATTAATGTGATACGTTAATCCTCAACAAAAGAAAGAGATCTGAAATTAATATGGTAAAATAAGATTTGACACAGATAAAGGGTGGCTACGTAGTTGTTCTCGTATATATTTTTCTGTGAGCTTTGAGATACTTCCTAACAAAAAAATAAATCAATAAATGATGGCAATACTTCACCGTCATTACAGTGCCAATTAGGAGCAGAGCTTAGACACAAATTCACACCTGTTTAATTCAGAAGTTATGTTTTTTCCACAATATTGTGCTGCCTCCCCCAAGTAGAAACTATTATATATGCTTGAAATAATACATAACCAAGTTGGAAGACCTGCAAGGTCGGTGTAACTCATCATTAAATAGAATTCTTATTAGCAGTACTAATAATACAAATGTGACAAATATTTTGGATTCATATACTACCTTTTATCCAAATCATTGAAGTGATTCTGTAACCCTAGACAAGGAGATTTGTTCCTAATAGCATCTTAGGTTATTGCCTATAAGCTTAAAACCAGACTCTCTTTCTTACAATTCAAGACAGAATTAAAAATAAGGAGCATTAAATTTAGGAAATGTTATGGTCAAAGAAGAAAATGTGAATAAACCAAAGAAAGTAAGTAGGTAGGAGGTAGCTGAGAGTGAGTTCTGGAAGAGGAATGAGAGAGAATTTTGAGACTCAAAGAATAAGAATAGGAAAGAGTGGGAGGGAAATGATTATATAAAGAAAAAAAGCATTAAAATAAGCAGAAAGTGAGGTGAAGTCTGAAGGTGGAGAAAGACAAGAGTTAGAGAAAAGAAAAGAAGTATAGAAGAAGAAAAATTAAAAATTAAAGAAAAGAGAGGGGTAAAGAAATCGTGAGGGAAAATGAATGGCATAAAGGAAAAGGCAGACACAGTCTGCCAATCATTTCAGAAATGAGTCCCATGTCCTGCCATGTGGGTTTTTCCCTCCCTTTACTGATAGTAACAAGATAACAACTTTGAGTGATACATTTTGCAATAGCAAGGTAATAAATTAAAAGCATCAGTGAGCAAACAGACCTCTCACAATGAAAATTAAGCACTGAGGAATGCTAATTCAATTCCTACACGACATAATGCTTAGAAATGTGGCGTGTGGCACCGAAATATGATGTTGTTCTGGAACCATTTTCAATTCTGCAGCGAGCCTCCAGACCGCAGGCTGCTGCTACGGACTTGATTTCTTCCATCCCTAGTCCAGTCCACCAAGCTGTGGATTGGAATCTGACTCCATCTCTACTACCAAACAAGCAGGAGGAATCCTCATAGCATACCCCTAAACCCACACACGTTCCTACCAGCATTCTTAACCAGCATGATGATGCGTGGAGCACCGTGTTACATCAGCAGGAACACACATCAGTGTAAACGTGCACTGTTATGAATGAGTTTTTCTTTCTCTTTTTCAGGGGACATTTTTTTTCCCCCAGAGATTTGCTCTGTCATACATACAATTATAATTTACCAATTTAGAAAATTTTTCAAAAAAATCAACCATATGCCAGATGATCTATTAAAGAGGATCTTTATGTATAAGCAGTTTCTTTCTTTCTTTCTTTTTTTTTTTTTTTTTTTTGAGACGGAGTCTTGCTCTGTCCCACAGGCTGGAGTGCAGTGGTGCCATCTCGGCTCACTGCAAGCTCCGCCTCCCGGGTTCATGCCATTCTCCTGCCTCAGCCTCCCGAGTAGCTGGGACTACAGGCACCGCCACCACGCCCGGCTAATTTTTTTGTATTTTTAGTAGAGATAGGGTTTCACCGTGTTAGCCAGGATGGTCTCAATCTCCTGACCTTGTGATCCGCCCGCCTGTCTCCCAAAGTGCTGGGATTATAGGCGTGAGCCACCGCGCCCGGCCCTGTATAGGAAGTTTCTAAGGAAAAGTGACATAAACATATGTACAACATATATACACATATGTGACCATATAAGCAATAAGCACATCTCACCCACTTTGCCATTATTTCAAGCTCCTACCATTAACTTAAGTTAGTTAACAAGTGGGAGAACCACTAACTCCCAATCTCCCATTGTGATGGTGAAAACTACCCTAAGCGGTACAACCACCAGAGCCCTGGATCTTCACTCCCAGGCCCTTTCCTTGTACCTTCAGCCCCATCAACACTGCAGCCCCCCTTGGCAGATCCCACCCATCTCCATGACTGACCCAGCCTCCCACCTGCCCAGCCAGCGCTGTTCCCTGCATGGACACCCTGTGTGAAGCCCTGAGGGCTGCACTACTGCCGCAGGTCAGGAGCGGAGTGGACACTGTCCTCAGGCTCAGAAGAGCTGGGTTGGAGCCCTACTTACTAGTTGTGTGGCTGTGGGCAATTGATTTAACCTCCTGAAACTTCAGTGTCTTTACCTTTAAAAATGGGAACAGGATCTCCTCTACTGTCTTCATAGGATTATAGTGAAGACTCTGTGAGCCTAATATATGGGAAAGTATTTTCTAAGTGCTAAAGTGATATATACCTACTCACAAGCAACCTTTTTACCAATATAAGGTGGTAAACAGTGGCCCAGTTCTATAAATTACAGTATAGTGGAAAGGTCACTGACTTGAAAGACGGGAGATGTGGATCTGGTCTTGCCTTTGCTAGATAACCCTAAGCAACTGCCTTAACCTCTCTGATCCTTTGTACAGTTTAATGGTGTTACTAAATTTGAAGATCTCTGACAACCCCTCAAGTACCAATAATCTGTGAGTTTAGAGCAGCATTGTTCAACTGCGCACGTGTTAAGTAAGCTTTTAGGAGCCAGCCTGGGAACGGAACTAACCCTATAACATTGCTTATATGGAAAAATGAGTTCTGAGTGCTGACAACTAGCTTTCACGTGAATTTCTGGAACAAAATCAATTCACAGTTTGGAGATTGCTTTTGTCACTACGATAGATTTCCATTACAAACAAACAAAAGACTTTGGTGAACTTGGGAAATATCTCCATGCTGTTCTGGAGTTGATTTTCCACAACATTGGTGCTCTGACACTGGATGAGACTCAATTTTTAGTTAACCAAACCACCGCCATTTCTAAGGACAAAGTGGATTTCCCCTTTGGCAGATGATTGTGTGTGTGTGAGTGTGTGTGTGTGCGCGCGCGTATTGCAGGGGCAGGGGAGGGGACTGACATAGGATTTTATTTAAATGTGACATTATACGAAATTATGTTATAAAAAGTGCCCTGAATTTTTAGAAAAAGAATTCTGCAATAGCCAAACACACTTTTATTGCTAATCTTTATATTTTTCCTTATATTATTCTGACATTACTGTTTAAAGTGAAAAAAGAAAGTGGGTAATGTATCCCTTAAAAATTCTAATAAAGGCAATGGGATTATTACTACTCTCTGAAATTAAAAATTAATATAAAATTAAAATACTTCCTTCCTCAATTGCCCTCCTCCTAGCAGGGAAGATTAACCCAAGGGTCCTGAGAGCGGCAGAGAATCCCTGGGCTGACTGCCCTTATTACAGTGATGAACAGATAAGGAAGTGCTAATGGATGGAATCCCAAAACATAGAAAAGTAAGTCTCTAATTTGGCTGGCCAGATTGATCAAAATTTCAGTGGGGTTATTTTCTTACTATAAGAGAGATTCAAACAGTCGTAGTAACTGTTTGAAGGTACGAAGGAGGGTGGAGATATCCTAGGATATTGTTGTCATAGAAGCTTAGGGATATAGAACAAAATCTTACCCTTGCCAAGCTCTGAATGGGGGACAACCCAGATGGAGGAAGAACCAACAGACCCAGAAACCTGATTTTAAAACCCACGTAGAGTGGCTCCCATCCAATTTCAGAACCCAGTTCAAGTGCAGCCTCCATTCTGCCATTGGGCCATGTCTAACTCAAGGAGATCTGGCACAAACAAAACAAAACCCTTTTGTTCCTCCTCCAGAATCAAGAATCCAAGGAGCAATGAAAATGTCACAAAGCAATATAAAGAAACCTCACTATTATGACACTGGAAAATAATTCATTTACCCGACTATCGATCCATTCCCTTCGAGGTCCTAAAGATCCCAGGCTCTTCCTGCTCCCCCCATCCATCATAAACCTCCATGGCACCGGTGAAGTCTCCCTGAATATTCATGGCAGAAAGCCATTCCATCATGACCCAGCTGATCACAGCTGCTGAGTGGCAGAGGCACCAAATATATCATCAAAAAAGGAAAGTTGATGGACGTACAGGGGGAAATAATAGACACTGGGGACTCCAAAGTGGGGCATGGGGTAGGAAGGGGAAAGGGTTAAAAAGTTACCAATTGGGTACAATGTTCACTATTTGGGTGACAGGTACACTAGGAGCCCATACCTCACCATCATATCATATATCCATGTAACAAACCGCACATGTAACCCTTGAATCTACAAAAATTTTTAAATTTTAAAAAATTAAGGAAAAGGTGTAAACACTGCTTCCAATGAAGATCTCATAGCTGTTTCGTTACCTAAATCGATGTGAAGATGGCAAAATTTCAGTGGTCATTTTTAATTATTCTGGAAACAGAAAAACATTCTCCACAGAACACTATTGGAAATAATTAAATCAATGCCCCCCAGACACAAAGAAATTCCAACATTCTTTTTCTAGTGTATTAGTTTATTTCTCTATGCTGGATTTCATTCCAGAAAGGACTTGTGGTAATCAGAATGCCTTACAATCACGTGTTAAAGGCTCTGCTCCTGAAATGCATTGAGTTGGTTCTTCAGGGTAAAACTACTTTGTTCTTGGCATTTCTTATGGGAACTGATGACAGGCCAAAGTGTTGCCAAATGAGAGCTGAGAATCTCTGGGCTGAATGCTCCTCCTACCGTGATGAACAGGTAAGAAGGTACTGATAAATGGAATCCCAAAACATAGAAAAGTGAGTCCCTAATTTGGCTGGCCACATTGACCAAATTTCAGTGGGGACACTTTCATATTATAAGAAGAGAGAATCAAATTGAAAGAAACACAGAAAGAGCCTGTTGTTTATAATGGAAAAATTGAGGGTATGTAATAAGTAGCTAAAATGCAGTGTTCATGGGCTCATCTTACGTGTTCCAAAATGAATGTTTTGGTGGATGGTTTTAGGATAAAAATAACCACAACCTAAGAAATCACAATTATGAAGATATGTTACTGTAAGACATTTTTCTCACATATTTTCTTTCTATTGTGGATTAAGCTGTATACACTGTTGAGAAGTTAATGCTTTCCCATTCAACAAAATTTTATGTTCTACTCATTTTGTGGCTTATGATGAGATGCACAGATGTTTTTTCCAAAGTCATGTTTAAAACATCGTATTTCTAAACAAAAATAAAATGAACTATCCATGGTTAGGTTCCAGAAATAGTCCACCACACAGTTTTTCAGAAACAGTGCCAAGAATCCTGGCAGCTAATGTATAAAAGTCACTGTGCTTTTGCCTACCATGGTGGTATTCTGTGTCTCATGTGCTTTCCAGAAATTATTAGCATCAAGTAGATATTAACATTGTCACCCTCTGACAATATAATGTATTCACGGAAATGAAAAATCAAAAACAAAAAAGGTGAGTAATATCATTGTGTCAATTGTCAGACCTCTAATAGGAATCAAATTAGGGCTTCCAAGATTTAGCTGACTGGGCACAATGCTAGGCAAAGCGACAGCACTAGCTGCTACTTCCCCTCTGCAAGAGATCAAAACAGCCCCTCAGGGGAATCTTTGTCTTAGTCAATAGATCCTTCTGAGACTAAGACCAAAGCAGGCATGTGTTAAAAATAAGATCGTTGGAGGATGTGAGGAACTGATTACAACAAAGATGACACTGAAGTGGCTAGCATGTATTGATCATTGCTATGAGTGAAGCATCATACCAAAGGCTTTATATAAATTAGTTCGTTTAATCCTTACAACAACCCCTTGGGATAGGATTATCAACACCATTTTATATATGAGGAAATAAGTGTGTAATGACTGACTACCTTGCCCAAAGGTACATGGCTAAGAATTAGTAAAGCTGTGATTCAAATTCAGATGGGTCAGTGTGTCAACCTCTTCATTTGCCAGGTTCACTCTCCACCTAACTGCAGTGCCAGGTTGTCGACCTCTGTAAACTGCATCCGTGGGTGTCGGTGGCCTTCCTTCTGGATTCCAGTTGATTCATCCAATGGGAGCCAATCAGAAGATCAGAGGCTGAGGTGCTTATTCCCTGGACTTCCCTGCTGTGGAGTCACCTCAAGCTGTCTATGTCCCTCAACTGAAGACCACTGTGCTTCCCAAGATGGCACTCTCTACAAGACTCTCTCCCTCAACTGCCAGGAACCAGTCTCTCCACTCCTTCACCACTTCAAGTCAGAGGCAGTAACAGCTATACTGTTGCTAGCTCTGAGGTTCTGCACCATCCAATGTGATTTCACTTTATCCTTATATATAGTCTGTGAATTAAATCTCTCATAAATTAAAATAATTTGAATGCATCTGTTGATTCCAGCTAGGACCCTAACTAATATAGTCTGATTCCAAAAATCATGCTCTCAACCACAAGGTGAAACTCCTCACTAAGTTATTTCAGAGTCTCAGGTGGTCATGCTCTAGGATAAAATTAACTGGACTCCAGTATTACCAGTATAAGGTGAGGTCCCTGGAATTAGGGTCTCTGGTAAATCATTTCCTTACATCTTCTTTGTATTACTTTATTCCTTTCTAAGTCATATTACATGTTATATTATGGATGGAATTATCAGTTTAAATTTTTTTTTTTTGAGATGGAGTCTCGCTCTGTTGCCCAAACTGGAGTGCAGTGGCTGGATCTCAGCTCACTGCAAGCTCCGCCTTTCGGGTTCACGCCATTCTTCTGCCTCAGCCTCCCGAGTAGCTGGGACTATAGGTGCCCGCCACCTCGCCCGGCTAGTTTTTTGTATTTTTTTTTTTTTTTAGTAGAGACGGGGGTTTCACCGTGTTAGCCAGGATGGTCTCGATCTCCTGACCTTGTGATCTGCCCGTCTCGGCCTCCCAAAGTGCTGGGATTACAGGCTTGAGCCACCACGCCCGGCCAATCAGTTTAAATATTAATAAATACTTGTAAAATCAATAATTTCCACTGAAATTTGATCTTTCAGAAAAAAATGGCATGTTTTTCCTTTCTAGGTCTCAATTGTCTAGGACTTGGTTTTCTTTCTTTTGTGAGAATCTAAGCAGTAAAATAAAGACTGCTGTGAATATTCGTGTTCAAATTCTTTAGAATATTGAATGGCAAAGTAGCTTCTGCTGTCTCTTCGTCTTTCTTTTAAGGATAGTGGCCATATTGGATTACAGCCTCATCCTTATGACCTCATTTAAGCCTAACTGCCTCTTTAAAGGCCTTACCTCCAAATACAGTCACATTCTAAAGTACACATAATTTAATCCACAACAGACACATTATAGACTTTGTTGTTATAACAGGTTTTTATTGTTATAACAATGCTGCAATGAACAGTCTTGTAAATATATCTTTGTACATGTGTGAATCTATCCATATAACAAAGTCCTAGAAATAGAACTGCTGAGTCAAAGAAATACATGTACATATATACTGCCAAATTGCCCCAGATTTGAACCTCCATCAACTGTGTCTGCGAGCAGTCATTTCCCCTCACACCCAACACATGGCATATTATTGAGCTCTTTTTTATCTTTTCCAATCTGTAAGTGAAAAAAAAAACCTTATTTTGATCTGCTGCGTTTAATTATAAGTGAGGTTTTCTACAATATAATTTTTTATAAGATGATACCATCCTTTTTTATACATGTTATCATATTTATAGTGATTAAGTGCTTACATTCTATATATTATTTTAGGGAACTAAAACTGACAAAATATATTTACTTGAGTCTTACAGGCTGCTATTGGCACTTTGGTTCCAATATATCTAATCCAATATAAAAAAGCAAGGCCAAACATGCTTTGCATAGAGTCTGTTCTAAATAAGTACTTGCTGAATGAAACTGGTAACTGATCCCATTTACTATCAGTTCTCAGCGCTAACAAAACAAGTCCCTAATTATCAGTTCATTGTTGAGTGGTTATGCGTCTCTCAATATCTTTACATTAAGTCAAGTCTTTTATCCTCTAGTGATTATTTTCCAGTTGGCATGTAGGTATGACCTAACCTAGTGTTTTCAAATTGGTTGAAAGAAAAAAAAGATTGGTTTTAACTTTAAACTTACCTGGAAAAGTTGGGCAAATGCATCAAATTTAATGTTTAGCCTGGGACTAGCACACACTAAACTGTTTTTGTGCACCACTGTGCTTTTAGAGCCTCTGTAAGACATGACGCGAGAGCAGCCTCAAGATAGGAGTCCCTATTGGAAATGGGCATTCAATATGAACCAGGACAAGTTCAAATGAATAGGCAAGTTGTCGGGAGAAAGATAAGTATGTTTATTATGGAACATAAAATTTTAAAAAGAAAAAGACTTTTTAAAGACTTCGGCGTGGGTGTATTTATTGGGATGGGGGCCCCATAGTGAAGGAGGAGATCGTTTTTATATTTAATAGAACTGTCCATGTTTCCCAAGTGCCTCTTAATAGCAGCAGTAATATTTACGAACAGATACACTAGTCAATTCTGTTTGCCACATGTAAATCTAAAAGCGCATGTTCAGTTTCCCATGTTCCAGGATTTCATCATGTTTTTGGCAAGCACACATACACATAAGGAGACCTTTTGTTAAACCACATAACTCTGATCTTGTTTATGAGCTCTAAAATTAAATTATCTTGCATAAATGCTCAGAAGGTAATTTTCATATTAGTCTCAATGGTCCACAGTACCACCACAAAAGATTCAGTCACAATTCATTCTGTGACACTGGGCAGCCTGTCAGCTTCATTGGTGGTACAATGTGCTGCTTCATGGGAGTTTCATGACCTACAGACTCTCAGGCATTTGCAGAGGGAAAGAGTAGCTGGAAACACTTTTGCCAGATCTGTGGCAAACACATTTACTATTGAATAAAGAAAATATACTACATACCAATGCAACAGAAGGAAGACTATAGTTCAGAGCCTGCAAACTTTTTCTGCAAAGGGCCAAATAGTAGCTATTTTAAGTTTTGCAGGCCATACAGTCTCTGTCACAGCTACTAAACTCTGCTTTTGTATCACAAAAACAACCATAGACAATACATAAATGAACAGGCATAGGAGTGTTCCAATAAAACTTTATTTACATAAAATGCATGGCAGGCCAGCTTTGGCCTGTGTGCCACAGTTTAACAACTCCTGCTTGAGTCTATATTGATCCCTCTCTTCTCTGGGATTTTCCCCCGTAAACATACACAGTTACTATGTGTCAAGCTCAACTGAGCTTTTTAAAAATAATTCCATCCTCAAAACAACTATTATTATCTGCTATTATTATCTCCCCAATTTCATAGATGAGAAAACTTAGGCACAGAGAGGTTGAGTAACTTTCCCAAGGTTGTGCAACTAGTATGTGGCAGAGCTAGAATGCAAACCCTGGCAATCAGATCTCAGAGACCACAGCTTGCCACCCTCTCCTGTGAGATTTTAAACTGTGCTAGAGTTTGCAAAAATTCATCTGCCCTTCCAGGTTCTTCAACTCTGGCTGGTACCCAGAGCAGATTGTTCTTGAGGTCCCAGGTTGACTCTAATCCCTTGTTAGACTTCTAGAAAAGAAATACAAGGAGATTCTGAGGTTTCCAAGTCTACCCTGGTATTTGGAGGTTCTCAGATGCCTTGTAATGGGCTCTGGAACTTTATCCAGCACCTTTTCTCAATTTGCTATAAGTCAAGATGTTACTGTGTTGCCTAAGAAATAATTTAGGACAATATTATGCTACCAAAACATGCTATTTAAAAAACAAGAGAAGACACTAGAAACTTGCCATATTTCAGGTAAAATTAATGACTATAGAAATAAAAATGCAGGCCTGTTCATCATGTGAGGACATAGCTAGAAGGTGCCATCTATGAACCAGGAAGTAGCCTTCACCAGACCCAAATCTGCAGGCATCTTGATCTCAGACTTCCCAGCATCCAGAACTGTGAGAAAAAATATCTGTTGTTTATAAACTAGAAGGGAGAAAGAGATTTACCCAAAGTTCTCGTATAACCCAAAAGTATGGTTCATCTGAATGAAAACAGATGAACTTTGTCATCTTAAGTAAGGGGATACCATGGTGAGGTTTGGAATTTATCTCTTGTAAATCTGAAAAAAAGTAAACAAATCCTAACTATTGACATTCTGATAGCGCTGAGGACAGGAGTTGAATTGTAAAGTGCTGTTTACCTAGCATTCTGCATGACATGGTCTTCCCTCACCACCCTATCTTACCATTGGAATTTTTCTTTTGATTGACACTTACCTCTTTCAGTAGGATTAAAACCACCATCCCAGATAATTAAAGATGAAAGTAAACTGAACATTCCCTTTTGGAACTCGGAAACTCCCTGCGGTTGCCAGAAAGAACTTGAAATGCTTTAAGATTGAGATTATACATTCAGTCAAATCAGCAATTATAAATTACTAGCTTTGTGCAAGGCTTTAGAACATAAGTAGAATGAGAAAAGAGGTTATTCTCTGAAACAGCCTCTGGGAAGGGGAAGTGGGTGTTTTCACATCCCATTCATAAAACCTAAGGACAAGTCCATAAACTTTTCTCTGGCTTTTACTGCAGAGCAAAGAAAATCCAGTGTTTCTATTTGTTAAAAAGCTTCAGCTTTTATGTCTTGTGAGAACAGAGAATGCTTGACCCTAAGGGGCCCACAAATCTTATGCAGGACCTTTTTTGTAAGTTAAAAAACAAAACGAGGATATTTTATCATGCAAATGTGTCTTGTCATTCATTAGAAAACACCACTGTGGTATTGTGACCTGGGTTCGTAATAAGCTCTGAAGTTTTCATCGAATAGGAAAGATATGAAAGAGTGGAGGAGAAAACATGTGAGGCCTACTATGTGCCAGACGCTGTGCTAGGAAATGTAATATGCATTGTTATGCTAAGAAAATAGCTAGCTGTGGCCTGGCTCAGTGGCTCATGCTTATAATCCCAACACACTGGAGGCAGAGATAGGCAGATCAGATCGCTTGAGGCCAGGAGTTGGAAACCAGTCTGGACAACATAATGAAATTAAATTGAATTTCTTTAAAAGAAGAAAAAAAAACAGATAGTTGAAAATATCTTCTGTCTTCACTTTTTTTTGTTTCGTTTTCATTTTCGATTCATTTGAGGTGCTCAGGCACCATAAAGAGAACTCTTGGTCTCGAACTCCTGGTTCAAGGGATCCTCCAGCTTTAGCCTCCAGAGTAGCTGGGACTATAGGCACACACCACCACGCCTGGCTGTGTCTTCAATTGTTGAAGATTGCTGATGATCATTTAAAATACTTTGTCATTTCAACTGCTCTCTGGAAAATATTAATTTTATAGGGAAAGCATTTCTTTCTTTTACACGAACACCTTCATTTAAAGCAGGCTGAGGAAGACTTCACTTGGAAGTCTTTGTCCTGCTCGAGGTCAAGGATTGTACCTGCCCATTTTGTAACTGCTGTGAGAGCAGTGGAAGCTCTTCCTTTCCATCTCCCAACTCCCATTATAGACTAATATATTTTTCAATATGAAGGCTCTTGTGTGTTCATGACTGTGATAAATGAAGCATGGCTGAAGTGGCTTTGCAAGCAGCTGGAATATCCCCTGGAGAAGTCATTTACATAATTAAACCTTGGAGCATCTGAACATGGTTCAGACTGTAACCTACTCTTGCATCTGAGGTGCCTCAGAAGCAGTGTCGTATCAAACACATCCTGCAGCTGCTTGATCAGCTTTGCTTCTCTATCAAGCCTTCTCATTGTGACTTGGAGAGCTTCTTCAAATACCATCTACGAGCCACCTTTTCTTCCCATTTCCCACTTTGATTTTGCTGAAAACTCACTTTCCTTAACTTAAACTAATTTCATCTTTTTGCTGTTTTCTGTGTGCCCTGGATATTGGAGGGATTATTTAAGCTGTTTTAATTTTTAAAATAAAGAATATGGGCCTCTGATTATAATCGTTTACTGAGTACCTAGGAATGAATGTCATACTCTTTGCTTTGTTTGGACAATTTATGTTTTCTTTATACAGATAATTCAACTCCCTCATATAATCCCCATAGCAACCCAGAGAGGTACATATTATTATCCTTATTGTACAGAAGAGGAATCTGACCCTTACAAGTTAAGTTAGAAATGGGTGGGACAGTGATAATGATTGAAACCTAAGTTTTGACTCCTGAACCCCACTGCTTTTAACCTTTAGGCAATATTCAAGTTCTCTTTATTCAAAGTGCTGAACACAAAATCACACTGATTATCTTCAGCTATGTATTTAAACTATATCTTTTTAAATTACTGTTGTAAGGCTACATGTAGATAAGCTAGTTCTCAACATTATTTTGTTTGTGGGTGCCATAATTTGACAAACACTACGGACCCTCCACCCAGACAAAAGCACACATGCCACACATGCAACAGGTCTAGATGGCTGCCAACTTTAAGGGTTTCTTTCTGATGGATTAGAATCCTTCTCAATCGCAGGCTAACGTTGCCAGGTCATCTCTCTGCAGAGGTGACCAGCAGGCACTCCCATTGTTCGCTTTTATTTCTACTGAAGTGAAATGTACACTTTCCATTACTACACCCTGGCCATGACACAGGGAGATGGCTCACAATAGACTTTCACACTGCTTAAGTCCCCATGTCTTTAACAATGACATTAAAAACAGTGTGACTTTCTGCTCCACCAACCTCAAGAATGTGGTGTTGTTTTGCTATGCCAGTACATTTTTCCCTCCTGTTGAAATAGTCTTGACTTGTATATTACAACACATATAATAATAAGGCACAATTCGTTTTCCTAACATAGAAACTTTCAGAGAGAAAGGGTTTGACCACAGGGCATAATAATAATAAAAAAAAAAACCTAGATATGAAAGGCAGTCTAGAATTGCATGGTAGTTAGGAGACCAAGTTTTGGCTTAAGTTGGCTACGAATTCAAGTCTAGGTTCTGCCACCTACTTCCTATGTGACCTTGAGCAATTTACTTAGCCTCTCCAAGTTTCTTAATCTGTGAAACAGGGACAATACTACATTCTGCATGGTGTGAGTTAATATTAAATGAGATTTGATGAGAAATACACGGAGCATGGCATAGAGTAAGCACTGAATGATGGGGAGCATGGCATAGAGTAAGCACTGAATGATGGGTGCTATTTTTATGTTATTCATAACAACAATTTTCAATGTGCTGGCTATCTGGCATGATTACAAAAAAAGGTATTCTAGTCAATAGACATTTTCCATATATATTTATCATTGTTAAACATAATATGTGGATTTAAACTGTGAACTTTTTGCCTGTACCCAAAAGGAAATTCAATTAATTGAATTACTTCTTTTTATGGAACTAGAACATAACAAAAATGCTTAAAGATGAAATTATATGATTACCCTATATTTTAATCATTTGGAAAGATCCTCTGGGCCTAGGGGTATAGTAAGAAATATTAATCATCATTATGATATAACAGATAGGAAGAAGTACAGAGTGAGAGAGGCTACCTGATGACAAAATATCAGTTATTATTTTACTGTAGTAAAATATTCTATGATGTATCCTTTCATTAAGAAGTCATCTGGAAGATTTACTTGTATTGAATTAAAGGTCAAATTGAAAACTGTAGATACCAGGCACTGCCTGAGCAACTTTATGTATTCCCTGTTATCATGCTCACAGCTCCATAGCAGGATAAAGATTATTATGACTCCTTTATGTTTAAAGCAATTGTGTAGTACACTACACAATTGTGTAGTATAAAGTAACTAGTACACTTGGCCCTCTGTGTCAAAGTAACTAGTACAGTTCTTCCTGGATATTCATGGGGAATATCCTCTGTAAATACTAAAATCCAAGCTCAAGTCCCTTATAAAAAATGATGCACTTTTTTTTTTTTTTTTTTTTTTTTTGAGATGTAGTTTCACTTGTCACCCAGGCTGGAGTGCAATAATGCCATCTCGGCTCACTGCAACCTCGCCTCCTGGGTTGAAGCGATTCTCCAGCCTCAGCTTCCCAAGTAGCTGGAATTACAGGTGGCCACCACCACGCCCAGCTAATTTTTGTATTTTTAATAGAGAGGGGGTTTCACCATGTTGGCCGGGCTGGTCTCAAACTCCTGGCCTCAGGTGATCCGCCTGCCTCAGCCTCCCAAAGTGCTGGGATTACAGGCATGATCCACCATGCCTGGCCTAGTATTTGTATATAACGTACACATATCCTACCATACACTTTGTTAAAATATAATAAAATATAAAGAAGAATCTCTAAGTGAAAGGTTTTATTTGGGAATATATATAAAAACAGAATTGCAATTCGGGGCATACTCACAGACCAGGGTGGTCTTCAGTATGTCCAAAGGACAAAAGAAAAGATTGAGATTTCACTGGGAAAGAGAAATGTAAAACATTTCTAAAGAAAGTTCATTGGCGCTAATGAGGTCTTTCTGAGTGCACAAGCTGTGATTGGTGAGTGGTGGCCCTAGGAAAAGCTCTTAGAGTCACAGCAGGTCCATTCCGCAGCTACTAAAGCCGGTCTTAAGATTACAGCTGGTCATTTCAGCGTCTGGGCTTGCAAGACAGTTCCTGCAGCAGGTACTTTGTGCCCTGGTGCTTTTTTTCCCTGTTCCTTCGACTTCGGTTTAGTTGGTTATGAAAAGCATAACTCCAATTTGTATAATCAATTTTCACAACTTTATATACTCGCTATATTACTTACAATAGCTAATACAATGTAAGTGCTATGTAAATAGTTGTCATACTGTATAGTTTTTTATTTGTATTCTTTTTTATTGTTGTATTTTTTTCCCAAATATTTTCCATCAGCAGTTAATTGAATCCATTATGAGAAATCCACAGATACAGGAGGGCCGAGTGTAATTAGTACATCAAGATTCCAATCTTGGCCTAACTTCCAAAACCATGCTGTTGCTACCATTCTCTGCTGCCTGCCAAATTGTACAAAGAAAAATATATAA
The DNA here is from genome assembly GCF_007565055.1 of Rhinopithecus roxellana. Lineage (NCBI taxonomy): Eukaryota > Metazoa > Chordata > Mammalia > Primates > Cercopithecidae > Rhinopithecus > Rhinopithecus roxellana. The sequence goes on from NC_044569.1 coordinate 16,159,176, forward strand.
TTTTCAAACCCACCAGGAACTCTGCTAACAAAATGTCTTCCTGGTTCCATCATCAATCTGATTACCTCCTGAGGAGGGAAATGGCAAAATTTATGTATACCGAATCTGCTCTCTCTAGAATAAAGAGGGAGATTTCAAATTCGGAAAATAGAAGGTAGGAAGTTCAATAGAGGCTGAAGTGGTGGCTCACACCTGTAATCCTAGACCTCTAGGAGGCAGACAGTGGAGGATTGCTTGAGGCCAGGAGTTCGAGACCAGCCTGGGCAACAAGTGAGACCTCCTTCCCTACAAAAAGTACAAAATTAACTCAGCATGATAATGCACAGCTGTACTTCCAGCTATTTAGGAAACTGAGATGGGAGGATTGTTTGAGCCAGGAGTTCTAGGTTACAGTGAGATGTGATTGTGCCACTGCACTCCAGCCTGGGTGACAGAGTAAGAACTTGTTTCAAAAAAAGAAAAAGAAAAAGTTCAATAGAACTCTGATCTGAGACAACAATTCAATTCAAAAATACAACACTCTTTTTCTGGTTTATAAAGTGGCTTCATATGAATGAGCTGCCATCTCAAACTAATTAAAACATCAGTTGTAAACCAAACTTGGCAATTTGATTACTTACTAATTTGAATAAAGCATCGCAAAGGGCCCATGATAACTGTATACACAAATCATGAGCATTTCTCCAATTTTAATGAATCATATTTTTAGGAGATAAGCCACAGTTAAAAGTTAGTTTATGTGCCAATTAAGGAAGCTATAATCATAAATAATTTGTCTATACCCGGAATAAAATTTAATCAATTTAGAAACATTTCCTTTTCATCTGTGCAAAGAAAAGAGTAGCAACTTATTTATGTAATTATCACCAAGAATTTGAAAAAATAAAAAGCATTAGAATTCAAGGACTAGAGTAGAACCCAGCATCAACTGGCAATCTAACATGAACTAATAATTCAGGCACTTCTACAGGTGCTGCTTAGCCCTTGAAGTGTCTCCTGTATAGCCATATAGCCAAGAAGGCTAATGAAAGATAAAGATCTGTTATGAGTTTTGCTAAGTCTCACAGAATACAGAGAATAAAGAAATCCTGTAGATTTAATTGATTTTATCCCCTTGATACCCCTGGCTTCTCAAAATGGTACCAGGCCCCTTTGTTGTTGATATTATCTGACTTAATTTTTCCATTAGGATCAAATTGTTGTCAAGAGCCAGAAGTGTAGGTACAAAATGAGGTAAAATGTCTAAAGGTAAAATAATGCAAGTTAAGGCTCAGTTGGAAAAGCCAAGAAAAGTACTTAGATGCTTTGTTTTATTCAGGAGACTGTGCCAGCAATCACCGACAGAAATGAACCAGTCAGGAAATCTCAGCCAAAGCCAAATATTTCTCTAGAATTCAGTCTTCTCTCTTGAGTGTAGCTGTGTCATGCAACCTAATAATAAAGTCCAGAAACCATATTTTTCATAACTTTATGACAATACACAGACATGTTCAATGCTATAATGACTGCATTAATAGAAACCAAAGCATAGCACTGTGTCTCTGAATATAACAGAGGCAATGAAAACTTGCAGCCTGGACAACTGTTCTTAACTTTAAGTAGCAACAGAATTCAATAGTGGAGGAAGAGGTGATCAGAGCTTAGGAAACCTCCTCTCATGGTTGCTTAGGCATTCATTTTTCCGGCTCTTCATTTTTCCTTAATTTTCCTTTTTAAGCCACAGAAGCACTAAAGAAAGTTTGGGAAGTAATTAAAGATCTTCACCCATATGCCTGCCACCTTAAAGCAATTACCACTTGTAATATTCTCATGTAGTCTTATTTTTTCATATATATAAAACCCCACTTTTTATATCAATAGGAATGTATTACATGCACCTTGCTTTTTTTCACCTAAAATGTTTCTTAGAGAGAATTTAATATTGGCATGTAGAGCTGTCTCATTCTTTCTAACAGCTACATATTTGTTTGATGTATGGATGTAGCATAATTTATTTACCCAATTCCTACAGAATAAAAGGAATTGGGTACATTTTGCTATGACAAATAACACTGCAACAAGCATTTTAGTACCTAAATCTTTATGCAGATATGCAAGATATTGGTGGGATAAAATCCTAGGAGTGGATCTTTTGCTTGAAGTTTTATGTAATTAAAGTCACTGAATAGACACATAGTGTCTATTCAGTTTTGCATCCTGGATATCTCATATTGGATATTACACACAGTGAACATTTTCCGTGTTGTTGTATAGCCTCCAAAATTAAAGTTTTAATGGTTTGTTATTTCTTATTAAGCGGATACACTCAACCTTCCCTCTATTGTTAGACAGTTCAACTGTTTCTAATTATGTGCCTCATTAAGAATGCAACGACTCTCCATATCCCCTGTGTCTTACCCTTGGCCCACTTGCACTCTCTTCTCACTGTATTTTTCTTCACAGGGAGAGGAACCCCCATTCTAGAACATGGGTGAGGCACCCCCATCCTAGAACATGCTCCAGGTCCCCATGACTCTGGAATTCCCAAATTGATCCCAAGTCCAGTTTCTAGGCCCATGTATCCCTCTTTCCTGTGTGCCAGGGGTGGCTGTTTGGGGAGATGCAGAGGATGTGGAGCTAGGGCTGCCAGCTGGGTCTCCACTTGCATGAACACAAGGCCTATGTCCAGTAGGACATAAACTAGGTGTGTCAGGAGAAGCAGGGAGCAGTCCCTGGACCTCCATTTATACTAGTTTACCCAGGCCCCCTAAATGTTGGAAAGGTTCTGCTGTAATACCCTTACCTTCTTTTCCCAGATTCAATAGAGTTCTCTAAAGCAGACCACTGAATTAAAAGTAAAACGGACCAACTAACCAACAACAACAACAACAACAAAACAAAACACCCAAAACTTCATTTTCCAAAGTTATTTGTAAGCTTACCTCTTTTGCACACCTGTCATATATTGCCAAAAATTATCATTTGCCAAATTTAAAGTCCTGTGCCATGAGAGATGATTTGAAATTGCGTAAGGGACAGTGGCAAGAGGAGCAGTTGACTTCACTTCTGATCTATACTATCAAAATCCTGCTATAGGGACAGGCAGAGTGGCTCACACCTGTAATCTCAGCACTTTGGGACGCCCAGGTGGGTGGATCACCTGAGGTCAGGAGTTTGAGACCAGCCTGGACAACATGGTGAAACTCCATCTCTACTAAAAACATAAAACTTCGCTGAGCGTGGTGGTGCACACCTGTAGTTCCAACTACTAGGGAGGCTGAGGCACAAGAATGGCTTGAATCCAGGAGGCAGAGGTTGCAGTGAGCCGAGATCACACCACTGCACTCCAGCCTGGGCTACAGAGCAAGACACTGTCTCAAAAACAAACAAATAAACCACCTTGCTCTATGAATTAGAGATCACTTTTCATGCCTGCATTTTGTTTGTTTGTTTGTTTGTTTTTTTTTTTTAGAGGTTTTATTAGATGAACTCCAATGTCCTTTTTTATTTTTAATTTCTATGATTCTACATAGCCAATTCAAACTTAAATTTTAAAACGCATTACTTTTTGTTCAAGCTCCTGGAGACTTTTACTGATCCCCCATTTTGTATACAAATGTTTGGGTGTTTGTTCTTCGCTTTTCATAGTTCATTTGATCTTGAGTTTCTCTTAAGTGAAGAACATTATGGGGAAGAGAACAAAGAAATAATGAATGGCTTCTCTCTCAAAATACTTACAATGAGGCTCACATTAAAAATGAGGCTCACAACCTGACACTTAGCTTTTCTACACCTAGGCAAACAGGGGGCAATGTACATCTAGTGCTAATTAAATTAAATATCCAAATACTGGGTTTTCAACAAACACAAACAAATTCAGAAGCATGAACTATACTACTTTACTTGGAATATCAATGACAGCCTGAGTAACAAAAGAATAAACCTGGATAAGAAAAATGCTCTGCTTGCGGACTTTCCCTGGTAATATGCTGATTACTATCGCAGTTGATGCTGATCGGTGGGGTTTTCATCCCTAGAAAAGGAACATCTATTTCCATCCCAGGATTCAGACTTTTACTAATGACTACAATTAAAGCCACTGTTCAATTAAGGCTTGAACAGTAGATGGTAACTACATAGTATAACTATTGGCCAATTTGGAGAATTTGGAACATAATCAATGAAACAATATCAATATTTACCATCCTAATTGTAAGTGACCTCCGAAAAACAACATGATGTTACATAATCTTTACATAATCCCTTTTCACTCTTGAAAAATTAAGAGAAATTCTTAGATTATGATTTCTGTAAATTGTTAGCAGAAACATGATTTTCTCTGAATCTTGCTGCTTGGTACAGACCATAACCCTAAGAAAAAAAGGAGCCTCCAGTGTTGTCTTTCTCTGGTGGGAAGTTAAATAAGACAGTGCTCAGGAAGGGACCATCATAGGCACAGACATTTGTTCTCCCAACACAGAACTAGACTGAGAACTCCTCACATGCTTCTATCTATGGAATCTAGAATGAAAAAGAATTTTAAAAACAAGTCGAACTCGAGAATGTTTTAAAAAATTCTACTTCATGGATTTTTACAGTCAATACAAAATAGTCTTATGGTTCTTTCACCATATATACTTAAATTCAGCCTATTAAAATAGAACTATATGAATTAGACTTATTAACCAAAATTAAGAGTACATGGTGCTAAAACAATTGGTTGATTCAGTGGCAGTATTTATAAGTATACTATAAATAATTCCCAAACTGGCGATCATCTTTAGAAACTTTACATTTTTAATGTAGCTCAAGTCTGACTCTAAGCTTTTGGGTTTTCCATCTTAAGAAGCTCCCCTCCCTTACTCCTACATTGCAGCCCACTACATTATAGAAATATTCTCATATAGCTTTATTTGTTACATTTATATCTTTATTGCATCCCACTTATCTGTATTTGAACAAGCATTGCAAAAAGAAACACAGCAAACTGTTAGCTTTGGTTATCTAGACTTTGCCTTTACACTGTATAACTGGATCCATTATTATATATATATTGCTTAATAAAGAAAGAAAACAGGCAAGGTGCAGTGGCTCATGCCTGTAATCCCAGCACTTTGGGAGGCGGAAGCGAGAAGATTGCTTGAGCTCAGGAGTTCTAGACCAGCATGGACAACATAGCGAAACCCCATCTCTACAAGAAATACAAAAAATAGCCGGGTGTGGTGGCATACACCTGTAGTCCCAGTTACTAAGGAGGCTGAGGTGGGAGGTTCACTTGAGCCCAAGAGGTGGAGATTGCAGTGAACTGTGATTGTGCCACTGCACTCTAGCCTGGGCAACAAAGAGAGTCTAAAAAAAAAAAAAAAAAAAGGCAAGCAAGAAATGAGAAGAAAATAAAGAAAAAGAAAAAAAAAAAACAAAGAATACTGTCTAGCTTTAAAAAACCGTAAATGTAAACATTACCATGTTCACTGCCAAAATGAGAAAAAGAATAGCATAAAACAATTCATTGGGGAATATTCAAATGTAAAAGCCAAATATTAATCCAGGTTCTGAATAACCAGTCCTTGTAAACTATAGAATAGTAACTTTTTTTTTCTTTTCCCTCAAATGATTTGACCAAATGGAACAATAAATAAACCCATATTCCATGCCAGATAAAATTAAACTGTGGTTCACCTAAAGATCATACTTAGGCTAATTAGTAAAAGGGGCCAGACCAGACGGTGATAACCAGCCCAACAGAAAGAGAAGCACATGATTAAGCAGGCAGATGGCCACTTGCAATTTAATGAGCAGACACTTTTTGATTTGGTTTGATGGCCCAACTAGGGAAGGTCTTTAGCTTAAGCTTTTCCCTTGAGAGCCCTGTATGGCTGGACTCCAGTGATTTGTTCAGGTTTGAGCCCTTTTCCTCCCAGAAACGGCTTCCACAATTCATAAAAAGCTTAATGTCTATATCAAATAAGCACAGATCAGGGCGCCACACTCCTTTAGATGGCATGCTAACTTACTCTTTACTTCCGGCTTCTGGAAAAAGCAGAGTGGAAGGAAAAATAAAATGCTTTTTCATCTTCCAGTGATCCTGTTTAAGAAAAAAAAAAAAAAAAAGATTAAACAAAACTATATCTTACTTAAATCATTTCAAGACCCACCTTAAGTCAATGTTAGCAAGAATTTGTTGAGCGCCATATGAAAGTAGAATCAGCCCACAGAACAAGGCCCAAGGATAGAAATGGATGAACTCAGGAGAAACAAGGTACAGATTTAAGAAGGGGCCAAAAACATGTCTTCATATTTCTCAATTTTGTTTAAAATGAGCACATCCTGTACCATTTATGATCAGCTCCAAAAGGTCTTCCCCGGAGCCAACTGTTGATACAAATAAAACAGTGCCTGTTTATTAAATTGCAAGTGGCTATCATATATAATAGAAAGAAATACCAGACAAAATCATAGATATTTCTGATAAGATATAAGCAGAATATATACACCTTTAAGTATTTTCTCTTTCACATAAACATTTATAAAAACCAGGTGAAGAAACAAATGTGTAGAAAAGGGATTATGGCTCAGTCCAGCTATGAGTTTTTCAAGGGGTTGCAGCTCAAAAAGTATTTAAATAAATAAAAACTGGTGGTTTTTAAAGTCAGTCTGAAGTTACTGTCATAGTATCTTGGGTTTTATTTTTGTTTTTGTTTTATTTTTCTAGATTTACATATATACAAAGCTAGAGAATGTAAAGAATATAATATATATTATAATATATAATAAAGTATATGTTATATTCTTTTTCTAGCTTTATATGTGTACATATATGTGTTACATATTTATATATGAACATATATAAGGCTAGGAAAAGAATATAATATATATTTTAAGTGTATATATAAAATATATAATATATGAAATAATATAATACATACATAATAATAAATATATATATTTATTCATACATATATATATGGTTGTCTGCATTAATTCCCCTTAAAAACCAAAATTTTCCAAACTATTTCTCCCAGAGTCAATACCCTTTTCATTCACAGCAAGTTCTAAATTGAAGACTTACAAATTAAAACTCAAACATTTTTTTACCAAATAACTTCACAAACATGTTAAACAGGAAAAGGAAGTTAGAGTTAGGAATTGCAAGGCTATAAGAATATTTCTTTCCTAAAGGATTGGATATGACTGCCAACAATTCTGTGGTTTTAGCTGCTTTCAAAAAAAGGAATGTGATAATAGCTCCTGGGTGGAATAATTTTGGCTGGACTTGATTAAATCTAAGCTTAAAACTTACAGAGAACAGCTTGGACTGCATTTTTTTTTTTTTTTTTTTTTTTTTTTTTAAGAAACAGCATTGCATTTCATTTGACTGTGTCTTTGTCAGATTTGGGGCCTTTGGGGAGTCTGGCACTAGATTAGACACTAACAAAGCGAGCTGTAATACCCTGGGTAATATGAGTTACATAACTCCAATCAACACTAATGAGTGTGTGTCTATCTAAAACCCTGCACGTGTAATTTTGGAAAGGAGTTCTAAATGATTTTAAGGCCCCTTCCTTTCACAAAGGGCTATCTTATTCAGCTCCCAGAAAGTAATCATTCCAAAAAGCACTGGGCACACCCAGCTGGTATTTTTGTTTGTATTCTATTGTCTTTTTCTTTTGGTAAATAAATCATCTTACATTCCCTAGAAAAGCATCTACATTTTGCATCCAATATCTTAAACTTTGTTCTTGACATTTTTCTGGTGACTTCAGGACACATGATTTTAACACCACTGGTGAGAATTTTAGAATACTTGAAAAAAATCAACTATATATTAAAGAGCTCCTCAACTCTTTATTTTCCAAATTCTAATACAAATAATATTCAATATGGAATACTGTTCTATGAGTTTCTGGGTCCAGGACAAGACAGATTTCTCCCCACTCCTTCTGCTAAGTACGGCTAGAATCTCTGGATATTATATATTAAATACACATAAAAATACTCTGAAAGGTAGAACCAAAAAAGCAGCCAGTCTATGCACCTCATGATTCAAGAAAGATGCAGTGATAAGTTTCTTGGGTTTTCTTTTTCTTCACATATTCCAGACTTGGAGCTGGAAAAGCCAGCAGCTTAGAAACACTGAGCAGCCCAGAAACAAACAAAATGTCTCAAGAAAAGCAAGCACTCTCTAGCCAAAAGGCCTAGAAGCAGCAGCCTGAAAGGAGAGAAAAGAGAAAAATTTTTTAGACAATAACTACTCTACTCCAACCAAACATCGTGGAAAAAAAAAAAAATGTGAACCCCGCCAAGCCCCATTAGCAAAGGCCAAAGGGCAAATGGGAAGCCTACACTTCCATCCGCATCTAGCTGTAATAAAGTGTCACTCCCTCTGCCAAGCCTGTGTCAGACAAGAATAAGTAGGGAGCTGGAACTTTCAACTCTGCTTGACAGTAACAAGGTACTCTTCTCTCTACGTGGGTAGTTTCAGAGAAGGCTGAATGAAAAGCCTGGACTTTCACCAGCACCCAGAGTTGATGACACCCTCAACAATACAGCATCTGTGGATGTCACCTAGAGAACAGTAACAAGATGCCCTTCCCTGTCCCAGCCAGTGTGGTATCAGTAGAGGTCTAGCAAGAAGACTGAACTCCCATCTCTATCCAGCAGTAACAAGGCAGCCTCTCCATCCTGGATGTCAACAAATGTCAAGTGAGGAACCTGGACTCCAACTCCAATATGGCAGTAACAAGGTGGCACTACTCTTGCCCCACCAGTGTGGTTTCATAGGAAGCCTACTGAAAATACAAGATTTAAATGGGATCCAGAGTAGTCTCATAACAAAATGTGTGCTGGATATCATTGAAAACTCACTCATCATACCAAGAACCAGGAAAATCTCAACTTGAATGGGAAAAGATAATCAATAGTCACTGACACTGAGACGATACAAATGTTGGAATTATCTGACAAGAATTTTAAAACAGCCATCACAAAAATGGCTAAGAACCCACTTGAAACAAATGAAAAATACAAATGAAATAAAGCAAGTCTCAGCAAAGAAATAGAAGATATAAAGGAGAACAAAACGGGAATTTTAGATCTGAAAAATACAAAAAAAGATGAAGAGAATTTAAGAATTTGTGGGACTATAACAAAAAGATCTAACATTCATGCAACTGTGGTGTGAGGAGAGGGAAAAAAGGGCAGAACTGAAAAGGCAGTTTTTAAATGTATGCCTAAAAATTTCCCACAGCTGGCAAAAGACATAAACCTACAGATTCAAGAATGTAAATAAACTGTAAACAGAATAAACATGAAGAAATCTATACTGTGACACAGAATGGCCACACTGAAAACTAAAGATAAAGAAGAAAGTCTTGAAAGCAATGAGAAGAAAAAACATCTTACCTATTTTGGGTGGTGAGTGGAAAGCAGTGGAAGAAACAATTTCATTGACAGCAGATTTATCATGAGAAACCATGGAGGCCAGAAGGAAATGGCAAAATGTTTGTCAAATGCTGAAAGAAGAAAACCCTTACCTAATAAAAATATCCTTCAAGAATGAACAAGAAGTCAAGATAGTCTCCGATGAAAGAAAAGTAAGAGAATTTATTGTTAGCAAACCTTCTCTAAAAGAATAGCTAAAAGAAGTTTTTGAAACAGAACAGAAATGATAAAAGTTATCTTGAACATCAAAAAGTAAGAACAAAAAAAGTAAAAATTGGAGTAAATACAATAGATGTTCCTTCACCTCTTGAGTTTTCCACATTGTGTTTGATGGTTGAAGCAAAAGAAATGTTAACATCGTTTGATTTGTTTCTTAATACCAGTAGAGGAGATATTTAAGATCATTACATGATAAATGGGGGTAAAAGGGCCTTTAAAAAGTAAGGTTTCTGTACTTTATTTGAACAGTTAAATGTCAATACCAGTAGACTACAATAGGGTGTGTGTGTGTGTATATATATATATGTGTATATATATATATAAAATATATACAAATATGTGTGTGTGTGTATGTGTGATATAACACCCAGAGCAACCATAACAAAAGAAAACAAAGACATACAATTAAAACACCACAGGTAAATTAAAATTGAATTATTTTTAAAAGTGTTTTAATAACTCACAAGAAGGCAAAAGAGAAAAACAGAGGAAACAAACAAAAAATAAAATGAAATAATTAACTGCTAACATAGCAATAATTGCATTAAATAAAAATAGTCTAAATTTACCAATTAAAGGGATTGGCAGAGTAGATTTTTTAAAAAAAATTAAAAGGAAAAACATGACCCAACTATATGCTGCCTACAACAAACTGCACACAACTTGGATGATACTCAAGAGCATTATGGTAAGTGAGAAAATCCCTTCTTGAAAGATCACATGATATATGATTCCATTTATATAACATTCTAAAAATGGCAAAATTATAAATACAGAGAACAGATTAGTGGTTGCCAGGGGTTAGGGATAATAGGGTTGGAAGGTGGAGTAACTATAAAGGGATAGAATGAAAGAGATCTTTGTGGTGACAATTAGTTCTTTATTTTATTTTATTTATTTTATTTATTATTTTTTAAGTCCTCTCTCCATCTGAGCTGAGGGAGGCAGGAGGTGAAGGGCTAATTCCTTAATTGCAGTGATGGTTACACAAATCTACACATTATAAAATGGTATAGGTCTATACACACACATTGTACCAGTGTCAATTTTCTAGTTTTAATACATTTTTCCAATTTTTTATTGTGGTAAAACATACATAATACATAAAATAAAACACATGTAAGAATAAAAATCTTAATCATTTTTAAATATACACTTCAGTGGCATTAAGTACCATTCACAATGTTATGCAACCATCATCTCCAATAACTTTTCATCTTATAAAACTGAATCTCTATACCCATTAAGCAATAACTCCCCATTTAGTAACCCTTTCCTCCCCCTATGCCTTGGCAACCACCATTCTACTTTCTGTCTCTATAAATTTGACTACTCTAAGTACCTCATATAAATGGAATCATGTAGTATTTGTCTTTTTGTGACTGGCTTATTTCACTTAGTGTGATGTCCTGATGGTTCACCTATGTAGTAGCATATGTCAGAATAGCCCTTCTTTTTAAGACTGAATAATGTTCTATTGCATGGATATATCACATTTGTCTATCCAATTGGGCTGCTTCCATGTTTTAGCTACTGTGACTATTGCTGCTTGAATATGGGTTTAGAAATATCACTTCAAGTCTGTATTTTCAGTTCCTTTGAGTATATACCCAGAAGTGGAATTGCTGGGTCACATAGTAATTCTATTTTAAATTTTTGGAGGAAGCCACAATATTGTTTTCCACAGCAACTAGACCATTTTACATTACCACCAACAGTCCACAAAGATTCTAATTTTTCCACATCCTCGCAACACTTGTTATTTCTGTTTTTTTTTTTTTAATTAGTAGTAACTATCTTAATGGGTATGAGGTGGTATCTCATTATATTTTTGATTTGGATTTCCCTAATAATTAGCTTTTCATGCAGCATATTGGCTATTTGTACATCTTCTGTGGAGAAATGTCTATTCAAGTCCCTTGCCCATGTTTGAATTGGATTGTTGTTGTTGTTGTTATTGAGCTTTAGGAATCAGAATCTACTTATTCTGAATATTAATCTCTTATCAGATATGTAATTTGCAAATATTTTCTCTCATTCTGTAAGTTACCTTAGTTTTTTGTTTTTTGTGTTTGTTTTTGTTTTTGTTTTGAGATGGGATCTTGCTTTTTTGCCCAGGCTGGTCTCAAATTTCCAGGCTCAAGTGATTCTCCTGTCTCAGCCTTCTTAGTAGTTGGGACTGCAGGTGTACACTACTGTGCCCTGCTGTAGGTTGCTTTTTCACTCTTTTGATGCACAAAAATCTTTAATTAAAAAAAAACTTTTTTTTGAGATGGGGTCCTGCTCTGTCACCCAGGCTGGAGTGCAGTGGCATGATCAAGTTCACTGTACCCTCGATCTCCCAGGCCCAAGCAATCCTCCCACCTTAGCCTCCTAAGTAGCTGGGACTATAGTCCCATGGCCCCATACCCAGCTAATTTTATTTCTTAAGTTGAGATGAGGTCTCACTATGTTGCCCAAGGTGGTCTGAACTCCTAAGCTCAAGCAGTTCTCCTGCCTTGGCCTCTCGAAGTGCTGGGGTTATAGGCGTGAGCCATCATGCCTGGCCAATTTTTAAATGTTCATGTAGTCTAATTTGTCTATTTTTTCTTTTGTTACCTGTGTGTGTTTTACATACCAGCCTACAGAGTTTCTAGCTCTTCTGCTAACCCCCAAAGTTTCTAATGAGAAATCAGCTGATAATCTTATTGAGGATCCCTTGAATGTGATGAGTCTCTTCTTTCTTACTGCTTTCAAGGTTCTCTCTTTATCTTTGTCTTTTAATGGTTTGATTAAAATGTGTGTCTCAGTGTAAGTCTCTTTGAGTTCATCTTACTTGGAGTTTTCTAAGCTTCTTGGATGTTTATATTGATGCCTTTCATCAAATTTGGGGGACTTTGAGCTTTTTTTTTTTCTTTTGAGATGGAGTCTCACTCTGTCACCCAGGTTGGAGTGAAATGGCACCATCTGGACTCACTTCAGCCTCCGCCTCCCGGGTTCGAGCAATTCTCCCGCCTCAGCCTGTCTAGTAGCTAGGATTACAGGGCCCACCACCACACTCAGCTAATTTTTGTATTTTAGTAGAGATAGGGTTTCACCATGTTGTCCAGGCTGGTCTTGAATTCCTGACCTCAAGCAATCCACCTGCCTCAGCCTCCCAAAGTGCTGGGATTACAGGCGTGAGCCACCGCACCCGGCCACACCATTATTTTTTCAAATATTCTCTCTGTCCCTTTCTCTCTTCTTCTTCTAGAACTCCCAAAATGTGTATAGTCATCTGCTTGATGGTGTCCTACAGGGCCCTTAGGCTCTATTCACTTTTCTTCAATCCTTTTTCTTTCTGTTTCTCAAACTCAATAATTTCCATGCCCTACCTTCAAGTTTGCTTATTCTTTCTTCTGCTTGCTCAAACCTGCCTGTGAATCCCTTCAGTGAATTTTAAATTTGTTATTGTATTTTTCAGCTCTAGAATTTATTTATTTATTTTAGCCTTTCTATTTCCTTGCTGATACTCGATTTTGCTCGTGCATCATTTTCTTGACTTTCTCCACATCTTTCTTTTGTTGTGTGAGAATCTTTAAGACAGTGGTTTTTAAATCTTTGTCTAATAGATCTGCCATCAGGTCTTTTTTCAGGGACAGTTTCTGCTTATTTTTTAAATGAGCCAAACTTTCCTGCTTCTTTGTTTTCCTTGTGATTTTGTTGTTGTCAAAAACTGGACGTTCAAATCAAATAATGTGGTAGCTCTGAAAATCATATTCTCCCTTTGCTGTTTGTCTGCCATCGTTTCTGTTTTCCTTTTTGTTTTTCTGATTGTTGTAGGCTGTTCCAGTGCCTTTTTCTAAGCAAGTGTGGTCGCTTTCTAATTGCGCTCGTATATCCAGTTGCTTTTGAATGTTCCAGTCTTTAATGTCTGGCTCCCAAAAGGGAAAAATGAAAAGAAAACAAAAAAACAAAAAAACCTCAAGAGTAGGGGAAATATAGAACTGGCTCTTTAAATCCCCTGGATGTCACTTCAGCCAGAAGGAGAAAGGCTTGCAACAGTGGGGGAGGTGTAGCAGAAGCAGCAACAATGGACCCAGGTGATCAGAAGCAGCACTCAGCAATCAGAGCACAGATCCCCCGTATTTGTAGAACAGGGTCCTTTTTGCCCTCCCTGCTTCCACAAGCTATGTGCAAGCTGCTCCAGGAATACATAAGTAACTATCACAGGACTGGAGGTGGGGGATATGAACTGTTACTGTCCTAAGAGCTGAAACTGATTTAACTTAACCGCAGTTTACTTGTACAAGCCATTCTATAGAAATTGTAAACTTTCAGTTCAATGGATGCCAGAGTTCCAAAAATATTTACTTCAGACAGATTCTGCCAGTGCAGTTGCTGTCTAGGTGAGGAGACAGATTCCTGAGACTTTTAACTCTGCCATCTTCCCAGAATCCTCCTAGTTTTAATATTGTACTCTCTAATGAGATGTAACTCTTTACCCAGTTTCCCCAATTGCTACAACTTATGATTAAATGAGATGGTTATATAAATTATATAAATGTTGACATCTTATGTGCATCTTCTCCAATGACAAAACCACTGGGGAAAACTTGGTAAAGTGTACCTAGGACCTCTCTACCATTTTTGCAGTTAACTGTGATATTTAGTTATCTCAAAATCAAAACAACAACAACAACAACAAAAAAAAACAGAAAAAAAAAAAAAAAAAACCTTGCTGAACTTGAAATTCAGGCTCTATCACTGTTTGTGTGAACTTGGGCTCATTTAACCAATCTGTGACTTGGTTTTGTCATCCATAAAATAACTGTATCTACCAAGTTATGGTAAGAAATAACTGAAATAACATATCAAAAGAAAAACAGTTTAGTTAGATCCCAGTTGTCACTGTTTGCTTTTGTTGCAATTGCTTTTGGCAACTTCATCATGAAATCTTTGCCTGTGCCTATGTCTTGAATGGTGTTGTCTAGGTTGTCTTCCAGTATTTTTTATAGTTTTGGGTTTAACATTTAAGTCTTTCATTCATTTCGAGTGAATTTTTGTATATGGTGTAAGGAAGCAGTCCAGTTTCAGTCTTCTGCATATGGCTAGCCAGTTCTCCCAGCACCATTTATTGAATAAGGAATCCTTTCCCCATTGCTTGTTTTTGTCAGATTTATCAGAGATCAGATAGTTGCAGGTATGTGGTCTTATTTCTGGGATCTCTATTCTGTTCCATTGGTCTATGTGTCTGTTTTTGTACCAGTACCATGCTGGTTTTGGTTACTGTAGCCTTGTAGTATAGGTTCAAGTTGAATAGCGTGATGCCTCCAGGCTTTTTCTTTTTGCTTAGGTTTAGGTTAGCTATCCAGGCTCTGTTTTAGTTCCATATGAATTGTAAAATAATTTTCTCTAGATCTGTGAAGAATGCCAATAGTGGTTTGATAGTAATAGCATTGAATCTATAAATTGCTTTTGAACAGGACCAGCCACAGACAGAACCCCTCAAACACCAAGATAGTGAAGGGAGTGGCTTTAATCAACTTGGAGCATCAGCAGGCTGGCGTCTTAAAATCCGAGCTCTTCAGGTGCTCAACTTCTGTCCCTTTTAAGCGCTCACAACTCTAAGGGGGTCCGCGTGAGAGGGTCGTGATCGATTGAGCAAGCCAGGGGGTACGTGACAGGGGCTGCGATCACCAGTGGTCAGTGTGAAACAGAACAGAACAGGAAGTTTCACAATGTCCTTCCATACAATGTCTGGAATCTATAGATAACAACAGTTGCTAGGTAGCAGGTCAAATTTTAACTACCAGGCTTAGGTCCGGCAGGCACAGGCCTGGTTTCGGGTCTGTTTCCTTGGTTTCGGGTCTGGTTCCTAGGCGCCGGGCTACCTGCCTTTAGTTTCGCTTCTCTTTCCTTTTCTCAATATAAAACAATATAAAACAATATGAGAGGGTCTCTCTCTTCCCTCATTTCCCCCCTTTGAGACTCTCACTTTTTATTAGTGGGAGTTCTCACTCTTATTTTTGCTACTTATGTCTTCTTGTGCAATAGATTGATAATGATTCATATAGTACACTTGTGCTGAAGCATTTTGGTGAACTAAGGTAGCGATGAAGCTTTTTATCATTTGAAGTACAGGTAGCAAACAAGGGAGCAGTAAGCAGGTTTCTATTACTATTATAACTCCTATTATAAGAGTTTTAAATTTTCCTAGTGCTGGGAACCACCTTCTAAACATGGCTTCAGTGTCAAATCTGTGCTACACTTGTACGGGCACATGTGCCAGTTTTGTCATATTTCTAACTATGTCTTTATTTGCCTTCAGGTATCTATGTGTAGTCGGTAATTAGTAAGGTTAAATTTCTTGTAGATTTCGCTTTCAGCCTTCTTGACTGCTAGCAAGTAATCGAGAGTCAATCTATTTTGATAGATAGCATTTCTTATCTGAGTTTCTTGCCAGGCCAGAATAGTCAAGGCTTGACTGGCTTTATTAGTGATGATTTCTAAATCAGCTTGCAACCGTATGATTCGGGTGAACATGTAAATGGGGGTCCAGTTTCCCCATGAGCCATCTTGTGTCTAAGTGGCAGGCCTATAGTATTGTATAATTTTTTAGGAGGCCATTCATCATCTTTTTAATTACCTGTGGCTACGTTTCACTTTTCGCGGGAAGCATAGACAGGGAAGCCCAAGAGTTCACCTGTTTTTATGGGCAGTAAGAAGAAAGATGGTTTAATAGTGCCAATGACACAACCACCTGTCCACTGGTCAGGCAACTTAGCATAGGCTCTATGTCTATATATCCAGTATAGCCCAGTGAGGGCCATCCAGTTCCAGTGGGATTCTGGGTGGGCCCAAATGGTCTGCAACTTTGGAAATTTACCGAATGGATTTTTATCTGTATGGTTTGAACTCCACCATGTAACTGTTTTTGTGGTACCATTATACAGTTTTTGTCCTAGGGAACTAAGTCATCCTACAGAATGAGTGAATTCTTTCCTTTTCTTAGCTATGAAATATTGTCTAATAATTGAGACTTCTAGAACCTATAAATGATCAGGGTGATTCTTTTGGGCCAGGAATTTATCAGGAACTGGGTCTGTAGGCACTAATTCTTGGACTTCTTATAGCCATTGATCTCCTACTACAGTTTCTCCACAAACATAACATGAAGTGACATTTAGAGACTGGGCTACATGCTCGGCTAATTGCAAAAACAAATTTCTGGTTTTTCCCGGAGTCTCTGGTTCTGGCACATTTAGTTCATCATAGAAAGTCTGAAATACTGGTTCTGGAGTTTATGAACCTCCTCTTTCACTAAGATATTTGCTCTAGGATCTAGTCCTTTTTCGATTGATGCCCAGAGATATCTGTTCTCCTTTTTTCTACCTTGGGTTTAAGGGATTTTTAATTACTAATTTCAAGGGGTTGCAGCCTCCACTCGTACAGGAGGGGCTGCCTTCTCCTTTTTGGAGCTAAACAGTATCTTTTTCATCCTTTTTCTAAGTAGTCCAGATGACACAAGACCAGTAATTACACACATTTGCACATGAGCTTAATTCATGGCAGATATACTTATTTCCTGCCATGTAACTTTTTTTTTTTCAATTTAAAGAACCACATCTTATTCTATGCCGATTGCTATTGATAGTGGCACAAGCATTAAATTTTAGGGTTATATGCTTGGGGACCCCTCTTTCTTCTGTCCTAGCTGTTACTTTACTTGTGTCACCTAGAAAAGGACCAGTCCTTAATTTTATTTTAAAAACTGTGATCATAGGAGGCTTAAAATGCATCATAACACGCATCAGGTTGGTTGTTTCCTGGGCTACATACCTTGGGTAGAATAGTGTTATACAAACAAGTTTCTTTTAGAGTCCCGGTACACTTATAACAACCATAAAATAATAGGACTGTAGCAATCTTTTGTCCTACCTCAGTGACTTGATGTATATACTGTAAACAGTCCTCAGTCTGAGGAAGGTCAGTTGAAGTCCTTACTGTACAAGTCCAAATTTTAAGGAAAATGAGTCCCGCAATGAGATTTCTCATTCTTTAGCTGTGCGTGGACCAGTCAGCTTCAGGTGTGACTGGAGCACCACTTGTTGTCTTTTTCAGAGTCACTTTGCAGGGGTTGGCAAAGCTGCTCCCATCCACATACAGCTCCTAGTTTACTGATGTTTAAGGATGGTCTCAGAGGTTGGGCCCACTAGAATAAACTGAGTCCAATACCTCTACACAGTTATGTTTAACTGGGCTCTCTGATACCAGGAGCAAGATGGCAGGGTTTAGGGTGTTGCAAACTTCAATGGTAATGCGGAGATTTTCACAGAGCAAGCTTTGGTATCTAGTTAGTCTAGTATTCATTAGCCAATGATGTTCTTTGGTATTTATTAAAGTCACCACAGCAAGGGGGGACTTTATGTTTAGGTTTTGCCTAAGAGTTAGCTTGTCTGCTTCTTGTGCTAACAGGGCCATTGCTGCCAGAGCCCTTAGACGGGGGACCAGCCTTTGGAAACCCCATCTAGTTGTTTTGAGAGATAGACCATTGACCTTGGCCAGGGCCCTATAGTCTGGTTTAAAACTCCAACTGCCATTTTTTTTTTTTTTTTTTTTTTGACACATAGGTGTAAAAAGTTTTGTCAGGTCAGGTAGCCCCAGAGCTGGGGCCAACCTGAGTTTTTCTTTTAACTCATGAAAAGCTTGTTGCTGTTGGTTGTAATAGATGTAGATTATCTAATTTATATTTTTATTGACTGTCATCTACCAAAATATTGACTTAAATCCTGTAACTATTTTATTTCAAGCTTCAAATTTATCTGGTATTCTTTGCGGGGCTCCAATTGCATCTAAATAGATGTGAGAGTTGAAAGACCTATAAAGGGCTTCTCTCACTTTACGATGTCTTATTTTTTTTCCTTCCTCTGGTTGATGAAATGCCAGGGTGAAAGGGATAGCCAAATGGACTAAAGTACAAGTGCCACTCTAGTTATTTGGCAGAGTGCCCAGTAAAGGTCCACCACAATACCACCACACATCCACTTGAAAATTCTTAAGCTCACCGCATCCTTTCAGGTCTCCAAGGAATGCTAAGTTTCCTCCCTGTCGTGAGAGACACAAAGTGAACTTAGTGTTGGGAGACGGAAGCTGGATGACCCTCGGGGGCTGACCCCCAGGGTGCTGGACTTTAGGATATAGCAGAGAGAGCTTGGCATGAATTATTACTCAAGGCTGTAGAATCCTGGAAAAGAGTTATCATGGAGCCCATGCTTGGTCGACTGGAGGACCACCTAAGTGGAAAGGGGACAGTCAGGGCCTCTGGCCTGCCCTGTGCACAAGCATAACAATTGCTTTTGTTAATGTGCAGATGGAATATTTGATCCATTTCAACCAGGCATTTGCATGGTATGCTGTCTTAATTGCCAAAGTTTGTTTTAAATTTTTAACTTTTATGATCTTCTAGTAAAATGAATGTTTTCTTTAGCACCTATTTTTATTAGTGTTTAGACCAAAGAAAGCTAAATACCATTTTATATTTAATAATGCTTTTTGTATGATTTTTATACCAGATAAGCTAAATTTTACCTTTATATTAGTGTGCTATTAAGGTTAATCTTAGTTTTAATAAAACTTTGTATACATATTTATTCAATTTTTAATGTTGGACCATAAGGTAAGATTTTCAGACTCTTTTTAACATTTTATAATCTTTGTTACAGAGCAGGTTAGTGCTTTAAGAAAAACCTGTTGCATTTTTACTTTAATGCCCAGTTCACAGAAAAACTGGATGATACCTTTTTAACTTTAGCTAATATGTTTACACACAGAATTTTCTTTACAATTAATGTTTTAAAACTTGCTTAAACTTTCAAAACAGTAATTTTTTAAATCTTTTAATATAGGTAAAAATCCACATTTTTATGCCTCCTTATAATCTTTTTACCAAAAGTATATTTTACTTTCCTTATACACTTTGCACATAAACTGTTTCTACAATAGTACTCAGGAGGCCTTATTACTTTTAAGCTATACAACATTTTTTGCATAAAATTTTTTATAACATCTTTTTCTTTCACGACTTTTGCAGACAAATCTTCAACATGTCTCAACTTTCTGACTTATTACAAACGTTTCTTTCTTTAAACAACCAGTTAATTTATTTCAGGATAAGAATTTACCATATAACACTCTTTTTACATAAATTCTGCCTCCCCGCTTTTTTTTCCTTTTTTTTTTTTTTTTTTTTTCCTGTTAGCAAAGCAGCTGCTGCTACAGATTGAATGCATCTGGGCCATCCATGGGTTACTGGGTTAAGGATTTTTGATAGGAAGGCCTCATTGCTTTCAGGATACACCCTTGTTTACACTGACAACAAAGTGGTATTAGAGTGTTACAGGGTTACTGAGAATACCTTTAAATATCAATTATAGGTTTTAAATTTACCTTGGCTTTTAAAAGAATAGGGTATACTGTTTTCTTCTTAACTACTTGCATATTTCTCTCTTTCTCTTTTTTTTTCTCTCTTTGACTTTCTCTCTCTCTGTGTGACTTTCCTTTTGCCTCTGTCTCTTCCTCTGTTTCTGCCTCTCTCTTTCTTTGTCTCTTTCTTTCTCTCTGCTGGTCTTTCCTTGCCTCTGCCAGCCGCTATGCTGCTGTTCTCTTAACTACTGTAGGCGGGGAGGGGGTCTGGGAAGCAGTCTAAAACCAGCTGTAATTGTCTATCTATGGAAACTGGTCTGAGTTCCTTGGCTTACAGGTTACCTTGTGCCATACCTTTGAAACAAGGGACCTGTCCAGGCTTCCTTCTGATGGCCAACCCACCTCTAATGCTGGCCAGTCTATTTCACACAAAGTTCTAAGTTTTCCTGGTGTCATAGTAACACCGTAATCTCCCTTAAATCCTTTCTTGAAATTTTTCAACATAGTTCCTAGTGGGTGGGCTTATTTGTGCTTATTTGACCCATGCTTCTTCGAGACAAAACACCACGCTCACACCACACGCATACCACCAAACAAAGAACAGGTAAAAAGGGCACACACGCACTTTTGCAGTTTACACCAAATCAAAATCAAAGCCAAAATCAGAGTATCCAGAAATCCAAGCCAGGTCAAAACCAAAACCAAAGTATCAAGCAACCTAAGTCAAGTCAAAAACAAAAACCAAAGTGCCAGTACAGGCACACGGTGGGTGATCAGGCCACTCTTCCACTCAAATGGAGTAGGCAAGTTCCCAAAACCAGTCTTGTCAAGCAATTCAAACCAAGTCAAAACCAAAACCAACACCAAGGTGCCGATAAAGGCACGCTGTGGGAGATCAAGCCACTCTTCCCACTCAAATGAAGTGGGCAAGTTCCAAAGACTAGTCTTACCAAGTTTCAGATGTCCGGACTTCAAGTGCCAGTTCCTTACCGGTGTTCAGCCACTGCATTGATCCTCCATGGGGGCCTGCCACACACTGCTCTGGCGAGGCTTCCCACCGGGGCAAAGGTCTACCCGGGAGCGCTCTCAGGATCTGCGTTGCTCTGACTGGTTGGAGTCCCCCGCAGGGATGTTCCACAGGACAGGCGAAAGCCGCCTAAGGAGCTGCCTGGACCGTCCATTAATCACCTCACTTCCCAGTCAGATTACTAAGAAATGTAGCAGGATGAGCCACGGACAAAACCCCTCAGACACCAAGATAGTAAATGGAGTGACTTTAATCAACTGGGAGCATTGGCAGGCTAGCGTCTTAAAATCCCGGCTCTTCAGGTGCTCAACTTCTGTCGCTTTTAAGAGCTCAAAACTCTAAGGGGGTCCACATAAGAGGGTCGATCAATTGAGCAAGCCAGGGGGTACGTGACAGGGGCTGCGATCACCGGTGGTCAGAGTGAAACAGAACAGAACAGGAAGTTTCACAATGTCCTTCCATACAATGTCTGGAATCTATCTATAACAACAGTTGCTAGGTCAGGGGTCGAATTTTAACTACCAGGCTTAGGTCAGGCAGGCCCGGGACTGGTTTCGGGTCTGTTTCCTTAGTTTTGGGTCTGGTTCCTAGGCACCGGGCTACCTGCCATTATTTTCGCTTCTCTTTCCTTTTCTGAGTATAAAACAATATAAAACAATATGAGAGGGTCTATCTCTTCCCTCACTTTGGGCAATATGGCCATTTTAATAAAATTGATTCTTCCTATCCATGATCATGGGATGTTTTTCCATTTGTTTGTGTCTTCTGTGTTTTTTTGAGCAGTGTTTTGTAGTTCTCCTTGTAGAGGTCTTTCACCTCCCTAGTTAGCCGTATTGCTATGTATTTTATTTCTTTTTTTTTTTTTTTTTTTTTTTATATATGTATATTTATTTATAGTTTTAAACTTCTCATTAAAAGTATTTGTTTTTATTTGAAGATGTTTACAAAGCCCTTATTACCTTGAAATCTTCTATTTTATTTTATTTTTTTTTTTTTTTTTTTTTTTTTTTTTTTTTATTATACTTTAAGTTCTAGGGTACATGTGCATAACGTGCAGGTTTGTTACATATGTATACTTATGCCATGTTGGTGTGCTGCACCCATCAACTCGTCAGCACCCATCAATTCATCATTTATATCATGTATAACTCCCCAACGCAATCCCTCCCTCCTCCCCCCTCCCCCCTCCCCATGATAGACCCCAGTGTGTGATGTTCCCCTTCCCGAGTCCAAGTGATCTCATTGTTCAGTTCCCACCTATGAGTGAGAACATGCGGTGTTTGGTTTTCTCTTCTTGTGATAGTTTGCTAAGAATGATGGTTTCCAGCTGCATCCATGTCCCTACAAAGGACGCAAACTCATCCTTTTTTATGGCTGCATAGTATTCCATGGTGTATATGTGCCACATTTTCTTAATCCAGTCTGTCACAGATGGACATTTGGGTTGATTCCAAGTCTTTGCTATTGTGAATAGTGCCGCAATAAACATACGTGTACATGTGTCTTTGTAGTAGACTAATTTATAATCCTTTGGGTATATACCCAGTAGTGGGATGGCTGGGTCATATGGTACATCTAGTTCTAGATCCTTGAGGAATTGCCATACTGTTTTCCATAATGGTTGAACTAGTTTACAATCCCACCAACAGTGTAAAAGTGTTCCTATTTCTCCACATCCTCTCCAACACCTGTTGTTTCCTGACTTCTTAATGATTGCCATTCTAACTGGTGTGAGATGGTATCTCATTGTGGTTTTGATTTGCATTTCTCTGATGGCCAGTGATGATGAGCATTTTTTCATGTGTCTGTTGGCTGTATGAATATCTTCTTTTGAGAAATGTCTGTTCATATCCTTTCCCCACTTTTTGATGGGGTTGTTTGTTTTTTTCTCGTATATTTGTTTGAGTTCTTTGTAGATTCTGGAAATTAGCCCTTTGTCAGATGAGTAGGTTGCAAAAATTTTCTCCCATTCTGTAGGTTGCCTGTTCACTCTGATGGTAGTTTCTTTTGCTGTGCAAAAGCTCTTTAGTTTAATTAGATCCCATTTGTCAATTATGGCTTTTGCTGCCGTTGCTTTTGGTGTTTTAGACATGAAGTCCTTGCCCATGCCTATGTCCTGAATGGTACTACCTAGATTTTCTTCTAGGGTTTTGATGGTATTAGGTCTAACATTTAAGTCTCTAATCCATCTTGAATTAATCTTCGTATAAGGGGTAAGGAAAGGATCCAGTTTCAGCTTTCTACTTATGGCTAGCCAATTTTCCCAGCACCATTTATTAAATAGGGAATCCTTTCCCCATTTCTTGTTTCTCTCAGGTTTGTCAAAGATCAGATGGCTGTAGATGTGCGGTATTATTTCTGAGGACTCTGTTCTGTTCCATTGGTCTATATCTCTGTTTTGGTACCAGTACCATGCTGTTTTGGTTACTGTAGCCTTGTAGTATAGTTTGAAGTCAGGTAGCGTGACGCCTCCAGCTTTGTCCTTTTGACTTAGGATTGTCTTGGCAATGCGGGCTCTTTTTTGGTTCCATATGAACTTTAAAGCAGTTTTTTCCAATTCTGTGAAGAAAGTCATTGGTAGCTTGATGGGGATGGCATTGAATCTATAAATAACCTTGGGGAGTATGGCCATTTTCACGATATTGATTCTTCCTATCCATGAGCATGGTATGTTCTTCCATTTGTTTGTGTCCTCTTTGATTTCACTGAGCAGTGGTTTGTAGTTCTCCTTGAAGAGGTCCTTTACATCCCTTGTAAGCTGGATTCCTAGGTATTTTATTCTCTTTGAAGCAATTGTGAATGGAAGTTCATTCCTGATTTGGCTCTCTGCTTGTCTGTTGCTGGTGTATAAGAATGCTTGTGATTTTTGCACATTAATTTTGTATCCTGAGACTTTGCTGAAGTTGCTTATCAGCTTAAGGAGATTTTGGGCTGAGACGATGGGGTTTTCTAAATATACAATCATGTCATCTGCAAACAGGGACAATTTGACTTCTTCTTTTCCTAACTGGATACCCTTGATTTCTTTCTCTTGCCTGATTGCCCTAGCCAGAACTTCCAACACTATGTTGAATAGGAGTGGTGAGAGAGGGCATCCCTGTCTTGTGCCAGTTTTCAAAGGGAATTTTTCCAGTTTTTGCCCATTCAGTATGATATTAGCTGTGGGTTTGTCATAAATAGCTCTTATTATTTTGAGGTACGTTCCATCAATACCGAATTTATTGAGCGTTTTTAGCATGAAGGGCTGTTGAATTTTGTCAAAAGCCTTTTCTGCATCTATTGAGACAATCATGTGGTTCTTGTCTTTGGTTCTGTTTATATGCTGGATTACGTTTATTGATTTGCGAATGTTGAACCAGCCTTGCATCCCAGAGATGAAGCCCACTTGATCATGGTGGATAAGCTTTTTGATGTGCTGCTGAATCCGGTTTGCCAGTATTTTATTGAGGATTTTTGCATCAATGTTCATCAGGGATATTGGTCTAAAATTCTCTTTTTTTGTTGTGTCTCTGCCAGGCTTTGGTATCAGGATGATGTTGGCCTCATAAAATGAGTTAGGGAGGATTCCCTCTTTTTCTATTGATTGGAATAGTTTCAGAAGGAATGGTACCAGCTCCTCCTTGTACCTCTGGTAGAATTCAGCTGTGAATCCATCTGGTCCTGGACTTTTTTTGGTGGGTAGGCTATTAATTGTTGCCTCAATTTCAGAGCCTGCTATTGGTCTATTCAGGGATTCAACTTCTTCCTGGTTTAGCCTTGGGAGAGTGTAAGTGTCCAGGAAATTATCCATTTCTTCTAGATTTTCTAGTTGATTTGCGTAGAGGTGTTTATAGTATTCTCTGATGGTAGTTTGTATTTCTGTGGGGTCAGTGGTGATATCCCCTTTATCATTTTTTATTGCATCTATTTGATTCCTCTCTCTTTTTTTCTTTATTAGCCTTGCTAGCGGTCTGTCAATTTTGTTGATCTTTTCAAAAAACCAACTCCTGGATTCATTGATTTTTTGGAGGGTTTTTTGTGTCTCTATCTCCTTCAGTTCTGCTCTGATCTTAGTTATTTCTTGCCTTCTGCTAGCTTTTGAATGTGATTGCTCTTGCCTCTCTAGTTCTTTTAATTGTGATGTTAGAGTGTCAATTTTAGATCTTTCCTGCTTTCTCTTGTGGGCATTTAGTGCTATAAATTTCCCTCTACACACTGCTTTAAATGTGTCCCAGAGATTCTGGTATGTTGTATCTTTGTTCTCATTGGTATCAAAGAACATCTTTATTTCCGCTTTCATTTCGTTATGTACCCAATAGTCATTCAGGAGCAGGTTGTTCAGTTTCCATGTAGTTGAGCGGTTTTGATTGAGTTTCTTAGTCCTGAGTTCTAGTTTGATTGCACTGTGGTCTGAGAGACAGTTTGTTATAATTTCTGTTCTTTTACATTTGCTGAGGAGTGCTTTACTTCCAATTATGTGGTCGATTTTGGAATAAGTGCGATGTGGTGCTGAGAAGAATGTATATTCTGTTGATTTGGGGTGGAGAGTTCTATAGATGTCTATTAGGTCCGCTTGGTGCAGAGATGAGTTCAATTCCTGGATATCCTTGTTAACTTTCTGTCTCGTTGATCTGTCTAATGTTGACAGCGGAGTGTTGAAGTCCCCCATTATTATTGTATGGGAGTCTAAGTCTCTTTGTAAGTCTCTAAGGACTTGCTTTATGAATCTGGGTGCTCCTGTATTGGGTGCATATATATTTAGGAGAGTTAGCTCTTCCTGTTGAATTGATCCCTTTACCATTATGTAATGGCCTTCTTTGTCTCTTTTGATCTTTGATGGTTTAAAGTCTGTTTTATCAGAGACTAGGATTGCAACCCCTGCTTTTTTTTGTTCTCCATTTGCTTGGTAGATCTTCCTCCATCCCTTTATTTTGAGCCTATGTATGTCTCTGCATGTGAGATGGGTCTCCTGAATACAGCAGACTGATGGGTCTTGACTCTTTATCCAGTTTGCCAGTCTGTGTCTTTTAATTGGAGCATTTAGTCCATTAACATTTAAGGTTAATATTGTTATGTGTGAACTTGATCCTGCCATTATGATATTAACTGGTTATTTTGCTCGTTAGTTGATGCAGTTTCTTCCTAGCCTCGATGGTCTTTACATTTTGCCAAGTTTTTGCGATGGCTGGTACCGGTTGTTCCTTTCCATGTTTAGGGCTTCCTTCAGGGTCTCTTGTAAGGCAGGCCTGGTGGTGACAAAATCTCTAAGCATTTGCTTATCTGTAAAGGATTTTATTTCTCCTTCACTTATGAAACTTAGTTTGGCTGGATATGAAATTCTGGGTTGAAAATTCTTTTCTTTAAGAACGTTGAATATTGGCCCCCACTCTCTTCTGGCTTGTAGAGTTTCTGCCGAGAGATCTGCTGTTAGTCTGATGGGCTTCCCTTTGTGGGTGACCCGACCTTTCTCTCTGGCTGCCCTTAAGATTTTTTCCTTCATTTCAACTTTGGTGAATCTGGCAATGATGTGTCTTGGAGTTGCTCTTCTGGAGGAGTATCTTTGTGGCGTTCTCTGTATTTCCTGAATTTGAATGTTGGCCTGCCCTACTAGGTTGGGGAAGTTCTCCTGGATGATATCCTGAAGAGTGTTTTCCAACTTGGTTCCATTTTCCCCCTCACTTTCAGGCACCCCAATCAGACGTAGATTTGGTCTTTTTACGTAATCCCATACTTCTTGCAGGCTTTGCTCATTTCTTTTTCTTCTTTTTTCTTTTGGTTTCTCTTCTCGCTTCATTTCATTCATTTGATCTTCAATCGCTGATACTCTTTCTTCCAGTTGATCGAGTCGGTTACTGAAGCTTGTGCATTTGTCACGTATTTCTCGTGTCATGGTTTTCATCTCTGTCATTTCGTTTATGATCTTCTCTGCATTAATGAGTCTAGCTGTCAATTCTTCCACTCTTTTTTCAAGATTTTTAGTTTCTTTGCGCTGGGTACGTAATTCCTCCTTTAGCTCTGATAAGTTTGATGGACTGAAGCCTTCTTCTCTCCTCTCGTCCAAGTCATTCTCTGACCAGCTTTGATCCGTTGCTGGTGATGGGCTGCGCTCCTTTGCAGGGGGAGATGCGCTCTTATTTTTTGAATTTCCAGCTTTTCTGCCCTGCTTCTTCCCCATCTTTGTGGTTTTATCTGTCTCTGGTCTTTGATGGTGGTGACGAACTGATGGGGTTTTGGTATAGGTGTCCTTCCTGTTTGATAGTTTTCCTTCTGACAGTCAGAAGGACTCTCTGTTGGTCTGTTGGAGATTGCTTGAGGTCCACTCCAGACCCTGTTTGCCTGGGTATCAGCAGCAGAGGTTGCCGAAGATAGAATATTGCTGAACAGCGAGTGTACCTGTCTGATTCTTCCTTTGGAAGTGTCCTCTCAGGGGTGTACTCCACCCTGTGAGGTGTGGGGTGTCAGACTGCCCCTAGTGGGGGATTTCTCCCAGCTAGGCTACTCAGGGGTCAGGGACACACCTGAGCAGGCAGTCTGTCAGTTCTCAGATCTCAACCTCCGCGTTGGGAGATCCGCGGCTCTCCCCAAAGCTGTCAGACAGAGTCGTTCGCGTCTGCACCGGCTCCCGCTACTTCCCCTGTTGGTCTTCAGCTGTGCGCTGTCCCCAGAGGTGGAGACTACAGAGACAGGCAGGCTTCCTTGAGCTGCTGTGAGCTCCACCCAGTTCGAGCTTCCCAGCGGCTTTGTTTACCTACTTAAGCCTCAGCAATGGCGGGCGCCCCTCCCCCAGCCTCGCTGCTGCCTTGCGGATAGATCGCGGCAGACTGCTGTGTTAGCAGTGAGGGAGGCTTCGTGGGCGTGGGACCCTCCCGGCCAGGTGTGGGATATATTCTCCTGGAATGCCTGTATGCTTACAGCGCAGTATTGGGGTGGGAGTTACCCGATTTTCCAGGTGTTGTGTGTCTCAGTTCCCCTGGCTAGGAAAACGGATCCCCCTTCCCCCTTGCGCTTCCAGGTGAGGCGATGCCTCGCCCTGCTTCAGCTCTCGCTGGTCAGGCTGCAGCAGCTGACCAGCACCGATTGTCCGGCACTCCCTAGTGAGATGACCCCAGTACCTCAGTTGAAAATGCAGAAATCACCGGTCTTCTGTGTCGCTCGCGCTGGGAGTTGGAGACTGGAGTTGTTCCTATTCGGCCATCTTGCTCCGCCCCCCGTATTTTATTTCTTTTGTGGCAATTGTGAATGGGAGTTCATTCCTGATTTGGCCCTTGGCTTAACTGTTGTTAGTGTATAGGAATGCTAGTGACTTTTGCACATTAATTTTGTATCCTGAGACTTTGCTGACGTTATTATTTTAAAAAAAAATCAAAAGATAACAGATGCTGACGAGGTTGTGGAGAAAAGCGATAACTTATGCACTGTTGGCGGGACTGTAAATTAGTTCAGCCATTGTGGAAGACAGTGTGATGAATCCTTAAAGACCCAAAGACAGAAATATCATTCAACCAGCAATCCCATTACTGGGATCCCATTATACCCAAAGGAATATAAATCATTCTACCATAAAGACACACGTATGCGTATATTTATTGCAGCACTATTCACAATAGCAAAGACATGAAACCAACCCAAATGCCCATCAATGACAGAATTGATAAAGAAAATATGGTACACATACACCACGGAATACTATGCAACCATAAAAAAAGAACAAGATCATGTCCTTTGCAGGGACATGGATGGAGCTGGAGGCCGTTATCCTTAGCAAACTAACACAGGAACAAAAAACCAAATACCACATGTTCTCAGTTATAAGTGGAAGCTAAATAATGAGAACACATGGACACATAGAGGAGAACAACACAAACTGGGGCCTTTTGGAAGTTGAAGGGTAGGAGAGGGGAGAAGGTTTTTAAAAATGACTAATGGGTACTAGGCTTAATACCTGGGTGATAAAATAATCTGTACAACAAACCCCCATGACACAAGTTTACTTATGTAACAAATCTCCACTTGTACCCCTGAACTTAAAATAAAAGTTAAAATAATAAAATAAAAAAGAAAAAGAAAAAATAGAAGAAAAACCATTCTGTGAGTACTTAAGTACTAAGTGATTACTCTCATATTTCTGTTTTCCTGTGTTGTAGAGCTTCTTTCAATCTGATTATTTGCAAGACCTAGTGCATGTCCAAATTATATAACTATTATCCAAAGCCTACATGACAAATAAAATGTTTTCAGCATTTCTCCAACACATCTTAGAAAACATTGTCCTTCAGGATAAACACAAAAGGACTAGACACAAAGTATACCAGGGTGCAGGCACAGGCAGGCTTGTCATCTGACTTTATTCACACCTTAACTTAATGATCAAAATACGCCTTCCAAAATACAGGATGCTTACAACCCCGTGTTATTCATCAAACAAAAATAAACAAAAACTGTATTAATGTTTAATAGATCAAAAGACAATTAGGAAAACTGGCACACGTAGAGCCAGACAAATCCAGAGAAAAAGAATAAAATATGAAGCCAAGAAATCAATCAAGCGCATATGGGGAGTTAGTACATGAAAAGGGTGTCATCTGAAATTAATGGGGGGAAACATGAACTATTTAATAAATGGCATTGTAATAATTAGCCACCTAGAAAATTATGTATGTTATACCCACATTCTACATCAGGACAAATTCTAAATGGATCAAAGATTTAGATGTGAAAATATAGCAATAAAAGTGCTAGAAGAAAATAGAATATTTTTTATAATCTTGAAGTAAGAAAGACTTTTCTAACCATGACACAAAATGAAGAACCCAAAGAAGAAACAAAAGATAAAATTCACTATATGAAAATCAAAAAGTTCTGCATGGTAAAAACAAAACAACAAAAACAAATCCAAAAACCAAAAAAAAAAATAAAAAAAATTGAGGAAAAAATACTCATATAACACGATAACAGAAGGTCAATAATCTTCTTTTAATATGCATATGGTTATTTCTTATAACATTGCTTATAATAGTAAAATATTAGAAACAGCCTAAATTTTCATCACTAAGAGGCTGATTGAATGAATAAATTATGGTTTAATAAATTATATGTTATAGAATATTAGGCAATTGTAAAAAAACTGAGAAAGCTCTTTAAGTAAATAATATGGAAAGATCTTTAGGTATATTATTAACTTTCTAAAAAGCAAAGTGAAAACCGGATGTATAGTATGCTACCTTTTGAGTAAAAGCGGTAAAATAAGGAAACGTACTTTTTCATTGCTTCTGTAGACATAAAGAAACTCTGGAATGATTTATAATAAACCAATTATGCTGGCTATCCAGAGGGTAGGCAGGTAAGTGGGAAATGAATAGGTAATCACAATTTTTTATCTTATACCTTTTGTAATTTTTTGAACCATTAAAAAATGTATCTGTTCACAAACTGGATTATAACAACATTTAAGCAGATGAGGAAAATATTATTTTATTCATTTTAACCTCCACTAAAAAATATCCCAAGAGATTCCTTTTTAGACTGAAAATATTCTGGAAAACACCATCTAATCAGAGACCAGGAGACTTAAGATACTACAAAAAGCCCCTGGATTAAAATGCTGAAAGATGACTTCCCATTCAGTTGTCTAAGAAATTAGTTAAAATTTACTTTAAAATATGAACAATGGGCTGGGCGCAGCGGCTCACGCCGTAATCCCAGCACTTTGGGAAGTTGAGGTGGAAAGATTGCTTGAGTCCCGGAGTTCAAGACCAGTCTGGGCAACATGTCACGACTCCGACTCTACAAAAAATACAAAAATTAGCCAGGTGTAGTGGCACATACCTCCGATTTCAGATACTTGGGAGGCTGAGGCAGGAGGATCCTTGAGCCCAGAAGGCGAAAGCTGCAGTGAGCCATGATTGTGCCACTACACTCTGGCCTGGGTGACAGAGCCAGGCCTTGTCTAAAAAACTATTAATGGTAAAGTAAAATAAAATAAAACATGAACATCATATAATTTTTTGCAAATCTTAAAGGCATTAACAACTGAACCATATAAAATTCTGAGACCTAGCAATGCCATACTATATTAAAGGGGCATAAAATATAAGAAAAAGATAACAATGAAGGTAAGCAATTGTAGGAGGGAAGAAAAAGGCTTTGCAGTAGACAGGTGAACAGTAGAAAAATATCAAAGATTTGCAGCTCATTACAGGAGTAACTAAAGTTTGAGAAAAATATTCCAGCAGGTCATTATATGTGTGTATTCTGTGTGTGTGTGCTCTTATTTGTTCATTTATTTATTTATTATATTCATTTATTCATTCCAAACTGGCAACTTTTCTTTTCATTTTAAATACACAATTTAAAAGCAGGAGGGAACTGTATTCACAAAACTTATAGACCTACAGAAACAAAAATTGACTTAGAGGCCAGGAACCCTGGCTCATGCCTGTAATCCCAGTGTTACTGGAGGAGGGTGTCCAGGTTCTTGGCGTCCTGAACAAAGAATCGGACAAAATGCACAAAGCAAGGAAAGAATGAATCAACAAAAGCAGAGATTTATTGAAAACAAAAGTACACTCCACAGGGAAGGAATGAGCCCGAGCATAGGGGCTTAAGAGCCCCAGTTAAAGAATTGTCTGGGGTTTAAATATCCTCTAGAAATTTCCTGTTGGTGAGTTGGTGTACACCCTATGTAAATGAATCGGTTCTAGCGGTTGTAGAAAGCTGCCCATCAGAGGCTGAAGTGAAGTTACAAAGTTACATCTTATGCAAACATCTGATTGGTTGTGGAAAGCAACCAATCAGAGGCTTAAATGAAGTTACAAAGTTATACTCCTATGCAAATGAAGACTTGGCCCACTACCAGCCTGATTGGTTGCATGAGGGGACCAATCAGAGGTATTTTCAATTTTTCATCTGCCAGGCAGAAAAGCAGGGGCAATAGAAAGGGAATAACCTCTGGTCCTTTTGTTACTTGGACATGAAAAGTTTGCGTTTTCCTTTTGCTTTACTTCTAGGAAGTCAGTGTGAACTGGCCTTAGGTTCTCTGCCTCCAGACCCTATTCTGCCTCACCAGCACTTTGGGAAGCCAAGGCAGGCAGATCCCTTGAGGCCGGGAGTTCAAGACCAACTTGGCCAACATGGCGGAACCATGTCTCTAAAAAAAATACAAAAATTAGCCAAATGCGGTGGCACATGCCTGTAATCCCAGCTGCTCGGGAAGCTGAGGCATGAGAATCACTTGAACCCGGGAGGGAGGTGGAGGTTGCAGTGAGCCAAGATCACACCACTGTACTCCAGCCTGAGTGACAGAGTGAGACTGTCTCAAAACAAACAAACAAACAAAATCTATTTAGAGAAGCAGTCTTTACAAAACATTAACCTAAATTGTAAGATGAAGGACAGCATAATTAAAATATTGGTAAGTGACCACAAAAAGCAAACATGATCATTCCTAAAACACTGACTATTAAGTCCAGAGAGATTATAAACATACACACTTTTATAACTGCTAGTCATTTCTGTCTAAGCTTTAGTTATTAAGTTAAATTATTTACATCTAAACCATAGAAAGAATTCACAATTTTTCTGAAGTTTTTTCTTCAAGAGAAGAAAGAGAAGGAAATTTTACAATGAGTAACATACACTTTGGATGGAAATCTAACAATATAAAATTGGAGTTTAAATTTTTTGTGGGGCCGGGCACGGTGGCTCATG
This sequence comes from Rhinopithecus roxellana, assembly GCF_007565055.1. Classification (NCBI taxonomy): domain Eukaryota; kingdom Metazoa; phylum Chordata; class Mammalia; order Primates; family Cercopithecidae; genus Rhinopithecus; species Rhinopithecus roxellana. The sequence goes on from NC_044569.1 coordinate 16,191,910, forward strand.
CCTGTAATCTCAGCACTTTGGGGGGCCAAGGTGGGTGGATGACGAGGCCCAGAGATTGAGACCCGCCTGCCCAACATGGTGAAACCCCATCTCTACTAAAAATACAAAAATTAGCCAGGCGTGGTAGTGCGCGCTTGTAGTCCCAGCTACTTAGGAGGCTGAGACAGGAGAATCACTTGAACCCAGGAAGCAGAGGTTGCAGTGAGCCAAGATCCTGCCACTGCACTCCAACCTGGGTGACAAAGCAAGACTCCGTCTCAAGAAAAAAAAAATTGTGGAAGATATGAATTTAAGTCTGTAATTTTCAGCTATAAAGTAGCCTACCAATTAAAAAAATTTACATTAATCTGGTGATATGGTTTGGCTATATCCCCACCCAAATCTCATCTTGAATTGCAGCTCCAATAATCCCCACATGTCATGGGAGGGCCCCAGTGGGAGGTAACTGAAACATGGGGGCAGTTACCCCATGCAGTTCTCATAATAGTGAGTGATTCTCATGAAATCTGATGGTTTTAAAGGGGGCTTTTTCCTCTTTGCTTGGCACCTCTCCTTCCTTTCATCATGTGAAAAAGGATGTGTTTGCTTCCCTTTCCTCCATGATTTTAAGTTTCCTGGAGGCCTCCCCAGCCATGCGGAACTGGGAGTCAATTAGACCTCTTTCCTTTATCAATTATCCAGTTTTGGGCAGTTCTTTACAGCAGCGTGAAAATGGACTAATACATGTGATTTGTCTTTTATTTTCCATAATCCAAGTTAGAGTTCAGAGTTCTTCCTCAATTCTCCCCAAGCACTCTCTATATATTGTACCTTCTTTTGTCATTCTAGAATACGCTTGATGTCTCTGTCTTACCCTAGATGGATTCTAGAGGCCTAGACCCTGTGTCTTTTATTTACAGTTGACCCTTAAACAAAAAAAAATTGTGAACTGTGTGGGTCTGCTTATATGTGGATTTCTTCAACCTTTGCCACCCCTGAGACAGCAAGACCAACCCTTCCACTTCCTCCTACTCCTCAGCCTACTCAACATGAAGATGAGAAGGCTGAAGACCTTTATGATGATTCACTTCCACTTAATGGATAGTAAATATATTTCTCTTCCTTATGATTTTCTTAATAACATTTTCTTTTCTCTAGCTTACTTTAAGAATACAGTATATAATCATATAACATACAAAATATATTTTAATCAACTGTTTATGTTATGGGCAAGGATTGCAGCCAACCGTAGGCTATCAGTAGTTAAGTTTGGGGTGAGTCAAAAGTTATATGTGGGCTGCGGCACGGTGGTTCATGCCTGTAATCCCAGCACTTTGGGAGGCTGACGCTGAGGCACGAGGAGCACTTGAGGCCAGGCATCAAGACCAGTCTGAGAAACTTAGCAAGACTCCCCCATCACTCTCCCCACAAAAAATATATATGTATATATGTTAGTCTGGCCTGGTAGTGCACACCTATAATCCCAATTACTCAGAAGCTGAGGCAGGGGGGTCATTTGAGCCCGGGAGTTCAGGGTTGCAGCGAGCTATGGTCATGCCACCGCACTCCAGCCTGGATAACAGAATGAGATTCTGTCTCAAAAAAAAAAACAAAAAAAAAAAAACAAAAAAAAAACTGCGTATAATTTTTTTTTTTTTTTTTTTTTTTTTGAGACAGATTCTCTCTCTGACACCCAGGCTTAAGTGTGGTGGCATGATCTCGGCTCACTGCAGTCTCGACCTCCCGGGCTCAGCTGATTCTCCTACCTCAGCCTCCCAAGTATCTGGGACTCAGGTGTGTGCCACCATGCCCGGCTAATTTTTTGTATTTTTAGTAGAGATGGGGTTTTGCTATGTTGCCCAGGCTGGTCCTGAACTCCTGGACTCAAGCAATACTCCCACTTTGGCATTCCAGAGTGCTGGGATTACAGGTGTGAGCCACCGTGCCTGGCCGATACGCAGATTTTTTACCTATATGTAGGTGCATGAGTTCCCCTAACCCCCAAGTTGTTCAAGGGTCAACTGGGACTGTGGTATTCACAGAACCTAGTACACTGCCTGGCTCACTGATGCTTAATAAACTTTTTTTTGTATTTAATTAAGTATTTAAAAATTAAGACATAGTAATATTTTGTATATTAATGACATTTTAAATACCCAACATTTTCATTTCGGCCAAAGTTATTTAGTTTTCACATACACCATCACTTAATAAGTGATACTGAATTTATAAGACTAAATAAGTCGGCCGGGCGCGGTGGCTCAAGCCTGTAATCCCAGCACTTTGGGAGGCCGAGACGGGCGGATCACAAGGTCTGGAGATCGAGACCATCCTGGCTAACACAGTGAAACCCCGTCTCTACTAAAAAATACAAAAAACTAGCCGGTCGTGGTGGCGGGCGCCTGTAGTCCCAGCTACTCGGGAGGCTGAGGCAGGAGAATGGCGTAAACCCGGGAGGTGGAGCTTGCAGTGAGCTGAGATCTGGCCACTGCACTCCAGCCTGGGTGACAGAGCGAGACTCTGTCTCAAAAAAAAAAAAAAAAAAAAAAAAAAAAAAAAAAAAAAAAAAAAGACTAAATAAGTATAAGAGAAATTCAGCCTTAGGAAATTCACTGTAAAATTGTAGTAAACAAATTCTTCAGGGCTAATTTTCTTTCTCTGTTCATGTAACTCAAAAGTAGCAATGATAAAATTTGTTTTTTTGTTTGTTTTTTGTTTTTGTTTGGACGGAGTTTCGCTCTTGATGCCCAAGCTAGAGTGCAGTGGCGCAATCTTGGCTCACTGCAACCTCCATCTCCCAGGTTCAAGTGATTCTCCTGTCTCAGCCTCTCGAGTAGCTGGGATTACAGGCGCTCGCCACCATGCCCGGCTAATTTTTTGTATTTTTGGTAGAAATGGGGTCTCACTATGTTAGGCAGGCTGGTCTCGACCTCCTGATCTCAGGTGATCCGCTGGCCTCAGCCTACCAAAGTACTGGGATGACAGGAGTGAGCCACCACACCCGGCCATAAAATTTATGCTTTTACAGCATCTTTGTATTCAAGTGTTTTGTAGAAAGTATTCAAGATTATTTGGTTCATTGGGATGTTATATAATTTTTATTTACAATTAAAATATTTGATAAAGCCTTTAGACATTTAAAATCCAAATTTCTATGTTCAGAAGTTATGTGTTACTGGGAATGAGAAATTACACCACTGCAGGCTTCACCAGGATCCTTCCGAACGTGCCCTGCTTTAAATGGCCAACAGGGGGCAGCATGTTCTAGGGAAATGTGGAATCCTGCAACAGTCTTTGTGACGAAAAACAGTCGCAGAACTGCCACCAGAACTCTTGGACTGTGGAATGCAGGGTAAACAAAAATCTATTTACTCTACGGTCTCCAGTCAAACTACTTCTAAAGCAGTAGAGGTCATCTTATGGTTTCAATCATTTTATAATTAGTTTCAGTATCACCACTAATTATCACCTGCTTGTTAATGCATAATAATAGGTGAATGTAACACAAAATAGCAAGTTTCCTGTCAAGCCAGAGAGGAGAGAAGAAAGAGCTAAAAGAATCTTGGGAACATGAAATATTGAAAAATGCTTAAGTAACCTGGAACAATTATTATTTGCACACTTAATGACCTTTCAGTCTAATAAATATGATGAATATGTGATTTTTTACTGTTTATAATACTAACCCCTTATATATATTATTAACATAAATACTACTAATAGTAATGCACTCAAATAACTAAGAACTAGTGAGGATTTTTAGGCTAATTAATGTATTCATTCCTTGTACAAGTAAATTCTATAAAAACAGAAAAATTTATCCTATGAAATAGATTGACATTCAATATCATATATTTTACTATAACTGTAGGATGTTACTAGCATGGGGTCCTTTTATGGACTAATATACAGTAGTAAAAATTGTGGTAAAATTGTAGGCAAGTTAGATGAGAAAGATAATTACTTTTTTATTTTGTTCAGTTTGGTTAGATTTGTTCTTTAGTAAAAGGCATTCATTTGTGTATATTCTTAATTTTACTCTGCTATGTTGTCATGCTTACCTACACAAACCGTTAATTAATAGTACCCTTGATTGTGAAGCTTGAAGAGATCCTGACATTCCCTCTATTTAAAGAGTCTTTGAGTCCCTACTTTTGATGCAGTTTCCTAGGATACTGAGAAATCAGTTGCTATTTAAACATTGGCTAGACTTGTCTAACTTCATGTAATTTCCTTGAGACTTGTTTAAAATTATATTAGCCACTAAGCTTAGAAATGTGTCAAGTAGGAGTCAGGTTATGACCTCGTACTTCAAATGAAACTTGAAGACCTGAAGACGTGGTTGGCTCTCATAATCCCAGCTAGTCCTCACTGATACCTTCATGGCAGCGCAGCACTGGAGAAGTACAATCAGGAAACATCACTCTAGTTCTATTATACAGTTCACTCAGTTGATGAGTGTTGAACCAATTATTAAATTTTTCTGTACCTCAATTGTATATAAACAGTGTAGACATTTGTTAAATGTTTGTCAAAGTGATTATGACAATGATGATATTACTTTGGTTTTCTAAGAAATCCAAAAAGGAAATTTACAAATAAAGAACTAAATGGTAATGAAAAGTTCCTTTTAAGGATAATTTCTAAATATGAGTAATTTGAATTTTTCAAAAGAAATTAACATTATGCTCAAAGTGCTTTGCCAGGTCCTGAGAAGACTAACATAAATAAGTCAAGAGGAGAAGTGGCTCACACCTGTAATCCCAGCATTCTGGGAGGCGGACATGGATGGATCCCTTGAGCCTAGGAGTTCAACACCAGCCTGGGCAACACAGCAAACCCCATTTCTTTTACATATATATGGTTATTAGCTGGGTGTAGTGTCTCGTACCTGTAGTCCCAGCTATTCTGGAGGCTGAGGTGGGAGGATTGCTTGAGTTGGTGAGGTGGAGATTGCAGTAAGCAGAGATCATGCCACTGCACACAGCCTGGGTAACAGTGAGACCCTGTCTCAAATAAATAAATAAATAAGTCAAGAGGAGCACATCATAACAGAACCCTTCCTAGGGAGCTGAGGAAGGTTTCACAAGGAAAATAATGTAATCTGGCCTGAAGGATGCTGAAAATTTCAACCAAAAGCAAAAAGATTATTAAAAATAATAGGCCCAGCGTGGTGGCTCACAGCTGTAATCCCAGCACTTTGGGAGGCCAAGGTGGGCAGATCACGAGGTCAGGAGATCGAGAGCATCCTGGCTAACAGGGTGAAACCCTGTCTCCACTAAAAAATACAAAAAACAGCCAGGCATGGGGGCGGGCGCCTGTAGTCGCAGCTACTCGGGAGGCTGAGGCAGGAGAATGGCGTAAACCCGGGAGGCGAATCTTGTAGTCAGCCAAGATCGTGCCACTGCACACCAGCCTGGGTGACAGAGTGAGACTCTGTCTCAAAATAAATAAATAAACAAACAAACAAATAAATAATAATATTTGGAGCAAATTCCAGGAAGTTGGACAGAATAGGATAAGAGAAATGGCACATCACCTTTGGTGCCTGAGTATGTGGGGTGAACATGGGTTTGGGTCAGAAGAAGGAATATGTTGGATGGTATGGCAAGGGTGTGTACCTTATATTTGGTGGACATGGCAAAGCAGCAAATATTTATAAAATAGCATGATTACATAATCAAATTCATATTAAGACTCTGGCAGCAATCTGAAAGATGCATTGGAATAAGAGGAGAGATAGGAGACAAGGACTAAAAAGCTATTACAAGAAAGACAGCAAAGACCGGAATTGAAACAGCAGTAAGAAAAAGAAGATAAATTTGAGCTATTTCAAATGATGCTTCAATAGGACCATAGTTAAAGAATGGCCAATTTTTCTGGTCCCTTACACTGCCCTAAAATTTCTACTTAGTCTTGACAGTGTGAGGCAAAAAGGAAAGTTAAGAAAGTAAGATAATTATTCTATTTTAATAATTTGTAATAATAACAATTTATGACTAATAATAAAATTTAAGATGGGGGAAGGTAGTCGAATTGGATTTGGCTGTGTGAATGTTGAGACATTGGTGAATTGTCCAGAACAGATGCTCACACATGTTGGATATTAAGATTTAGAGCTTGGTAGACCAGTCAGGGTTGGAAGTACAAATTTGGGGATAGTTTATGCATAAGTGGAAGAATGAAATCACTGCCAGAGAAGGAATATATATGGAGAAGAGAGGAGTGTTGAAGATGACCTCAGAAGGAAGTAAGCAGAAAAGAGGAGGCAGCAGCAGTAGGGCAAAGGTGTGGATGGAGAGGTAGAGGAAAAATAGTGCCCTAGAATCTAAAAAAATGGATAAGCTATCAACAGTGATAAATGCTAAAATGCAGGAAGGCTAAGGATTGAGAAGTCATTATGTTCAAGGATTCAACTTCAGTGGAATGGTAACAGGAAAGTGGATTGCCTCAGGTTGAATAGTAAATGAGAAGTGAGTTTGTATCCTTCTTCCAATACTTCCATAATTTCCAAAAATCATACTTTGTGTGAGAGTAAATTATAGCCCTAAGAGTGTTCAATATACTCTGTAAAGAGATGGAAATGTACAATATAACTAGAATGTGCAAAATGTGATAACTCTGGCTCTTGAAGAGGTAAGCTTCAGCTGTCTAAAATGCCACTAGAATGAACATCTCATTTCCTCAACAGCAATGTCCAAAATGCATTTTTGTTTTTAATGTTTTTAAATACTGTACTTAATGCATGAGCACCAACAGTAGAAAGAAGAGAAAACCACCATAGCCAGTGGGAGATATATCCAGAATCTGCAAATCAAAGGATAAAAACTGCAATACTCAAAAGATTACAAGAAAATTGTATTTTATCTTTAATGTTTATTTTTCACAGTATTAAATTAAATAGCACTCTTACATTGATCTTAACACTAGTGTTCTTTAATTCATTTACTAAAAAACAAACAAAACAGGGTTTCTGTTCCTGTTTTGATCTTAGAAGTAGATAAGGACAGCAATTATATTAAACTGAACTCCAATTCAAATCACTGTCAAATACTTTTTGGTATTCCAAATCTGGTAAATATGGGCCAGGCATGGTGGCTCACATCTGTAATCCCAACACTTTGGGAGGCCGAGGCAGACAGATTGCTGAGCCCAGAAGCTTGATACCAGCCAGGGCAACATGGTGAGACCCCATCCCTACAAAAAAAAAAAAAAAATTACAAAAATTAGCCAGGCTTGGAGATGTGCACCTGTCATCCCAGCTACTCAGGAGTTGAGACAGGAGGATCAATTGAGCAGACTGACAGAGTAAGACTATGTCTGTAAAATAAAAAAATAAAAAATAAGTCCATTAAAATCACTCAATGAGGCCCTGGCTGGTGCCTTAGAGTGGAAATCCCAATATATACTATAAAGTCTATAAGGATAAATGTAGAAATATTTTTATCAGATTTAGTATCTGCTGTAGCCAAAGAATGGTACCTGTAGACATTTACACATAATTGTTTAATGGATGGATCAGCATCCACATCTGTCTGACCCTAAAGCATGTACTCTGTCTACCATATCACAGTTTCCTAAACTAACTGATACTAAGAATCATCTGGGGTATTTGCTAAAAAATAGATAGAACCCTCCCCCCAGGTGTTCTGATTGAAGATATAGAAATGTTTATTTTTAATAATGACCCTAAATTGTTCTTATATTTGGGCATATCCAAACCTGCAGAAATATTCCTTCTTCTAGCCTCCACATTCTCCCCACCGACTCAATACCTCCTCCCACAAATAACAATACACATTTATTGACCACTGTTCTAAATGTATTGATTCACTTGATGCTTACAACAATGTTATGAGGTAGACACAATAATCATTCTTATTTTTCAGAAGAAGAAACTGAGGTATACAGAGTTTAAGAAACTTGTACAAGGTCACAGAGCTAAGAATTAAGAGAGCAGAGATTTGAACCAGGCTTTCTCCAGAACCTAAATTTTTAAACACTATATTACTCTGTCCATACTCACTTGCCCCTTCCTCCCCAAGGTGCTAGCCCCAAAAGTTCGCTTTGGATAATCATTTCCAAAACCAGTAATGAAAGTCAATTTATTGTCTGTATACTTGATTACAAATTTCAAACTGGTAAACTATAAATAAAGGAAGTTTCACAAGAAGGTATTCAACTGGATATATTAAATATAAGAAGTAGCCATTTACAAGAAAAGTATGACATGCAGCAGTATAATCACAGTCATAAAAACATAATATATAAAATAATATATATAAAATGATTTTTAAAAGCCACACATATCCAGAAAGATAAGCAAATTATATTGTACCACCTGAAAGGTATTTAAAAATAAAAGTATATTTGGCATTTAGGAGGCTTTAAGGTAATTTGGGGGGATACATAAATTATTCATTTACCACTATGTTGCCAAGCAAGATTAAAAGAAATAAATTTCTTATCAGACGATGTCAAACAGAAACCCAATGAGTATTCAATAAATTCATTGTCTATCAAGAATTCAATTAAAATCTAAATCTCCTTTTAATAATGATAGCTACAACAAAAGAATTTAGGCAAATAATACAAGCTCGAGGCAACCAGATTGGATTTTTAAACATATCCACAGATTAGATTTTTAAACATATCCACCTTATCACATATAATAGGTATAATGAAATGAGATGAGTGTCTTTTATCACTTAATTCCTACAGCTTTTTTTTTTAATGCTTTCTCTCCAAATGCTCAAGTTTCTTACCCACAAAACTACGAGAACATGTGTTTTTCTTTTTATTACTCATACTCCACGCATTTAGGCATTGCCTTTTTTTTTAAGTTCTTAGAATGTATCTATGTATCATTGTTGAATTATCCCTAAGACAGAACAGAATCCCAGTGGAAGATCTTTCTGAAGTGACTGACAGAATTAAGAGCCCCGGTGGGACCCTGTCAAATGATTTATCACTGTGGTTAACCTGAAAAAAGTAAAACAATAATAATAGCCTACCTGAAGCTTTAACTCTGTTCTATACTTGATAAACACAAGAATAAATGTCAGGAGAAACCTCAAAGGCTTTCTTTGACATTAGCAGCAAACAGAAACAACTTAGTAACTAAGGCCTTTGTGTACTGTTTTGGATACTACAAATAAGCACTGTCATGCTCTGTTAATACATCCTATTATCTGTCTCTGAAAAATACAACTGCTAAATTAGTGACATCATGGAAGAGCCGTAGAATACAATAGTACAGTGACTATTCTTGATATCCTGTAATTGATGATGTGGTAGCTTATAGTCACCGGCCAGTGCTGGAGGCTCAAGGTTGTTTATACCTCTACCATCCCTGTGTTTTCTCAGGACCTCAGAAATCTCACTACAAACCCTCTAACCACTAGCCCCAATATGCGTGTTTTGCCTCCTGCCCGCACATCTCCACTTTGCAACTTACCGCCACTATAGTAATAAAGGCTTAGCATCAGTTCCTTTCTCACTCATTCTCACTCTCCCTGCTTCTCCCTGCAAGTGGTCCCATGGCATACCATGCGTCTTATCCTCTAGAATTGTAATAAAAAACTCTTGTTGTAAAGGCAATGGCCTCTGTGCCTGTCATCTTACCATAACTGATAAAAACAAATCCTGGGTTCATATTAAAATAGTCTAAGCATATTATTAAAAATGTTCCTACATGTATACTCCGTTTCTTTGAATGCTTCAAATACTCTCACTAGTTTTTGCATCAATACTTCGTCTTGCATATATGTATTATATATTCATTCATTTATTCATCAACATATCTACACAATGCTAGGCCATACAGGAGACATAACAATGGAAGACAAAACACTTCCCCTCATGGAATTGATACTCTAGGAATTACAGTGATGAGTGAGGTGAAAGGGCACATATTTTACTTCATTTGAATCCCTACTTTTCTTCTGTGTTTCACATATACCAATATTTCATAATATTTGCTGAATGAGAAAATGATTTGGCCAGGTGTGGTGTCTCATATCTGTAATCCCAGCACTTTGGGAGGCTGAGACGGGAGGATCACTTGAGCCCAGGAGTTTAAAACCATCCTGGGCAATATATTGAGACTCCATCTCTGTGAAAAAAAAAAAAAATTTCTATAAAAAATAAAAATAAAAGAAAATGATTCTTTTCCTTTGTGCATCGGAAGCCATTTTCTCTATCCTTTATTATTGAATAGTGGTTTACAGTTAAGAGACTTTCAATGGGCTTATCTCACTTGATAAATACCATAAAGCAGACCGATGTTGCATGATACAGTAATTCAAGCAGTTGGACTTCACTGAATGAGCAGCCTTACTCACTGATCACTGGTAATGCCTGGAGCTGACATTATTTCACACCTGTCATACATATCATTAAAAAAAAGAAACAAAAATTAAGAACATCTGAAGGAGGAGAAAAACAAAAATTATACTTCTCTACCCTTGATTCAATAATTTAGCAAATATTTTCATATTAAAGCAGACTGGATATGTGTGAGATTGGGGATGGGGGATGATGGAGGGAATGATTTCAAGGGCACTGATATAATCGATAGCACTGAAAGTTAAATAAGTCATGGAAATTGTTGGCTAAGGCCATTAAGGGGCTCTAAGGAGGCCCTAAGGCCCTACAGCCCTACGGGGTAATCAGTTGCTATCTCAGTGGGAACTTAAACTATGTCCCAGAAATTAGCTCTAAATCTCTAGTCTACATCTCTTGCAAGTAATTAATTATTAATATTTTATATTTTAAACACATGTAACATCTTATAACGAAGGACAGGAGTCTGGATTTTTTCTCAGTGTCTCACTTTCTTACCTATACAAGGGAATCAGATTACCTATCAAAGCAGATATTACTGTTGCAAACTCAACATTCATCTATTTATCTCCCTTTTCTGCCTTTTTAACACAGCCGTAATTTCATGCATTCTCCCCCGAGTGTCTGTGTCCTTTAGTAGAGGCTGGCCTTCTCCTTAGCCCTAGGATATAAATTTCAATTGTCCTAATCCCACCATGGAGGCCTTACCTCCCTTATCAGTGATAGACATAAGCACTCAAAGCAATTTCAGTTAATAAGACATGACAGAGAAATCTGCTGGGGGAAGAAGAGTTTCCTTAATCTTTTAAAGGGGCAGAAGATAAAGGTGTTCCCCTTTTTGGTCTCTGAACATTATCTGTAATCTGGAACTGAGGGAATCATTTTAGGACCATAAAGCCAGCCAGACGGGGGAACAACACACGTAAAGATGGCAGAGCCAAAAGAAGGAAGAAACCTGTGTCCTTGACAATATTGTCCAGACGCAGAAGTAACCAACCCTGGGAATGATTTTATCTCCATGCACCTAGCTACTAGGATTTGTTTTAAAAAGGCTTAAACAATAAGGACATCTAGTAAGGTTCCTGTTACTGCAGCCAAAAGCATTTCAACTGATATGCCTTCTCTCTTTCAATAGTTTCACTCTTACATAGTAGGTTTCTCAATATAACAAGGTGTGTTAGGTTAGATGCAAAGATAACTGCCAAAATTTCCTCCTACGATCAAGCCGCGTAATGTCTATTTCCCTTTTCCACCATTCCAGTCCTTCTGTCATGGAATACTGCAGAAGAATATAATGCCAGTTCCAGACTCAGGCTTTAAGAGAATTAGCATCTTTCCTCCTCCTTCACTCTTTTGGAAGCCAGTCATCATGTAAGAAAGCTTAGGCTAAACTCCTGAATGGAGAGAGGCCTTGTGGAGAAGAATCAAGTAACTTCAGCCAAGAGGCAGCACCAAGACTTCAGCAATGTGAGTTAAGCCATCTTGGACCTTCCACCCCAGTTAAGTGAAGATAGCTGACACCTCATAAAGCAGAGACTAGACATCTCCGCTAAGCCCTGCCTGAATTCCTGGCAACAGACCTGTGAGCAATAAAACATCTGCTGTTTTTAGTCACTAAGTCTCGAAGTGGTTCATTATGAAGCAATTGATAATTTATAAGCAAATTAATATTATTTGTTTTTTGCTTTGTAAAATTGCTGTAGTTATTTCACAATGATAAAAAATTATTTAGTGAGTCACTAATAGCTTTGAATGCTAATGAACATTTTTTCTCAAATATGTGTATTTTAACAGTCTTGGCTGACAAAGGAGAATTTGTTTCTATGTATGTATGTATCGCTTTGTTATTATCCTATGTACTTTTAAAAATATAACATTTTAAATATGTAACATTTAAACACGTAAAATGTAACATTTTAAAAATAAATACAAATAAATGGGAAACAATTTGCAACAAATGAGTTGCTATCCTTAATAAGCAAAAAATTCTCACAAAGAAAAAAGAAAAATCTTACTCCCTTAATTTTTTAAATGGGAAAAGCCATCTCTGAAGAACCACAAATGGTCAATAAACATGAAGGGGGACCATCTTAAGCTCACAAAGTTGAAACATGAGGCATCATTTTTCGCTGACTAAATAACCACAGAAAAATTTAAGCAGTAAGACTTAATACCAGCAAACTTCCACTGAAGAATGGGAAGACCCTGAAATAGGCTCCTGGAGTCTATGACACCAGTCTCCTTGAACTATGGGGACGTGGGCGTCCCTGGTCACAAGTTGCCTGACTTTGGACAATGTCTATGGCTGTAAAGAGGGGACTATACAGCCACAGCACAAAGCTGTTGTAAGGCTCCAGTGATACTCATAGGCAAGAGCAATATAAGTGACTGTTAGTTTTTGTTCAGCCTATTTGCGTTTACTTTTGTCAGAGATCTCAGAAAAGAACTGGATCACAGGAAAATCTGAATTTTTTTTTTTTTTTTTTTTTTTTTTTTTTTTTTTTTTTGAGACGGGAGTCTCCCTCTGTCGTCCAGGCTGGAGTGCAGTGGCCAGGCTGGAGTGCAGTGGCATATCTCACCTCACTGCAAGCTCCGCCTCGCGGGTTCACTCCATTCTCCTGCCTCAGCCACCCGAGTAGCTGGGACTACAGGCGCCCAGCAGCACGCGCGGCTAATTTTTTGTATTTTTTAGTAGAGATGGGGTTTCACTGTGTTAGCCAGGATGGTCTCGATCTCCTGACCTCGTGATCCGCCCGCCTCGGCCTCCCGAAGTGTTGGGATTACAGGCGTGAGCCACCGTGCCCGGCCGAAAATCTGAATATTTTAATGGAAAATTGGGAGTGGGATTCGGGAATGACTTGACACCAACAATCGTGGGTGGCGCGGGGAGAAAGCCAGGGTGGCGAGGCCCAGGCGGGTTGCGAGGACCCCCGGGTGCCGCAGCTCACAAGGACCCCTACTCCTTGCGCACCCCCGCCTGGGCTTGGAGGTTCCGCTGGGCTAGCGGCGGCCGGGAGAAGGCGGTGGGACCAGTTGATCCCGCGGCTCTGATTGGCTACCTGAGAGCAAGGGGCGGAGCGGCGGGGAACCCGGAACGAAAGAGAGCGGAACACTGCGTACGCGCACTTCCGGTCTTTGTGGCTTGCCGCTCTGGGTCGGCGGCTCATTCCCTGGCCGCTCCTGGGCTTCGCGGTGAGGGACTTGGGCCCCTAGGAAGAGGGAGGTGGGGTTAGGAGCGCGGGCCGGACAGTGGAGGAGCCCCGCTGCTCGGCCTGCCTATCCCCAGGTCGCGGCCCCTTGGCCCGCGCGGCGTCTCCAAGCGACTGGGGAACTCAGAGGAGGCCAGCACTCAAAACTCTGCTTTCCAAAGGAAAACGCAGTTCCCCTGACCCCGTGACTTGGCAAATGCTGCGGGTTTAACCAAGGATATAAAAATAGAAGTGCTAGTTAGTGCAGCCTAACTGGTTAATAAACCTTAAATTTGTAGGCTAAATATTCTAATTAATCTCTAACGTTAACTGTAGTGTGAGGAATGAATTTTACTCATCTGTCCTGACAAACTAAGGGCATACACTCCTATCGATATCTCGTCATCCTAAAATCAGGTCAAGTTTGATCTGTGTCACAACATTTAATACAATAACTATTTGTTACCATATTTTGCTTTTGAACATTTTTACTCCTGGGATATTCTAGGCTTTTTCAGAACTGATACTGATCTTTTTACTGCTTTTGTGTATGTGGTACCTATCATGTTTTTGAACACGTGGTAAGCATTTTACAGATACGTCTTTGTTCTTGGTCAATTCCTCAGTAGACTCATTTATTCATAAGCAAAAACCTTAACCTAATGCTCAGTAACTGCCTCAGTATTTGTTGAAGTAAGTTGGTAAACACCAAATGTGATCAAATGACAAATACCCAATATTTACATCAACTCATGTTTAATGTGAACTTAAAAAAAAATGTTACTACTACCTTAAATGAAAATCAACATTACTTGCTTTAGATAGAAAGTAACTAAAAATAAACGTTTAAAATCAGTATTACTAAATTCTGCCTAAATATTTTTACTCTTGGAAGTCTGATTCTGAAGCCTATATTTCATTTAAAAGAGAGTTTTACAAGTTTTATTAATATATACATGTTAGAGATAGATTTTTCTCCTTGATACAATCAGAATTTGAAGAGAATTGGAAATTTTCTCACTATGTGATTGATGTTAATGTTGCATACACATTCTTTGGCTTCTAAAATAGTTTTTTCTAACATTAGTGGTAGGAATTCTTCATAATGGGAGACACTGATTGAGGTTAATGATTTTTAGTTTATCATCTCGTTTTATTTAGTGATAGCCCCAAATCTGCTCCCTTTCAATATATTACTAAAGTTACTCATCTTTATTATTACAAGTTCTTAGAGATTTTATTGATTGCTGTAAGTTAACTGCTTTTATATCCTTCAGGAAAGAAGAGATTACTCACACTCCTTCTCAAGCACCGAACCCAGTTGTACTGAGCTTTTTGCTAAGCTGTTTCAGCCAAGAATGGCTGTGGAATCTGAAGCAATTTCAACCCTGATACCTCAGGATCCTCCAGAACAAGAACTAATACTAGTAAAAGTAGAAGATAACTTTTCCTGGGATGAGAAATTTAAGCAGAATGGGAGTACTCAATCCTGCCAAGAACTGTTTCGTCAGCAGTTCAGAAAGTTTTGCTACCAGGAGACACCTGGGCCCCGGGAGGCTCTGAGCCAACTCCAGGAACTTTGCTATCAGTGGCTAATGCCAGAGTTGCACACAAAGGAGCAGATCTTGGAACTGCTGGTACTGGAGCAGTTCCTGAGCATTCTGCCTGAGGAGCTGCAGATCTGGGTTCAGCAACATGATCCAAAAAGCGGCGAGGAAGCTGTGACCCTGTTGGAGGATTTGGAGAGGGAGTTTGATGACCCAGGGCAGCAGGTGGGAACAGAGAAAAGTGATGTGTTGTGGGAAAAGGAATTTACAGCCTGGAGCATGTAATGGTATCGTAACAGTAGGATAAAAATTTTTATGTCTCTACTGAAGCCTAACCTGAAGTGACTAGTAGAGCCATACTTGTCTATACCCTTGAATGCTCTTTTCTCCCTGGAGATGTCATCATTGACTTCTTTGAGATTTTTACTAAGCAAGTTTTCCTAGGGATTTTCTCACAAAGCTAACCATATTTTCCTGATTTCAGGTCCCAGCTAGTCCACAGGAACCAGCAGTGCCATGGAAGGATTTAACATGTCTCAGAGCATCCCAAGAGTCACCAAACATCCACCTCCAGCCCTTAAAGACACAGCTGAAATCCTGGAAACCGTGCCTTTCCCCTAAAAGTGGTGAGGAATAGGAAATCATCTGGAAACTCTTGACACTTAGGTTTCTGTTTTTGAGAATGCAGAATTAATTGCACTTGATAAACTTGCCACATGTGAGCATCACCTTTATTATTCTAAACCAGAGGTGCTCACTTTAGCAGCTTTGTATTCAGCCCTCATGAATTGCTGTGAGCCCTCCTGTGTCAGTTTCCCTGTTACTCATTCACTCATTTCATTATGTTGTAATTTTATAAAGCGTCAATACATGTCTGGTACTGTGGTAGGCCCTGGGTTTAAAGAGGTTTCAGGTCTAGGTGGGTGATGGACAAATAAAAAGGCAGTTGCAATATAGTAAATTATAGAATAAAAGTAGGCACTGGGTACTGTTGGAGCACATCTAAAGGCACCTAATCCAATCTTAGAGGATCAAGGAATACTTCCTGAAGGAAGAAAATCTAAGCTAAGACTTGAACTATGAGTAAGACAAAGCCAGGTAAATGGGTGGGAGGAGGAGTAGCCCAAGTAAAGGCCATACCATCCCGAAGGTGTGAGAATACAACCCATTCTGAAAATTGCAGAATTGCAGGTAGTTGAATTTGACTTGAATGGAGAATTGACAGGTGGTAAGAGAAGAACCAGAGAGGAAAATAGGATCCAGTCGTAAAGACCTGTATGTCGTGCTAATTTGTTTGTATAGTTTCTTAAGTGCAGTGGTGTGCCGTTGAAGGATTTTGGAAAGGGAGTGACATAGTTTGATTTGTAGTTTAGAAGTTAGCTGCAAATGGAGAATCATGCGAGGAAAGAAAGAGTATGGTCCTATTAGAGACTGCTATAATCCAAGTGGCCACAGTGTATTCAATCAATATGTCTTATGGTGAGCGGTGGAGAACATAAAAGCTGACTCCTGTTCATCAGCATTTAAATTGCTTTGCAACATCTGGTAATTATTAAAACTAGAGTGTGAGGCAGAGGAGTTGAGGATGATACTGAGGTTTCAGTCTTGAACAATCTGGTTAATGGTAGTACTGTTCATGTAAATGAGAAAACATAAGGAAAAACAAATACATCTGATGATTTGTTTAGATTGGTACATTTGGTGCTTGTGAAATATTCAAAAGTAAAATGCCCAGTTAGCATAAGACTTTAGAGCTTAATAAAATACGAATATAATTGGGGATCTGGGCAGGCATTAGTCAGACAATAGCTTACAATATAAGTTGTAATGGAAGCCAAGGGTAGAGGCTTTGTAGAGTAAGGATACATGAGAGTCCAAAACAGAATCTGGAGGAATGCTCGTGTTTGAGTGATTTACCCTAGAATCTAAGAAGGAATAGCCACAGAAATCAGGCTAATATCACTGGAAGAGAATGTCATCTAGAAGGAAGGTGTGATCCTCAGTATCAATGCTACAGAGAGGCTAAGTAATAATCTAGAAAGTACCCATTGGATTAAAGAGCTATGAAGTGACCCTGATGAGAGTAGAATAATAATCTAGAAAGTACCCATTGGATTAAAGAGCTATGAAGTGATCCTGATGAGAGTAGAATCAGTGGAAGTAGGGGACGGGGCAGTGGGGGGCAGGGGGGATGGTAAGGCAAAAACCAGATTGTGGAATGAGGATACTTTCACTTGAAAGGCTGCAGACAACTCTTTTAGGAAACCACTATGAGAGAGAGTGAGGTTGCTTGAGGGAGGTATGTTGGCAAGAAGGTTGATTTTAAAAGGTGGGAGACACTTAAGCTTATTTAAAAGCTGATGAACAGGAATCAGTTGAGAAAGAGATTGTAAATAGTAGAAAAAAATTGTAGGTAATTTATCAATTGATGTCTCAAAAGAGGCAGGAAAGGATGAAATTCAAAGTATAGATGTAGACTTTATTAGATATGAGAGAACCTCTTTTGGCCAGTTGGAAAAAACTGGAGGACGGTGACATCTTTGTAGGTAGAAGCTTCTGTTTTCTCTCATGTAGGAAGTATTGACAGTGACTAGAGAAATGTAATATCTGTTTGTTTGCTACTTATTGTTTCAGATTGTGAGAACAATGAAACAGCAACAAAGGGCATCTCAGAAGAAAAATCACAGGGACTCCCTCAGGAACCTTCATTTCGAGGAATTAGTGAGCATGAAAGCAATTTAGTGTGGAAGCAAGGAAGTGCTACAGGGGAGAAACTAAGATCTCCTTCCCGAGGGAGCAGTTTTAATCAAGTGATCTTCACAAACAAATCTCTAGGAAAGAGAGACCTTTATGATGAGGCTGAAAGATGCTTGATTCTAACTACAGACTCTATAATGTGTCAGAATGTTCCTCCAGAAGAGAGACCTTATAGATGTGATGTATGTGGGCACAGCTTCAAGCAGCATTCCTCTCTAACACAACATCAGAGAATCCATACTGGAGAGAAGCCCTATAAATGTAACCAGTGTGGGAAGGCCTTTAGTTTGAGGTCCTATCTTATTATTCATCAGAGAATTCATAGTGGTGAGAAAGCATATGAATGTAGTGAATGTGGGAAAGCTTTCAATCAGAGCTCAGCCCTCATTCGACATCGGAAAATCCATACTGGTGAGAAGGCTTGTAAATGTAATGAGTGTGGCAAAGCATTCAGTCAAAGTTCATATCTCATTATACATCAAAGAATTCACACTGGTGAGAAACCTTATGAGTGTAATGAGTGTGGGAAAACCTTTAGCCAGAGCTCAAAACTCATTAGACATCAGCGAATTCACACAGGAGAGAGACCCTATGAATGCAATGAATGTGGAAAAGCTTTCAGGCAAAGCTCAGAGCTGATTACTCATCAGAGAATACATAGTGGAGAGAAACCCTATGAATGTAATGAATGTGGAAAAGCTTTCAGTTTGAGCTCAAACCTTATCAGACATCAGAGAATTCATAGTGGAGAGGAACCTTATCAGTGTAATGAATGTGGCAAAACCTTCAAAAGGAGCTCAGCCCTTGTTCAGCATCAGAGAATTCATTCTGGGGACGAAGCTTATATATGTAATGAATGTGGGAAGGCTTTCAGGCACAGATCAGTCCTTATGCGCCATCAGAGAGTCCACACTATGAAGTAATTTGTGAATACTGTGAATAGTGTAAATACTTAAGTCAAATTTTTATGTTTGTTAGTCAAAAGAGTTTACTTTGGAGCCAAACTCCATAAAGGTTATAAAATACTAGGTCTTGAGTCTAGCTTGCTTTGTGCAGCATTTCCCAGTGCTAAAGTGTCCTTTGAAAGCTTTTCCTGTGACTAATCAGAATACAGAAGAATCATTACTTCCAGCTCTTCTCTTATTAGGAATACTCAGGAAATACGAAAAATGGGAATGTAACATTGAAATCTTATTTTGTGTGAAAGTGTCATGAAAAGAATATAGCAACTTAGGCTCTGTCACTGCATCTGATTGTTAGTGTACCAGGTTATGGGGCTGGTGTGGACTGTGTGAGGCACTTTGTCTCAGGAACTAAAAAAAAATTGACCTAATAAATAACAGTGACAGAGCAGCAAGAAAGGTGGGGGAAATGGCTTCATCAATGATTTGTTGAGCCCAGGGCAGGCCAGGAATTAGATAGGCGTGAGAAGAAAGAATATAATTTACCCAAAGATTATTTTTTGAGTACCTACTTTATCTCAGGGACTAGGAATACAGTGGAAAACAAGACTGTAATCTCTGTATCTAATGGGCAAGGCAGCCAAACAGGCAGTGAAAAGTGGAATGCTCCTATGTGACCTTAAGGAGCCTCTGACTCAGCCTTGGATAAGGAAATGGAAATGGCCTGAAGGATGAGGAGGAGTTAGCCAAGGTGGTACTCCAGGGAAGAAGATTCCCAGTAAAGAACAGTAGCCAAAGGCCAGAAACAAAGTGTGGCGCATTCTTTGAGTTCCTGATGTAGTGAGGTCTTGTCAGAGAAGTCTGGGTCTGGCCAGACTCTTAAGCAGTGCCAATGGAGAAGTTCCTGTTAATAGACAAAACCTGGAGCCCTTGGACCACAGGGGAGTCAAGAGCTTTGTCTTGGTTTATGTGACCCCAGGGAAAGGGCAAATATGTGGTTTCCTTGCCAAACCTGTAGGCTATCCTAGAACCTCCATGAGGGTAGTGGTGGGAATGAGGGTGAGAAAGAGCCCATACCTATACCTCAAGAGTCTGAGTGTTAAGGCTGTCTCTCCCATCCTTAAGATTCTCCTTTGATTCTAAAGACAGTATCAGAGTTGCTGTCAGGTTTCCTATAATTCCCAAGACTCTAGATCAGAAGCTGCCATGTCCTTTGTTTCTGGGGCTGTATGCCCACAGTTCCTAGTACATTCCCTTGGGCTTTGGTGCTCAAAAAGTATTTGTCAGTTGCTGGGTCTGTGATGTTCTTTGGGCACCTCGCACATGTTCAGTTTTGTTTTATGTCACCAGTATTTCACAATATCTTTTGCAATTTTTTTTTTTTTTGAAATGGAGTTTCACTCTTGGTGCCCATGCTGGAGTGTAATGGCGTGATCTTGGTTCACTGCAAACTCTACCTCCCGGGTTCAAGCGATTCTCCTGCCTCAGCCTCCTGAGTAGCTGGGATTACAGGCATGCGCCACCA
This sequence comes from Rhinopithecus roxellana, assembly GCF_007565055.1. Lineage (NCBI taxonomy): Eukaryota > Metazoa > Chordata > Mammalia > Primates > Cercopithecidae > Rhinopithecus > Rhinopithecus roxellana. The sequence continues at coordinate 16,212,152 of NC_044569.1, forward strand.
GGGCCAGCTAATTTTGTATTTTTAGGAAAGGCAGGGTTTCTCCATGTTGGTCAGGCTGGTTTCAAACTCCCAACCTCAGGTGATCCACCCACCTCGGCCTCCCAAAGTGCTGGGATTACAGGCATGAGCCACCACGCCCAGCCATCTTTTGCAAATTTTATTAAAGAGTATGCTAAAAGAAAGTGACAAACTAATGGTCACAATCAGTCGAGACTTCCCTTTTCTGAGGGGCCTAGCAGGAAGAGAATATTTAGACTGATGCTTAGTGTAAGATGGAATGTTGTGCAGGTTAACCAGCAACACAAAGACATATTCAAAAGACCTAATAGGTAGGAAGAATAACACACCATACCAAAAACAAATCTGTGTGGAAATCTAGAATCCTGTGCATAAAAAAAGAATTTTCATGAGGATAAAAAGAAGCAAAGAGAAGTAATGCTCTTATTGGGGCATAATCAGTGGACATGTGCTAACCAGTAAGAATGGCAGGAGGCCTAAATGCCCATGTTTGGGGAGAGAATATGGAAAAAATGGATGGGATTATTTGGAAAATATTAAAATACATGGTAAGAGCTACTCAACTCTTATTTTCCTCCTCTTCCACAGATAAAGACCTGAACAAACTGAAAAGGTAGGACATTAAGTAGGAATTGTATATTGTAAAACGGAAATGCTCTTGATGTAAGAAAGCTCTACTGTATGTTAGTAAGCAGTGTAATAGATAGGCCAAGCACAGTGACTCACACCTATAATCCCAGCACTTTGGGAGGCCAAGGCTGGAGGATCGTTTGAGTCTAGGAGTTCAAGCCCATTCTGGGCAGCATAGTGAGACCCCACCTCTACAAAAAATAAACAGAATTTGCCAGACGTGGTAGTGTATGCCTGTAGACCCAAGTATTTGGGAGGCTGAGGTAAGAGGTTCGCTCAAGCCCTGGAGGTTGAGGCATCAGGGAGGCAAGATCACACCACTGCACTCCAGCCTGGGAGAGCAAGACCCTGTCTCCAAACCAAAAAAAAAAAAAAGGAAAAAAATAAATGTCATAGATACTTGCTAAGGGCTTTGTATATAATTATTAATGTTATTTCTCATCACAGCGTGTATGTAGCAGATGAGGAATGAAGGCTAAAGGTCATATATATAAAAAATGAGGAGGTCAGACTTTGAACCCACAACCTGACTGTAGAGCCACTTCAGTATATTCGCTCCCCATAAGAAAGTTCCAATAGAAAAAAAAAAATGCTACTTAAGTAGGGAAATCACAAAATAAGTGCCAGTGAACAATAAATGTTCAACCCCAGTACAGTTAAAATGTATATTAAAGCAAGAGTTGAGATGACACTTATAAAACAGACAGGAATTCAGGGACATTGGGACTCTAATGCTGCTGGTAAGACATGAATAAATACATACTGTCTCTGGCAACCAATACCAGAAGCCTTAAGCATTGCCTTTTGACTTTGAAATTGTACCTGGAAATGCATGTTTCAGAAACCATCATGAATGTACACAAAATCCTAAAACTTAAAACTGATATCACAGGCCAGGCACAGTGGCTCATGCCTGTAATCCCAGCACTTTGGGAGGCTGAGGCAGGTGGATCACCTGAGATCAGGAGTTCAAGACCAGCCTGACCAACATGGTGATCCCATCTCTACTAAAAATACAGAAAAATTAGCCAGGTATGGTGGCATGCACCTGTAGTCCCAGCTACTCGGGAGGCTGAGACAGGAGAATTGCTTGAACCCGGGAGGTGGAGGTTGCAGTGAGCCGAGATTATACCATTGTATTCCAGCCTAGGTGACAGAGCGAGACTGTGTCTCAAAAAAAAAAAAAAAAAAAAACTGATGTCAATTAATATTAAATGAAGTATTCGTGATATATTGTTAAGTAAAAATATTACAAAACAATATGTACAGTATGATCCCATGTAAAATATATATTTATGTATTAAAACCACTGAAAACAAACTCAGAGTGCTATACTGGTTATCTCTGGGTGCTGAGGTTGTAGGTGATGTAATTTTTTTCTTGTGCTTTTCTGTGTTTTTCAAATTTTTCTATAGTAAACCTCTAATACTCTTAAAATTAGGGGGGAAGAGTGAATGGAAGCCCAGGATACTTGAGAAAATATTTTAAAGGCACTTGCTTTTCATAGCATCTCTGTCTCTTCCAAGTCTCAGGAAATTAGCTAACTTATTAACTCTGATCCCTTCATCACTGGTAAAATGACAATGGTAAACATACCCATCTCACAGGTAGTATATTAAAAAGTCTACAAATTATAAATCTGGGTGCAAAAGGAATTACTTGCCTGAAAGATTTACAGTTGAGAAAAGCAATAGCTTTGAAATGGAGATCTTTGATTTTTAGAGCTTTTCCATGTATTCTGTAGCCATAAGCAAGTCACCTTCCAACTCTAGACCCTCACTTTAAAGGAGCTGATGTAGATTATCTCTTATGGTCAAAGCTTCAACATTCTACTTTTTATGAAATGGAAGGGGCACCAATATAAGGTGATGTCAAAGGAAATTTTTTCTTCTTCACCACTTTTGCTTGGAAGAAAAGTAATTCATGCCTTTCCCTTCTGCTCAGGTCTGTCCTTTTTCTCTTGGTATAGAAGCAGTCCAGGGAGTAATGATGTCTACCTTAAATGAGTCTTACACAGATTTTAAAAGATAATGTGCAATTTAGGCAGTGTACTTTGGTTTCCTGCCTTCCCCCTTCTTCCTCATTTCCATAGCCTGCAACTAATACATCCAGCTGAAAGGATTGGAAATTTAAAGCAAATCTGACCCTCATCTCTCCAAGTTCACTGAGGACCTGCTGAGGGAGAAGGAGGTCATGGCAGGTCCACAGGTCTAAGCTTGGTCCTTTTCAGCAATTAGTGTTGAAGATTCCAGTCTGGTGCATATGGCCACCTCCACTAAAGGGAAGAGAGAGTCCTAATTCTGGTGGACACCAGATGTGTTTGTGTTTAAAGAGGCTCCTTCTTGCCCTCATTCCCATTGTCTTTCAACAACAACTAAATCTCAGATGCCCCCTCACTTTGGTTAACCGCAGCCCCAGAGACTGGCTATTTTAGTTTCCTGATATTTTTTGGCCCAGGAAATAGAAACTGAGAACACCAATGTGAGGCCTCTGAGCCCAAGCCAAGCTATCACATCCCCTGTGACTTGCACATATATGCCCAGATGGCCTGAAGTAACTGAAGAATCACAAAAGAAGTGCAAATGCCCTGCCCCGCCTTAACTGATGACATTCCACCACAAAAGAAGTGAAAATGGCCGGTCCTTGCCTTAAGCGATGACATTATCTTGTGAAATTCCTGTTCCTGGCTCATCCTGGCTCAAAAAGCTCCCCCACTGGGCACCTTGTGACCCCCACTCCTGCCCGCCGGAGAACAACCCCTCTTTGACCGTAATTTTCCTTTACCTACCCAAATTCTATGAAACGGCCCCACCCTTATCTCCCTTCACTGACTTTTTTTGGACTCAGCCCGCCTGCACCCAGGTGAAATAAAACAGCCATGTTGCTCACACAAAGCCTGTTTGGTGGTCTCTTCGCACGGACCGCATAACATTTTGGTGCCATGACTCGGATCGGGGGACCTCCCTTGGGAGATCAATCCCGTCCTCCTGCTCTTTGCTTCATGAGAAAGATCCACCTACGACCTCGGGTCCTCAGACCCAATAGCCCAAGGAACATCTCACCAATTTTAAATCAGGTAAGTGGCCCCCTTTTTACTCTCTTCTCCAGCCTCTCTCCCTATCTCTCAACCTCTTTCTCCTTTCAATGTTGGCACCACCCTTCAATCTCTCCCTTCTCTTCATTTCAATTCCTTTCATTTTCTGGTAGAGACAAAGGAGACACGTTTTATCCGTGGACCCAAAACACCGGCGCCAGTCACGGACTGGGGAAGGCAGACTTCCCTTGGGGTTTAATCATTGCAGGGACGCCTCTCTGGTTACTCACCCACGTTTTAGAGGTGTCTGACCATGTTGCAGGGATGCCTGCCTTGGTCCTTCACCCTAAGCGGCAAGTCCCGCTTTTCTGGGGGAGGGGCAAGCACCCTGACCCCTTCTCTCCCTGTTTCTACCCCTTCTCTGCTTTTCTGGGGGAGGGGCAAGCACCCTGACCCCTTCTCTGCTTTTATGGGGGAGGGGCAAGCACCTCGACCCCTTCTCTCCCTGCCTCTACCCCTTCTCTGCTTTTCTGGGGGAGGGGCAAGAACCCTGACCCCTTCTCTCCCTGTCTCCTTCTCTCCTTTTCTGGGGGAGGGGCAAGCACCCCAACCCCTTCTCTCCCTGTCTCTACCCCTTCTCTGCTTTTCTGGGGGAGGGGCAAGAACCCCAACCTCTTATTTTTGTGCCCCCCTCTTATTTTTGTACCCTGACCTCTTATTTTTGTGCCCCCTCTTATTTTTGTGCCCTGATCTCTTATTTTTACACCCCAATACCTTATTTCTGCTCCCCGACCCCTTTCCTGCTTTTCTGGAGGGCAAGAACCCCCAAACTCCTTCTCTCTGTGTCTCTACTCTCTCTTTTCTCTGGGCTTGCCTCCTTCACCATGGGCAACCTTCCACCCTCCATTCTTCTTCTCTGTAGCCTGTGTTCTCAAGAATTTAAAACCTCTTCAACTCACACCTGATCTAAAACCTAAATGCCTTATTTTCTTCTACAATGTCGCTTGACCCCAATACAAACTCAACAGTAGTTCCAAATAGCCAGAAAACATCACTTTCGATTTTTCCATCCTACAAGATCTAAATAATTCTTGTCGTAAAATGGGCAAACGGTCTGAGGTGCCTGACATCCAGGCATTCTTTTGTACATCGGTCCCTCCCTAGTCTCTGTTCCCAATGCAACTCGTCCCAAATCTTCCTTCTTTCCCTCCCACCTGTCCCCTCAGTCCCAACCCCAAGCGTTGCTGAGTCTTTCTAATCTTCCTTTCTACAGACCCATCTGATCTCTTCCCTCCTCGCCAGGCCAAGCTAGGTCCCAATTTTTCCTCAGACTCTGCTCCCCCACCTTATAATCCTTTTATCACCTCCCCTCCTCACACCCGGTCTGGCTTACAGTTCGTTCCATGACTAGCCCTCCCCAACCTGCCCAGCAATTTCCTCTTTAAAAAAGTGGCTAGAGCTAAAGGCACAGTCAAGGTTAATGTTCCTTTTCCTTTATTCGACCTCTCCCAAATCAGTTAGCATTTGGGCTCTTTTTCATCCAATATGAAAAACTTAGCCCAGTTCATGGCCTGTTTAGCAGCACCCTGAGGTGCTTCTCAGCCCTAGACCCTGAAAGGTCAGAAGGCCAACTTATTCTCAATATGCATTTTATTTTATTACCCAGTTTGCTCCTGACATTAAATAAAGCTCCAAAAATTAAATTCCAGCCCTCAAACCCCACAACAGGACTTAATGAACCTCACCTTCAAGGTGTACAATAATAGAGGCAGCCAAGTAGCAACTTATTTCTGAGTTGCAATTCCTTGTCTCTACTGTGAGACAAACCCCAGCCACATCTCCAGCACACAACTCCAAACGCCTGAACCGCAGCTGCCAGGGGATCCTCCAGAGCCTCCTCCCCCAGGAGCTTGCTACAAGTGCTGGAATCTGGCTACTAGGCCAAGGAATGCTGGCAGCCCGGGAGTCCTCCTAAGCCATGTCCCATCTGTGCGGGACCCCACTGGAAATCGGACTGTTCAACTCGCCCAGCGGCCACTCCCAGAGCGCCTGGAGCTCTGGCCCAAGGCTCTCTGACTCCTTTCCAGACCTTCTCGGCTTAGCGGCTGAAGATTGACGCTGCCCCATCGCCTCGAAGCCTCCTGGACCATCAACAGATGCTTTGGGCAACTCTTACAGTGGAGGGTAAGTCCGTCCCCTTCTTAATCAATACAGAGGCTACCCACTCCACATTACCTTCTTTTCAAGGGCCTGTTTCCCTTGCCTCCATAACTGTTGTAGGTATTGACGGCCAGGCTTCTAAACCTCTAAATTATCTGCTTCCCTGACTATTCCTAGGCTACAGCCAGACCTCATTGCTGCCTTTTCCCCCAGTTCAAAGCCTCCTTTGCATCTTCCTCTTGTATCCCCCCACCTTAACCCACAAGTATAGGACATCTCTTCTCCTTCCCTGGCAACCGAACACATGCCTATTACTATCCCATTAAAACCCAATCACTCTTACCCCGCTCAATGCCAATATCCCATCCCGCAGCACACTTTAAAAGGATCAAAGCCTGTTATCACTTGCCTGCTACAGCATGGCCTTTTAATGTCTGTAAACTCCCCTTACAATTCCCCCATTTTACCTGTCCTAAAACCAGACAAGCCTTACAGGTTAATTCAAGATCTCTGCGCCTTATCAACCAAATTGTTTTGCCTATCCACCCTGTGGTGCCAAACCCATATACTCTCCTATCCTCAATACCTCCCTCCACAACCCATTATTCTGTTCTGGATCTCAAACATACTTTCTTTACTATTCCTTTACACTCTTCATCCCAGCGTCTCTTCGCTTTCACTTGGACTGACCCTGACACCCATCAGGCTCAGCAAATTACCTAGGCTGTACTGCTGCAAGTCCTCACGGACAGCCCCCATTACTTCAGTCAAGTCTAAATTTCTTCCTCATCTGTTACCTATCTCGGCATAATTCTCATAAATACACACTTACTCTCCCTGCTGATTGTGTCCGGCTAATCTCCCAAACCCCAATCCCTTCTACAAAACAACTCCCTTCCTTCCTAGGCATGGTTAGTGCAGACAGAATTCTTACACAAGAGCCGGGACCGCGTCCTGTAGCCTTTCTGTACAAACGACCTTACTGTTTTAGCCTAGCCTTCACGTCTGTGCGCAGCGGCTGCCACTGCTTTAATACTGTTAGAGGCCCTAAAAACTATGCTCAACTCTCTACAGTGATCATAACTTCCAAAATCTATTTTCTTCCCCCAACCATCGCTCAGGACAATGCTTATGCTGATAAGTTAGCTAAAAAAGCAGCTAGCGTTCCAACTTCTATCCCTCATGGCAGTTTTCCTGCTTCACATCGGCCACTCCCACCTACTGCCCTGCTGAAACTTCCACCTATCAATCTCTTCACACACAAGGCAAATGGTTATTAGACCAAGGAAGATATCTCCTTCCAGCCTCACAGGCCCATTCTGTTCTGTCATCATTTCATAACCTCTTCCATGTAAGTTACAAGCCGCTAGCCTGCCTCTTAGAACCTCTCATTTCCTTTCCATCCTAGAAATCTATCCTCAAGGAGATCACTTCTCAGTGTTCCATCTGCTATTCTACTACCCCTCAGGGATTGTTCAGGCCCCCTCCCTTTCCTACACATCAGGCTCAGGGATTTGCCCCTGCCCAGGACTGGTAAATTGACTTTTCTCACATGTCCCGAGTCAGAAAACTAAAATATCTCTTAGGCTGGGTAGACACTTTCACTGGATGGGTAGAGGCCTTTCCCACAGGGTCTGAGAAGGCCACCGCGGTCATATCAGACATAATTCCTCGGTTTGGCCTTCTTACCTCTATATAGTCTGATAACGGACCAGCCTTTAATAGTCAAATCACCCAAGCACTTTCTCAGGCTCTTGTTATTCAGTGAAACCTTTATATCTTTTACTGTCCTCAATCTTCAGGAAAGGTAGAATGGACTAATGGTCTTTTAAAAACACACCTCACTAAGCTCAGTCGCCAACTTAAAAAGGACTAGTCAATACTTTTGCCACTTTCCTTTCTCAGAATTCAGGCCTGTCCTCGGAATGCTACAGGTTCCAGCCCATTCGAGCTCCTGTGTGGACACTCCTTTTTATTAAGACCCAGTCTCATTCCAGACACCAGAACAACTTGAACTGCACCCCAAAAACTTAAGAGCCTAAAAACTCACCAACCAAGCAAGTAATTATGCTGAACCCCCTTAGGCTCTCTCTAATTAGATGTCTTAGGTCCTCTCAATTCTTAGTCCTTTAATACCTGTTTTCTCTCCTTCTCTTACCTTGTGTCTTCCATTTAGTTTTTTAATTCATACAAAACTGCATCCAGGCCACCACCAATCATTCTATACGACAAGTGTTTCTTCTAACGACCCCACAATATCACCCCTTACCACAAAATCTTCCTTTAGCTTAATCTCTCCCACTCTAGGTTCCCACGCTGCCCCTAATCCCGCTTGAAGCAGCCCTGAGAAACATCGCCCATTCTCTCTCCATACCACCCCCCAAAAATTTTTGCTGCCCCATCACTTCAACACTATTTTGTTTTATTTTTCTTATTAATATAAGAAGGCAGGAATGTCAGGCCTCTGAGCCCAAGCCAAGCCATCACATCCCCTGTGACTTGCACATATATGCCCAGATGGCCTGAAGTAACTGAAGAATCACAAAAGAAGTGCAAATGCCCTGCCTTGCCTTAACTGATGACATTCCACCACAAAAGAAGTGAAAATGGCCGGTCCTTGCCTTAAGCGATGACATTATCTTGTGAAATTCCTTTTCCTGGCTCATCCTGGCTCAAAAAGCTCCCCCACTGAGCACCTTGTGACCCCCACTCCTGCCCGCCACAGAACCCCCCTTTCACTGTAATTTTCCTTTACCTACCCAAATCCTGTAAGATGGCCCTACCCTTATCTCCCTTCGCTGACTCTCTTTTTGGACTCAGCCCGCCTGCACCCAGGTGAAATAAACAGCCATGTTGCTCACACAAAGCCTGTTTGGTGGTCTCTTCACACGGACGCACATGACAACCAACTCCTCTGTCTTCTTCCCACAACCTCTTCCCCATCGTCCTAGCATTATCTCCGTTCATATTATCGTTACCTATTCCTGAATGAATAATTTCAAAGCAAACTTTTAAAACTCAACTTTTATTACAATACATCTTGCATTACATTCTAATACTAAATGGCTGAAGTATATACTCAAAGTATAAATTCTGAAATTAGTTACCAAAAATCATTTACTAAACAATAGTTTAACTAAAAATACTAGGATTGGGAAAAATAAACACTAATAGAAAGTACTCCAAAATGTTAACAATGTTTCTATGGGCAATGGGATTGGGGGTGATTTACAGTTTCTCATTTTCTGTATTACCAACACTTAAAACAATTCACAATCAGGAGAAAAACCTATTAAATGATATTTAAAACATTAAATCTGATTGTCACCTATAGAAAAAGGCAACTCACTATCCATTTGAAGGATCCCTTTAGACTTCTGATCGACCTCATACGATAACTGCACGACCTCTAGACACAAAGAGGCTGAATTGTCCCCCCCAATTTCACCTCCCCTATTACGCACAACAGCAGTGATATAGTTTGGCTCTGTGTCCCCACCCAAATCTCCAATTGTAATCCCCAGGGGTTGAGGGAAGGTCCTGGAGGGAGGTGATTGGTTCATGGGGGCAGATTTCCCCCTTGCTGTTCTCATGATAGTGAGTGAATTCTTATGAGATCTGGTTGTTTGATAAGTGCCTGGCATTTCCCCTGCACTCTCTCTCGCCACCTTGTGAAGACGGTGCCTGCTTTCCCTTCTCCTTCCACCATGATTTAAGTGTCCTGAGGCCTCCCCAGCCCTACAGAACTGTGAGTCAATTAAACCTCTTTTATTTATAAATTACCCAGTCTCAGGTAGTATCTTTATAGCACTGTGAAAATGGACTAATACAAGCAGTGATCACCAATTCTTTTTTAGAAATGACATTATCTAGAAGGATATCTTAGAAGAGGAATCAAACTTTCTCTTAGGTATTAATTGCCCTCAGCCACTGTGGGTTAATTAAAACTGCCAAAATAAAAATTAACAGAGAGAGTTACAGGCAGAGGTTATAGCCCATACAATGGCATGAAGATAAGATAGGATCTAGAGACACCCCTTCATCAGGACTCTTCTGTCAAGCAGGAATTAGTTGTCATAAAGCCTGGCTCAGAATCCCCATGTGTTGGTTTCGCTCTTCCTACTTAATAATCACTGAGTTAGGGAGCCTATCCTAGACCCAGAATGACCTGTGAGACCCTGAAATGCTCAGAATTAGTGTGGTGAAAGACTCTGGTGCATCTTATGGGAAAAGGTATATATACACACAGGGAAAGAATGCATATCAGACACTAGAGAGACAGTGGGGACTGGAGTGTTTGTGTCCCATGGCTCTGGGACTCGCAAAGTGGGAAGCATAAAGGAACGCAGTGATCTGCCTTTCCAGGCTCCACTATTTCCCATTCCCTGCCCCCTCCCCTCCTTACCAGGCTTGCAGACCCTGAGCTATTATACTTGAGGGCAATAAATATTTGTTGAATTACTCCCTCAGATTCCTTTTTTAAAAAATTAGGTCTATGACAATTTCTGCAGTAGAGAAGAGTCTTGATGGAGTGCCTCCAGATCCTGTTCTTCTCTTCTCCCCTGCCCTTGCTACCTTCTACCCACCTTTACATCTAACTGAGATACCATCATATCCAGGAAGTCTTTAGTGACTGATTCTCATGACCAGGTGTAGGTATCCCTGCCATGTACTTTGATGGAAACCCACATTTTTCCTACCAAAGCACTTACCACACTTTACTGTAATTACTGTTTAGTATATATGCATGTCCTATTAGCCCTTAACTCTGGGAGGGCAATGACCATGTCTACCTCAATGCCTAGCACATAGCAGGTGCTCAATAAACAAGTAGACCTGAATTAACCTCAGCAGGAAGCTCAAGATTGAGAACTGGCAAGGGGACAGAATGAGGCACCATTCCTCGGGTACTATTTAACTGCCTCAGACACTATTTAATCGCGTAATTCAGTATTTTCACAACCTCTTAATTCAACATTTCAGATAGCTGAGTAACTCTCAGCACATGCCTCCACCTGCCAAAATACAAATGCTCTTGCCAGGCATATTTGCCATCTTATAAGAAGCTCTTTCAGGATCTCTGCCCCAATCCTGGCATTACTGTTAAGGTGCCCAACAGAAATTATATCTGAGGTGGCAGAGAGTGAAGGGGATATTGATGAGTCTCATCCAGAAATGGGTCAGGCATTTCAAGGAAATATCTACCATTCTTTTTGAAGAAGACTTGGGTAAAATTTTTCTTCCATTTACACTTCAATAATCATAACAAACATCTTTGTGTGGATGTCTTCTTATAGTACCAAACTGGGCTGAAAGGACAAAAGTCCTGCTCTCAGGAAACTTCTCTGTGGAGTCTCACCCCTACAGTGAACTCCTTGCATTTCACAATTGTACAACTCTTACCCACAGAGTTAAACTCTGGTGTGTGTTCTCTGATGCTGCATAAGGCCTGACCTATGCCTAAATGTTTTTCTACATTCACTACATTCATAAGGCTTCTCTCCAGTGTGAATTCTCTGGTGCTGGGTGAGGGCTGAGCTCTGATTGAAGGATTTTCCACATTCATTACATTCATAAGGTTTCTCTCCAGTGTGAATTCTTTGATGTTCAATAAGGATAGAGCTCCTACCAAAAGCCTTACCACACTCAATACATTCATAGCCTTTATCTCCAGGTGTGAATTTTCTTATGCTGAATAAGGGCTGAGCTCCGGCTGAAGGCTTTCCCACATTCTCCACATTCATAAGGCTTCTCTCCAGTGTGGATTCTCCGATGCCTGATGAGCTCTGAACTGCCCCTGAAGGCTTTTCCACATTCACAACATTCATAGGGTTTTTCACCACTATGAATTCTCTGATGTCTAACAAGGTCTGAGCTCAAACTGAAGGCTTTGCCACATTCTTTACATGCATAAGGTCTCTCTCCAGTATGAACTCTCTGATGTCTAATCAGCTTTGAGCTCTGGCAAAAGGCCTTCCCACAGTCAAAGCACTCATAGAGCTTTTCCCCAGTGTGAACTCTCTGTTGTGTAATATCATTTGTATTCATACTGAAACTTCCTTCACTCTCATGAGATTCAAGGACACTGTGTTCTGTGGGGATTCTTCTGTTGAAGGTTGCCAGACTGATATGTCTGTCCTGGGAAGGAAGCTCACTGATTTTGTTCCCTGCAGCATTTCCCTTTCGCTTCTTAGAGTTGTCCAGACCTCCCAAAGCTTCTTCAGCTATCTGTTCGGAAGGTGTTTTTCCAGGAAGTTTTCCTGGAGATATCATGGCAGCTGAGGCTACACATTCAACAATTTCTTGCTTTGCCATCAACACTTTGCCAGCCACCATCTTGCTATCTAAAAATGTAAATAGAAAGTGCAAGTATCATTTATTTCCCATGACAGAAGAAAGGAAACTGTCGAAGCAGGAACACAAAATAAACCCAATGAAATAGGTATTTACCTGCTAGAAAACAGTTCTCAAAACTAGATTCCCAATCTAGAATTCAGAGAAGGGACCTAGGGTAGCAAAATATGACACCCTCAGAGAGTAAGGTACACAAATAAATGAATTAGTATTGGAGAAGAGGGATGGTGAACAAGGAAATACATTAGTTAGAGGGAATGGTGACAAACAGGAATATGGATGATAAACCAGGAAGCTGGGAGACAGTCTTGGGTTAGAGAAGATACATTTTTAGGTAATGAGATAATCGGAAAAAAAAATTAAAAGGAATGATCAGGATAAAGAAAGATATCTAAGAGTCTTAAATCTGTGGTCTTCTAGCAATGTAGGAGAGCAGAAGATATGATTAGGAAATGCTTTGGGAGTTAGCACTGAACAGAGGTAGGTGAGCAGGAACTAGAAAGCATTAAGGTGATTTCAGATTCTGATAGGTTCCAAATGAATCAAATAATTATAAGCAAATGGAGTAAGACACAGACCCAGAGAAAAGAAATACAGGTTCCTGACTCATTCTCAGGTCAGGTGGGAATTTTTTTTACCATTAAAAAAATTTTTCACCTAAATCATCCATGGGATACAAAAGAATCTTATAGTTTTACTTTTTAAAATGTGTAAGTGTCAAAGAAGGGGATGGAGACAACTCCTTCCTTGAACATTTATACAAAAAAACATGACTGCCCAGAGCCAAACCTTCTGGCTCTCATAAAACATGCCCCATCTCTAGTAGTCTCCTGTTATGAGTTACTGGAATTCTTTCTAGATAACTACAGTAACTCATAATAGAAGGCTACTAGAGATGGGGTAAATTATATCAGCCATCTACTAGTTATATCTAGAGATTTCTAGTAACTAGAAGTGGCTGATATAACTTGAATTATTTTATTCTGAAAAATACATCTTCCCAAAAGTCCTCTAAATGTATATGCATTTTACAGATCAGGAAACTGAGGCTCAGAGAAGTTAAGTGAGGCCATAGAATTAATAATTGTTAAGAGTTTGGATTCAAATAAACATTCTCAGCATCAAAGCTTACAATCTTTATGCTATCTGCCTTCCCTATTGGAAGGATGCAGGGCTATAGTTGCACTGAAACAAAATATTACTTAAAAATCATCTAAATTTGGCTTTGGAAAAGCATTATGCTTTTATATAAAAATGAATGCCTATTTCTGATATTGTGTTCACACTTCAAACACAACAATAAAGCACCACAGTTGATACCTGATCAAAGCAGAGGGCTGTCTGGCTTCTCGTTTCCCCATTCCTTACCAGGAATTAAACACAGACAACATCACCTCTAAAATTCGTACTGTCCTTGGATTTTACATAGAAATTTAAATTATTCATGGTTTCATTTATTTAAAAAGAAAACATTTATCAAAAATATACTTGCATACAATAGAAGCATAAAAATTAAAAGTACCAAATAGGTTAAAGTCAGAGACCAGACAACCTAATGAGAAATTTTCTGAAATTAATAACTAGGTCAAATTATTAACAGTATCAATTATAGGGTATAAAGTGGCAATATAATTGTGTAGGGACAAAATTAAGGGCAATGAAAATTAGAAAAGCAATGTAACTTCTGGTATTTAAATATATCTTCAAATTCTATAACTACATGAAGTCAAATTATGAGACCAGAGAAAAACTTTGCCCTCAGATGTATACATCAGGAAGACATCAAGATTTTTATTTGTTCAACTATACATTTATTATTATATTTAAAAAATTGGAATAAATAACTAGAGTAATTCTTAGAAAAGACAAATAGAGATTACAAGTAGAGGCTGGGCATGGTGGCTCACACCTGTAATCCCAGTACTTTTGGAGGCTGAGGCAGGCAGATCACTTGAGGCCAGGGGAGTTCAAAACCAACCTGGCCAACATGGCAAAACCCCGTCTCTACTAAAAATATAAAAAATTAGCCAGGCATGGTGGTGCACGCCTGTAACCCAGCTACTTGGGAGGCTGAGGCACAAAAATCACTTGAACCAGGGACGTGGAGGTTGCAGTGAACCAAGATCACACCACTGCACGACAGAACAAGACTGTCTCAAAAAGAAAACAACAAAAAAAAAAGATTATAATAAGAAATGGTCACTTGATTATTTAGAAATACTTGCATAGAGATAACCCAATTAATATCACCCAAGAATGAAAACTAATTCGTAATCAGGTCCAAGTCTGGAGGCTGGAAGGTGGGGTACAGATTTACAGGAGGCTCTTTGGAGGAGAAATAAGGCATAGGTATCTCTGTTAGAAGAGCTTTTCTGTTTTTGTTGTTGTTTGTTTGTTTGTTTTTGAAACCGAGTCTTGCTCTGTCACTCAGGCTGGAGTTCAGTGGTACAATTATCAGTCACTGCAGCCTTGAAATCCTGGACTCAAGGGGTCCTCCCACCTCAGTCTCCCCAGTAACTAAGAGTACAGGTGCGCATCATTGCATACAGTTAATTTTTAAATTTTTTTTGTAGACACGGGGTCTTGCCATGTTGCCCAGACTGGTCTTGAACTCCTGGGCTCAAGCAATCCTCTTGCCTCAGCCTCCCAAATTGCTGGGACTATAGGCACGAGCCCCTACACCCAGCTAGCTTTTCTGTTTAACACACCTCCTGTTTTTCCTACTTGTTCTCTGGGGTGGCTCCTCAGTGAGTTCTGCCAGCTCAGCAGTTCAGTGAGCAATTCCACCCCATTTAGTTTAAAATCCTTTTAACTAGGGATGTGGCCTTCAGTTGCATATTGACGAGTATGCTTTTAGCCTTAATGCTATGTCAGCGATGCTGCACTGCCCACCCCGTTCCCCTTTACCAATATGATGCCTCCTTCCCTCAGCCACTGTGAATGTTGGCTCCTCCAATGATCTGAATGTCTGTGTCTCCTCAAAATTCATATGTTGAAGTCCTAACCCCCAAGGTGATAGTATTAGGAAGTGCGGCCATTTGTAAGGTGACTAGGTCATGAGGGCTTAGTGACCTTATAAAATAGGCCATAGGGTGCTCATTTGCTCCTTCCACCACGTGAGGACACAGTGAAAAGGTGCCATCCATGAGAAAGTGGGACCTCACCAAATACCAAATCTGCTAGCATCTGGAACTTCTCAGCCTCCAGAACTGTGAGAAGTAAATCCATGTTGTTTACAAGCCACTCAGTGGATAGTATTTTGTTATAGCAGTCCTAACTGATTAAGACAGTTCCTAACTATACAGAGGTGCCTCCTTCTGTGGAGAATTACCCTGGCTGATGAGAGCCACTTGGCCCAGGAAGTAACTTCCACCCTCATTGCCCCATCTCTGCCTCAAGAAGAGACAACTCTGCAGTGCAATTATGCTTCAGCGGCCCATGAAATGCTCCAAGAATTAGACCAAGGCTAGACTGTAACTGAGACCACATCATTGCTTGCTCTTTTCCCTTCCTAATCCTGCTTTTCTCCCTCTGTTACAGATTTTTCCTGAAGAACACATCCTCAATAAATCACCTGCACCCAAATCTCCATCTCAGGCTCTACTTATGGCAAGGCATACTATGAGGCTAGTGAAGCACCTACAAGAAACTTATAACTCAAGGTTGTAAAAATGGCATGGTGACTCTTACAATCATATCACAGTGGGACCCTCCAGCAATTTAACCCTCATGACCTAGGTGAAAGCTGTAAAAGGATCCACATTAATTCTTCAGAGGCAGGGCTAAGACATTCAAGACTGAAAAGAGACCAGCATAAGTAGACTTAACAGGAACCCAGTCAAGGCCATTCATGGCCATGGGACCATGCATAAATGGAGGATGAGTAAATTTCGCTAAGTCCAAGGACATCGGAAAGATAGAACCACTATTACTGATAAGGTGACTGAATCAACAACATACTGCCACTATGAAGTAATAAGCAAATAAAAAGTTAAAAAATGTAACAGATAACAGTTGGAGGGTGAATATATTTTAAATCAATCAGATCCTCATTAGAGTATTTTGTCTTGATCCCAAAACTTCAGATGAATGTGGAGAAACTGAAGTATGTACAGAGAAAAATGGCAAGATATCCAGACAAAGAAAACACAGATGGGATCAGAGGGAGTGAGAGACTTAGTTAAAACAAGGTCAGGGGGCTGCGCACAGTGGCTCATGCCTGTAATCCCAGCACTTTGGGAGGCCAAGGCGGGTGAATAACAAGGTCAGGAGTTCGAGAACAGTCTGACCAATATGGTGAAACCCCGTCTCTACTAAAAAAACAAAAATTAGCCAGGCATGGTGGCAGGCACCTGCAGTCCCAGCTACTAGGGAGGCTGAGGCCAGAGAATTGCCTGAACCGAGGAGGTGGAGGTTGCAGTGGGCCGAGATTGCGCCACTGCACTCTAGCCTGGATGACAGAGCAAGACTCCGTCTCAAAAAAGAAAAAAAAAGGTCAAAGTGCAGTGTGCTGACTGCATTCAAGTACAGATTGTGTTTTATGAGGACTCTGTAAACTAAAGAAAGTGGATTATGAATAAATTAAAGCTGGGAGTATTTCATATGGACATAAGAACTTCAATATAGTATGTTTGCTAGGGCTTCCATAACAAAATACCACAGAATGGGTGGTAAACAATAGAAATCTCTTTTTTCACAATTCTAGAGGCTAGAAGTCCAAGATCAATGTGTCAGCAGGTTTGGTTTCTTCTCTCTCCTTGACTTGCAGATGATGACCACCTTCTTCTTTTGTTGTTGTTGTTGAGACAGTCTCATTCTGTCACCCAGGTTGGAGTGCAGTGGCGCAATCTCAGCTCACTGCAACCTCCATCTTCCAGGCTCAGGTGATCCTCCTGTCTCAGCCTCCCAAGTAGCTGGGACTATAGGCATGCACCACCATGCCCAGCTAATTTTTGTGTTTTTAATAAAGACAGAGTTTCACAGTGGTCTCAAAACTCCTGACCTCAAGTAATCTGCCTGCCTCAACCTCCTGAAGTGCTGGGATTACAGGCATAAGCCACCGCACCTGGCCACAGTTGGCCACTTTCTTGCTAGGTCCTCACAAGATCATCCCTTGATCTGTGTTGTGTCCTAATCTCCTTTTCTTTTAAGGACATCAATTATTTTGGATTAAGGCCAACCCTAATGACTCCATTTTAACCTTTATAAAGGCCCTATCTCTAAAAAAAAGCAATCATACTCTAAGGTTCTGGCTGGGGGTTAGAGCCTCAACATATGAATTTTGGAGGGACACAACTCATCCCATAACAAATACCAATACGAAAAAGCCCAAGAAGCACTTACCACAGTCTCTGTTCCTTAAGATCTTAAAAAAAAGAAGGTAAAAATAATCTACTTAAATGATTTCGACATTTACCTGATTTAAGGCAGGGGACTTGATAAGATGAATTTTCTGTTTTAAAAATTTAAGTTCCAGGATACATGTGCAGGATGTGCAGGTTTGTTACATAGGTAAACATGTGCCATGGTGGTTTGCTGCACCTATCAACCCATCACCTAGGTATTAAGCCCCACATGCATTAGATATTTATCCTGATGCTTTCTCTCCCACCCCCCAGGCCCCAGTGTGTGTTGTTCCCATCCCAGTTTCCATGTGTTCTCATTGTTCAGCTCCCACTTACAAGTGAGAACACGTGGTGTTTGGTTTTCTGTTCCTGTGTTAGTTTGCCGAGGATAATGGCTTCAGGCTCCATCTATGTCCCTGCAAAGGACATGATCTCATTCCTGTTTATGGCTGCACAGTATTCAATGGTGTATACATACCACATTTTCTTTATCTAGTCTATCACTGGTGGGCATGAGTTGATTCCATGTCTTTGCTATTGTGAGTAGTGCTGCAATGAACATACGTATGCATGTATCTTTATAATAGGATAATTTATATTCCTTTGAGTATATACCCAGTAATGGGATTGCTGGGTCAAATGGTATTTCTGGTTCTAGGTCTTTGAGGAATTGCCACACTGTCTTCCACAATGGTTGAACTAATTTATATTCCCACCAACACTGTAAAAGTGTTCCTACTTCTCCACAGCATTGCCAGCATCTGTTGTTTCTTGACTTTTTAATAATCGCCATTCTGACTGCTGAGATTGTTTCTCATTGTGGTCTTGATTTGCGTTTCTCTAATGATCAGTGATGTTGAGCTATTTTTTATATTTTTTGGTGTATAAATGTCTTCTTTTGAGGTCTCTGTTCATGTCCTTTGCCCACTTTTTAATGGGGTTTTTTCTTGTAAATTTGTTTAAGTTTCTTATAGATCCTGGATATTAGACCTTTGTCAGATGGACAGATTGCAAAAATTTTCTCCCATTCATAGGTTGTCTCTTCACTTTGATAATAGTTTCTTTTGTTGTGCAGAAGCTCTTTAGTATAATTACATCCCATTTGTCAATTTTTGCTTCTGTTGCAATTGCTTTTGACATTTTCATCATGAAATCTTTGCCCATGCCTATGTCCTGAATGGTATTGCCTAGATTTTTTTTCTAGGGATTTTTTTTTTTTTTTTTTTTTTTGAGATGGAGTCTCACTCTGTCACCCAAGCTGGAGTGCAGTGGCCGGATCTCAGCTCACTGCAAGCTCCGCCTCCCAGGTTCACGCCATTCTCCTGCCTCAGCCTCCCGAGTAGCTGGGACTACAGGCGCCCGCCACCGCGCCCGGCTAGTTTTTTGTACTTTTTAGTAGAGACGGGGTTTCCCCGTGTTAGCCAGGATGGTCTCGATCTCCTGACCTCGTGATCCGCCCGCCTCGGCCTCCCAAAGTGCTGGGATTACAGGCTTGAGCCACCGCGCCCGGCCTTCTAGGGATTTTATAGTTTTGGGTTTTACGTTTAAGTCTTTAGTCCGTGTTAATTTTTCTATAAGGTGTTAAGGAGGGATCCAGTTTCAATTTTCTGCATATGGCTAGCCAGTTTTCCCAGCACCATTTATCAAATAGGTAATCCTTTCCCCATTGCTTGTTTTTGTCAGGTTTGTCAAATATCAAATGGTTGTAGATGTGCTGTCTTATTTCTCAGACCTCTATTCTGTTCCATTGGTCTATGTGTCTGTTTTTGTACCAGTACCATGCTGTTTCGGTTATAGTAGCCTTGCTGTACAGATTGCAGGCAGGTGGCATGATGCCGCCAGTTTTGTTCTTTTTGCTTAGGATTGTCTTGGCTATAAGGGCTTTTTTTTGTTCCATATGAATTTTAAAGTATTTTTTTTTTCTAATTCTGTGAAGAATGTCAATGGTAGTTTAATGGGAATAGCATTGAATCTATAAATAACTTTGGGCAGTATGGCCATTTTCATGATATTGATTCTTCCTATCCATGAGCATGGAATGTTTCTCCATTTGTGTCCTCTCTGATTTTCTTGAGCAGCAGTCTGTAGTTCTTCTTGAAGAGGCCCTTCACTTCCCTTGTTAGCTGTATTCCTAGGTATTTTATTCTCTTTGTAGCAATTGTGAATGGGAGTTAATCATGATTTGGCTCTCTGGTTGTCTATTGTTGTACAGGTGTGCAGTACGGACATAGAGATATAGGAATATCTGAATATAAGAATGCTTGTGATTTCTGCACATTAATTTCGTATCCTGAGACTTTGCTGCAATTGCTTCTTGGTTTAAGAAGCTTTGGGGCTGAGACGATAGGGTTTTCTAGACATCGGATCATGTCATCTGCAAACAGAGACAGCTTGATTTCCTCGAGATGAATTTTCAAAACCCGTTTTAATGTAGCACCTGCTTGGTGCAGAAGATACTTAAGAGGGCCTGCTTGGCTAATGGTAGTATCAGGGTATGATGCCTGGGGAAGGCTGGGAGGGAGTTTCCCAGAAGAATTCAATGGATGGAAGATATGGATTCCTTTGGTGAACTGCTGAGGTCCAGTGTCTGGCCCTTGGGCTTATGTCCTCATATACCTAATTATATCATCATACAAAAAATAGATTTATTTCTTGGGGTAGACTCTTATTAACTAAGCCCGTGAAACTCAGTAATAAGAAAAGAATGAGAATTAATGAGAAATGTAACCATCACATGGACCAGACTGAACAAATGCATTTTCTTATTACAGCTAAGCTTCATGGGATTAATAAGATTGCTTGGTGAAGATGAAATCAGAAGGGTAGTCAGATATAACAAAAGATTAATGAGAACAAGATGGTATGCCTGATATATCTGCTGCCCATAAGGATGATTTTGCCAATAACATAATCAAAGTCCTTTCAGTTCTAATCCCTGGCATCTGTGACAGCTATCAATTTATTGCCTCAGTTTTAAATCTACCCTTCATTGCCCTGTCTGTGATACTGGATTATTTGCCAGCTGGCATGATGTGAGCTTTATCAATAGAGGGGGTTGCAGAGGAACTGGAAGAAAGGGCTTTTCTTTCTGGTTCTGGCATGTTCTTTGTGTTTGTTTCTGTAGCACATGGGACACCCAGCAGTGCACACCCCAGTGAGTTCCAAAGGCCCCATCCCTATGGGTAGCTTCCCAGCAAGTTCTGTACCAGGTCAGCTCCCCATGGGGAGCGTCTATTACTGCAGAGTGTGGCTCCTTAGTGAGTTCCGCTAGCTCAGCACTGTAGGAGCATCTCCATTCAGTGGGCTGTGGCTGTGCCCTCTCCAACAAGTCCTGGATCTCAGACCTGGCAGGAAAGGGGAGGTTGTGGCACCCTCCTGCAGATTGGTTCTTACCTTGGATGTTCTGCCTCAGCCCTAGAGACACTCTATATCTGTTATTCCTGTATTCTTTTGAGTTTGACTTTTTGTTATAACACTTAGTAGTTAACAATTCTTAATATTAAACTTTCCCTGTTTAAGTGATTATGTGGTTTCTATTACTGATATAGTATTCATCTCCATCTCAGGGACTATCTTGCCAATGAAACCAAAATTAAATAACAGAATACTGAGCTTTGAATATTATGGATATTTAGCCAGGCATGGTGGTGTACAACTGTAGTCCTAGCTACACTGGAGGCTGAGGCAGGAGGATCACTTGAACCCAGGGGTTCAAGGCTGCTGCAGTGAGCTGTGGTTGCACCACTGCACTCCAGCCTGGGTGATAGAGTGAGATCCCATCTTAAAAAAAAAAAAAGAAAAAGAAAAAGAAAAAGAAAAAAAATTTGGGGGTATTAGAGAATTTTACTAAAGACTTTAATTCTTAACCCAAAGTTATAAATGATACTGGAATTTCAGATTCTAGGCAGAGCCTAAGGAAGAATATTTCTAGGCAAAGAAGGCTTTCTACAATACTTAGTGATAGCCACAAGTGGCTGTCATTAAGAAAATGAACCGTGCCACAGATGATAGCTCTCACCTCCATCATCAACCCCAAATGGACTGGGGCTTCTCACCTCTCTCCTGGAAAGCCTGCGACTGCTGAGTCTCACTCTTGAACTGGTTCTCTAAGGGCTGCACCGGGCTATTCAGAGACTTCGCTGCTCCTGTGGATGTCATTTCCTGCCAGAACATTTCTTGGTCATGAGTTGTGTCCTAGGAGTAATCAAGTACCAGCACTATCATTCTGAGCATACACAAGCAGAAAACTCCTAGATCAACAGTGCAGGACAGGAAGAATCAAAAACGCATTCAAATGATTAGAGAGAAAAAAACAGGACTTAAGAGCCCTAGTGACTTGAACCCAATGAGTGAATAATTAATAACACAAAAGAAAGAAACTATAATTATCTGAGAGCTGAGTCAATGCCCCAGCCATAATTATGGCTTCCCCATTAACTTACAATAGATCAAACAAACGAACAAAAATGTCTACTTCTTACCTGTTGCCTTGGCTCCTCCAGTTCTTTTTCCAGCTCCTCCAGCATAGTCACGGCTTCCTCTCCATTCTCTGGCCGATGCTCTCGCACCCAAGCTTGCAGCTCCTCAGGAAGGATGGCAAGGAACTGCTCCAACATCAGCAGCTCCAGGATCTGCTCCTTGGAGTGCACCTCCGGCCTCAACCACTGACAGCAAAGCTCTCGCAGCCGACTCAGAGCCTCCCGAGGGCCAGTGGAGTCAGAGTAACTAAACTGCCTGAACTTCTGCCGAAATACCTCTTGGCTCCAGGGGTTTCCCTCAAGGCCAAAGTCCTGGCCCAAAACATAATTTTCTTCTTCAACCTTGACAATTAGAAGTCCTTCCTGTTCTTCTGGAGCATGGTAGGCCAAGACTGTGGCCTCTCCTGACATTCTGGGCAGAGACAGTCTGAAAAGGCTGCCCAGGTGAGGCAGGGAGGAGATGGAGATTTGCGTCTGAGAGATTCCTTCTGAATTCCAACTCCTCAGGATGCTCCTGAGGGTAGACAATGGTCACGTTACACAGGGAAAATAGGTACTTGGAATAGAAACACAGGTTTTTGAAGGCCAGTTGCCAGGGAGCATAGTGCTATAAAGAAAACTGATTAACAGGGCACTTCCACATAAATGATACATTTATAGATGACTCAGGATTTTTTCAGGATATGAAAGAAAAATGTTAGTATAGCCAAAATCAATTTGGCCTTTACTAACACTATTAGGAACAACATTAGGGATAATAAAATAGTGCTTATAGATTATAGAAAGCAAGAAAAACACTACAGTATATGGTTACATCTCAAAAATAACCACCATTTTATTAAGCACTAGCTGGATACTTAACATAAATTTTATACGCTTTTCCTAACAACTCTATAAGGACAATCAAAATTATGCCCATTTTCCTAACGAGGCTACTGAGTCATAAGTTGACCAAAGACAGCCAGCCAGTGAGCAGCAGAAGTGGGCTGTGCAACCAAAGTTTTTAGATCTTTCTATTATGCTATGGGGCATCCCAAAAGAAGGGAACTCACACTTAATAAACACCTACTATGGGCCAAGCATTATTTGTAAAAAATACTATTTTACTGGAGCTTGACAATAACACCATGAGGTATTACCACCTCAATTTTACAGATGAGGAAACCAAGGTTCTTAAAAGCCAAGTTTTGTCCAAGACTACAAACTGGTAAATAGCAAAATCAAGACATGAACCCAGGTTGCTCAACTCTACAGTACTTGCTCTTTTTACTTCTTTTTATTACAGAATGGGTTGATGCCCAGGACAATCTTGGTTGATACTAAATTAGAAATGACGGCAAAAATGTTAGGAAGGGATCATTGAGAATGGGCAAGGTGAATGTAGAAACAAGGAAAAATTATTCTTGACTTTTAAGTCACAAGGTTCTGAAACAGTACAAAGAAAAATGTATTATTTCAACAAATACTTCAGCATTTACTGTGTGCTAGATAGTGTACTAAAGAGCAGTCTCAGAATTAAAAGATCTGTACCAAAGGACTCTTGGTTTATTATGGGAAAACAACAGGTAAACACAGTGATAAATCCAAGGCAAAAGACAAAAAGATGGGAGATTTGACAGGACTTGACACACTGTATAAGGGTTTGGAAGAGAGAGGGGTCAAGGACTCAAGTTTGTGGCTGGCCCTTGTGACTAAAGGATGATGGTGCTATTTGCTGAGCTATTCATTAAGAAAGTTAGGTCTGAGACGCCTACAAAGCAGCATCTCCTAAGCTGTGCTTTGCCAGATATTAATAGATTTTTCATACACATCTAAACACAAGAAACCTGGGGATACTTCTCCTCTTAATTTTTTAGTGTAAAATACTAGAGACCAAGCGCAGTGGCTCATGCCTGTAATCCCAGCATTTTGGGAGGCCAAAGGCAGGAGAATCACTTGAGTCCAGAAGTTTGAGACCAGCCTGGGCAACATCGTAAGATCCCATCCCCACAAAACATTTAAAAATTAGCCAGGTGTAGTGGCATTCACCTGTGGTCCCAGCTACTCAGGAGGCTGAGTTGGGAGGACTGCTTGAGACTGGGAGGTCGAGGCTATAGTGAGCATGATTGCTTTACTGAACTCCAGCCTAAGTGAGAGTGAGACCCCATCCCTATTAAAAAAAAAAAAATACTACACACATTTTTTTAGTTCTTATTATGTGACAATAGACATTTTAAAAATTTCGTATCTTACTCTGAGCAGGGTAATAGGAAAATAAAAGTTTTTTAATGAAATTTTGTGACAACCAATGCATTGTCAGATCTGTGCATGGATGTGTACATAGCATTTCTCAAGAGCTACATCACATTAATGTATGTTCTTCAGTTAGTGACCATTAGTCTATGTTATGTACCTTGCCTTTTAAATTCAATATATGTTATATTATTCAATTTTATTGTAAATATTATGCCTCACCAACTAGTCATCCATGGGTATGTGGCTGAGGGAGATCTTGGTCATAAAGACTTGACCTCTGCTCCTTCCCTATCTCCTTCAGAGGTCCAGCCTCACTACATCAGTCCATCAGGTGAGCCGTAAGTCCTCTACTGTCACTCTCTGCTTTCCTCCTAGGCCACCTCATTCTAACCTTCGGTTACCATCCAGTCTAGACCTCCTATCTGAACTCCTGACCTATTACCCACAGTTCTTCACTCCCACCATAACTACTCTTGAATTTCTCAAAAGGACCTCAAACTCCGCACATGCATAACCAACTCGTGATTCTTCCCATCCTAAACCTACTCCTCTGCCAGGGGTCCCTCTCAAGAAGCAGGAACGTCCATTTGGCTGCATAGCCAGAAACGTGGAAGCATCCCTAACATGGTCCTTTCCCCCACCTCCTTCCTTCCTTTAAATCCTGTTGATTTTACTTTCTCTTCAAGAATCTGCTCTTCCCCATCTTGCAACCATCTTCATCCCAGCAACTATCCTGTCACATTGCACAAGAACTCACCGACTGCTCCCCACATTCACTCAGTCCCCATCAGTCTGTTATCTACATTGTAACCACAGTGATCTTTACAGATTGTAAATCTGATCACATTCTTCTGACCAGTTTTTTTGAAAGTAAAAACAAAAACCTTCTAGCCAACGTGAGCTTAGGTACAGCCCTTCCCTTGGGAGAAAGTCAGTCCCCAGTGCTAGTCCAAGCAATCCAGATGGAAACTCTAGGGTACTTTTGGACAATCCTGACTGTAGCAGCATCACTGCTATTATAATGTATCTGCATTATAATGTAACAGATACTATAATGTATCTGTTTGCTTAATTGTAATAGAAAACGCTGAGGCTTCATTACAGAGTCAGGCCCTGTCTACCTGCTTTAAGTGTCTTATTTCATCTTCAGAGCACTCTACGGTGTAAGTTCAACTGTTCAGTTGAAGACGAGAGAAGTTATGTAATTTGTTCCAGGTCATGTAGCTTATAAGTGACGTAGTCTGGACTGTTTAGAAACCAAATAATCTGACTCCAGAGTCCTTACTTAGACGCCTACTCTGCTCAAATGGCTTTTCACATCTGGACTCCCCACCAAATCAAAGAGCCCTTCAGAAGAGGGCCTTTATTTTTCTCACATTTGATATTTGAGTGCCTATTTGTGCAGGTATTTGTGCCAGGTGCTGACCAAAGAGTTACGAACAAGACAGCGTCTTTGCCATTACAGAACTTAAAAATAGTAGAGAGAGGCAGACGTTAAACAGAAAGCATTACCTAATTTAATTGTGACAAAAATTACAAAGGGGAAGGCAGGTGTTCCCAGAGTGACTGAGAAAGGATCTAGCCCAGACTCGGGGAGTCAAGAGGAAGGCCGAGACCCGTCTCAAAAGCGCTGCGTGAGAAGTGGCAGGAAGGAGCCCACTGGCGCGTGTCAGACTCCTGAGCCTGCAACCCGACACAGGACACGCTGGGTAAGCGCCTGAGGCGTCAGCTGACCGAAAAGGCGGGTGGCTGAGTGGGCAAGTGGAAACGGATGGCGGGATTGACCTACGGAGCGGCTGGCAGGGCCCCAGACACAGCCGAGGCCCGGCCTGTGGCCGAGGGGTCAAAGATAGGCGGCGCGGAGGCCTGATGCGGGATAGGGGCGGTTTTGGGAAACAGCCAGGACCGCCCTGCTAAATAGCCCCACTCACCCTTCACTCTACCGGCGGTGGGAAGCACCCACCCCCGGGAGGGAGACCGGCGGTGGCAAGCACCCACCCCCGGGAGGGAGAACAACGCCCTGCCGCACGCGCGCCGGAAGTAGGGGCGGGGGGGGGGGACGCCCCTCTAGGATCCCGGAGGACCGCAACTCTATGGCGGGCGCGGATCGAGTCTCGCGAGTACTGGCGCGGGTCCGGCTCAGACCTGGCGGGGACATCGCAGAATCCAAACGGTTGACGCGCTGCTGAAAGGGTGGGGAGCATAAGATACATATTAAATATAATTATATATTCGATTTTTTAAAATATATAAAAGTATACGTATATATCCAAACATATTTTTCCTCGTTCTGTCGCAGGTTGGTATACCATAGAGAAAATACCATCGAGAAAATAAACACCGAGAACCCATGATCTCTACATTCTGAGAGGAAGAGGAGCTGACCACGCTCATCGCAGACGTGCTGACTGCGAAGACTACAGTCCTAGGAGCTGCGGGAGGGCTGGGGCGGGGACGGGTCCTGCCCAGGAATGCCGAGGACGCCAGGTGTTGCGGAGGGGTCCGGGTGGGGTGCGGGGCAGAAGAAGCTCGTAGGAATTTCGTCATGGACTCTGCCCTCGAGCTGCGCCTGGCAGCGTGCTGGATGCTGACACAGCAGGAGGAACGCCACGGGTTTCCCGCGTAGGAAGCGGCAGGAGCCAAGGCACAGGGGGGCGGGGTTCAGGGCAAGCTCGGAATTGGCCCATCTTGGCTGGCCAGAAACTAGGCCAAGGGGCTGGTTAGAGTAAGTTAGGTTGTGGAGAGTGTCAAATACCAGGCTCACGCGTTAGCAATGCATTGAATCATCAGTGCAGGCTATTCACATATAACATGGCTAGAACGGTGTTCAGGGCGGTGTCTGTACCGTATAGAGTGGATTAAAGGGCAAAAGAGATGAAAGAATAAAGGTGACACATGAATTTAGCAAAATGTAATAATCTGTGAAAATATGATTGAAAATAGGGCAATGATGACATCACCAAGGGAGGTCTTTTGGAAAATAAACGGGATTGTGAAATAGTAACGTTTTGGAATGGGGGAGGAAAAGGAGTTCGAGAAGAGGAGCTACTTACGGAGCGGCCAGATGGTTCAAACATCATAAAAGCAGCAGTGTTTCAGGAGAGGGAACAGGTGACTAGCAGATGCTGCAGAGAGCCGAAAGAGGGTGAGAACTAAGCTGATGGTGGAATTAGGGGGAATGACAGAGGAGGGCAAGAGAGAGAGATGTTACCTGTGGACTCTCCTTTCCAGTGGTTCAGAAGAGTTGGTAAGACTGAAAATAGACAATCATCTCTTTTGAGAATTGTGATACTGCAAGAAAGGAAAAAGGATATTGGTTGAACTAAGCAACCGAATTTAAAGTATTCTTTTTTTCAAGGGTAGTGGACAGCTAATTTCTAGAAAAGAAAAGGTAAAGTTTAGTAGGCACTAGAAATTGAAGATGGAAGAAAAGAGATACCGCTGATGGGGAGGGAATGAGACCAGATAGGCTTGTGAAGTTGTTTGTCTCAGAAAAGAAGGAAGTGATTTGTTCCTGAATAGGAGGAAAGGGGAGGGTGAGTGAGGACAGAAATACTGCAAGAGAGAAGAGAGAAGTTGAAGATGTTTGTGTCAGATGATTCAGACCACAAAGGTGGTACAGTTCAGCCAGATTTTGAAGAATGTTACGACGGCCAATGACTGGAAGAGACGACTTCAAGTTATGTTCTGTATCTACCATCCAATATGGAAGCCATTAGCCATACATGGCTATGTGTAGGAAAGCAGCCTGTTGCCTGACAAAGTAATGCCATCTTGAAGTGAAACATCATAATAACCAGTGTTTGACTCTTGCATACCAAGGCATTCCCCCAGCAAGGTCAAGAAACAATGCCTATAACATAGATAACCCCTCATAAAGAAACAATATCTGTAGCATAGAAACCCCCTCATAAAGATCCTGATCTAATTTTCCCACTGGTCAGAGTTTTGCAAGAGGGTCTCAGACATGACCAGCTGCACATGTTTTACCAAAAAAAAAAGCTTGCTATAGAAAGAATCATTCCTGCAGGGCAGGTATGGGGATCCACCATCTTAAGTCCCTTCGTCCCTACCAAATGTTTCCTTCTGAGAAACTGCATTTGTCAGCTCAACCTCTGGGAGTAGGTTTACATATACTTGCTCATTTGATATATGGCTGATAGGAACTGAGGAAGTAAAATTTTCATTTCATTGAATTTTAATTAATTTACATTTAAATTGCGACATGGGATTAGTGGTTCCATACTGGACAGTGAAGCTAGCCTATACTGGTGAAAAAGAACCCAATGAGTGAAATCAACAAAGTAAACATTAGCAGTTTCTAATGAAGCAGATAAAATAATGAGTGGCCAAAAAAAAAAAAAAAAAAAAAAGACTGTAAAATTGTCTTCTAGGTAAAAAGCCCATAAGGTTTATATACAGAACATACTCAATTTGTTCATTCCCTTAAAGGATCTAGCAACTCACTTTTTAATGTAAGTACTCAATTTCCCCATTTTTAATGAACAGGTGAATACCAATATTTGCTAACACTGTGGGGTGGGGAGGGGAGAGTGATATATACCTAAGAAAATTAGCGACTTCATCAATAATAAACATTTCTCTATCATTTATTATTTTCTTTTAAAAAATATATTAACATCTGAATAATGCATGGACTTTAGATAATGAAGTATCAATTTTGGTCAACTAATTTTGACAAATATGTCATATCAATGAAAGATGTTAATAAAAAGAAATGAGTGTGAAGGTATATGAGATGTCTCTGTACTATCTATCTTTGCAATAATAGATAAATTGAATTTTAAAATATCTTAATAAAAAGAAGGCAGGAATAGGGGAACAAGGGAACAGATACCTTGTCTGCCCTTCTTTGCTGTGGGGCTTCAGTAACCTGTTAGACTTACACACCATATCCTCTGGATCTCTTGTCTGCTCTTTTTTATTTTTGTTTCTCATTTGCATATTTTACCACCTATTTTCCAGATCATTCTTTCTTCAGTGATAATGTACTTTTAAACATATCCCTTGAGTTCTCAATTTCTGTAATTGAATTTTTTAATTCAGAATTTCTTTTTGGTTCAAGTTCATATCTATTATTTTGTTTTATTTTATTTATTTTTTGAGATAGGGTCTCACCCTCTTGCCTCCCAGGCTCAAAGAATTCTCCAGTCTCAGTCTCGCTGGGATTACAGGCGCAGGCCACTATCACCTGGATGATTGTTTATGTTTTTAGTAGAGATGGGCTTTCACCATGTTAGCCATGCTGGTCTCGAACTCCTGACCTCAAATGATCCACCTGCCTCGGTCTCCCAAAGTGCTGGGATTACAGGAGTGAGTCACCGTGCCTGGCCCATATCCATCATAATTTTTTTTTTTTTTTTTAGATGGAGTCTCGCTCTGTGGCCCAGGCTGGAGTGCAGTGGCGCAATCTTGGCTCACTGCAACCTCAGCCTCCCGGCTTCAAGCCATTCTCCTGCCTCAGCCTAGCTGGGATTACAGGCGTGTGTCACCACGCCCAGTTAATTTTTGTATTTTTAATAGACACAGGGTTTCACCATGTTGGTTGGCCAGGCCGGTCTCAAACCCCGGACCTCAAATGATTCGCCTGCCTCAGCATCCCAAAATGCTGGGATTACAGGTGTGAGCCACCACACCCCGCCCATTTTAGAAAGATTTTTATGGAAAACACACATGCCATTAAATTTACCATTTTAACCATTTTTAAGTGTATACTTCTGTATTAGTCCATTTTCACGCTGCTGATAAAGATATACCCGAGACTGGGCAATTTACAAAAGAAAGAGATTTAACTGGACTTACAGTTCCATGTAGCTGGGGAGGTCTCACAAACACGGTGGAAGGTGAAAGGCATGTCTCACATGACAAGAGCAAGAGGGAGAATGACAGCCAAGCAAAATGTGTTTCCCCTTATCAAACCATCAGATCTCATGAGACTTACTCACTTCCACGAGAACAGTATGGGGGAAACTACCCCCATGATTTAATTATGTCCCACCGGTTCCCTCCCACAACACATGGGAATTATGGGAGTACAATTCAAGATGAGATCTGGGTGGGGACATGGAGCCAAACCATATCAACTTCAGTGGCATTAAGTGCATTCACAATGTTGTACAACCTTCACAAACATCCATCTCCAGAACTTTTTCATCTTCCCAAACTGAAACTCCATACCAATTAAACAGTGATTCCCCATTTCTCCCTCTCCTGAGCCCCTGGCAACCACCATTCTACTTTCTGTCTCTATAAATTTAAAGTACCTCAAATAAGTGGGATCATACAATATTTGCCTTTTTGTGACTGGCTTATTTTACTTAACATAATGTCTCCAGGTTTATCCATGTTGTAGTATATGTCAGATTTGCCTTTCTTTTTAGGGCTGAATAATATCCCATTGCATATATATACCACATTTTATTTATCCATTCATCTGTTAATGGACACTTGGGTGGCTTTGACCTTTTGGCTATTTTGAATAATGCTACTATAAATATAAAAGTACCTTTAATCCATTTTTAATTTCTGTATATGGTGTAAGGCAAGAGCCCAACTTCATTCCATTGTATGTATCCAGTTTTCCCAGTATCATTTAATAAGACCACCATTTCCACCATTGAATGGTCTTAGCACCCTTGTTAAAAATCAATTGACCATATGTGTGAGTGTTTACTTCTGAGTGCTCTATTTCATTGGTCTGTAAGTCTATTCTTATGCCAGTATCACACTGTTTTTTATAATTGTAGCTTAATGAAATCAGGAATTAAAGTCTAATAAGTCATTCTAAAAATAGCTTCTGGTTTTCTGTCAAATTCTTCTCAATCTTGTCTTTTATGTCCCCAAACAGTATTTTAGCCAAATCTAATTATCCTAACATAAGAAACTCCAGTGATTCTACTTCTATCATCAATTGTTTCTGTTGGTTGTTCTTATCTCGTTTGCCTGGTTATCTTTTATCAGGAATTTCCATGAAAAACTGATGTGGAAATAATTTGAAGGTACTACTCTTCGTTATTTTATTTTATTTTTTGAGATGGAGTCCCACTCTGTTGCTCAGGCTGGAGTGCAGTGGCGCGATCTCAGCTCACTGCAAGGTCTGCCTCCCACCGTTCTCCTGCTTCAGCCTCCTGAGGAGCTGGGACTACAGGCACTTGCCACCATTCCCGGCTTTTTTTTTTTTTTTTTTTTTTTTTTGTAGAGACGGGGTTTCACCATGTTAGCCAGGATGGTCTCCATATCTGTCTGCCTCGGCCTCCCAAAGTGCTGGGATTACAGGAGTGAGCCATTGTGCCCGGCTGAAGGTACTCCTAGAGAGAATCATTGTTTGCTTCTGCCAGATATCTGGGAGCTCCAGTAATTGTAGGTCATCACAAACCAGTTTTAGGGACTGAGATTTTTCTGGGTCAACCAGATACTTGTGGTTGGGCTACAGTCTGTGGAAGGGCTGGTTTACTATAAGTTCACCTTTATTCCTAGAATGTAGTTGCTTTTCGGTATAATTCCAAGTACCAAGGTCTCAACCCTTAGTCTCTGATTCCAACTTTCTTCTCTCTAGTCCTGTGAGGTATCAAAAATGCCATTCAGTACCCTCAGCTGCCTCTTCCAGATAAGCAAATAATCTGAAAGTGAAAGCCCACTAGATGCTTTGGTTCACCTCACTGGACTTAGATCATTTCTTGGATCTTGTTCTAGTATTCTGTACTACCTTGACAGTTCCAATGCCTTTCAGCTGATTTTCATATTTTTTATGGATTTACTGGTTGTCCTTAAGGGAAGTGTGATCCACATTACTCACTCTACCAATACTGGAAGCTGAGTTCTGTGACTTTAATTTTCCCCTAAAAGACAGTATCTTTTGAAGAATAATAAGTTTTTTATTGTAACGTAGTCCGACTTTCCTTTTTACATATATTGGGCTTTATTATCTTTTTTAAAGATTTATTTCCCTACTCTGAAGTCATAAATATACTTTCACATATTTTCTTCTACAAATTTTACAAAAGGTTTGCTTTTCTTCCATGTATTTAATATACTTGCTATTTGCTTTGTGTGCAGTTATGAGGCAGAAATCTATAATAACTATTTCTAGATGAATAATTATCCATTAATCACTTACTGAATTGTCCTTCTTATCCACACTGGTTTTCATGCCAGCTCATTCACCTATATTATTCATCTTTGATCCCACATATAGTATTATGATGGAGATGGCTATAGGCTATTCCATTCATCTATAAAGTTAGCATCATAAGAATGATTAAGAATGCATGAACACTACAGGTCACTCAGTATTGCTTACCAATCTTAGGTTTTTCTAATAAGGTCACCTTTGCACAAAGTTTGTTTCAAGCCATCTTCTCAAGCATTATTCTCCTCACCCCTCATTCTTAAATGATGATATGACCCCCTTCTTCCCAACGAATTGGAACATCCTCAGTTTCCCACTAACCTACCTGAGCTTGCACTCATTCTCTCCTATCATCTTAATTAGCATAGGAGAAGGGCCATTCATATCTAAAGACTTATTCTTCCACTTGTACCTTGGATACCATCTCCTTCCCCATCAATCATATGCCATCAACAGTTCATTCTCTTCCTGTGTTATCTGCTCTCTCTCCTGGATTCTTCCTGCTATCTTTTACACATTTACACATTACATCTTTCCTATCTTAACAATAATCAAGCCACCAACCAAGCAAATAAACCATCCCTAAACTCCACTATTACCCTATTTCTTACTTTCTTTTATTCATAACTGACTTGTTGAAGTTGGTCTATAATGACATTCTCCATTTCCAGATATCCCATTTTCTTCTCATGCTGGTTCTCTTCAAAGTTTGTTTTTTATGAAGAAGTGTTGGATTTTGTCAAATGCTTTTTCTGCATATTTTGTCCTTTATTCTGTTGATATGGATTTGGTTGATTTTTAAACTGATGCTCAGATGGATCCCTGGGATAAATTCCACTTGATTGTGGTAGAAAATCCTTTTTTATATGTTACCAAATTGTTTACTAGTATTTTGTCGAGAATAAGAGATAATGGTCTGTAGTTTATGTTTCTTTGATGTATTTGACTGATTTGGATATCAAAGTAATATTGGCCTCATGAAATGAGAGGAAGATGTTCCTTCCTCTTGTTTTGGGGCAGGGGAGAGTTTGTAAAGAACTGGTATTAATTCTTCTTTAAATGTTTGGTAGAATTCACCAGTAAAGCCCTTGCACCCATTCTCTCCTATCATCTTAATTAGCATAGGGCTTTTCCTTGTGTGTCTTTTTTTTTTTTAATTACTAACTCAATCTCTTTATTATACATCTATTCACATTTTCTACTTCTTCTTTAGTCGGTTTTCTGTCTCCAGGGCATGTCAGAGACCTTCACAGCAGCCCCTCCCATCACAGGCCTTGGGGCCTAGTAGGAAAAAATGATTTTGTGGGTGGGACCCAGGGCTCCCCTGCTGTGTGCAGCCTAGGAACTTGTTGCCCTGCGTCCTAGCTGCTCCAGCCATGGCTGAAAGGGGCCAACGTACAGCTCAGGGCTGTGGGTTCAGAGAGTGGAAGTCCCAAGTCTTGGCAGCTTCCACGTGGTGTTGAGCCTGTGGACACACAGAAGTTAAGAATTGAGGTTTGGGAACCTCTGCCTAGATTTCAGAGGATGTATGAAATGCCTGGGTGTTGAAGCAAAAGTTTGCTGCAGGGTCAGAGCCCTCATGGAGAATCTCTGCTAGAGCAGTGTGGAAGGGAAATGTGGGGTTGGAGTCCCCACACAGTCTCCAACGAGGAAGTGCCTAGTGGAGCTGTGAGAAAAGGGCCCCTGTCCTCCAGACCCCAGAATGTTAGATCCACTGAAGGCTTGCACCATGCACCTGGAAAAGCTGCAGACACTCAATGCCAGCCTGTGAAAGCAGCCAGGAGGAGTGCTGTACCCTGCAAAGCCATAGAGGCAGAGCTGCCCAAGGCCATGCGAGCCCACCTCTTGCATCAGTGTGCCCTGGATGTGAGACATGAAGTCAAAGGAGATCATTTCAGAGCTTTAAGATTTGACTGCCCTGATGGATTTCAGACTTGCACAGGGCCTGTACCCACTTTGTTTTGGCCAATTTTTCTCATTTGGAATAGGTGTATTTACCCAGTGCCTGTATCCCCATCATATCCAGGAAGTAAGTAACTTGCTTTTGATTTTACAGGCTCACAGGCAGAAGGGATTTGCTTTGTTTCAGACTTTGGATTTGGACTTTTGGGTTAATGCTGGAATGAGCTAAGACTTTGGGGGACTGTTGGAAAGGCATGATCATGTTTTGAAATGTGAGGACATGAGATTTGGGAAGGGCCAGGGGCAAAATGATATGATTTGGCTGCGTCCCCACCCAAATCTCATCTTGAATTTTAGGTCCCACAATCCCCATGTGTCATGGGAGGGACCCAGTGGGAGGTAATTGAATCATGGGGGCAGCTACCTCCATGTTGTTCTTATGACAGTGAGTTCTCATGAGATTTGATGGTTTTATAAGGGGCTTTTTCCCTTTTGCTTGGCACTTCTCCTTCTTACCACTATGTGAAGAAGGACATGTTTGCTTCCCCTTCTGCCATGATTGTAAGTTTCCCGAAGCCTCCCCAGCCATGCTGAACTGTGAGCCAATTAAACTTCTTCCCTTTATAAATTACCCAGTCTTGGGTATGTCTTTATTAGCAGCATGAGAACAGACTAATACAGTAGGCTTGTGTATCTAGGTTTGTGTATGTATACTCTATGATGTTCACACAAAGATGACAGCACCTAATGATGCATTTATCAGAATGTATCCCTAGCATCAAGCAAAAGATGACTGTACTTCCTTCCTTCTGCTGTTTTGTTGCTGTTTTTAAATTTGCTCTCAGTTTTTAAAGTTTCTTAAGGTGGAAGCTTAGGTTTAGATCATTTTTTTTTCTTTTCTAATATAGACATATTAAAGCTACAAAATTTCCTCTAACCATTACTTTTGCAGCATCCCATAAAATATTTTATGTTGTACTTCACTTTTATTCAGTTTAAAGAACTTTCTAATTTATCTTATGAGTTCTTCTTTGGATCATGGGTTATTTTATATTATTTAATTTCCAAATACTTGTGGAGTTCTCAAATTGTGCTGACTCAATATGCCCTCTGGGTCAGTGGAATCCTCACTGTCCCCAACCTCTTGGTCTATAGAGACCCAACTGGTCCTAGCTTCTGGACTCTTAAGAGGCCTCACTGGTCCCTAAGCCACCCTCAGCTGAGGTGGCCCTGCCATCTCTGCCCTTGGTAGTGTCCCCATCCTCTAGGTACCTCATTTCCTGCTTTTAGAATACCAGAAGTTGGACAACTTTTCTTCTTTTCATCCTGTCTCTGTCATCTTCAAAATTAGCAGTGTTTCTGGGGATAGCATTGTCACAATTCTTGTTAGTTTTCCATAGATTTTAAGAGAATCCATACGATTAGGCACAAGGATTCTCTATAGATCCTTCCTGGATAACCCAATTTCTATCCTGGAGTCTGCTGAAATAATTAATTGGATCCACAAATCACATCTAATCGCTTCACCAAAACATTTGTCCCAGTGCTGTCTCCAGAGCATGCTATCTGAGATAGGCTGAGAAATTTCCAAATCATCAAATGATTTTTGCTTAACAGTTTCCTCCTCATTGTATCTCTTTCCGCTCACATTTTACCATAAGAAGGAAGAAGACAAGCTACATCTTCTACTCGTTGCTTGGAAATATCCTCAGCTAAATACTCAAGTTCATTAGTTACAAGTTCTGCTTTCCACCCAATAGCACAGCATGATTCAGCCACGTTTCTGCCACTTCTAACAAAGATTGCTTGTTCTCTAGTTTCTAATACATGTTCCTCCTTTCATCTGAGATCTCACCAGAAGCATCTTTAATGTTTATTATTTCTAGCAGCATTCTCTTCATGACAATATATGTATTCTCTAAAATGTAACTTTGTCTACTGTCCTCTTTACTTCTTTCTGAGCCCTTACCAGAATCACCTTTAATCCTCCTATTTCTACAATCTCTTCAAGGCTTTTTCTATTAAGAATTCCAAAACTCTTCCAGCTTAATCACTTACTCAATTCCAAAGCCATATCTATATTTTTAGATATTTGTACATAGCACCCCACTTCTTGTACCACAAACAAGATGGCATAATACAATAGAAATGTATTCTCTCATAGTCCTGGAGGTTAGAAGCACAAGATCAAGGTGCCAGCAGGGCCATACTCTCTCTGAAGGCTCTAGGGAAGTGTCTGTTCCATCCCATTGTCTGAGCTTCAGGTTGCTGGCAATCATTGGCATTCTTTGCCTTTTGGATGCATTACTCCAATCTCTGCCTCCATCATCACATGCATTCTCCTCTCTGTCTCCTCTGTGTCTGAATTTGCCTATCTTATAAGAACATCAGTCACTGGATTAGGGCCCACTCTAATCCTTTATGACCTTAACTTGATTATATCTGCAAAGGCCCTGTCTTAGGTCATGCAGGTTGCTATAACAAAAATATCATAGCCTGAGTAGCTTAAAAACAACATAAATTTATTTCTCATAGTACTGGAGGCTGAAAAGTCCAAGATCAAGGCACTGACAGATTTGGTGTCTGGAGAGGGTCTGCTTCCTGGTTCATAGACAGCCATCTTCTCACTGTGTCCTCATACGGCAGAAAGCCTTGGAGCGCTCCAAGTCATATTTCATAAAGACAATTAATCCCACTCACAAAGGCCCCCTTATAACCTAATTACCTCCCATAGGCCCACGTCCAAATACTGTCACATAAGGAGTTACAATTTAATATATGAATTTTTGGGGACATAACATTCAGCCTACAGCAGACCCTATTTTCAAGTAAAGTTACATTCACAGGTAATGGAGGTTAGGGCTTGAATCTATCTTTTAGGGGCATACAATTCAATCCACAACAATGTGATAAGTATAAACCAAGATTTATTTAAACCACTGTGGGCCGGAAGCAGTGGCTCATGCCTGTAATCCCAGCACTTTGGGAGGCTGAGGTGGGTTGACTGATTGAGCCCGGGAGTTCAAGACCACCCTGGGCAACATAGTGAGACTCCATCTCCACAAAAAAGTAGAAAAATTAGCCAGTCATGGTGGCATGCACCTATATTCCCAGACACTTAGGAGGTTGAGGTAGGAGGATCACTTAAGCCCAGGAGGTTGAGGCTGCAGTCAGCTGTGATCACACCACTGCACTCCAGCCTGGGTAACACAGTGATACCTTGTCTCAAAAAAAAAAAAAAAAAAAAAAAAAAAAAAAATAGAGACAGAGAAGGTTAACCACCATTTATAAAAAGAGAGAGAGAGAGACAAGCAGAGAGACAGACATAGAAGGCAAGCAACACTTATTGAAAAAAAAGAAAGAAAACACACACACACACACACACACACACACAAAACACCATGACATGCCTTTCAGTTACTTAACAGATAAAGATTTCTCAAGGTGAGGCCAATGACCTCACTGATTAAAAACAAAGGGAATTATCTGACCTGAACTCAACTTGAAAGATCTTGGGGAATTATAGTATTTCTTGACACAAGGCCAGTCACTTCTGTCAAAGTGAACCTTGGGAACTGTGATTATACTGGCCATTATTTTCTTTTCTGAATCAGAGTTTTCAGCACTGGTTCTGATTTTTAGGAAGTCAGTGTGAACCAGACATGCACACTGACATGTCAAAGATGTCTTATTACCCATAATTTAAAGATCTTATTCACAACAAACATGTTAATACTTGTTAATATTTATTTCAGCAGCAGTCTACTTGTTAATATGAGCAAAAGGCAAGTTAATTTTTAATGTGGCTTCACAATTTTGATTTCCTTTTTTTTCCAGAACTGGAAATTGATTTTTAAATTGAAATCCCTTCTTTGTGAAAATTGTTGCATAGTCTAACTATCAAAGAAAATTAATTTCCAATATAATACATGATAAGCAAAAGTCCACATGTAGGTCTTTATGTTCATTTCTCTGAGGAAGAACTTTGCAGTTTTCATCCTTTTTTAAAATAAATTTACTATCTCAAAAAGATTGAGAACCACTGCTCTAGAACGTATGCCTAAGTTAGACATATGTTAATACATATGTTAGTTTGACTTAGTTGCCCCCAAGTGAAATGAGAAATAGAATTCAGGTAGAATATTGGTGGTGGCCTATCAGTTTCATTTCTGAAAATTTTATGTCACTCCCCATGCCTGTGTTATCACTCCTAATCTCTCTGGAAACCCTTCAATTCCATTTACTTATGGACCATAGTTGGCTCTAGATTTGTTTTGGCCAGTCCGGCAAACAAACTCCAAGTTAGCTCATCAAACTCACACACAGAAAGCAACATCTCTGGCAAGACTGCACAAAGCTACAAATCTAACATAATCAGAAAGAATGGTTTGGCTTCCTTGGTCAAACACCCAGAAAATCTATGTCCATATCATCACTTTTGGGTAAAAGGTTAACAAAACACTTTACCTTTGTATATGAGAATTAACCTTTGGTTAATTTTCTCATTCTGTTTTATTGAAAACTTATTCATATGTCAATTATGTTACCCAACAATATTGTTTATGGTAAAAATGATTCCTGGTTACCAAAAGAATTATAAATGAACTATAAATACTGACTATAATGGACACTATAACGTTGGGCCTCCCTGAGTATACTGACTCGTGTAATTGGCATGTCTCTTATAGAAATTCTAGAAGCTATGTCCATGGAGTTGTTATAAGATATATTAGCTCCTGTGGAAGTTTCTAATCCAGATGCATCCCACAGCTGCCCAGTGTAAGTCTCATCTCCTTGCATCTGAGCTGTCAACTTGGAATGGGAAGGCCAAAAAAAAAGCCTGGATGCTTATGTAAAACACTGTGAGTACCACTTTCACAGAAGAGGAGTAGGTGCTGCCTACTGGTCAGCTGTGGTTTCTGTCCTATCCTTCTAAGTGATGCCAAGGGTGATCTGCAGTAGTCTTGAAGGTCTAAAAGTCTAGTTGAATTCAAGAAGAACATTCTGGGGGGCAATGATATATACCCAGCTTCTTTTGGAAACTACTCGAAAATTTATGTTTCTTCCTTCTCTCATCTTCTTATCATCTAACACAATATGTGTTAATAGTTAACTATATATGTCAGTATTTAAGTTACAGGACATGAAAGAAGGAGTGTTATCAGCTAGGAGCAGAATGAATGCCATTCATGGGCCAAGAAGACTATTTTCCTCTTTTGGGAAATGGTTAACATGTTAATAGTTATGTGATAGTAGTGTTACGTAAGGTGGAAGCACAACTTCATTATCATCATAATTTGGAGAATTAAAGCATGGCTCAAAGAAACATATATGGTACTAAGTTGACAAGGGGCAGACCATGATGCTTTTATAATGTGTCATCTTGCCTAGAGTGCACTAGTTTTCCTAGAATTATTTTATGTTTACAGTTTGGGTGGGCCAAAAAGGTAATTTTTGGGAGATGTGTAATGTGGAAAGGAAATAGTAGCCATTTGTAATTCACATATGTTGTTGCTGACTGGTGACTCACTTAGCTGATTCATTTTGTTGCAGCTTAGCCTGCAACTACTCTACCATCCTCTAGATCCTCCTTCAGCTTCTCCAACTCCTGGCCTATGTATGTGTTTTTATGACAAACAGTCCCAGCTTCTGAAGGATACCCTCACCATCAAGGTCAAAGGCAACAAGAACTAACATGGATTTCAGTCCATTTTCATGAGGTTCAAGTTTGTACTTGTGACTTCCAGCCTGACCCTGACTTCTTCCATTTTACTTCCATCTTCCTTTCTGACTACTCTGCCAACATCAAATTCCAGCATCAGACACAACAGCATTATAAGACTGCCTAACTAACTCTCATAATTGTGCCAGCCAATTCTCTTTAATGAATCCATATATACATGTACATATATTTAATTACTTGTTGTGTGTTTCTGGTTGAACACTGACTGATATATCAGGGATAAAGAAGGTCATTTCATTATGAAAAAGGAGTAAATCAAGAGGCATAACAAGCTGGGCACAGGCTGGTCACACCTGTAATCCCAGCACTTTGGAAGGCCGAGGCAGGCAGATCACCCGAAGTCAGGAGTTTGAGACCAGCCCGGCCAACATGGTGAGACCTCGTCTCTACTAAAAAAACAAATACAGAAATTAGCTAGATGTGGTGGCACGCACCTGTAGCCCCAGCTACACCGGAAGCTGAGGCACAAGAATAGCTTGAACCCAGGAGGTGGAGGTTGCAGTGAAATCATGCCACTATGTCACAGGATACTTCGGGTGTTGCTTTTCTGGTCAGAAACCTCTGTGGCCAGTGGTACCTTTGCCTGAGTTTTGCTTGGGCCCGCTGGGATTGTTCTGCCCACTCAGGCTGCGCTTGGCTAATGTTACCAGCCTGGATCTCACCCCTGCCAAAGGCGAGCCAGCTGTGGAGTAGCAAGGGGTATGTGAGCAAGAGAGTGTGGGGTCTGGCCACTGCACACAGGCACGCTGGCTGCTGCAGCAGGGTGGGCAGCTCCAGGTGCTACTATGGGCCCTGGCTCACTGTGAGGCTGTGACTGGACTAAGTACACCGCAGTGGTGCTGAGAAGCTTGGAGACTCCAGGAAATGCAGGGCCCCAAAGGGAGTCACAGTCCTGGCTTAGGAGCTTCCTGGTCTGGGCTCCCCAAAGGGCCACAGCTCTTCTCTCCTCTTTGCCTGCAATGTGGTGAGCAAGGGGCATGTTTCAGCCCTGTTTGTGTTATAGCTCTTTCAGCCCCACTATTCAGCAGGTCTCAAGTTTTTGTCCTGCATCCAGAAAGAATGAGGTAGGCAGACAAGTGGAGGCTGAGCAAAGTGAAGAGGGGCTTTACTGAGAAGGAGGAGCTTTACTGAGCAACAGGATAGCTCAGAGGAGACCCTGGAGTGGGCAGCTCCTTTCTGCAGGCAAGACATCCTGTTGTCTCTGCAGCTCTCAGCAGAAAGAAGGCCCTGGAGTGGGTAGCTCCTCTCTGCAGGCAGCTTGTCCCATCATCTCTGCAGCTCTCAGCAAAGAGGAGGCCCTGAAGTGGGTAGCTCCTCTCTGCAGGTTGGTCCTCCTGTTGTCTCTGGAGCTCTCAGCAGAAAAGAGGCCCTGGAGTAGGTAGCTCCCCTTGGCTGGCAGGTCTTCTCCCCAAGTCTGGCTGAGTCCAGGGACTTTTATGGGCCTCAGAGAGGAAGAAGTGCATGCTGATTGGTCCATGGGCAGGTCCAAGAAAAAGCACCACCAGTTCCCTCTCCAGTCAGGGGGACTGGTGGCCTGGTCATTAGGCTTCAGGCCTTCCCTGGGGACTTGCCCCTTTCTGCCCCAGAGCATGTTGCCTCCTACTGCTTTCTATGGTGCCCAGGCTGTTTGTGGGGAGAAGCACTTGCAGGCCAATGCCAAACTGCCCTCAGCCTTCCCTTGGCCTCCCTCCTATGTTTGTCAGCACCCAAAGTCTGGAGGGGGCTGAGGCAGCAGGCGAATGACCTGTCAGTACTGCCTCAAGTATGTGCACAACTGGCTGGCTGCAACAGCACCCTGGCTCAGCCCCAACCTTGCTCCTAGATGGAAGCAGTCACCATGAGCAGGGCGAGGCCAGGCAGCAGAAGCAGATACCTCTAAGCCTGCTGAGGTGGGGGTGCCTTCCCAGGCCCAAAGAGTGCAGAGATATCCAGGTTGGTCCACAGCTACAACCTGGGTGGCTACAGCTGCACAAAGGAGGTGGGGGGATGCAGGCGGGGCTCCTGCCTGCTCCCAGTCTCCAAGAACATGGTCTGTAGCAAGGACTCGGGTGGCTGCAGTTGGACCTGGGAGGGTGGGGCTCCTGCCTGCTCCCGGTCTCCAAGAACACAGGGAGGCTCAGCCAGCAGCCATCACTTGGGCAGTTGCAGCTATGCCTGGGGAGTTCCCACCCACCAACTTGGAAGAAGCTGGGCTCCTGCTTGAC
Source organism: Rhinopithecus roxellana (assembly GCF_007565055.1). NCBI lineage: Eukaryota > Metazoa > Chordata > Mammalia > Primates > Cercopithecidae > Rhinopithecus > Rhinopithecus roxellana. Next base: position 16,254,404 of record NC_044569.1, read on the forward strand.
CCCATTCCCTCTGGCTCTGTGAAGTTCACAGCACAGGCAGAGCCTCCCAGCTGCAGCCAGGATCTTGGCAGTGGCCACTCCAGATGGTCCAGATGGCCCACCACTGCCATCAACAACACTCCAGCCTGGGCAACAGAGTGAGAGACTCCATCTCAAAAACAGAGAAAAAGGAAAAGGAATAATAATTCTAAACATTTATGCAAATTGTGAGCTTCAAAATACATAAAATTAAAACTGATAGAATCACAAGGAGAATAGACAAAACCACAATTATTGACAGAGAATTCAATATTCATCTTTCAATAATTACTTTTAAAATTAGTAGAAAATCAGCAAAGTATATAGTAAACTTCAGTAATACCATTAATCAACTAACAATAACCAAATAGTCGACCCAACAGCAGCAGAATATATTAATATATCCTTCTCAAATGTGCATGGAACATTTATGAAGACAGACCATGTTTGGGGCCATTAACAAGTCTCAATAGATTTTAAAGGATTCAAGTCATACACAATATGTTCTTTGACCACAATAAAATTAAATTAGAAAGAAATATCAGAAAAATCTCTAGACACCCCCCAAATATTTAGAAACTGAAATAATCCAAGTTCAAAGTATTCTGAACTGAATGAAGACAAAAACACAACACATCAGAATTTGTGAGATGCTGCTAAGCCTGTACTTAGGGGAAATTTTATAGCACCGAATTTCTATAACACAAAATAAGAAATATCACAAATCAGAGACCTCAACTTCCACTTAAAGTAACCAGAAAAAAAAGAAAAAAGCAAATTAAACCCAAAGCAAGGAGAAAAAAGGAAATAAAAGGGGCAGAATGGAAATTAATAGACCAGAAAATGAAAGACAATTTTTAAATAAATGGAAAGCTGGTTCTCTGTAAAGATAAAAATGACAAACCTCTGGCCTATCTGAAAAGGGCAAACGGGAGAAGATACAAATTACTAATAGCAAGGATGAAAGAGGTAACATCACTGTAGATTCAACAGATACAAAAAGGACAAAGTAATATTATAAACACCTTTATGCCAACTTATACAAAACTGGCTGCTTCTTTAAATGATACAAAATACTAAAGCTTACCCTAGAAGAAATATATAACCTGAATAGCACCATATCTATTAAAGAAACTGAGTTTGTTAAAGTCTGGAGGGGGCTGAGGCAGCAGCTACCACTTAGCCACCCACTATTTTCTCAAACCTCTTCTTTCCCCACTGGACAGGTTAATCCAAGTCACACGTCTCATTGGTCTCAAACCAGAAATGAGATCCTAACTTCTCATTTCCCAAGATATTTATACGAACACAGCAATATCCTTTCCTACCCTGATTACCCCGCACCCTCCATTTCGGGTCCTTCTCACCCTGATCAATGAGAATTGTTCTAGCAAGCAAACCTTAAAATAGACCTCGTACCCTTTCTAGATTGCAAAGTAGATAAAAATCCAACTTTCCGTTAATTCAGGGATTAATTACTGAGCATCACTTATTTCTTGCGCATTGGTTCTCAAAATGTGGTCCCAGGACCAACAGCTTCAGGATCACCTGAGAACCTGAGCTGCCACCGCCCCCTCCCCCACTACTAAATCAGCAAGTCCGGAGTTGTGGGGCAGAAGTCAGTATTTTAACAAGGCCTCCAGGTGATTCTGATGCGCGCCACTCTTCTGGGGGTGTAAAAAAACCAGAGAGGACAGGAAGAAAGTTAGAATTAAAGCATACCTAGGAATCAGACAAGCTTCAGGGGGAGGGGCGGTTATTTAAAAAACGATAACTAAGAACTTGTATGTAGTAAGAAAACCTACCCTGCCCCAGAGAGCTTTCCCGAAAGATAATGGATTCCGACATTCACCTCAAGAACCGGCAGACAGAGCAGCAAGGGATCTGTCGCTGGCCAAGCAGGTCCCTGGCTAAGGCACTGCTAGGGACAGCTCGCGGGTGTTCGGGGGTTAATTCTCTGCAACCCTCCCTCACCAGATGCCCCGTCGCCGCCCTGCGCCTGCGCAGTGACGCGCCATAGAGCTGAGCACTCCTCCCAGATTCCTAGAGCTGACAGGGCGATGGCGGGTTCGCCGGGTGTGAGGCTTCACAGCGGTCCGGTGACCAAGTCGAGGTACGGGTGATGTCGGCTCGCGGATAGCAGAGGAATTCCGGATGATCTTGTCTAACGAGCGGCCTCTCAGCGCCGCTAGGAAACTGTGCGTGGTTTCTCGAGTCCCTGGAGAGTGAAGGCCCCCGGGGTCGCTCCCGGGCACGGAGAGCCGATTGGTTCACGGCCTAGTGTTGGGTTTGTCCCCAGTCAGCCCTTGCTGGCCTTGGGTTCAACCGAATGAACGCCAGAAACTGTGGGGCGGGCGGAGTCACCAAGCGTGGTGCATCCACACAAATCAGCCTACCGTACTGGGAAAGAGCCACCTGAATTTGTGAGTGTTGGAGAAAGCAAAAGGGGAAGAAAAATGATCAGTAGTGTCATTTTTGGATAGGAAGGGCAGCGAATAACATAGTGTTAACCACTAGAATTCATTGTAAAATTCCCCCCTCTGCGTTATCTTTCCAGTTATACCTTTTTTGGGTAGCATTAACCCCTAATTTTGTTTGAACATCTGTAGACTTGGAATGGGGAATGTGTGTCTTAAGTGGGTTAATCCCTGGCTCTTCGATGATGAGGAGGAAGCCTAATACATTCTGAGAGAAAAGCAACTGGAAGTCAAATGAGATTTTTTGTTTTCTCCTTCTATCTTGAGGATTTTTCTGGTGATCTAGTCTCAGAGATTACATCTGTAGTCAGCACAATGATTCCCTTCCAAGCCCAGTGGTGCCCAGTTGCCTCCAGGTCCCAGACCTTTATGTGGACAAGAAAAGCTTACAGAGGAAATGGTAATTCTCCACTTGCACCCTGAGGTGTCCAGTTGCAGCCCATGGAGATCCAGTTCAATTATGAATCTCAGGAACACCACCTTCTGTCAGGTGAGAGGCAGGGTATTATGTCTTTCTTAGTGGCTTTGGTGGGGTGGGGAGGATGAGGGGGTGTCACCCTATGCTAGTGTCTTCAAATGATCCCCCTTAACTCTGTTAGGCAGTATTACCTCTTTAGTGTACCAAGCATAGTCACGTGACTTTATTTCAAAATCTGTCAAATTCTCATGCAGCTGTCTCCACTTTTTTAAGACCCCAAAGTCATTCATTTTTCCCTGTATAATGACCTCATTGCTAATCTGTCAGTTTTGATCATTTCTCTTACCTACCGTAGGGGCATAGTTAAAAGTTCTGGAGTCTGACAACCTGGATTCAAACAGTAGTTTTGTCACTTAGCTAGCTCCAGTAAGTTACTCATATATTTTACGATTCTGTTTCCTCACTTTTCAAGTGTATAGTAATTCACACCTTGAAGTTATTTTGAGATTTGTATCTATGTATTACTCCAGAATAAAGAACCCCAAAATTTAGTGACCTGAAACATCAGACTTTTTAAACCATATTATTTCTTATGATTCTGTAGGTCATCAACTTGAGCTGGGTTCACCTGGGCAATTTTTTTTCCTCTTGATCTTTTCTGGGGTCATTTATGCAGGCATCTCAGGGCTGACTCTACTGGGGCCAAAGTCTAAGATGGTTTCAATCACATTGTCTCAATGTCAGACTGTTGGTGCTGGCTATGGCTTGAGTCCACATGTCTTCAGCAGGTGACCCTGGACTTTTTTGCAGGGTAGCTTGTTTCCAGTCAAAGAGAAGGCAAGCTCTCCAATACTTAGCACTTTTCATACCTATGTTTGTGTTTCATCTGTTAATGTCTCATTGATGAAAGCAGGTCATATGACCAGTTCTGAAGTCATTGTAGAAGGAAACTACACAGGGATATAGGTACTGGGAGATAGGATTCACTGGGGTACATTAATACTGTAACAGGCCAGGTGCAGTGGCTCACACCTGTAATCCCAACACTTTGGGAGGCCAAGGCAGGAGGAATGCTTGAAGCCAGGAGTTCAGGACCAGCCTGAGCAACAAAGTGAGACCCCATTTCTACAAAAATTTAAAACATTAGCCAGGCATAGTGGTGTATGTGTGCCTGTAGTCCCAGCTATTTGGGAGGCTGAGGTGGGAGGATTGCTTGAGCCCAGGAGTTCAGAGGCAGCAGTGACTTATGATTGCACCGCTGCACTCCAGCCTGGGCGACAGAGTAAAATCCCGTCTCCAAAAAAACACCAAAAAAAAAAAAAAAAACTAAACAAGATCCTTAATGTAAAACTCTGAGCACAGATTTTGCTTACAGTAATTCTTTATAATTGGTAGCCACTATTATTTTAAGTAAGATAATTTTGATCTCAGCTTTTTTCAGGTGTCCTGTAGGGTCTTATTTCTGCATCACATGTTACTTCTTTTTGGTTTGTCCTCTTATTGCGCTGTTTTTCCTATGAGTCACCTTCCATTGTCCCTTTTTTCACTCTAGATCTTCTGCTTCTTTTCAGTCTTGGAGCATCTTTATTTTATGTTAGTTAGTTTTTCTCTCCTATATCTAGAACTTGTCCTTCCTTAATAATCTATTCCAAGACATCTAGCTCTTATCTTTCCTGAGAATCACTGGAGAATTGGACCTCTTCCTTGCAGCTTTACATAAATTGATATACTTAGTTCTTGTGTTTATGTCTCTTAGACTATGTATAAAATAACATTTTATTATAGAGAAATACAGTTATACTAAAGTCAATTTGTAAAGAATAGGAGAACACAAAACAAAATTTAAATAACCTTCAGCTCCACCCTCTAGAGACAGTCACTGCTAACATTAATATATCCTGAAAATCATTCATTTAATTCACCAAATATTTATTATTGATAAATGTTTACTAATAAGATCATACCTTATTAATTACCAGCCATATAATATCAGTTATTAAGGGTTTCCTCTGTGCCAATAACTGTTCTAAGTGCTGGCGATATAGCAGTGAGCTGAACACACAAAGCCTTTGCTGTCAAAGTGCTTACATGCTAGTGGAGGAAAGGAGAAAATAAATGAAGGCTCATTATATTATTAATGATAATGGTTATGGAGAAATTAAACCAGGATATATCAGTCAGGATTCTAGCAGGAAACAGATGGCTCATTCCAGTGCAGTAATTCAGAGTTTCATGAAGAGGATGGGGATGATTACAGAAGTCAGCAAGGGATGGAGAACAGCCATGGATCAGACAACACTGGGGAGCAGTTAACTACCTGTAGGTCTTCAGGGACCAGGGGAAAGATTGATTACCAGACCCTGGAAAGTATAGCTGTAGGATTTAGCCATCTGATAGGAGCTCTGGCCTTTGCTAAAAGGCTCAGCTACCGGCCCAGCAAGGAGAGAGCCAGGATGTAGAGTGACCAATTCATCCCAGTTTGCCTGGAATTTAGCACTGAAAGCCGCGATAGCCCCTTCAGTTTTAGGCAAACCAGTACAGTCAGTCACTCTATTATTTTCCCACTTGTGCCCAAACCTACTTGCATACCAGAGGGCATGGAACCCCAGGTGGTACAATCAATCAACATCAATCTCCTAGTACAGAGCAGGGTAGGGCACAGAGCAGGGTGGAGAGTAGATCTGGAGAGGTAAAAGAAGAATATTCATTATAATCCACCACTTTTATCCTGCAATATCTACCCCAACATAGCAGAAAAACAAAGTCCCTTAAGCTGCCATTTAATTTCAAGTTGACATAATTAAATCATATTCCTACCGGAAACCTGGAATTTAACTCCCACTAGTGCCCTTCATATAAAATGGTGAGAGAAAGGGGGGAAAGGCATAATTAACATAAAACACGACAGCTACTGTTTTTGCTATTCACAAAGCCTAAATTGATAATCTTAATTATCTTCTTCCATTACTCATTTTGTATCTCGCTTACTCTCTGCCAGCACCTCGGTGGCATAAATTTCTTTACCTAGTTAAGTAATATAAAGCTGCTTTCCTGGATGATCTGAGTCCTCAGTAATCCTGCTTCTTTCAGGCTGCTTCAGTGTACCATTGACTAGGCCTACTAGACATGAGAGGACTAAGACGCATCCCATTGAATTCTCTTGAGTTCCAGACATACTCTTTCTATAAATGCCCTTCCTATGTTGCAGCAACCAATTCCCCTTTGGTAATTGAAATCAGTCATCCTGGCCAGTAAAGTGATCCCTTCTATGTTGGTTCAGCAGCATGAGGATTCCAGAATGACCAGGAGACAGTTTCATCATTGAAATTAACAAAATCATGACTTTGTTCCATGGTGGAAACATTTCTCCTTTGAGCATGAGAACTTCAAACTCACCATGCCCACAATTAGGGGGATAGGAAGCAAAAATAATACAAGGAAATTATTAGGTCTCTAATAAGAGGAACCATTCTCACTCTTCCTCCACCCTTGGTTCCTGTACCTGTGTATGTATTCTGGCCATGGGGAAAAAAACAATATTTATTGTCTTTGATTTAAGGCATATATTGCATCTATATGACAGCACCCCAGACTTACAGGGTGTTGTGTTATTGACATAACTCACCTTTAGCAGATAATTCCACATACTTTTTGATTAATGGGCATATGGCAAGACCTATGAATTACATGTATGTGAACTCACTGCTATACTTTTTTTCCTGAAAAATGAGTTACTTGGAGGCAACAGAGTATCAAATACTGTGGTAATAAGCATAACCTTAAGTCAATGCAAATTTATATCTGGACTATGTATTTAATAGTTTGTAAACAAATTGCTGCTCTCTTTTTGATAGAAGTGGTTCAGTGTAGTGAATCTGCCCCATTTCTAGGGAATGGTACCTTTTTAGGGGCTTGGTTTTGCTCTTGGCTGTTAGCTGCTTGGGCACATAGAAGTTGTGATAGGCATATCAGCCTTAATGAGGGGAGGTCCATATTGTTGAGCCGATATATAGTTTTCATTCCCACTGCCATGACTACTTTATACATGAGCCTGTTGGATAAGCATTGGAAAAGAGACTGGTTGACAGTCATAAAGTAGACCATCATGTCTGTCTGACGGAAAGCCTTCTCCACAGTGGATGCCCTTTGATGAGGATTCACACGTGACACAAATATATTCACATTCATTGCCCATTCTGGGAATTCCATCCTCACTCATACTTTCCCCTGAATCTTTGCTTCCAGTCTTCCAATCTTGTTCTTTCTAGGTACCTCCATAATCAAATAACCCATTAGTCACTACCCATTAATCGATATAAACATATCTTAGGCTGTTAACTTTAATGAAAACTGGACAACTAGATACATATGTGAAATTCTGCCCACTGGGAGGATTTGCCTGCACCAGTGTGTTTGAGGCCACTTCTGAGTAAGGGTGTAAGTGAAAGCTGTTTACTTTTGGCTGGTGCCACTCCCCACCATCTGTAAACCAGTTCTATAATTTTTCCTCGGCTATTAACTGGTAATAGGGAATTCCCATGAGACCATAAATATAAATTGAGGAGACGTAGTGAAGCAATAAGACCAGGTACTGTGGAATTCTAGTCACTTGCATATGGGATTTACTTTTCTTCTAGACTTCCTTTTGCAATGGAACGTTGCTTTGTGTGTGATTTGGTGGAATAACAACCAGTACACAATGAGCAGTCTGTAATGTGTAGTCACTTGGTGCTCTGTGTTCAAGTGTGAAATCTCTATCAGTACCCAATAGTAAGCCAGGATCTGCTTTTCATATAGAAAATTGCTGCTGACAGAAGATGTGGCCCTACTCCAGGGTGTTCTCTATGGAGGCTTGTGAGAGGCTCTATACAGCATCCATGACTGCCACCAGCACTTCCAATACCATTAGTTATCCTGGTAATAAGAGTCTCACTCAGAATTAGCAACCTTACAAGTTAATTAAATTGGTCATTTCAGCTCATTGAGCTGTGGTATCTGTTACCTCAAAAATGCAGAGGTGCTCCAAGTCTTGCACCTCCCTGCAGTGGTAACATTTGGGTAGAGCTATAAATGAAGTGAGAAAACAAGCCATATGACTATCTGAGAGTGTTCCAAGAATAGGGAATAGCAAATGCCAGTGGCTCCTAAATGTATCGGGAACAGAGGGAGCCTGGGGTAGACAGGTATTAGGGGTGGTAGTGGAATGAAATGAGGGCGGAGAGAAAAAAAGGGACCAGATCATGTGGAACCTTATAAACCATAGTAAGGACTTGGAATTTTATTCCCAATGTAATAGGAAGCCATTGGGGTTCTTTATACAGGATAATGAGAAAGGTAAGTTAGGGAGAAGAAATCAAATGTTTCAAGAAGAGAGTAATCAATTATTCAAATCAATCCAGAATAAGATTGAGAAGTGACCATTGGATTTGTCAAGACAGAGTCTATTAGGGACTTTGATAAATCCAGTTTTGATGGAGTTTCAGAGACAAAAGCCTGATGACAATGGACTAAAAAGAAAATAGACCAAATGTTGGTTACAGCATAGAACAATGTGAACTCCTCATACACAATCCTGATGGAAGTCTAAATTGGTTCAACTACTTTGGAAATACCTAGTTGAGACCCAAATGAGTCAACGTTATATAAACTTGATATATAACTTATAGCTTATATAACCTAGAGAAACATTTGCATATGTGTACCAAGATAGATATACAAGCATATTCATAACAGCATTGTTTATAATAGCAAAATGTTATTGTTTATTGAAAGAGAATAGGTAAATAAATTGTATGTTACGCTTTAGTAGCAAACATGAATGGACTACAGCTACACACATCAACATGGGTGGATCTTCCAGGCATAATGTTGAGCAAACAAAGCAAGCCACAGAATACAAGTATAATTCTAATATAAAGTTCAAAAACATCCTATATTAGTCTGCTAGTGCTACCATAACAAAATGCCATCTACTGGGTGGCTTAAGCAACAGAAATTTATTTTCTCACAGTCCTGGAGGCTGAAAGTCCAAAACCAAAGGACCAGCAGAGTTGGTTTCTCCTGAGGCCTCTCTCTGTGGCTTGCACATCACTTTTCTCTGCACGTGGAGATTGGCTTTTTTCTACATGTATGCCTCCTGATGCCCCTTCACTCTTTATCTTCTCCTGAGAACACCAATCTTATTGGATTAGAGCCCTCCCTATGACCTCATTTAACCTTAATTACCTTCCCAAGGACCTTCTCTCCAATTATAATTGCATTGGGAGTTAGGGGTTCAACGTATGAATTGGGGATGGTGGCAGGGAGGGAGGGGGCAGTACACAAGCACAAGTCAGTCTATAACACATGCACAACCAAACAACACTTTCTTAAAAATACAAATATTTGGTAAAGCTTTGAAGAAAGCCAGAGAAGGATAAACACAAAATTTAACACAGTGATTATAAGAGTAGGTGGGGGAAAGAGATTGGAGGAGGAAGACAGGAACAGGGAAGCATGCAGAGGGGAATTCTAGTGTACTGGAAACTTTCTGGTAACTTTTTTTTAAGTTGAATGGAAGGTTCAATTTTGTTTGTTGTATTATTCATTTTTAATTGTATGTATATGCATATAGATGTATCCATATTTTTGTATATAAAATAATATAAAAGAGAAATGAGAAAGTTTTTCAAGGAGAATTGCTATAAAGGGAAACAAATGAAGCAATAGAAGGATGGAATATAAGGTCTGGGTTTTTTGTGTTGTTGCTGTCTAATATATTTTTACTGACTTTTATTAAATCTAGTCAGGCATAATTTATGGACAATCAAACATACCTCTTTTAATTGTGCATTTAGATGAGAATAGAGTCTCCCTCTGTCACCCCAGCTGGTGTGCAGTGGCGCAGTCACAGCTCACTGCAGCCTGAGCCTCCCAGGCTCAGCTCAGTTGATCTTCCACCTCAGCCTCCCAAATAGCTGGGATTACAGGTGCACATCACCATGCCAAGCTAATTTATTTTGTAGAGACAAGATGTTGCTGTGTTGCCAGGGCTAGTCTCAATCTCCTAGGCTCAAGCAGTCCTACCTCAGCCTTCCTCAGTGCTAGGATTACAGGTGTGAGCCACCATACCCAGCTTGCTTTCCATGAGTTTTGACATATGTATCCACTACCCTCACAAGCAAAACATAGAATCTTTGTATCAACACCCTTCTCCCAAATTTCCTTCCAGTCCATCCCCATCCCTAGAAACCAGGAATATGCTCTCTGTCACTACATATTTGCTTTGGCTTCTCTAACATTTCATGTAAATGGAATCATACTTGCCTGCCTTCTTTAGTTCAGCATAATATTTTTGAGATTCAGCCATATTGTTGCTTTATCAGTAATTCCTTTTTATTGCTAAGTAATATTCCATTGTATGGCTATATTACAATTTGTTTATTGATTCACTTGATGGTGAACATTTGGATTGTTTTCATTTCTGGCTGTTAATAGAGCTGCTCTAAACATTTTTGTACAAGTCCTTGTGTGGACATTTGTTTTCATTTCTCTTGGATAAATATTAATATCTAGAAGCAGAATTGCTGGGTTGTATGGTAAGAAAATGTTTAACCTTATGAAAAGCTGCTAGAATTTTCTAAAGTGGTATACCATTTTGTATTTCCATCAGCAGTGTTTGAGAGTGCCAATTGGTCCACAGACTAATCAATATTTAGTCATTAACTATGTTAGTTGTATTGTCAGTAATGGGTATTTACCAGTACCCTTCAGCTCCTTGAGGCTGAATTTGTGTTTCCCTGATGACTAGTGATACTGAGCATTTTGTTGTGTGCTTACTAACTATTCATATTACTTATTTTGTGAACTGTGTATTCTAATCTTTTGTTCAAGTTGTATTATTTTTGAAGTGTAAAAGTTATTTGTATATTGTAGATACATAGTCATCAAATGTATGCTTTGTGAATATTTTCTCCCAATCTGTAGCTTGACTTTTTTTCTCAGTAATGTCTTTTGAAGAATAGAAGTTTGTGATTTTGATGAAGTATAACTTACATTTTTTATTTTATGATTCATGCTTTTGGTGTCATATCTAACATCCTTGCCTGCCCCCAAATCATTAAGATGGTCCTCTGTGCTTTCTTTCAGAAGTCATATACTTTTAGCTTTAATGCTTGGATTTATATTACATTTCCAGGTAATTTTTGTGTATAGTGTGAGGAAAAAGTTGGGGTTCATTTTTGTCATTATGATATCTACTTCTGACTGTTTTGTTTTGTTTGTGTGTTCATTTGTTTTGGAGACAGGCTCTTGCTCTGTTGCCCAGGCTGGAGTGCCATGGTACAATCACAGCTCACTGTAGCCTCAACCTCCCAGGCTCAAGTGATTCTCCCACTTCAGCTTCCCAAGTAGCTGGGACTACAGGTGTGTGCCACCACACCTGGCTAACTTTTATATTTTTTATAAAGTTAGGGTTTATAAAGACACAGTTTCACCATGTTGCCCAGGCTGGTCTTGAACTCTTGTACTTAAGTGATCTACCTGCCTCAGCCTCCCAAAGTGCTGGGATTACAGGCATGGGCCACTATGCCTGGCTTAGTTTCAGCACTTTTTGTTGAAAAGAGTTTGTCCTTTCAATATTGAATTACCTTGCCACCTTTGTTGAAGATCAGTGGTACGTACGTTTTTGGATCTATTTCTGAAATCTGTTCTGTTCCATTAATAGGTATGCCTGCACTTATGCCAGTGCCACCCTACCTTGGTTACCATAGCTTTAGAGTAAAGCTTGAAATTTGGTAGTGTAACTACTCCAGTTTTGTTCTTCTTTCTCAAAATTGTTTAGCCTCTTCTGTGCCTTTCTACATAGAGTTTAAAATTAATTTGTGTTCCCCAGTGGGCAGGTGGATGCATACCTGCCCCCAAAGGCCAAAGGAGCTGAGAAGCCACATAAAGACATAAAGAGGCTAACAAATCCAGTTTCCTAAAAAGAATCACTTACTAGAGATGAGGAGAAGTCATGTCTGAGGTGGCCTCAGGATTGTAGATCCCCACCCTCATCCTCCAGAAAGCACTCTTTATGTAACAAGCTTTTTTTAAATTTTTTAATTTTTTTATTTTTTTGGTAAACATGTGCAGCTCATCATGTCTCAGACCCCCTTTAAAAACTCTGACCTCTGGGGAAGTTAGATAAGCATCTTTATGAGGGGTTATTCCTGCTGCAGGCAACATTTCTTTATGAGGGGTTATCTATGCTACAGGAATACCTTGGTATACAGGAGTCAAACATATGTCATTATGGTGGTTTCATCTCAAGATGGCATTACTACTATCATCAACAGGCTGTTTTCCTCGAGTTTGTTAGTTGGTCCAAAAAAAGACCTGCTGGGATTTTGATTGGCATTGCTTTGAATCTATAGATCAGTTTGGGGAGAATTACCATCTTAACAATATTAAATCTTCTTATTTGTAAGTAATTGTATATTTCTGTTCTCTTTTAGTTTCTCTGAGCAGTTTTGTTTTCATTATGCAGATGTTGCACATATTTTGTTAAATTTCTAAGTATTTCATTCTGGGGTACAATTGAAAAAAACATTTTAGACTGTGATTGTTAATTGCTTGTATATATAAATACAGTTGGGTTTTGTATTCTGTTTTAGTAAATTGATTTAAAAGTTCTAATAGCTTTTTTAAGATAGGGATTTTTCAGTGTATATGGTTGTGTAGTCTCTGAAGACAGTATGACTGTTCTTTCCTATTTGTATGTGTCAGTTATTTTTCATGTCTTATTTCATTGGCTAGGAATGTTGAGTAGAAGTGGTACAATATTGAAGAGAAGTGATAAGAGTAGGCATCTTTGCCTTACCCCATTGTTCCTAGGAGAAAGGCATTCAGTATTTAACCATTAACTATGTTAGCTGTAGGTTTTTCTTTGCTTTTTAATGGAGTAGTCAGTTTGCATAGAATATAATTTATATGCTTAGATTTAAATGTACAACTTATTTTGTTTTCTTTGTTTTTTATTCCATCTATTTCTTTTTTTTCCTTTTGTCCAATTTTAGATTATCAAGTTTTTGCACTTTTTCTTCTGTTAGCTTATTATTTATACAGTCTTCTATTATTTTAGCAGTTACCTCATCCTAGGCTTTCTCACATGTGATTCTGTGAAAAAATTAAGCCCCAACGCTATCAGGCTCTCTTATACATCTACTATGGTATTAAATGTGTACCATCATTGGAGAATTAAGAAAATAGTCACTCAATTCATTTTGTTTCATTGTCTTTTGGAACTCTGGTTGAAAAAGGCTGCCTTAGAGATTAGAACATGTACACTGGATTTATTACAGTTTAATTTACTACTTCTAAGACAATGCTGAGACCCTATAATACTGTAGTTTTTCCTACCCTCTCTTCTTGTGCTATTTTTGCCATATATTTTAATTCTATGTATTTTATAAACTCCTCAAAACATTCATATTGCTTTAATCAGTAAGTACACATTTAGATTTACCAAGACACTTTACTTTTCCAGTGCTCTTCATTCCTGCATTACCTTGCTTGAATCTGGGATATTTTTTCATCTTGAAGAATTCTCTTTAGTATTTATTTTAGTGCAGGTATATTTTTAAAAACCTTTCTTGGTTTTTGTTTAACTGAAAATATCTTTATTTTAACTTTTCTTTCAGGCATTTTATCTTATTATGCAAGTCTAGGTTGGCACTTCTTTTCCTTAAGCCCTTGGCAGATGACATTCCATTATCTTCTGGTTTTCATCATTTCTATTAAAGTTATGGTTGAGAGAGAATTCTCTGTGGGCTCTGGTGTGTCTGCATATCTTTTAAGCAAAGGAATTGCCTGCATTTGTTCTGGACTGTTTTTTAAGAATGTTGTGGCCGGGCGCAGTGGCCCACACCTGTAATCCCAGCACTTTGGGAAGCCAGTGGGGGCGGATCACGAAGTCAGGAGATTGAGACCATCCTGGCTAACATGGTGAAATGCCGTCTCTACTAAAAATACAAAAACAAAATTAGCCGGGCGTGGTGGTGGGCGCCTGTAGTCCCAGCTACTCAGGAGGCTGAGGCAGGAGAATTACTTGAACCCAGGAGGTGGAGGTTGCAGTGAGCTGAGATTGCACCACTGCACTCCAGCCTGGGCGACAGAGCAAGACTCCGTCTCAAAAAAAAAGAAAAGAAAAGAATGTTGTATAGCAAGCAACCTTTGAATATAGTAATAGTGTCTCCCTCTAAAGCAGAGGACAGGTGTCCTTATGTCCCTGCCTCAGGGTTCCTGTCCTGCAATACAACTTACTTACATGTGTCACCTTGTGAGAATTGGGGTTCAGGAAGACAAATACTGCTATTCTGTCTAATGCTGTTGCTGTGAGTCATAAACTGTCCTTTGTTTCTTATCTAGGATTCTCATGTCTTCTGCCAGGGGCTGTGAAACTGCGGTAGATTGACTCGTTAGCTTGCAAATAGGGTAAAATCCCAGATTTTTCAGTTTTTGATAGTGTTGGTAATAATGATGGGATGCTGACAGAGATGTGACTTTCTGGAAGAGGAAGTATAAAGGCCTCACGGGCTCTTTAACAGATTTTGAGGGAAGTCCATGAGAATTGGTAGTGAACATGTTGACCAAACTGTATGGTCAACAGAGCAATAAATATTTCTTCATTTTATTGCCTGTTAATGAGTAGGAATTCAGGAGGTGGTTGCAAGCCAAATCCAGTAAGCATGTTCAAAGACAGCTGTCTAAACAGTACCCTGATTGTTGCTAACTCCCCTCCAGGGGAACTTCAATTTAGTGGTCAGCCTCAGGTGTATGCCATTGTAACAAATTGCAGTTAAGATTCCTATTGGGTGGACAAAAGTTTCCACCCACTTTCAGACAGTTACAGAGACATGTAGCTACACCAAGCATAAAAGGAGGAAAATTGATGGACACTGTGGGCAGAAACCAGGTGAATTGTTAGAACTTTGGCTGGTTTGCTTGGGTTGGTTGCTTAAAGATTAAGGAAGAATGGAAATAGCTGAGCCGTCTTACTACTTAGCCCCTCCTGTAGTCTGTCATGCAAACCTTAGATCCCTTTGGAGATGACAGTAAAAGTCATTTCAGAGTCCTTTTGCAGTGGATCTAAGATGTGATAGAGGAACTTTGGCACCCTAGGAGAGAGGGGGCTTTCCCTCAGACAGACAAAACTCCTGCGAGATACTATGGACAAGATACTAACTCGTATCCAGGCTCTTATATCTCCACACTGGAATTACAGTGCTGATGAAAATGACCAACTTGATATGAAGAATTAGATAAATTCTCAAGAGTCATTTAGAAAACTCCGCTAACCCTTATGTTGAAGCCAAGCAAGAATTTAAGAGGTGTTATCTTGACAGTAGGGTAGCAAATGCTACCTTTAAAAGAGTCACCACTGTCCAAGTCAACCTTGAGTCAACCAAGAGTCATAAACCCTGCAGCTTCAACCAGAAACAGTATGGCTGTGACTTTTTAATCAAGAGGCCCTAAAGTAGAAACAAATGGTGTCAGTAATGGTACCTTGCCACCTACTACAGACTTTGGTTAACCAATAACATTAGATAAGTTCATCTGGTTGACCTGCAAGCAACCATCACCTCTTGAAACCAAAAGTAAAATATGCCTTATATACTGATTCAGAATCTTTTTTCCATTTGTGCTCTCTGATTCTGTCCAATTCCTTATCGTGACCTCAGATGCTTTAAGGAGAAATATGATTGGGATAGCACTGAAGTCTTCCTGTCTCTGAGGGACACTGGAAGCCATAACCTACCCATTCAAATATTGTGGGAAGCTTCAGGAAGAGGAAGGAATGAAACTGAGTCTCTATTAAATACAGGACCCCAGGTTGCCATTCTAGTCAGTCCACTGTGGGAAGGAAGCACCTGAATTCACCTAATGGGATTTGGGCAGGGTTTAGCAGAAGGGAGGCTAACATGGTTTGTCAGTGGGGCTCTTTAGGCCAATTCAGTATACTGTTGTTACTGCTTCTACATCTGAATGTTTAGTAGGTATTAGTTCTGTATTTCAGTATCACTTAAGTGCCAGAGGGGATCCTCCCTATTGGGAAGAACTGAATGTAGAGAAGTGCCAGAAGTCCTTTGGGACCCCTCACAAACCTAATGACTCCTTTGAGCTAGTCTTTAGTTATGACTAATGATTCTGCTAATTGGAGCCTTTGGCAAGACGGAAGAAGCCTCCACTTGGAAGTACCCCTTTAGGTTTTAGACTTTCACCCAAATTGGTTGTGTTTTCAGCTCTCCAGACCATTTGTAGTCTGACAGATATGCCTTTTGTAATAAACACCACTCAACAATGGGCTGATAGTCAAGAAATTCAGTGGGAACCGGTACTATGGCATAGGCCTGTAATACTAGCTACTTAGAGGGCTAAGGTAGGATTGTTTGAGCTCAGGAGTTTAAGATCATTCTGGGCAACCTAATGAGACTGCATCTCAAAAAAAGAAAAAAAAGAAATTCAGTGAAGCTTCCATGTGCCCTACAATCAAGGTATCTGGCATTGTTGAGTATAGGAATGGCTCCTCAAAAGTCAACTCAGAAAAGATATAGACTCTACCTTCATAACCTTTTTCTGGTTCACGCTCCTTAGTAAGGAAGTTTGTTCACTGAATGTGGCTGTTGCCAGAAAGGGGTTATGTCTTCTTGGTCACTTCCTTAGAAATAACCAGGACAAAAAAGGTAGAAATTTATTATAGAACTGATTTTGAAAATTTAAGATTCTGTTCTGACCATTCCTGGGCATGATGTTTCTTTCTTTCCCCTAATGGCAGTTGCTGGCCAGCCTGGTTGGTGGTAGATATACCTTCCTGGTTACAGCCTAGCCAAAATGGAGTTTATGGGGTTCAAATTTAATTCTGGTCCAGCTATCTGGATTCTTTTGTTGGATAGCATGTCCTAAATCATAAAGATAATGATCACTCTGTTGAGTGCACTGCTTGTGAAGTACACTTACAGTGGCTTCTATAGACCATAACACAATACATTTTCTTGTAACCAATTTTCAGAGTGATTTATATTATCACTTTGTGGTCTGTGTTTACTACTACAAATTGTTATATACAAATATAGATCTCTTTTTTTCCCATAATTCAGCAGTTTTATTTACTTTGGTATGTGAAAGGAAAATAAATCTCCAGACCCCAAAATCACTAAGCTAAAAGGAAAAGTCAAGCTGGGAACTCCTTAGGACAAACCTGCCTCCCATTCTATTTAAAGTCATACCTCTGCTCAATGAGAGAAATGCATATCTGATTGCTTCGTTTGGAAAGGCTAATCAGAATCTCAAAAGAATGCAGCCCTTTATCTCTTATCTACCTATGATCTGGAAGTCCCTCTCCCTGCTTCGGTTGTCCCACCTTTCAGATCCAACCAGGGTACATCTTACATATATTGATTGATGTCTCATGTGTCCCTAAAATGTGCCCTGACCACCTTGGGCACATGTCATCAGGACCTTCTGAGGCTATGTCATGGGCGTGTCCTTAACCTTGGCAAAATAAAATTCTAAATTTACTGAGACCCATCTCAGATATTTGTGGTTCACAGGTATATTCATTTTTAAAAATAGCTAATGCATGCAAGTGATGAAAGAGTCAAGCATTATCAAAGTGTTTGCAATAAAAAGTTTCTCAGAATTCCTCATACTCGCCGGGCGCGGTGGCTCAAGCCTGTAATCCCAGCACTTTGGGAGGCCGAGGCGGGCGGATCACGAGATCAGGAGATTGAGACCATCCTGGCTAACACGGTGAAACCCCGTCTCTACTAAAAATACAAAAAACTAGCCGGGCGAGGTGGCGGGCGCCTGTAGTCCCTGCTACTCCGGAGACTGAGGCAGGAGAATGGCCTAAACCCGGGAGGCGGAGCTTGCAGTGAGCTGAGATCTGGCCACTGCACTCCAGCCCAGGCGACAGAGCAAGACTCCGTCTCAAAAAAAAAAAAAAAAAAAAAAAGAATTCCTCATACTCCTCACCATGTGACTCCCAGTTTTCTTCAGGTGTAACCATTATTTTCCTGGGTATTCTTCCTAAAGACATTCCTATGGGCAGAACTAGGATGGCTTTCCATTTGAGTGAAAATAAAAACCATAATTTTCATACTAAGATGGAAGATATGCAGCATTATCCCATTTGGAATCCTATTGATGTTTTCACATAATAAATTCAAACAGTTGTATGAAAACTCAATATTGAAGTGATTGCTCTACTTAAGGACTGGGGTCATTCTCGTTTGTGGCTTTATTATATAAGGTATTGAGAACATAGTACATGTTCCACTGGTGTGTTAACAATCAATTGTGTACCATTTCTAAAAATTGATAGAGAAGATGCAAACAAAGTAATTGAAGCATTTTCTTTTCCTTGTTTTTCTTTTTCTCATACTTTTAGCCCAAATCGCTGGGTAGTACTAGATAAAGCCCAACCAACTTCTTTATCTTTTTTGAGATTCACCCTGCTTGCCTTATATATGTAATAAAATACTTATGTATTCGTTCTAGGATTACTAATCACTAATTAGGCTTCAGTATTCCTAGATCTCCTGTGACAAACATACAGAGCATATCTGGTACATCACTTCTATAAATGATTAATGTGATCCCTTACTTATTGAATCTTTCTAGGTTTCCTCAGAGGGTAATGTTCATTCTTTGAAACACTCACACTGTGATCACATTTTATGGGTAAATACTAATCTGTGTCACCTGAAACTTTCTTACAATATACAGAACGCATTCCATTTGGATTTTGTTTATTGTTCCAGATGGTGAGAACAAGACCAAGATTGGAAAGCCTGCTTCAGAGGAGGGAATTACAGCAAAAACTGAACTATTGACAGAAGAGTCTAGCAGTCTCAGAGAGAATGTTCTCCAGGATTCTGAAGGCAGAGAATTCTGTGAATTTGGGGATAAATTAAATGAAAAAGATCAGAACGTCTTTAAAAGGAGACCTCATAACTGTGACAAATATGGACAACGCTTTGTTTGGAGTACAAGCCTTTTTAGGCATCGAAGAACCCATTGTGAGAAACCTTATGAATGTGATAAGTGTGAAAAGGCCTTTAGTGTGAGCTCAGCCCTGGTTCTGCATCAGAGAATTCATACTGGGGAGAAACCCTATTCTTGTAATTGGTGTATTAAAAGTTTCAGTCGGAGCTCAGACCTTATTAAACACCAAAGAGTCCACACTGGTGAAAAACCTTATAAATGTGATGAGTGTGGGAAAGCCTTCAGTCAGAGCTCAGATCTTATTATACATCAGAGAATCCATACAGGAGAAAAACCCTATCAGTGCAGTCATTGTAGTAAAAGTTTTAGCCAGCGCTCAGATCTGGTTAAACATCAGAGAATCCATACTGGAGAGAAGCCTTATACTTGTAACCAGTGTAACAAACATTTTAGTCAGAGTTCTGATGTGATAAAACATCAAAGAATCCACACTGGCGAGAAACCATATAAATGTGATGTGTGTGGGAAAGCCTTCAGTCAGAGCTCAGATCTTATTCTGCATCAGAGAATCCACACTGGGGAGAAACCATATCCATGTAATCAGTGTAGCAAAAGTTTCAGTCAGAATTCAGACCTTATTAAACATCGAAGGATCCACACTGGAGAGAAACCCTATAAATGTAATGAATGTGGGAAAGCTTTTAATCAGAGCTCAGTCCTTATTTTACATCAGAGGATTCATACTGGAGAGAAACCCTATCCTTGTGATCAATGTAGCAAAACCTTCAGTAGGCTTTCAGATCTTATTAATCATCAACGAATTCACACTGGAGAGAAGCCTTACCCATGTAATCAGTGCAATAAAATGTTTAGTCGAAGATCGGATCTTGTTAAACATCACAGAATTCATACAGGTGAGAAACCCTATGAATGTGATGAATGTGGGAAAACCTTTAGTCAGAGCTCCAACCTTATTCTTCATCAGAGAATCCACACTGGAGAGAAACCTTATCCATGTAGTGATTGTACTAAAAGCTTTAGTCGCCGTTCAGATCTTGTTAAGCATCAAAGAATACACACTGGAGAGAAACCATATGCATGTAATCAGTGTGATAAAACTTTTAGTCAAAGCTCAGACCTCACTAAACATCAGAGAGTACACTCTGGTGAAAAGCCTTATCATTGCAATAGTTGTAAGAAAACTTTCAGTCAGAGTTCTGACCTTGTTCTTCATCAGAGAATTCACACTGGAGAAAAATCATATCCATGCACACAGTGCAGCAAAAGTTTCAGTCAGAACTCAGACCTCATTAAACACCAGAGAATCCACACTGGGGAAAAACCATATAAATGTAGTGAGTGCAGGAAGGCTTTCAGTCAGTGCTCAGCTCTTACCCTACACCAGAGAATCCACACTGGGGAGAAACCAAATCCATGTGATGAGTGTGGCAAAAGCTTTAGTCGGCGTTCTGATCTCATTAACCATCAAAAAATACACACTGGTGAAAAGCTGTATAAGTGTGAGGCACGTGGGAAAGCCTTTAGCACATGCACAGATCTTATTGGACACCAGAAAATCCATGCTGGGGAGAAACCTTACCAGTGTGTTCAGTGCAGCAGAAGTTTTAGCCAACTCTCTGAACTTACTATTCATGAGGAAGTCCATTGTGGGGAAGACAGTTAAAATGTGATGAACGTGAGAAAACCTTTAGTATATACTTCAACTCTATTCAGTACCAGAGACACCATACCAGGAAAAAATCTAATGAATGCTGTTCATTATTGATGAGTATGAAAAAGTTTTTTAATCAGTGGTGAGCTCTTATGCTACATTAAAACCACACTGGAGCCAGGAGTGGTGGCTCACGGCTGTAATCCCAACACTTTGGGAGGCAGAGGTGAAAGCATCACTTGAGCCCAGGAGTTTGAGGCTACAGTGAGCTATGATCCCACCATTGCACTCCAGCCTGGGCAACAGAGCAAGACCCTGTCTATTAAAAAGCAACAACAACAACAAACAAACAAACCAAAAACACCAGTACCACACAGGAGATTAATTCAGTTTTTATAATGAAAGTTTAACTCAGAGCTCAGACATTACTAAAATTAAGAAAAATTATCCAGCCTGGCCAACATGGTGAAAGCCTGTCTCTACCAAAAAATAAAAAATAATTAGCTGAGTGTGGTGGCAGGCACCTGTAGTCCCAGCTATTCAGGAGGCTGAGGCATGAGAATCACTGGAACCTGGGAGGTGGGGGTTGCGGTGAGCTGAGATCCGCCGCTGCACTCCAGTCTGGGCAACAGAGTGAGACTCTGTCTCAAGGGGAAAAAAAAAGAAGAAAAAGTAAAACTCTGAGGAAGAGTCCTGTGAATTGTGGGAAAACCTTCAATGTGAAAAAATTTTTTACTGAATGTCAGTATACAACAATAGAAACAACTTTCTATCTTTTCTATAATGTTGGAAAAGCTCTAGTCTTATTCAGACATAACCTACAGGAAGAGAGTTGTATTACTGTGAGAGATCTAATGCAGAACTTGTCAAGTATTGTAAAAATCGGTGTGGGAGCTATTCAGTCAAAAGAAGGAAATGTATTATTGTTATAATCTCAAACCTTTAGAGAGCTTAAATTACTAATTGCATATCAGAAATTATTTTAGATAATGTAGGGAAAACTTAAATCCCCTCCATATCTTAATTGGCATTTATAATAATATGACACTTAACCCTGATAGCTAGTCTTACTTTATGCTAATGCTAGATATCTATTTTTAAATTCCACGTGTGTAAACATGCTATACTATTCTGATATTAAACTTACTAAGTACATAATTCCAGTGCCCCCTTTTCTCAGAAGTTTTTTTTGTTTTTAGTTTTGGAGGGTATAGTTTCGGTTTTCCTAGTGCACATTAGTTTGTGCAAGTTCTTGTAATGCTCACAGCAAATATAGATTTATTTTGCTTTGAATAATACAGCCCATAAATTCTATTGGTTTGAAAGTTCTTCACTACCATTTAATAACAGCTTCTAAACCTGTGAAACAGGATCTTTAAAAAAATTTTCCATATGTCAAAGTGTAGAGATGTTTCTAGCAGCATTTATCTTCTCATCTATAGATTGAACAAAAAGTGGTAGTTGTGAAATTGTGATTTATAATAAATATATATCTGGTCTTCATCCCCTGGTACAGAGCTCCTAAAACCCTTGAAATTTCCTGAGTGGTAAGAGTAATTAGGATGACAAGCCCCTTTAACCACACCTGAGTTTATGTTAATGAGATTACTTTTGGAAAGACAGAACCACAGGATGGGGACTAGTTGCCAGGAGAATCAACCATGTGATTAGAGGGTTGGAACTTTCAGATCAACTCCACCCTACCTTGACCTCTAGGAGGAGAGAGGCTGGAGATGGAATTCAGTCACCAGTGGCCAGTGATTTAATCATTCATGCCTATGTGATGTGGCCTTCATAAAAACCTAAAGGACAGGATTCAGAGAGCTTCCAGGTTGAACTTGTTGAGGTACTAGGAGGGTGTTGTACCTAGGGAGGGCATGGAAGCTCAGTGTTCTTCCCACACACCTTGCCTTATGCATCTCTTTCATCTGGCTGACCCTTAGTTGTATTCTTTTACAAGAATCTAGTAAATAAACTTTTCCTACATTCTATGAGCCATTCTAGCTAATGCTGAAACTCAAAGAGGGGATTGTAGTAACCTTGGATTTATAACCAGTTGGTCAGAAGCATCAGTGAAAACATGGACATGAGATTGGTGTCTGAAGTGCAGATTAGTGTCCAAAACTGACACAACTGGTTTCAGTTGTAGAATTGAGACCTTAACCTGAAGCATCTATGCTGATCTGATTCCAGGTAGATAGCATCAAAATTTAATTACAGGGCACTTAGTGGGTGTCCACAGAAAATTGGAGAATTGCTTGATAGGGGAAAACCTCATATACATCTGGTGTCAGAAATATTGTGAGTATAGAGAAGACAATAAGTTTTTCCTATACAGTAGCTAAAGTACCTACATGATTACTTTGTATAGTCTATTCTGTGTAAAAATAAAGACTTTCTGATATTTTTTTCAAGTGGCAACATTCATCCGACTTTTTTGATTTCTGACATACATCCTGAAAACAGGCAACACATGCAAAGTTTTCCACTGAAAAATAGAAATAGTTTGAAAAAATAAAAAATTCAAATTGTCTTTCTGGTATTAACAATTTGATAAGTTCTGCTACTAAATAATAGTACTACAAAATTGTTTACTCTGTCCTCCATAATTGTCAATTAATATTTTAATTTAGCATTGTTAAAATCTGTTCCTTCCTTAGTGTGATGCTAAGGCAAGGCCTTTTGGGAGGTTTTGTAGTACATGAAAAGAATATACTGTCTTTTCCAATGAAGTGTATATTGTATAGTGATAGAGACTAATATGTACAGAAAACACATGGCTCAATATAATCATAAAAGTAGGACATGCTTGTAAGAACTCAGAGGAGTCAGGGTTCAATTCTGATTAGAAGGAAAAGGGAGAGCTTTGTGGAAGTCCTGAAGTTTGAGCTTTGAAGGATGGGAATAGAGGCATCAATGCAGGGAGGGAATAATCACAATGGCACAAAAGGAAGTGCAAGAAATGTGGAGCATGTTGGTTATCACTTATTCTGTAAATATTCAGTGTCAGGCACTCTACTGGTTCCTGTTGAAGAGGGGCAGGGGAAGGGCCCCTGCCCTCAAGAAGCTCACAAACAGTTACGATGCATTATGAAAATGCTTATTGAAACGTACATTTCAAAGGGTAAGAATAATGTGGAAATGAAAATCAAGTGGGGAAAAAAAAAGGATTGTGATGCTAAACAAGCAGGCACTTTAATTTAATGGGCTGTAGCTTATCTCTAAAAAGTACTTGGTGGGTTAGACTAGATTTTATGTTACTGCATTTTATTCTCAAAGTAATGAAAAGCCATTAAGGTCTTTGAATGATCTTTCTGCTTTAAAAGGAGTTTCAGATTAAAAGGGGGAGAGAAACTAACAGGAAACCCATTTTTAAAGTCTGGAAATAAAATCATGAGGTCCAGAAGTAGAGGAGCTAAAAGGCATTGACATGATGCTAGGTTGAGAAGTGGATAAGAGAAAGGTAAAATTTATTATCTGTTCTTTGGAGAATTTAAAAAGCAAAGAAGAGAAAACAGGGTGGTCTCCAAATCTATTTCTGAAGTTTAGCTATCTCTCCTGAGAATACATTTTGAGAGCTTACTACACATTTCTGTATTCAGTGTCCTATGAGTAAACTCAAATTCATGAACTTAACACACACACACCCATGATTTCTTCCTCCTGAATTCCCTATCTTTATGAATTACACTACTAAACACCTTGTCATCCACATAAAATAACTGGTAATCAACCTACACTCCTGACCTCCAGTTTTCCAAACCTGGTTGCTTACTAGGTCTTAGAAATGAGTTGCAAAACTACAAAATTCGAACAACTGTCAAGAATATAGAGTGGAAGGGAAATGCAGAGAATTGGGCCTGACACTTTATGCCAGTTGATTCTTCCAGGCATTTGCTGATTCTTGAACTGACAGGGAAAATGCCAAGAAATCTATTCAAACCGTGCTGGAAGGTTAAATGAAATACAGCTGACTCGTGCTAGGGAATAAAAATTAGAGTATAAATTGTGCCAAGTAGGTGGTGTCCTTGTAAACACCCCACATTCTCAACGTAAACATTATATGGCTACACCCCAAGAGAGGATAAAACCTGACCAAGTCTTAAAAAGACTGAATGCAATGTCAAGTAAGGTCAACCTTTTAGTGAAGTAAGTTATCTTCCCCTAATCTAGCTGCCAGCTAGAAAACAGGAAAGGGTGAATCCTGTCTGGAGGATGGCTATCCAGATTCTGCAATTTTTCATGCACAGTATGCTCAGTCAAAACTTGCCAAAACCATTAGAGTCAGAAACATCAATATGAACTCATATATACATTTTATGCACACACAGATGGATTTTGAAGAAACAATTATGGAACATACATCTATACATATGTTAGTATGCATACATACACTACCTAGCTCTTTGAGAGGATCTAGAAGCAATGACACCCCAGCATCAATGAGCATAACCAGACCTTGGTTTCTAAATATCATTGTCCAAATGAAAGGAACCAGGGCTTCTTTGATAAATGACTGGTTGTAGGGCTAGGGCAGGGAAAACGCAAGATGAGCCTAGAGCATCTTGTAGTACAGAAAGTAGGTAAGAGTTCAAAAAACAAAAGGATAGGGGCATGTCAAAGGAACACAGGAGACAAACTGAAGGAGTTCCCAAGGCCAAATAAGCATACATGCATCCATACTGATAAATAGGTATGGGAGAAGAGACAACTCTTCCTTATGGAAAAATACCAAATTATATATTTAGATTCTCTCCTCCTCCAGAGGAAGCTGGACCTGTTGACCTACTTCCAAAGGATAGAGTATGGAAAAGGAAAAACTAACTACAGTGGAGAAATCTGACAAAAACTACCTTAAGGCAGGGCTTGTCAACCTTAGCACTATTGACATTTTGGGGCACATAATTTTTTGCTGTGAAGAGCCATCCTGTGGATTTATTAGACATTTGGTACTATCCCTGGCCTCTATCCACTAGATACCAGTGGCAACCCACCCCAAATTATGACAGTCAGTCAAAAATGTCTCCAGCCACTGCCAAATGTCCCCTGATGGTCTTCTCACCTGCCTAAGATGCACCACCTAAAGGGTAACATCACCAGTGAGTGATGTTATGTGACTATTATGTACCACTTGGTATGATGTTACAAGAAAGTCACTTCAAATTGTATTATTCTTTTTAAAAACCTATAATCCCCAAATCAACTAAAATCAGAAATAAAAGAGGGCATGTTACTGCTATAATTTCAGAAATAAAAAAGATTACAAGAAACTACTAGGAATAATTGTACACCACAAATTGAATAACCTAGATGAAACAGACAAGATCCTAGAAACACACAGCCTACGAATGAATTGTGAAAAAGTAGAAAATCTGAAGAGAACTATGGCTAGTAAGATTAAATCAGTGATCAAATACCTCCCCCAAAAAATAACCCAGGACCAGGTGGCTTCACTGGTGAATTCTATCAAAGAAGTAACACCAACTCTTATTAAACTCCTCTAAAATATTACAAAGGAAGGAACAATTCCAAATTCATTTTATGAAACCAGCATTAACCTGACACTACGCCAGACAAATACACTACAAGAAAACTACAGACCAATGTCCCCTATAAATAATCCTCAACAAAATTCTAGAAAACACAATACAACAACGCTCTAAAATATTTATACACCATGTCCAAGTTAGATTTATTTTTGAAATTCAGAATGATTCAACATACAAAAATCAATCAATGTAATACACCACAGTAACAGAATGAAGGAAAAAAGTATGATTAACTCGACTGAGGCAGAAAAAGGTGACAAAATTCAACATTTTATGATACACTCAACAAATAAGAAATATAAGGAAACTACCTCAGTATAATAAAGGCCATATTTAAAAAAAAAAAACCCTACAGTGAGCATCATAATGGTAAAAGACTGAAAGCAGGCCGGGCGCGGTGGCTCAAGCCTGTAATCCCAGCACTTTGGGAGGCCGAGACGGGCGGATCACGAGGTCAGGAGTTCGAGACCATCCTGGCTAACACGGTGAAACCCTGTCTCTACTAAAAAATACAAAAAAAAGCTAGCCGGGCGAGGTGGCTGGCGCCTGTAGTCCCAGCTACTTGGGAGGCTGAGGCAGGAGAATGGCGTAAACCCGGGAGGCGGAGCTTGCAGTGAGCTGAGATCTGGCCACTGCACTCCAGCCCGGGCAACAGAGCGAGACTCCGTCTCAAAAAAAAAAAAAGACTGAAAGCTTTTTCTCTAAGAGAAACACTATGCCTGCTTTCACGACTTCAACATAATACTGGAAGACCTAGGCAGATCAGCTTGGCAAATAAAAGAAATAAAAGGCATTCAAATTGGACAGGAGGAAGTAAAATTATCTCTATTTGCAGATCACATAATCTTATACACAGAAAACCCTTAAGATCACACACACAGACACACACGAACTAATAAGTGAATTCAGCCAAGTTGCAGGATACAAAATCAACACCCAAAAATCAGTTACATTTCTATATACTGACAATCTACAATCTAAAAAGGAAATGAAGAAAACAATTTCATTTACAATACCACCAAAAAGACTAAAATACTTAGCAATAAACTTAACCAAGTAAGTGAACGACTTGTTCCCTGAAAACTACAAAACATTGCTGGAAAACGCAAAAGAAGGCACATATAATTGGGAAGATATCCTACGTTCAATACTACCCAAAGAAATCTACAGATTCAATGCAATCCCTATCAAAATTCCAATGACAAGTTTTGCATTCATAGAAAAACTAATTCTAAAACTCGTATGGAACATAAAGGGATCTCAATTAGCCAAAACAATCTTGAGAAGCAACACAATCGGAGGTCTCACACTCCTGATTTCGAAACTTACTATAGCCAGCCATGGTGACGCATACCTATAGTCCAAGCTACTCAGGAGGCTGAGGTAGGAGGATCCCTTGAGCCTGGGAGTTTGAGAACAGCCTGGTCAACAGAGTGAGACCCTGTCTTTGAAAAAAAAAAAAAAAACTTAATACAAAGCCATAGTAATCAAAATAGTGTGGTGTTGGCATAAAAACAGACACTTGAGGAAGACAAGAAACTTTTAATCTGAGGAATGTGAACCTCCTTTAAATTATCAGGCCCAAATAGACATTGAAATGTGACAGTAGTCACCTTTTACTCCAGGCTTGAGCTAACTATTTCTAATCTGCCTGCTATAGGGACTCTAGACTGTCACCACCAAGTAACCATAAACCTAACAATGCCTTATGCTGGAAACCATAGCTCATACCCATTAGTTCAACAATGTATAGCTAATCACTAATCAGTGTTATTTCTGTAAACCAATGAGAATTCCTCAAACTTTTGTAAATTGTTTTCTCTTTTGATTCATCCCTTTTCTTTTTTTCTTTTAAAGACTCAAGACTCTTCTTTGCTCTCTGAAGCACTTCCCAGTGGTTCCCAAATTCCAGTCCTCAACGTTGGCCAAAATATACTGTCTACGTTAATTTTGCCTCATTTTCTTCCTTCAGGTCAATACACATAGACCAATGAAATATAATAGAGAGCCTAGAAATAAACCCTCCCATATATGATGAAATGATTTTTGACAAGGGTGTTAAGACCATCCAATGAGGAAAGGACTATCTTCTCAACAAATAGAATTGGGAAAACTGCATATTCACATGCAAAAAAATGAAGTTGGACCCTTACACTATACCATATACAAAATTTAACAACAACAAAAAAGATCAAAGACCTAAACATGGGAGCTAAAAATATAAAGCTCTTACAAGAAAACAGGGGAAACCCTTCATGACATTGGATTTGTCAATGATTTTAATGGATATGACAGTAAAAGCACAGGCAACAACAAAACCCGATTTTAAATGGTCAATATGCACATGACGAGATGCTCAATATCATTAACCATTAGGAAAATGCAAATCAGAACCATGATGAAGGCCAGGCACAGTGGCTTACACCTGTAATTCCAGCACTTTGGGAGGCCGAGGCGGGCGGATCACGAGGTCAGGAGATTGAGACCATCCCAGCTAACACAGTGAAACCTCATCTCTACTAAAAATACAAAAAATTAGCCGGGCATGGTGGCACGTGCCTATAGACCCAGCTATTCAGGAGGCTGAGGCAGGAGAATCGCTTGAACCTGGGAGGTGGAGGTTGCAGTGAGCCGAGATTGCGCCACTGCACTCCAGCTTGGGTGACACAGCCAGACTCCGTCTCAAAAATAAATAAATAAATAAAAAATAAACAACCATGATGAGATACTGCTTCAGATCCATTAGGCTGGGTATTTTCCAAAGAAACAAAACAAAATCAGAACTTGTTAGCAAGTATGTGGAGACATTGGAACCCTTGGGCATTGCTGATGGGAATGTTGGTGGCTCCTGAAAAACTTAAAAATAGAATTGCCATATGATCCAGCAATTCTACTTCTTGATATATACCCAAAAGAAGTAAAATCAGAGACTCAAACAGATATTGTACATCAATGTGCATGACGATTACTACTCATAATAGCCAAAAATTAAGGAAAAATATCCTATTCTGTAGAACAATTTTAGGAAGAAATGAAGAGACATGGAAAGAGTAAATCTGAATGTAAATCTAACTGAATATTGACTGCAAGATAATAATTCCTAAAATCAGGACATTCTCAAGGAAGTAGTAAAAGTACCAATTTATAATGGATTCTAATAAAAACCAAGGAGGCATGTTATAATCTCTAGGGTAAAACAGGAGTATATCTAGCAACTTAATAGAAGGTAAAATGCATTAATTAAAAGTATTGATTAAAAGAACGCAACAAAAATAGAAAACATAGAACAGGGAAGACAAATAGATAACAAATAGAAACACAGTAGATACAAACCCAGATACATCCGTAATTACATGTAAGTGAACTAAACGACAAATATTCTTCACTAGAAACTTTTTTAAAAAGTTAATTATATGCCACTTACACAGGACTCACAATAACTATAAGGACTCAGGAAATTTAACATTAAGAGTATGGAAAAAGATACAATATTCAAACACTGAAGAGAGCTGTTAAATAGCTTTACTAATATCAGACAAGAAGTAGACCTTAAGGCAAAAATATTAACAGAGATAAAGTAGAACATTCTATTGATTAAAGAGTCAATTTGGCAAAAATATAAATATTCTTAAAGTATATACACCTAATAATGATGCAGAGTAGGGATGGGACTCAGCCTACCCCCACCAATGTATTTTTCCATAACATACTTGCTGACCAGAGGTTAGCGAGCGCTCTGGAAAAAACTAAGATAAGCAGCATCCCACCATAAATCTCATTCAAAGGAGTTAACCCTGTTGCCGTGATGTACACAAGACCAGAAGAATGATCTTCAACAACATGCTTCATTATAATACTAAAATTCCCACATATCTGCCATTTTGTTTTATTGAGGTGTTGTTGTTTTTAGGAGGGGTATTGGTTGGTGTTTGTTTTGAGACAGGATGTCACTCAGTCACCCAGGCTAGAGGACAGTGACATGATCACAGCTCATTGCAGCCTTGACATTCTGGGCTAGAGTGATCCTTCCACCTCAGCCTCCCAAGTAGCTGGGACTACAGGTGCACACAACCATGTCGTGCCTAATTTTTTTATTTTTGTAGCGATGGGGTCTCACCATGTTGCCTAGGCTGGTCTCAAACTCCTGGGCTTAAGTGATCCTCCCATCTCAGCCTCCCAAAGTGCTGGGATTACAGGTGTGAGCCACCCCACTCGGCTTATCTGCCATTTTGATCATGTGACGTGTATGTTACCATGATTCCTTACTGTATCTGCCCACTCTGCATTCCATCCTGCACATGTAGTGATGCTCAGCTACCTTATGAATTATGCATGTCATCCTCCTTAAGACATCGTGATGCAGTCTCAGGGAGTCAACCAGAGAACTCTTTTTCCCTGTGCTGTTTCCCTTATGCCCAACCTTTCTGGGCATAAGTCTTAATAAAACTTAATCTCAGAAAAGTTTGGCCTCATATTAATTTCCATTACATTGAGAGCCGACAATGTCATACCAATAACATATTTCTTGGCAACCATGAAGGGATTGTGAGGATTTTTGTCCTTATTCTGGGTGGTTGAGAGCTTGCAGGACTAGTTGATGTGACCCTTTTTTTGCAGCTAATGAGCAGGTATCTGAACCTTTGATTCAGGGTCACCACAGCCTTCATCTGGCCCCCTGGGGCTCCTTGCTCCACCCATGAACAACATTCTCCTTTCCTTTCTATCTTCATTTGCTCCTTTCAGCACTCCTTTTGTTTTTTCTTAACTTTCCCCATAGTTTCACTATTTTGGATTGCCTTAATAGACATCTGTGAGAGATGAATTAAAACAGTTTCCCCCAGGGTCTGATTAACCTGGCAGGCGGCCAGGACATGTTGCATCCCTCCCCTGGTATACATGGTCTGGTTTGGGTTTCAGTCCCAAAGAATCAGGCAGTCTGGTTTGGGCTGGAGTCCTAAAGAATCTGGTTTCCGGCACTCTGGCTGTTGACTCTGTAACTTTGTTTAAAAGCTCTCTCTACTTCATTTCCCTGTGCCACACTTAGTGGGGAAGAGAGATCTTTGACTTTTCCTGTTATTTGTCTGTCCAGTGTGTAGTCCTGTCAGTTTGGGGAGACTGCCTGAGATGGTGCCAGGGACACCTGGCTAGACTTAAGGAAAGCATCATGGATGCCTGCATGTGAGAGTCAGTGTTGGTTTTCTGCACAGTAAGGAAAGTTGAGAGCTCAAATGATTAACCTGAAACTATGGAGTTAAGTAGAGTCTTCTAATACTATCTTCCTCTGCCTGCTTTGAATCTGTTGTTACTAAGCTGTTGGTGCTGAGATAAGACTCATTATTTATGGTCTAACTGAAATATAAACATTGGAAACTCATTTGAAACTGAAGGAAACAAAGGGTAAAACAGGCTTTTTAAAACAAACTGTCATAGAGACTGCTTTACCCAAATTTTGGTCCACAGCTTTCCTTGGATTATCTATTGGGGTATACAAAATTTAGCCATATGAACAGTTTCTAATTTTGTAAAAAAAAAAAATCATTTGGATCCATCTATTTTTTTGTGTGTGTGGTTGAGAGAATTGATTTTAATGATGTATGTTGATTAAAATTTTTTGACACCGGGTTTTCATTTAAGAAATTGCTTGTTAACTTTTTTTTGTTATCTTTGATATTTTCTTATTTATTTTATTTATTTATTTATTATTATTATTATTATACTTTAAGTTCTAGGGTACATGTGCATAACGTGCAGGTTTGTTACATATGTATATTTGTGCCATGTTGTTGTGCTGCACCCATCAACTCGTCAGCACCCATCAACTCGTCATTTACATCAGGCATAACTCCCAATGCAATCCCTCCCCCCTCCCCCTTCCCCCTCCCCAAGATAGGCCCCGGTGTGTGACGTTCCCCTTCCCGAGTCCAAGTGATCTCATTGTTCAGTTCCCACCTATGAGTGAGAACATGCGGAGTTTGGTTTTCTGTTCTTGTGATAGTTTGCTAAGAATGATGGTTTCCAGCTGCATCCATGTCCCTACAAAGGACGCAAACTCATCCTTTTTTATGGCTGCATAGTATTCCATGGTGTATATGTGCCACATTTTCTTAATCCAGTCTGTCACTGATGGACATTTGGGTTGATTCCAAGTCTTTGCTATTGTGAATAGTGCCGCAATAAACATATGTGTGCATGTGTCTTTATAGCAGCATGATTTATAATCCTTTGGGTATATACCCAGTAATGGAATGGCTGGGTCATATGGTACATCTAGTTCTAGATCCTTGAGGAATCGCCATACTGTTTTCCATAATGGTTGAACTAGTTTACAATCCCACCAACAGTGTAAAAGTGATCCTATTTCTCCACATCCTCTCCAGCACCTGTTGTTTCCTGACTTTTTAATGATTGCCATTCTAACTGGTGTGAGATGGTATCTCATTGTGGTTTTGATTTGCATTTCTCTGATGGCCAGTGATGATGAGCATTTTTTCATGTGTCTGTTGGCTGTATGAATGTCTTCTTTTGAGAAATGTCTGTTCATATCTTTTGCCCACTTTTTGATGGGGTTGTTTGTTTTTTTCTTCTAAATTTGTTTGAGTTCTTTGTAGATTCTGGATATTAGCCCTTTGTCAGATGAGTAGATTGCAAAAATTTTCTCCCATTCTGTAGGTTGCCTGTTCACTCTGATGGTAGTTTCTTTTGCTGTGCAGAAGCTCTTTAGTTTAATTAGATTCCATTTGTCAATTTTGGCTTTTGCTGCCGTTGCTTTTGGTGTCTTAGACATGAAGTCCTTGCCCATGCCTATGTCCTGAATGGTACTACCTAGGTTTTCTTCTAGGGTTTTTATGGTATTAGGTCTAACATTTAAGTCTCTAATCCATCTTGAATTAATTTTCGTATAAGGAGTAAGGAAAGGATCCAGTTTCAGCTTTCTACTTATGGCTAGCCAATTTTCCCAGCACCATTTATTAAATAGGGAATCCTTTCCCCATTTCTTGTTTCTCTCAGGTTTGTCAAAGATCAGATGGCTGTAGATGTGTGGTATTATTTCTGAGGACTCTGTTCTGTTCCATTGGTCTATATCTCTGTTTTGGTACCAGTACCATGTTGTTTTGGTTACTGTAGCCTTGTAGTATAGCTTGAAGTCAGGTAGCGTGATGCCACCAGCTTTGTTCTTTTGACTTAGGATTGTCTTGACAATGCGGGCTCTTTTTTGGTTCCATATGAACTTTAAAGCAGTTTTTTCCAATTCTGTGAAGAAAGTCATTGGTAGCTTAATGGGGATGGCATTGAATCTATAAATAACCTTGGGCAGTATGGCCATTTTCACGATATTGATTCTTCCTATCCATGAGCATGGTATGTTCTTCCATTTGTTTGTGTCCTCTTTTATTTCACTGAGCAGTGGTTTGTAGTTCTCCTTGAAGAGGTCCTTTACATCCCTTGTAAGTTGTATTCCTAGGTATTTTATTCTCTTTGAGGCAATTGTGAATGGAAGTTCATTCATGATTTGGCTCTCTGTTTGTCTGTTACTGGTGTATAAGAATGCTTGTGATTTTTGCACATTAATTTTGTATCCTGAGACTTTGCTGAAGTTGCTTATCAGCTTAAGGAGATTTTGGGCTGAGACAATGGGGTTTTCTAAATATACAATCATGTCATCTGCAAACAGGGACAATTAGACTTCTTCTTTTCCTAACTGAATACCCTTTATTTCTTTCTCTTGCTTGATTGCCCTAGCCAGAACTTCCAACACTATGTTGAATAGGAGTGGTGAGAGAGGGCATCCCTGTCTTGTGCCAGTTTTCAAAGGGAATTTTTCCAGTTTTTGCCCATTCAGTATGATGTTGGCTGTGGGTTTGTCATAAATAGCTCTTATTATTTTGAGGTACGTTCCATCAATACCGAATTTATTGAGCGTTTTTAGCATGAAGTGCTGTTGAATTTTGTCAAAGGCCTTTTCTGCATCTATTGAGATAATCATGTGGTTCTTGTCTTTGGTTCTGTTTATATGCTGGATTACGTTTATTGATTTGCGAATGTTGAACCAGCCTTGCATCCCAGGGATGAAGCCCACTTGATCATGGTGGATAAGCTTTTTGATGTGCTGCTGAATCCGGTTTGCCAATATTTTATTGAGGATTTTTGCATCGATGTTTATCAAGGATATTGGTCTAAAATTTTGTTGTGTCTCTGCCAGGCTTTGGTATCAGGATGATGTTGGCCTCATAAAATGAGTTAGGGAGGATTCCCTCTTTTTCTATTGATTGGAATAGTTTCAGAAGGAATGGTACCAGCTCCTCCTTGTACCTCTGGTAGAATTCAGCTGTGAATCCATCTGGTCCTGGACTTTTTTTGTTGGTAGGTTATTAATTATTGCCTCAATTTCAGAGCCTGCTATTGGTCTATTCAGGGATTCAGCTTCTTTATGGTTTAGTTTTGGGAGAGTATAAGTGTCCAGGAAATTATCCGTTTCTTCTAGATTTTCTAGTTGATTTGCGTAGAGGTGTTTATAGTATTCTCTGATGGTAGTTTGTATTTCTGTGGGGTCAGTGGTGATATCCCCTTTATCATTTTTTATTGCATCTATTTGATTCTTCTCTCTTTTCTTCTTTATTAGTCTTGCTAGTGGTCTGTCAATTTTGTTGATCTTTTCAAAAAACCAACTCCTGGATTCATTGATTTTTTGGAGGGTTTTTTGTGTCTCTATCTCCTTCAGTTCTGCTCTGATCTTAGTTATTTCTTGCCTTCTGCTAGCTTTTGAATGTGTTTGCTCTTGCTTCTCCAGTTCTTTTAATTGTGATGTTAGAGTGTCAATCTTAGATCTTTCCAGCTTTCTCTTGTGGGCATTTAGTGCTATAAATTTCCCTCAACACACTGCTTTAAATGTGTCCCAGAGATTCTGGTATGTTGTATCTTTGTTCTCATTGTTTCAAAGAACATCTTTATTTCTGCCTTCATTTCGTTATACACCCAGTAGTCCTTCAGGAGCAGGTTGTTCAGTTTCCATGTAGTTGAGCAGTTTTGATTGAGTTTCTTAGTCCTGAGTTCTAGTTTGATTGCACTGTGGTCTGAGAGACAGTTTGTTATAATTTCTGTTCTTGTACATTTGCTAAGGAGTGCTTTACTTCCAATTATGTGGTCAATTTTGGAATAAGTGTGATGTGGTGCTGAGAAAAATGTATATTCTGTTGATTTGGGGTGGAGAGTTCTATAGATGTCTATTAGGTCTGCTTGCTGCAGAGATGAGTTCAATTCCTGGATATCCTTGTTAACTTTCTGTCTCATTGATCTGTCTAATGTTGACAGTGGGGTGTTGAAGTCTCCCATTATTATTGTATGGGAGTCTAAGTCTCTTTGTAAGTCTCTAAGGACTTGCTTTATGAATCTGGGTGCTCCTGTATTGGGTGCATATATATTTAGGATAGTTAGCTCTTCCTGTTGAATTAATCCCTTTACCATTATGTAATGGCCTTCTTTGTCTCTTTTGATCTTTGATGGTTTAAAGTCTGTTTTATCAGAGACTAGGATTGCAACCCCTGCTTTTTTTTGGTCTCCATTTGCTTGGTAGATCTTCCTCCATCCCTTTATTTTGAGCCTATGTATGTCTCTGCATGTGAGATGGGTCTCCTGAATACAGCAGACTGATGGGTCTTGACTCTTTATCCAGTTTGCCAGTCTGTGTCTTTTAATTGGAGCATTTAGTCCATTTACATTTAAGGTTAATATTGTTATGTGTGAACTCGATCCTGCCATTATGATATTAACTGGTTATTTTGCTCGTTAGTTGATGCAGTTTCTTCCTAGCCTCGATGGTCTTTACATTTTGGCATGTTTTTGCAATGGCTGGTACCGGTTGTTCCTTTCCATGTTTAGTGCTTCCTTCAGGGTCTCTTGTAAGGCAGGCCTGGTGGTGACAAAATCTCTAAGCATTTGCTTATCTGTAAAGGATTTTATTTCTCCTTCACTTATGAAACTTAGTTTGGCTGGATATAAAATTCTGGGTTTAAAATTCTTTTCTTTAAGAACGTTGAATATTGGCCCCCACTCTCTTCTGGCTTGTAGAGTTTCTGCCGAGAGATCTGCTATTAGTCTGATGGGCTTCCCTTTGTGGGTAACCCGACCTTTCTCTCTGGCTGCCCTTAAGATTTTTTCCTTCATTTCAACTTTGGTGAATCTGGCAATTACGTGTCTTGGAGTTGCTCTTCTTGAGGAGTATCTTTGTGGCGTTCTCTGTATTTCCTGAATTTGAATGTTGGCCTGCCCTACTAGGTTGGGGAAGTTCTCCTGGATGATATCCTGAAGCGTGTTTTCCAACTTGGTTCCATTTTCCCCCTCACTTTCAGGCACCCCAATCAGACATAGATTTGGTCTTTTTACATAATCCCATACTTCTTGCAGGCTTTGTTCATTTCTTTTTCTTCTTTTTTCTTTTGGTTTCTCTTCTCGCTTCATTTCATTCATTTGATCGTCAATCGCTGATACTCTTTCTTCCAGTTGATTGAGTCGGTTACTGAAGCTTGTGCATTTGTCACGTATTTCTCGTGTTATGGTTTTCATCTCTGTCATTTCGTTTATGACCTTCTCTGCATTAATTATTCTAGCTATCAATTCTTCCACTCTTTTTTCAAGATTTTTAGTTTCTTTGCGCTGGGTACGTAATTCCTCCTTTAGCTCTGAGAAGTTTGATGGACTGAAGCCTTCTTCTCTCATCTCGTCAAAGTCATTCTCCGTCCAGCTTTGATCCATTGCTGGCGATGAGCTGCGCTCCTTTGCAGGGGGAGATGCGCTCTTATTTTTTGAATTTCCAGCTTTTCTGCCCTGCTTTTTCCCCATCTTTGTGGTTTTATCTGCCTCTGGTCTTTGATGATGGTGACGTACTGATGGAGTTTTGGTGTAGGTGTCCTTCCTGTTTGATAGTTTTCCTTCTAACAGTCAGGACCCTCAGCTGTAGGTCTGTTGGAGATTGCTTGAGGTCCACTTCAGACCCTGTTTGCCTGGGTATCAGCAGCAGAGGCTGCAGAAGATAGAATATTGCTGAACAGCGAGTGTATCTGTCTGATTCTTGCTTTGGAAGCTTCCTCTCAGGGGTGTACTCCACCGTGTGAGGTGTAGGGTGTCAGTCTGCCCCTAGTGGGGGATGTCTCCCAGTTAGGCTACTCAGGGGTCAGGGACCCACTTGGGCAGGCAGTCTGTCCCTTCTCAGATCTCAACCTCCGTGTTGGGAGATCCACTGCTCTCTTCAAAGCTGTCAGACAGAGTCGTTTGTGTCTGCAGAGGTTTCTGCTGCTTTTTTTGTTGTTGTTGTTTAGCTGTGCCCTGTCCCCAGAGGTGGAGTCTACAGAGACAGGCAGGTTTCCTTGAGCTGCTGTGAGCTCCACCCAGTTCAAGCTTCCCAGCGGCTTTGTTTACCTACTTAAGCCTCAGCAATGGTGGGCACCCCTCCCCCAGCCTCGCTGCTGCCTTGCAGTTAGATCGCAGTCTGCTGTGCTAGCAATGAGGGAGGCTTCGTGGGCGTGGGACCCTCCCAGCCAGGTGTGGGATATAATCTCCTGGTGTGCCCATTTGGTTAAAGCACAGTATTGGGGTGGGAGTTACCCGATTTTCCAGGTGTTGTGTGTCTCAGTTCCCCTGGCTAGGAAAAGGGATTCCCTTCCCCCTTGCACTTCCCAGGTGAGGCGATGCCTCGCCCTGCTTCAGCTCTCGCTGGTTGGGCTGCAGCAGCTGACCAGCACCGATTGTCCGGCACTCCCTTGTGAGATGACCCCAGTACCTCAGTTGAAAATGCAGAAATCACCGGTCTTCTGTGTCACTTTCTTCTGTGTCGCTCGCGCTGGGAATTGGAGACTGGAGCTGTTCCTATTCGGCCATCTTGCTCCACCCCTCCATCTATCTTTTATGAAGTATTGACTTTGTATTGCTATCATATTTGGATAGAATTCTGAGGTAAGAGCTATTGGATCTTTATGTGTATATATACATGTTTAGATGTGTTTATGTGTGTGTACATGCATTGTGTTAAGTGTTGTGTCTAGCATGCTGCTAAATTGGCTTATAAGTAAATGAATACTCATAAATTAAGTCCAATGCTGTTTTAGTTTATATGACTTTAGCAATCTTTGACAAATTTAAGATCGTTTTAAAGATTATTGGCAAAATAAAAACATCTTCAAAATTCACACATTTGGTCTAAATTAGGCAGACTAAAAGACTGTGTTTGAAAAAAAAAAAAAAGACTGTATTTGCTAAATGCTTTAAGATCATAAACTGCTTCTGTAATTTTTGATAACTGTTCAACTTGCCTGCTTGGAAGCCATTAGATTCTAGGCCCGGGGATGGGACATGTGGAGTTAGCCATGCCCCTCACTATGATGGAAAAAGAGTCAGATATTATCTTCAGTTCCTGTGCCCTAGGCTCTGCACCTGGTACATAATTAAAATTGCTTACACTAAAAATAAAAGCTATGTTTTTTTTATAAAAAGCCATGGGGATGTGGTTTATTAAAGAGAATGTAATTTTTTCCAGTTTAGAGGGTTTAAAAATTATTTTGAATTAAAGAAAGACATGATAAAACTAAAGGTTTAAATGAATTGTAAAAAATTTATAAAAGACTACTCTTGTAAAAAAAAAAATTACATGTGGGAGCAAGTTGAGTTACAATTAAAAGGGTATTATTTACTTTTTCCACAAATTAAACATTAAAATAAAAGCACATGATGCAAAGCCAAAATGTGGGCCCATGTGTCAAAATAACAAGGGTTTCTTGGAATGTTAAGTTGCTCTAATCAAAAATTGTAAAGGGTTATTTATGGACATCTTACCTTGTGGTCAAACTAAGTAAAATTAGATAGATTTGTTTATAAGATTTTATTTAAAATTAACCTTAATGCTAATAATGCATTAATACAAAGGTAGGATTTGGTTTTCTCTTTTAACCAAGATTTTTCTGTAATAATTAAAAAGATAATAAAAGATTTTAAAAGGAGACAGATTCAGTTGGCCTTATGATGTCTTCACCAGATCTTATTGTCTGGAAAACCATGTCTCTACCAAAGAATAAAAGTTTTGCTTTTTAAAAAAATCTTTAAATTATTATTATTTTGGCTAAATAAATGGCTTATAGTGACCTGGGATTCTATTTTATGATATCAAGTGTTTTAAACACTTGCTATTGACAAACTTTCCGAGATCAATTTCTAAATTAAATCTGGGTTTTTTTGGTCCTAATTAACTTTTTAACTATTAGGTCCCCTGAAGTCCAAAAAAGACATATTGAGCTTAGTTGGTATATTAAGATCATATAGAAAACACTGTCAAATATAAAATGGTGCTTAACTTCCTTTGGGTCATATTCATAAAAATATGTTATTAATTTTTGTTCCATAATTGTATTTTTGGAACAAAAGACAATTTTTTTCCTAATTCTGATATAATTCTGATTTGTCTCAGTATTTTTTATCAGTAATAATTATGGTTATGTGAAATTATTGTGTGCCACAGAGATGGCCAGATTTCCTTGTTAGTTGTGTCTTTAACTGTGACTGTCCTAAGACTTTTGTCATCCACAGATAATTGTTGTCTTGATCCTTTTCAAAAGGTGGTTTATAATCAGCTATAAAACTCTCATGGGTGCTCTTGAATGAAGGTTCCTGATAACTTTAGAGATTGTGCCATTGAAATAGAAAAAAAAACCCTCCAGGACTTGCATAGAGAGCTGATGTGTTCATGAGGACTGTTGGCCCAATATTGGGCAGAACAAGAGTTAATTGCATGGACTTAACTAGTAGAAGACTGAAATAGGCCAGGCACAGTGGCTCATGCCTGTAATCCCAGCACTTTGGGAGTCTAAGGCCAGAGGATCACTTGAGCCTAGGAGTTTGAGACCAGCCTGGGCAATATAGGGAGACCCTGTCTCTACAATCAATCAATCAATCAATAAGCTGGGTGTAGTGGCGTATGCCTCTGGTCCCAGCTACTCAAGAGGCTAAAGTAAGAGGATTGCTTTAGCCCAGGAGGATGAGGCTGCAGTGAGCTGTGATCACACCACTGCACTCTAGTCTGAGTGACGGAGCCAGACCATTTCAAAACAACAAAAAAGACTGAAATAATCTTTCTTAGACCTTTTTATTTAAAACATTGCTGATCCTTTTTGCTATGTTTTTCAGAATCAAGAAAACTTTTTTCTCTTTTAAGCTATTTACACCCTTTAACAACTGAGTAAAGTATACTTCTGTAAGCAAAATTTGGGGCATATTTCTCTCTCTCTAGTTAACTTCTCCAGAATTTGAAAATTATTCGTGAGTATTCCTAACTTGTGGCAATATAGTTGTTTGCCTAAGTGCAATAAGAATCTGTCTTCTTTTGTAACAGGCACAATTAGAGACACTTTTTGTTTTACTAAGGTTTTGACTGGAAAAGTATGCTTTCAGAATGCTTTTAAAGATTGGGTATTACTTAGAGATCCCATAAAAGCTCCTTGGAGGAAATGGTTTCATACTTTGTCTATGCAGTCCCTGCGCAGGGTTCCTGACCTGTGGAAAAGATTATCACCTTCTGACAGGCCCAGGAGCCCCCAAACTATTATAAGACTTCTAGAGGAAAGGTGTTCACCCAATTCATACAAGTATTTATAGGCACAAATACATCCACAGTGGGGCTCAAGGCTTTGAAAAGTCTAACTAGAGATTCCTATGGAATAAAGTTTCAGCAAAACCAATTTATTTAAAAAAAAAAAAAGGATACTATATGGCAAATTATTATTCTTGCTGTACTTTATGCAAATAATCACACCAAGTATAATAAGACTAAAACGGCCAGACATGGTGGCTCACACCTATAATTCCAGTACTTTGGGA
The DNA here is from genome assembly GCF_007565055.1 of Rhinopithecus roxellana. NCBI lineage: Eukaryota > Metazoa > Chordata > Mammalia > Primates > Cercopithecidae > Rhinopithecus > Rhinopithecus roxellana. The sequence continues at coordinate 16,295,360 of NC_044569.1, forward strand.
GGCCAAGGCAGGTGGATCACACAAGGCCAGGATTTCGAGACCAGCCTGGCCAACGTGACAAACAAAACCTTTTCTCTACTAAAAATACAAAAATTAGCTGGGCATGGTGATGCACATCTGCAATCACAGCTACTCAGGAGGCTGAGGCATGAGAATCACTTGAACCTAGGAGGCAGTGGTTGCAGTGAGCTGAGATTGTACCACTACACTCCAGCCTGGGTGACAGAGCAAGCTTCTGTCTCAAAAAAAAAAAAAAAAAAAAAAAAAAAAAGGCTAAAACTTACCTCAAAATAAGTTTTAGTCTTGTTATACCATGTTCTACCATGGTTTGTCTTTGGTAAAACTAGGAGACTGGACAGGAAAATTACGTTTTGTTTAAAAAGAAAATGTATAGTGCACTAGTTATTGGATTCCAGTTCTTGTCTGTTGTTTTTGAGTTTTTGTTATTTTCTACAATTTGGATTGGCTCTTTAATTCTTTCTGGACTCCAAACCAACATTTTCAAAATTTTCTTTTATTTTTCAGACTAGGACTCAATGAAATTGTTGCTCCCATGTTCCTGAGGCCCTGCAAGCTGAAGCTTATTTCTCATGATATAGGCAAGAAAAATGTGTCAGATTCCCACCACCTTCCTCCCTGGTAACTAAAGATATTTTGAGTCTAACATCTAGATATATTGTGTCCAACATTAATCTTTGTTTTTCTTCTCTTTCCATAGAAATGCCTCTTATTAAAAACCTGTTTGCCTTCATTAATATAGAGGCTCAGCCTATTTGCAATGCCACCACCTGGAATGAGACACAGCTGTTTAACTAAACTAATATATTCTCAGGACTAGGAAGCTGACTCAACAAGGGTGTGGATGGTTGAAGCTTGTATCTTCCAGGCTTCAACAGTCTCCACTCAAGCTGATGATGGAACAACATATACTATACTAGGAGAATCTAAGTCCCTACAAATCATTAGATCAGTCAGCAAGAGATTTTTACAACCTCCAATGTTAGGCAAGGACAACAGTCCAGTTCAGGAAGAAGCAGCTCCAGAAGACAGGACCTCCAGCCCCTTCTCCTTAAAAATAAGGAGGGTAAAATCTCTCAAGGAGAAAGAAACAGAGTAGGGGTGGGACTCAGCCAGCCCCCGCCAATGTATTTTTTCATACATACCTACTGACCAGACCTTGCAAGCTCTCTGAAGAAACTAAGATAAGCAGCATCCCACCGTAAATCTTACTCAAGGCACCATATCTGCTGATTGTGAGACCTTGAAAAACCAAAATAAGCAACATTCCAACATAAATTACACTCCAAGGAGTTAACCCTATCACCTACATGTGCACAAAACCAGAAGAATGACCAATCTTTGACTCATGTTTCATTATAATACTAAAATTCCTGCCCAAGGAGGGGCTTATCTGCCCTTTTATGATCATATATGTTACCAAGATTCCTCACTGTATCTGCATACTCTGCATTCTACCCTGTACATATAGTGACACTCACCTACCTCATGAATTCTGCGTACCACCCTCCTTAAGACATCACAATGGTCTCCCCTTGGGGAGTCAGCCCAAGAACTTTTTCCTGTTCTGTCTCCCTTATGCCCAAACTTTCTGGGGGTAAGTCTTAATAACCCTTGTCTAGGAAAAGTTTACCAGCCCTCATCTTCATTTCTATTACTAATTTCTATTGAGAGCCAAGAACCCCATGTACATAACAATAATTTCACTCCAAAATATATAAAGCTTAAATTAACAAAACTAAAAGAAGTGATAATTCTGTAATCCTAGTAGGAGACTTTCACAATTCTCACATTTGTTTTTTTTATGTATTTATTACCCTGACCTCTACACACTGAAACAACTCTCACATTTGTAAAAGATAGAACAAACACAAAAAAAATTCTAAGGAATTACAGTGTAGGTTGACAATTTGATTAACCAAATGGCCTTATTGATGTGTAGATAACAGTGCAACCACTGGCAGAAAACTTACTCTTTTTAGGTGCACAGAGAAAATTTACCAAAACTTAGCATGTACTGGTTCATAAAGCAACTTAACAACAAATCTCATCAGATGGAAATCATTTAGAGTAGTGCTGTCCAATAGGACTATTTTTGTCCTATTTATAGTGTTGAATACAGTAGTTACTATAGTCAACACGGTAGTTACTAGCCAGATGTGATTACTGAACACTAATACATGACTAGTGTGGCTGATGAACTAAGTTTCATTTGTAATTAGTTCAAATAGCCACATGTGGTTAGTGGCTATCATATTGGACAGCACAGACTCACCATATATTCAAACAATCACACACACACTCACACACATGCAGTGTAAATAATCCATGGGTCAAAGAAGTAAGCACAATAGAAATTAGAATATATTTTTATCTGAATGATAGTAAAAATTGTGGCATACAGTTAAAGTCTTGGTTAAAGATAAATGTATTCAGTGTATGTATTAGGGAAAAAAGGCTAAAATGCAATGATCTAACTATCTATCCCAAGAAGTTATAAAAAGAAAGCAAATAAATCTAATGAAATAGAAAGAGTTAAATGGTAAGGAGTATGAATTAATGAAATAGAAAATAAACATTCACAAAAGGAAAATAAAGCCAAAATGGATTTTTTTTTAAAATAATAAATTTGATAGTCTCCTAGTAAAACTGATCAAGGAAAAAAGGACTATTTGTCAAACAAAGAATGCAAAAAGGCCGGGCGCGGTGGCTCAAGCCTGTAATCCCAGCACTTTGGGAGGCCGAGACGGGCAGATCACGAGGTCAGGAGTTCAAGACCATCCTGGCTAACACGGTGAAACCCCGTCTCTACTAAAAATACAAAAACTAGCCGGGCGAGGTGGCGGGCGCCTGTAGTACCAGCTACTCGGGAGGCTGAGGCAGGAGAACGGCGTAAACCCGGGAGGCGGAGCTTGCAGTGAGCTGAGATCCGGCCACTGCACTCCAGCCCCGGCGACAGAGCAAGACTCCGCCTCAAAAAAAAAAAAAAAAAAAAAAAAAGAATGCAAAAATGTGCAACAGCCCAGATCCTGTGGTCATTACAGATTTAATATAAGGGATGATACAAAATCAGCCAGGTGTGGTGGTGCATGCCTGTAATCCCAGCTACTCAGGAGACTGAGACACGAGAATTGCTTGAACCCAGGAGGCAGATGTTGTGGTGAGTTGAGATTGCACCATTGCACTCCAGCCTGGGCAACAAGAGCAAAACTCCATCTCTAAATAAATATATTAAATAATCTTTAAAAATTGAAAATCTGTGCAAAATATACACAAGAAGAAATCTAAAATCTGAATAGCTCTGGGTCTCTTAAGGAAATTAATTATAGTTTAATATTTGCTCATAAAATGAATTCTAGGCTAGATATCTAAATGAAGAATACTTTCAGCATTAAAGGAAAAAATAATTAATTGTACGCAACCTCTTCAAGGTAATGGGAGAAGATGGTATACTACCCAACTAATTTTATGGAATCTGTTGATTATGCTCTTTAGAAAGGAAGATTTCCTCCCTCAAACAAGACCACGAGGAGCCTGGTTTTCCCTAGAATTCTCCTCACATCTCCCCAGGACACCCTCCAGGCCTTTGTCAGGTAGTTACTGCTGAGCCTTTCATCATCATTTAAAGGAATCTCTTTCCAACAGTTAGCATTCACTTCTCTGGCAGACTGAATCTAACTAACTACCTACAATATGACAAAATATACATTTATCAGTTACATTACACTCCTCTACACAAGGTGCTTGTTATTTGTAAAGATGATTTTCATTTAATTTCATTTGTTCTGTTTACTCAATAATATAACTAATTACACAGGACCAGTCAAAATTCCAGACTGCCAGTTAGTCTAGGGGGCCCCACAGGAAGCTCCAAAGCAATGAGAACGTTCCTTCCCGGTAAGCCATGCTATAGGTAAATAAGTGGCTATATAAACCAGGAGTTAGCAAACTATTTCAGGAAGGCCAGATAGCCACTTGTTTTTGTAAATAAAAAGTTGTAATGGAACATAGTCATGCCCACATTATCTAAGGCTGCTTTCTGCTATGATGGCAGAGTTAAATACTTGGAACAGAAACTCTGTGGCCCTCAAAGCTAAAAATATTTACTATCGTGTCCTTCAGAGAAAAATGTTTGCTGACCCCTGAACTAAATGATAATTTTCTTCCTTTTAAAATGTTTTACTGATTTCCTGCTGATTATAAATTTACTGAGACTTACTGTAAAAAAAAAAAAAAGGAAGAAAGAAAGAAAAAAAATAGCATGTAAGAGAATAAAGATAAAAGTCACTTATTGCCAGAAGCCTACTTAGCAAATTGTATCTATAGTGGTAAACTAATTTTTTCCTATTGTTGTGTCATATTTTACATGTCCATAACATAGCTCTATAACATCATTTAAAATTATGTCTATAATGGGTGGATGTTAGTAATTCCTTTCTTGATATTCCTCCTTCCCCCTCCCTGACAGAAGCTTTCTCAGTAGCCACATTGCCCTGATTTTCCTTTAAGTAATTTGCTCTTTTGAGACATTCACTTTTGTTAACTTTGAATTTTGAAAATTTCAAAATTATATAAAAATTGAAAGAATAATACAGAGAATTCCTTTATATCCTTTACTCAGAGTCCTCAAATGTTAACATTTTACCATATTTACTTTATAATTCTCTACCAACTCTATCTAATCTACTTACCTATCTAGATATATATCTATATATAATACATCTAGACATACTACTATACCTATTACTCTTAGATATACTTATCTAGGAATATTTTATATCTATATAATATATACATATATACACATTATATGTATATATGTCTATAATTTTGGAGGGGAGAAAATGTATACAAATTTATTTAACATGTATACACAGGGAGAATCACAGAGTGATTGCCCCACATACGTAGAATCTTTGTCTGAATTAGTTAAGAGTAAGTTGCAGACACTATGCCCCTTTGACATTTAAGTAGAGTAAGATGGGAGAGCATTTTGAGCAGAGGAGTGACATGGTCTGACTTATATGCTCTAGGGGCTGTGTTGAGAACTGAGTGATGTAGGGCAAGCAGGGAAGCAGGAAGGATATTAGCCTGAGCAACTGGAAGGACAAAATTACCGTTTTCTAAGATGAGGAAGACTAAAGGAGGGCATGTTTGGGGAAGAAATTTGCTTCTGGATATACTAAGTTTAATATGCCTAATCAGTCATGGTACCAAAGCCAGTTTATAAGGCTTCTTATGTTTTCAGGGCCAGAGTTTTCTTCTCTTATGATACTGATGATTCTCGAAGATTGCACCATCCACCCTTGAGGTTGCTGACTCCCACTTGATTGCTGGCCTGCCACTCATCCTGTGCTGTTTTCTTGGAGCCTGACCTCCTCAGTGATTGCTGCTGGAGAGGCTGAATGGTGCAACCTGGAAGTGCAGAGTAGCTGATGCTCTGTGGTGGAAACCAACCAGATGGAGAGAGGAGTCTGCAGAGAAGTCTTCTCTTTCTTCCTCACCCCAGGTAAGATGCAGTACTTTAGTTCACATGGCTTGTGCCTTGAAAATGATCAGTGAGACTTAAGCAAACAGCTGTGCCTTTAGAAGCTACAGACAGCTCAGTAACACCTACTCATATTTGCTTTCTCTCCTCTGCTTCACTTCCTACTTACCTTCAGTCATGCTTTTCTTGAATTGCATCACCCTAATATTGTCTTAGTAATAAGGTTTTGTCTTAGGCCCTATTTTCTCAGGAATCCAGACTAAGGCAGGTATCATAGTGGAGATGTTTATTAGGCAAAGGGATACATGAGTCTGAAGTTCAGGGAAGAGGTCTGTAGGCTGGGGATATAGATTTTGGATTTGTAGATAGTATTTAACAACATAAGACTATAAGATCAACTAGGAAGTGGCTATAGGTAGAAAAGAAAAGAGAGCTGAACACTGAGCCCTCAGGCTCTCCAGTATGTAGAAAGAAGTCCAGAGAGATGAGGAAATACCAGCACTGAGACAGAAGAAACAGCTCATGAGGTAGAGGGAAATCAAGAGTGTTGTTCTGGAAGTCAAACTAAAATATGTCAATTATACAAAATACTATTGATTGGTAAGCAATGTAAGTCTGAGAAATGAAAATTGGAATCATCAACACTGAGGTTATCAAACTTGGCTAGAACTCTATGTTGAGAAAAAACCGCATAATATATAGTAATGTCACACTTCTCATTCCTGATATAATTTGTATCTTCTTTTTCTCCTGATCAGTTTGGCTAGAAGTTTATCAATTTTACTATTATTTTTACAAGATACTTTTGGTTTAAACAGAGTATAGAAATTCATTTTTTGCTCTTGTTTTTCTGTTTCCTATTTTATTGATTTCAAATCTAATCTTTATTTCTTTTCCTCTCTTTATGTTGGGTTTACTTTATTCTTATTCTATCTTATTAAGTTGGAAGCTGAGGTAATTGAGAACTTTTTTCTACTATAATTGCTTTATTGCTATGAATTTCCTTCTAAGTAATACTTTGGCTGTATCTCATAGATGATGATGAAGTTAATGATGATGATAATGATTTATATATATATATATATATTTAAAGAACTGTTTTAGGTTCACAGCAAAATGGAGCAGAAGGTACAGAGATTTCCCATATATGCCCTACCCCCACACATGCATAGCCTCCCCCATTGTCAACATCCCCCACCAGAGTGGTATATTTGTTACAACTGATGAACCTACATTAACACTACATTATCGCCCCAAATCCATAATTTACATTAGGGTTCACTTTTGGTATTGTACACTACAAGGGTTTGGACAAATTTATAATGACATATATCTGTCATTATAATATATACAGTAGTTTTACTGTCCTAAAAATTCTCTGTGCTTTGTTTATTCATTTGTATTCATCCTCTCTCCCCTCTACCAACCCCTGCAACCACTGATCTTTTAGATGTCTCCAGAGTTTTGATTTTCCAGAATGTCATATAATTGGAATCATACAGCATGTAGCCCTTTCATACTGGCTTTTTTCACTTAATAATATGCATTTACGTTTCCTCTGTTTTTCATGGCTTGATAGCCCATTTATTATTATTTAGCACTGAATAATATCCCATTGTCTAGATATTCCATAGTTTATTTATCCATTCACCTACCAAAGTACATTTTGACTGCTTCCAAGTTTTGATAATTGTGAATAAAACTGCTGTAACATCCATGTGTAGGTTTTTGTGTAAACATGGTTTTCAACTCCTTTGGGTAAATACCAAGGATCACAGTTGCTTGACTGTATGCTAAGAGTTTATTGGGAGTTATTTTTTTAACCATGAATGGCTGCTGGATTTTGTAAAATGTGTTTTCTGCATCTGTTGATAGGAACATGTGATTTATCTTCTTTAGCCTGACAGAGTGCATTACATTAATCTATTTTTGGATACTGAACCTGTTTTGCATACCGGGGATAAATCCCACTTCTTTGTGTATAATTCTTTTTATATATTGTTGAAGATTTTTTTGCAGCTGTGTTCATGAGAGATATTAGTGTAGTTTTCTTGTAATGTCTTTGGTTTTGCTATTAGGGTGATGCTGGCCTCATGGAATGAGTTAGGAAGTATTCCCTCCTCTTCTATCTATGATAGAGAATTGTTATAATTTCTTTCCTAAATATTTGACAGAATTTTCCAGTGAACTCATGTGGGCCTAATGCTTTCTGTTTTGGAAGGTTATTAGGTATTGATTCAATATCTTTAGTAGATATAGGCCTGTTCAAGTTGTTTATTTCTTGTGTGAGTTTTGGCAGATTGCGTCTTTCAAAGAATTGGTCCATTTCAGTTAGGTTATCAAATTTTGGGGGCACAGAGATCTTCATAGTATTCCTTTATTATCCTTTTAATGTCTGTGAGATCTGTAGTGATGACCTCTCTTTTATTTCTGACAGTAGTAATTTATGCCCTCTCTTTTTTCCCTAGCTAGCCTGGCTAGAGAGGCTTATTGATTTTATTTTATTTCAAGAAAACTTTCAGTTTCGTTGACTTTCTCTGTTGATTTATTGCTTTCAATTTCGTTATTTCTGCTCTAATTTTTATTTCTTTTCTTCTGCTTACTTGGGATTTAAATTGCTGTAGTTTCCTAAGGCAGAAGCTTAGATGATAGATTTTAGATCTTTCTTCTTTTCTAATATTCACTCAATGCTATAAATTCCCCTCTAAGCCCAGGTTTTACTGCATCCCACACATTTTGATAAATTCTATGTTCATTTTTATTTAGTTCAAAATATATTTTGAGATTTCTTCTTTGACTCATGTGTGATTTAGAAGTGTGCTGTTTAATCTCTAAGTATTTTGAGATTTTTCTAGTTATATTTATCATTGATTTCTAGTTTAATTCCATTGTGGTTTGAGAGCAGATATTGTTTGATTTCTACTCTTGTAAACTTGTCAACTTGTGTTTTGTGGTGCAGAATGTGGTCTATCTTGGTGAATATTCCATGTGAACCTGAGAAGAATGTGTATTCTGCCATGTTGGATGAAATGGCATATAGATGTTCATTATATCCAGTTGTTGGTGTTGTTGAGTTCAACTATGTCCTTACCTGCTGGATCTGTTCATGTCTGATATAGGGGTATTGAAGTCTCCAAGTATCATGGTAGATTCATCTATTTCTCCTTGCAGTGTCATCAGTTTTTGCTTCATGTATTTTGACAATGTTGTCAGACACATACATGTTAAGAATTGTTATGCCTTCTAGGAGAATTAATCCCTCTATCATTTTGTAATACTCCTGCTTGTCCCTGATACCTTTCCTTGTTTTGAAGTCTGCATTGTCTGAAATTGATATAGATGCTTCCACTTTCTTTTGATTAACATTAGTATGGTATATCTCTCTCCATCCATTTACTTTTAATCTATTTTTGTTTTTATATTTAAGGTGGGTTGCATTGCTTGTAGATAATATACACTTGGGTATTGTTTTTTGATTGACTCTGACAATCTCTTCCAATTGATGCGTTTAGACCATTGATATTTCAAAGTGATTCTTGACATACCTGAATTACCATCATATTTGTTACTGTTTTCTATTTGTTGCCCTTATTTTCTGTTACTATTTTTGTCTTCTACTCTTTCTATGCCCCTTGTGATTTTTCTTTTTTTTAAAGATGTGGTCTCACTATATTGCCTGGCTGGTCTCAAACTCCTTTGTTTAAGTGATCCTCCTGCCTCAGTCGCCCAAGTAGCTGGGCCTATAGCTATGGGCCACTGCACCTGGTTCATGGGTCTTGTGATTTTAATTGAGCATTTTATATGATCCGCCCACCTTGGCCTCCCAAAGTGCTGGGATTACAGGCATGAGCCACTGCGCCTGGCCAGGTGTTGGGTATTTAAAAAATACACACACATACACATGTTCGTGTTCGTGTCTGCTACAGGGACATTGTATTCTTGAGCTTTCTTCTGGGATGTTTTTATCTTCTCAGGTCTTGCATTTAGGTTTTTACGCAGTGTTTAGGGTTTTTCTCCACAAAGTAGGCAAGATCCTTCCCTAATACTCTAACTCAGAGTTTTTTCAAACCTCAGCACTACTGCCATTTGGGGCTAATTCATTGTTATAAATTGTAGGATACTTAATAGCATTTCTGATCTCTACCCACTAAATGCCAGTAGTGTCCATCTCCTCTGGTTGTGACAACCAAAAATGTCTCCTGGGGGACAGAATTGCCCTTAAGAATTACTGCCCTGATGCTCTATGAATTATGAGGTTTTCTACTCTGGCTGATACCATTCCTGTCTCTTTGTGAGTTCTGGTGATTTTTCCCTCTAATCCTTTTGGATAGTTCTTTCCCCAAACTCAGGTAGTCTCCTTACATATATATGCTCATAAGTACTCAACTGAATACTTGAGAGAGACTCTGCAGATCTCCACTGTTGTCTTTCTGTGCACTTATCTCCTCTCTGGTACTCTGTCCTACAAAAGCTAGCCACCTCGGCCTCCCAGGACTTCTTGCTCCATCTTCTCAAGAAAACTGCCAGTCTCTGTCTGAGCCCCATTCCTTGTGCTGTGGCCTAGAAACTCTCCCCAAGCAAGTAAATGGGCAATCCAAGTTTGCCTCATATGTTTTTTGTCTCTAGTGAATCCCATCTTCCCATTCCTTGCCTCTGTCTGCTATGCTACATTGATGTGAGCTCACATCAATTTATTTGATATTTAATATCAAAATAAATAATTGATATTTTATTTATTCAGGCAGGTTAGATCTGATCCCTGTACTCCATCTCGGCCTGAAGGTTTTTGTGTGATAAAAACAGCGTATTTTTATGTTAATTAGAAAAGTTCAGAAGACAGGAAAAATTGATAATATGGGAAAGGTGAGGATTATTGGAGTATATCTTTTCATAGGTGTGAGAAGACAGCTTGGATCCAGTGGAGAGGTTAGCCTTAGGCAGAAGCAGACAGTTGATCTAAAGTTCAGAGGAAAGAAGGAAGCTGTATATAGACATATAAACACAGGTTCCTAAATATGTATTTGTTGTAAATAATGGTGTGATATAGATGGGGAGAGGTATATAGATAGAACATTTATATAGGTGTATAGAGAACAAAAAATGTTACCGGGATGTTATTAGGATTATGGATTCCGGTGACTTTTTGGGTGATTTTTACTTCTAAACTTTTCCTATTACCTTTGTAATATGTAAAGAAACATTTTAAGAATTTAGATAAACTAGTTGGAGACTTAGTTTTGTTTAGCTGTTCTCAGCACCTTGTCACATTACTTGTTTGCTCAAAACCTCTAATGGTCTCTCATTACATTCAAAGAAAGTTATAGTTCCAACAATGGCTAACCAGGTCCTCCATGATCCAGCTTCTCCCTGCCACCCTCACCATTTGTCTTTGGCCTCAGCTAGTTTCCCCCATATTCATTCTGCTGTAGCCGTACTGGCCTCTTTGCTTTCTTGAACAAATGAGGCATTGCTCCTACATCAAGTTGCTTTGCAGTTGCTGTCTGCATGCCTGGAACATTCTCCAGTCTCATGGCTTGCTTCCTTATACTATCTTTTCTCCAATGTCACTTTCTCAGTGAAAACCTTTCCCGGCCAACCTATCTAAATTGCACTCTTTCCTTCTTGACATTTTGTATCACTTTCCTATCTTCTCCCTAACCACTTGTCATCATATGACATACAATATGTTTTTAAAAACTGTTTCTCATTTACTTTGGGTTTTCCACGGCCATGTATAGTTTTTCACACACACAAGCAACAGACGTAAATCCCAGAACAGTGCCTGACCCAGAGTGGGCATGTGTTGAATAAAAGCTTGCAAAATGTTTTGCTCAATTTTGAAAGACATCTCTTTGAAAATTCCATCTTGGGAGATGTGATTAATCAGAGGTGCCAGATGACATAGAGCACTGCTACATTTCCGGCCACAGAAAAGAGCCCAAAGGGTGAGGCTGCTCAGGTCTGTGTGTATTCATTCAGGTCTTGAGTCCACAGGCCTGAGAATGAAACAAAGAGCCAGAGAACCATGGAGTTGGGATGGAGGTCACTGGAAGGGCTCCAAGGGTTGCATATAGGGGATGTTTGAGAGGAATTCCCCAAGAACAATGGTAGGAGATGGGTCCAGCTCTCAGCAGTGTAACCCTTAAAGTCCCAGGTGAATGAGTCTAAAGGAAGAGTAAGAAGAGACCTGCCAAAGAGGCAACTGTGTAAAAAGCTGTTCATCCACATTGCCAACATCAGTGTTCTGTTACTATTGGAATGTAAAGTATATGTGTGTGGTGTGTGTTATAGGGAGAGTGGAGTAACAAATGGCAAAAGTTGACAGAGGCCAAATCATGGAAGGCCATGCTAATTTTATTAACTTATATAGTGCATAAAGTCTAGAATTTAAAATTACAAAGGTTTTCTACAAATCAATAAGAAAATACAAATAACCTATATTAATCAGAACAGAAACCCAATTCAATTATCTTAAACAAGAAAGGGACTTTATTGGCTCACAAAACTTTAAAGTCCGGAGGTAGGGCAGGCTTTAGGCACAGCTGGATCTAGGGCCTCCAGAAAAATGACATCAGAACTTAGTTCTCTTTCCATTTCTGCTAGCATCCGAGTTTCTCCTCAGACAGACTCTCTCCACATGGCACAAATTCAGGTTTACATGGTCCTTGATTCCTGGGATCTCCATAAAGCCTTCTTTCCAGTAGTCCCAGCAGAAGTTCTGTTGAGGGCTCTCCTTAGCCTGGCTTAAGTTATATACCCATTCTTTAATCACTGTGGCTAGGAAGCTGTGGGACTCAGGAGGCCAGGCCTGGTCATGTACTCACCTAAGCCACAGGGAATGGGTTCCCCACAAATAAATAAGGGTTGTATTACTAGAAGATAGGGAAGGAGATGCTGAACAAACAATAACAAGATACCCACACATAACCCAATAGAAAGCAGGTAAAGGATACAAACAATCCACAGTAAACTATAAATGGCCAATAAACATGAAAATAACCCCAATCTCACCATTTTTTTTTATAGTCAGGGAAATGCAAAATAAGAAAAGATTCTTTTTCGCCCAACAGACAAAAACTATCAAGTGTAGGTATGGTTATATGGGAAAATGAACATTTTCCATACAGTTGGTGAAAATACAGTTATGAAGGCCTTTGGGAAGACTAAAGGTGGACAGAGAACAAACCCTTTGACCCAACAATCCACCTTACTGGACTCCAGACTAAAGAAATATTCACACACATGCACAAAGACATCTCAATAGGATGTTTACTTTGGCAATGTAATAGCGAGAGGAAAAAAATTTAAGGGAATAGTTAAATAATGGCATTTTCATAGTATTTAATCATATTCAACCATTAAAGAAATTTAAAGACCTGTTATCTTTTTTTGAGACCAAAAGCTACAGAATATGAGATCCTATTTATGTAAAAAGTGTTTTTATGTGTATGTATATTTGCATGGAAAGGTGACTAGAGGATGTATGTTAAACTGTGGTGAAATGTGATTGGTAGCATTGGAGAAAAGGTCTCTCTATTCAAAGAACTGTGTTATTATTTTTTATACAATGAGAAGGTAGTCATTACACTTTCATAATTCAAAAAAGAAAAATGGGCAAAAGCAATTCTTAATAGGAAATGCAAATGGCCAACAAACATGAAAAGATGTTCCTCCTCATTAACATTCAGAGAAAAGAAAGAAATTTTGCCTATCAAATTGGCAAACATTTTTAAGGATTCAGGGTTGGCAGACTGTAGGCAAACAGGCATTCTTACTAATGATGGAGTTGTAAATTGGTAAAATCTTTTTGGTACTAGTTCTCAAAACTGAAAACGTGAAATCTGATCCAATCAATTTCTAGTTATTCATCCTACAGAAATACCCACACAATTAGCAAAATACATGTACAGGAAAGTTAACTACACCTTTATCTATAGTGAACCTAATTATCAATCCATAGGGGATTAAATAAATTACAAAATATTCATGCAATGGAATAGTATATAGTTATGAAAAAAGAACATCTTCAATGTGGGCAGAGAGGAGGCAAGTCTCAGTGTAGTGCATGTGAAATGGGGTTATCTCCTACTTTATATAGTAGCTGAGGATTAAGTTAATCAATGATAAAGCACTTCAAGCCTGTCACAGCAACCACAGGTGTCAGCTATTAACACATTATTGATTAAATAAGTATATGCCTAAATCTGGAAGAACAACAAACCGAATTATCATGACTTCTGGGTAACACTGTGAAAGGAAATACCCTTTTTCATTTTACATTTCTGCACTGTAAAAAATTCAAACCAGCAATGTATAATAGCTTTTACATTTGTTAACCATAAACACAAATTTATCGAGGTTTAATAGCCACCACCCATGGCATGGTGAATATGTCCCTGGAGTCTACAGAACCAGATGTGAGTTTTATCTCTAGGCCACATGCAAGTCACATGATCTCTGAATCTTGCTTTCCTACTCTACAAATGTGAGATAGGTACAGTGTCTTAAGCCAATGCCTAGCATGCAGATTATTTCAGTACATGTAACCCTCCCTTCAATTTACATGAATATGAGACATACTGCTAAAGATCAACAAGTACCAACTGGGTATGACTACAGAGAGATTAACCTCCAAGAAAGCCAGAAGAAAAAACCAGCAAATGCTCAGTGGCTACTGGGCAGGTATCAGCAGTCTGCATGACCTAAAATGACTGCTCATTTGCTAACCAGATGTTCTGGCAATGCCACTGCTTGGCAACTGCCATATCACCACTTCATCAGAAGCTAGGCACTCCCCCAAATTTCTAAGATTATCTGTGTGGGTAATAAATGATTGTGTGGATGGAATTTTAAAAATCACTACAGAGTATTCAAAATCAATTTGTATAGTGGGGACTAAGCCTAACCAGAGAGAGAAAGTACACATCTCATCATTTCCTCTTCTTGTGTGCTACCATCCAGTTTGTTTTGGTCCAGTCCCTTTTCCCCACAGAGCTTTGCCTTAGCCTCAGAATCCTTTCTGAACAATGCAGATATTAGAGCTGCCAAGACAAAGACAGTATTTGCCAACCCTAATACTACTTTTTCTACACTCACATTACCAAATATCTTTGGCATTTATGACAAATCTACCACAGGGAAGCTTCCTTGTATATAGGAACCATATACGATCTTAAAAAGCATGACATAACAGCCATTGCTCCCTTCTTACCTACTCTGATACAAGAATTCTGTCATCCCAGCTGTCTTCCAAATATGCCACCTCAAAACCTACTTGGAAAGAAGCCAGTTATAAATAAATAAATCACATCATTTATCTTAAAGCAGAGGAGTTTATAGCTTTATTGGACATTGACTTGTTTTCCCTCAGCCACAGAGAAAAAGACCCAAACAAAAGTCCCTACATTTTCTTGTATAACTTAAAATACATTATATCATTACTACATATTTATACTTCAATAAATCTTAATCTATAAAGCACATTGTTTTATAACTGTTATCAGAAAACCTATAAACAAGCTCCATTCTGCCTCACTTCTCCAACCAGCTGGCCTTGCATTTATTACTATGCTTTTTAATAGGCTCACGCAAAATCTCACCTTCCATTTTTAAACTTGATCCAAGCACCAGATATAACCAAAATCTCTGAACTAGGAAATATTTGTATTCACATGGGTCATTTTCCACACAATGATGCCCATTATAAAAAAAAGCCTCCTCTCATATTCTATATTTTAACTTCCAGAGTTTTCCACTCAACAGTAGAACCACAGTACTTGGAATTCTCAGCCAAGGAGTATATAATCCTACTACTACAATGTATTACTTTAATACATTTTTAAAAATGTGTTAAGACTGAAAATTAAAAAAAAATTCAATTCTGATAGGATAGTTAATAAACTAGTTGTTAATAGTCTAGTTGTTTATTTTTTAAATAGAACAGTCCGTTCAACTTAATATGTAGGTACAACCTCAATGCTATTAAGAGATTGATTAGTTCTTTAAAAAGATTCGCAAACTTCCAAATTGTGGTAAGAGTATCGTGGACTCAGCTCTGAAGACCACTGGAGAGCGAGCTAGCTCTTTGAGCCAAGTCCTCCTCCCCTTCCAAATACAACACCCTGGTAAAAGAACTATAGTTCTGGGAACCTCACAGGTGACCTCCCCTGAGGAATGCTCAGACAAGGGGAAGAGGCTAACTCACATAAAACAGCAAACCCCTATGATTTACAGTGGAAGAATACCTACCTACTTATGGTAGGATTACAGTACCTAGCACAGTGCCTTGTCGGTAGAAAATGTTTAATAAACGCATGGCTGCTTTTTTAGCCTGATGTTCAACCCTTTTGTACCAAAGGAATAAAAAATAGGTAACCTGATACTTGTCCACCTGTCAGGGAATTTTCTATCCTTAGCAAAGATGAAGGCAAAATAATGATGAATTTGATCATCTTTTTCTAAAAGCCATGACAGACCATTACCCTTATGTTTACATTTGCCCTTCAACACTGCCATCCACTACAAAATATTTCCCTAGTGTTATAATTTCTACCTTCATTATTTTACAATTGTCTATTGTTTAGACTGTATGCTTTTTAATAATATATGGGAAAACATTATTTTCATTAGTAAGATGACTCCAAATTATAGAGAGGATGAGTAGCTTTTGAATTTTCCTGCAGGCAGAATATAAATTCTTGATACACTTCAATTCTTAGATCAAAGTATTTGTGTATCTTCCCCAATCAAGGTGTTCCATTCACTTTTTGATGTTTTATCACCATCACTTCTTATCTGAGATCTTATGGCTCATTTTGAGGCTCTTAGCCATCCATTATCCTCTATTTTCTCAAATGCATATTCAAATTAGGTAAAAGGAAACAAGGGTAAATTTTTAAAAGATGGTTTAAAATGGTTTTCAGACTGTAATTCCTGTTGCCTTTTTATAAGGGAATGTATCCTTATAAAGAACATTTCAATGATCAATGCAGAAGTAACATATTTGTCTTTAAAAAAAAAAAGGAAACTTTCAAGAAAGGGACAATGAATCAGGTAGTTCATTATTTGGAGAATAGAGACATAAACATCACATGGAAAATTTAGGCATTCAGACCTGAATTAAGTTTAAAATTTCAGTTTCTAGGCAGGTACGACACCATTTCTTTCAAGATAAAATCATAATGATGAGTGAAGATTTTTACATTTCCCAGTGGATTTTCTGACAGTCAATAGGGAAAAAACTATTCTGCATCATTTCATATTTTAAATTTTGTCTTCATTTCTGAAGAAAAAGACCTGAGTGCTGATTTTTTTTTTTTCAATTTCTTAAACTTTCACAACATTCAGAAGTTTTTCTGCGTTGTGTCTTCTCTGATGTCTAAAAAGATTTGAGCTTTGACTATACGATTTCCCACACTGAACGCATTCATAAGGTTTCTCCCCAGTATGGATTCTCTGATGATTAATAAGCCCTGAATTCTGGCTAAAGGCTTTCCCACATTCAAGACATTTGTAAGGTTTTTCTCCAGTGTGGACTCTCTGGTGTTGCACAAGAATGGAACTTCGGCTGAATGCTTTCCCACACTCAACACATCCATAAGGTTTCTCCCCACTGTGAATTCTTTGATGAAGAATAAGGGCTGAGCCCTGACTGAAGTGTTTTCCACATTCATCACATATATGTTGTTTCTTTCGAGAGGGATTTCTCTTTCTTTCAAACCTGCCCTTGGGGAAACAGGTTTCTCCATATTTAAAAATCTGAGGAACACCCATATTGAGAGTACCAGGAACTTCATGGGATTCTACTGCTGAAGGAAGCTCCTGCTTTGGAGCTAGTGCTCCATTTTCAGTCCTACCATCATCATCTGAAAAAAACAGAAAATGTAAATATCATTCATTATCTATTAAGGGAAAAAGAAACCTAAAAAAAATTTTTTTAATGAATTAAATAGCTTGCACACATCTATAAACCACTCTGAAACTGGTGTTAAGGCCTGTTCTCAAAAAAGAAAAATGAAATTACTCTGAAATAACAGTATAACATCATGATATATCTGAATAAAACATAGGCAAGTGGTTTATAAATGGTAGTCAGGAAACAAAGGGCAGAAAGATGGTAGATTCTAAGATGGCTAGGGAGATAGTCAAAGTTATGTGGCTAGGTATGGATGAAACGTTGTAAGAATAAAAATAAAATAAAACTGGCCACTAGGAAATCATTATAATGTTCTTTTGCTTTGAGAAAGGGAGACATTACATCGAAATACAAAGAAGTAAATTTAAAAAACCTGTCAGAAAGTGGCTATTTCTGAAATGAACAAGACAAGTCAGGTCACAGCCAATGTTAGACTAAAAGCAGAACACAGCAGTCTTGACATGAAGGGGCTGAAGATAAGCTGGGGGCATCCTGTGTTAACCAAACACATGACATAAAAATTCAGTATGCCCCTAATAAACGAAAGTTTTCCAATAAAAGAAGCTTGCCCCATGTGGTATTTGTCATGGTACTTAGAAAAATGGTTATTTCTAAGCCAGTGAAACATGTCCAATGAAAGAAAAGCCTGAATTACCAACAGGTAGTAGCATCACTCACATGCAGGCAGAGATAACAGCAAGTGTCATTTAAGACTTTTCTGAAACTTCATGCCTTAAGGAGTAAAGATACAGTTAATCTAGGGTTAGCAACTGCCTTCAGTGAAGAGGGAAATAGTAAATCATTAACAAAAAGATAAAGTCAGGAGATAGGGCTAAGAGAGAGAGACTGAAAGGTTAGAGGACAGTGAGGCTTGGAGACTTGAAAAACAGAGGAGTGAGTTTGAAGATTAAGTGGAGACAAACGGCACACAGGAAACAGAAATTCCCAAGTGTGGAAGAGACTAGACAGCTGAAATAAGGCTATTTAAACATAGGTGAAAAGTCACTCTAAAATTCAGATGAGAAGTTGAAAATATCAACCCCATATATCAAGAATGATGCTTCTCAAACTTTACTGCACAGAAGAATGTCCCATGAAACATGTAAAACTGCAGATTTTCAGCAGACTTCAGCCCCATCCCAAAAGTTCTGATTGGCTGGCACTGTCCCCTCAGATGTGAAGAAAACCTGCTCAGACCTCATTCAATGACATATAAGCACCATCTACAACTACCTCAAGGAATGATTACTAAAGCAGAGTCAAACAAAATTTCATTTTAGTTCACATAAACATGAGAAAGCAATCTAGCAGTTTTAGGAATAAACTGGGCCATATCAAAGGATACACATAAGTATATGGTGTTAATGGCCAATATAATGGGAAAGACCAGTCTCGTGAATTAATACAACTGTGAGCTTTTAGAAAAGCTTTTTCTGCATTTAAAGCATGTTATAGCTAAGAAGGCTTTTTTTACGTAAATACTTAGAAAAAGGAAAAAAATTACTCCAAATATAATTTCTACAAAAGAAGCTTCTTAGAAGAAAATGACTCTAGGTAGACGTTGAAGAAAATCAGAAATAAATATTTAGAAAGACTTCAGTGATATACAACAGAGAGATGAGAAGAGGTTTTCAGGTAAGCTTACTGTACCAATGGAATTAGGCAGGAGATTGAAAGTAAAAAGGATGGAAAACGGATGACAAGTAATACTGAATGTAAAATAGAGGGACTTGGTCCATGGGTGGGTGCTGGCTCAAAGTAAGGCACATGCTAGCCTGACATGGGCAACTCTTTTTAGGAAGGAAACTCAAACGGAAGAAAAGGGTGAAGATGTTAATGTCTAGGAATAAAAGATCTGAGGCCAGCAAAATCAACTTAATCAGAAAAAAACTGAGATCTTAGATTAAGAGTGATATGACCCCCCCCCACCAGTGAGAACAAGCAAAGTTCTGAACAAACGGCCTACGCTCTCTTTCACCCTCTAGTCCACACAGAGTTCTGGTCCTCACCACAGTGCCTTAGGGAATGGAGCTCCCAGGATGCCCACTTGAGCTGGTTCTCCACAGCATCAAGCTCAGAACTTGGTAATCCCTGAGCTTCTTCTTGAGATACCATGTCTTCTACTAGTACTTCCCGTTTTCGTCGACGGAGAGAAACCTGGAAACAGAAAGACGTGATTCAGAGAAGGAACTGTAATGAGAATCAGAACCAGAAACATGTAAGAGAAACCCCATAAAACAAATATTGCAGAAGCCTAGATGGCAAAGAAGCACAGATAACAGGGAGTGGTAGGGACATGGGGGAAAAGGTATAAACATAATTCTAACTTAGTTGAGTGGAATTAATTTAGCAGCTTTGCCTACTACTTTGCCAGTGCTTCTGACCCAGGAAATGACACAAGCAGGCTCACCGGTTGTCCAGGGTCATCAAGTTCACTCTCCAAATCCTCCAGCACTGTCACTGCCTCCTCTCCATTCTCTGGATGATGATCTCGAACCCAAGTCTGTAGCTCTTTGGGTAGGATGGCAACAAACTGCTCCAGCACTACCAGCTCCAAGATTTGCTCTTTTGTGTGCGTCTCTGGCCTGAGCCACAGACGGCAAAGTTCTCGGAGCTGGCTCACAGCCTCACGGGGCCCAGGTGAATCCTGGTATCCAAACTGCCTGAATCGCTGTCGGAAAATCTCTGGGTCTGGGAGATGGTTCCAGGGGATACTTGATCCCTCTTCGCCATCAGGATCCTCCTCCAACTTCACTCTCAGAATTTTTTCCTCTTCATCTGGAGTTGGGATGATAAGTATTGAATCTTCTTCCACTGACTGTGCAGACATTCTGATTTATAATATTTCAAGAAAATACAACTGAGGCAGAATATAAGCCTCAGGGCAATACCCCGTTTTCTTCACAGGCACTCCTGAGGCACAAGAAATAAAAGATATATAAATAAGCAAAAATATCCTAAGAATTTGGACTTACACTGATAAAAGTAAAAGATACTTGTTCTTTGACGGAGTTAAAAATTCCAGTTAATAACCTACACCAGGATTTGGCAAACTACAGCTTCGCGGCCAAATCTAGCCTGTCACCCATTTCTGTACAACACTTGCACCAATAATAATTTTCACATTTTTAAATGGCTGTGGTCTTCACCACAGTGCCTTAGGGAATGGAGCTCCCTAAAATCAAATGAATACCTAATGATATTTAGGGAATGGAGCTCCCCAAAGTCATATGAATACCTCATGACACGTGAAAATGATACGAAATTAACATGACTGTATCCATAAAAAATTGTACTTACTCATACTTCACGCTACAATAGCAGAGTTGAGTAGTTTCAACAGACTAGATGGCCTAAAAAAACCCAACACAGTCATGCACTACAAAATGATGTTTGGGTCAATGAAGGACCTCATAGATGACAGTGCTCTCATAAGATTATAATGGAGCTGAAAAATTCAAGATTCACCTAGTGACACTGTAGCTGTTGTAAGATTAATGCATTATTCACATGTTTGTGGTGATGGTGGTGTAAACAAACCTGTTGTGTTGCCAGTTTAACACATACAGTTATGTATGATACACAAAACTTGATAACAATAAACGACTATGTTACTTGTTTATGTATTTACTATACTTTTCATACTATACTATTTTAGAGTGTGCTCCTTCTACTTATTAAAAAAAAGTTAACTGCAAAATGGCCTCAGGCAGGTCCTTCAGGAGCTATTATAGAAGGCACTGTTATCACAGAGATGACAGCTTCATGCCCGTTATTGCTCCTGAAAACCTTCCAGTGGGACAAGATACGGAGGTAGAAGGCAATGATATTGATAATCCAGACCCTGTGTAAGCCTAAGCTAATGCAAGTGTTTGTCTTAGTTTTTAACAAAAAAATTCCAAAAGGAAAAAAAAAAAAAAACTGGCTAGGTGCAGTGGTTCACATCTGTAATCCCAGCACTATAGGAGGCTGAGGCAGGAGGATCACTAAAGACCAGGAGTTCAAGGCTCCACTGAGCTATGATCGCACCACTGCATTCCAGCCTGGGCAACAGCGTGAGACCCTGTCTCTAAAAAATGAATTTAAAAATAGCAAAAAGCTGGGCCTGGTGCGGTGGCTCACACCTGTAATCCCAGCACTTTGGGAGGCCGAGGCGGGCAGATCACGAGGTCAAGAGATCGAGACCATCCTGGCCAACATGGTGAAACCCTGTTTCTACTAAAAATACAAAAATTAGTTGGGCGTGGTGGCTCACGCCTTAGTCCCAGCTACTCGGGAGGCTGAAGCAGGAGAATCTCTTGAACCCGGGAGGTGGAGGCTGCAGTAAGCCATGATCGCGCCACTGCACTCCAGCCTGGCGACAGAGCGAGACTCTGTCGCAAAAAGCTTACAAAATAAAGATATAAATATATTTACACAGCTGTACAGTGTGTTTGTATTTTAAGTGAAGTGTTATCACAAAATAGTAAAAACGTTAAAAAAAATTAAGTTTGTAAGTGAAAAAGTTCCAGTAAGCTAAGGTTAATCATTGAAAAAAAAAGTTTTCTTAATAAATTTAGTGTAGCCTAAGTGTTCAGTGTTTATATAATCTATAGGAGTGTACAGTAAAGTCCTAGGCCTCCAAATTCACCACTCACTCACTGACTTCTTAGAGCAACTTCCAATCCAGCAAGGTCCATTCATGGTAAGTGCCCTGTACAGGCATACCTTTTTTTTTTTTTTTTTAACACCTTTTATATCATCTTTTACTTATTTTTTCTATGTTTTGATACACAAATAGTTAGCATTGTGTTACAATTCTCTACAGTATTCAGTACAGCAACATGCTGTACAGGTTTGTAGCCTAGGCACAATAGGCCATACCAGATAGCCTAAGTGTGTAATAGGCTACGCCACCTAGGTTTGTGTAAGTACATTCTACGACGTTCGCACAAGGATGAAATAGCCTAACACATTTCTCAGACCGTAGCACTATCGTTAAATTATGCATGAACTTACTTACTATATGGCCACTTACAGGAAAATTCTGCCAATCATGACCTACTAAGACGACAAACCCTATGTCAATAATCAAAAGAATCCAAGTAAGAACCAGACTACTTCAGTGCTTTCTAAATGTGCGTGACCCTGGAACGCATTACTTGCAATTCAGGATTGGTGTTTCCTGACACACACAAGTCAACCAAAACGAAGGTTTGCTTTATTATTATGTGCTTAAAAAAATTTTACCACTTAAAAAATATTTTTAAGGTATTTAAGAACTCCTTGGACTTAAAATATATGTGAAAAAAATGTTCACTTGCTGAGTAACAGATTACATAATATTGAAAAGATCATATGTGAAAAACAGATCACATAATTTTGAAAAATTATCTTGCACATAATACGTAAATATTCAGTCTTCCACCACACCATACGTACATTTATATTTATGATAGGCATTAATCACAGAAAATTCTATTAAGAAAAGGCACTCGCATAAGCACCTTAACTTCTTGCAGTGGTCCAGTGTCTTGTCCTTACACTGGATGACTCACAGTTTCCCCAGCTTCTACCTTCAGGGAAACTGTGTGCTGTTTCTGGACCTTTATTATTTGCACTATCACGCCCGTGCTGTTGTTTATGACACATACTAGCAATGAGCCATGCAGCCTATTCTGGTTATTTACTCAGGGCCCAAATTCTGAACAACTTAAAAAAACTTATCGTAACCCAAGCAAGATGAAGACTGGAATCAGAAAAGGCCTTATCAGACAAGTAATACATACTGGTTTAATTAAATACCCTGGAGTGTGGTGGCCTTATAAATAAGGTCTAGCCAACATTGATTTGTTCCTATTCCAAGACCCTGCTTATCAACGGTGCAACTATTTCTACATAAATTTCTCTTCCTTTTATGCTGTAGAGCATACTGCTTGTGGGAAATGGAGGGAAGGCCGACGGTCCCGACAATGTTTGGTCAGGGCACCTCGTTCCAGGTGATCGCCCACCTTACTGCTGCAAAGACCCGCTGTGTACCCCGATCCCGGCCAGTCCTCTAGCCCCTCTTCCCAGCACTCAGGACGGCGGATTTCAGATGACCAAAGACCACCCTGTGACAACAGCGTCGGAACCACGGCACTTCCGCCTGCGGCCGGTGGGACTACAAATCCCAACAGCCCCGCGCAAGTCTCGCCCCACAACCACCTCCTCCCAACACAACTCCCAGAACCCTCCGCGAGACGCCAGGGCCTCGAAATAGAACAAAACCGGCCGCGGGGGGAGGGGGAAGGTGAGGGTCTCGGCGGACAGAGCGGGATAGAGAGCTCTCTGCAGACGCCGAAGACCCAAGCAAGCCTGCCGCCTACCTCTCCCCGCCCCACAACTGCTAGGCGCGGAGATCGCGGCCTGTTCCCCGCGCCTCCCGGGAAGCTGAGGAAGGTCCCGGGAAGGCTTCCCCGCCGGCTCCTGCTAAGAGGTCCGCAGACCCTAGCCCGGTGTCCCCCTCCCTCTCATAACGTTCCCCGCACACCGGCGCAAACCTCTGGCTCAGGAACCGCAGCAGCTTCGCTGTCCACGGCAGACGCAGAAACGCCGTTCACAAGCCTTTTCCCAGAAGCCCCCGGCACGGGCTGCTTCCGGTCTGCGGGCCTGAGGAGGCGGGGAGAGGTAAAGCCCACGTTGCCATGGAGAAGCACCCCGGGCGGGGGAGGGGCGGCCCCACGACAATGACCGCATTGAGGCTGCGCTTGGCCTCGCGCCTGGAACAGCCTATCGTCCTCTGGACCGTTTAAAAGAAAAGAAAAAGTAGAGGACTCTACCGTTAACATAGTCCTTACAGTTTCGCAAGCCCTTTCACGTGCATTATCTTGTGGATCCTCTCAGTAATCCCCTGCAAGAAGGAATAAAAGCGAGTATTTGTGAAAGCTTACTACATTGTGCCAGGCGCTCTCATCGTGCTTTACATGTCATTTATTTTTTTCACAAATAAATGATGTAGGAACTTTCATTATCCCCATTTCACAGCTGAGATAGTTGAGGCACAAATACAGTAAATAACTTGACAAGAGCTCACAACTCATTTGTGGGTAGCAGGATTTGAAACCAAGACGTGATTCAAATCTTTGGCTCCCACTAGTTATGTCACGGAGCTTTATTCTGACCTATTTATCTGTCAGGAAAACTAGATGAGACAGGTTAAGGGTTTTGGCAGCGATGTCACGGTGAATTTGTAGAATGCATGGTCATCTTCAAGCTGGGCATTTTATACCATAAAACAGCTGCTGACGCAATCATTTATTACAAATCAGACCACTTCACTCCCCTATTTAAAGCCCTCCAATTTATGCCATAATAATTTATGAAATAAAAACTCCTTATAATGTCTTGTAAGTCCCCCGTGGCCTGTTGCCTGCCCGCACCCCCAGACCCTGGCGCCCCCAGTCACCTCAGCTCTTCAGCTCCGTGTGGCCCAAGATCCTCAGCCTCACCGCCAGCCTTTCATGACACATGACCCTTCATGGCACTATTATTAATGGAAGTGATCTCATTTATTTACTTGTTTTTTGTTTTGTTTTGCCTTTAAGTTCCTTAAGGGCAGGGACCTTGTCTGTCTTGTTCACCACAGCATCCCAGCCTAGACCCCGGAAGCTGACTGCCTGGTAAATAGAGAACACAATAAATGTTTGTTGAATAAATAAATGAATTGTGGGATGGTTACATCGCTGCCTTTAGTTAGGTCACATGATTGGCATCAGACACCACACAAAGGAGCCCTGTTGTTTAAGGACTGGTCAAAAGTGCAGATCCAACCTAACATAAGCATTTCAAGTTCCTCAGGCTTTGACTTTTTGCCTCATTAGGGAAAATGCCCTCTGCAGAGTGCCAGCAGGCTCTGCTGGATTCGTGCATGAAGAGAGCAAGTGAGCCAGCAGCTGATGCTATACCACTGCTTTTCATTCCGACCAGAGCTTTTCTCACAACCCGTGCTAACACTTCTCTCTTCACTGCAGGAAGCTTCAGAAATCCAGCCTTTTCACTCTGCTACTTGGACACGGCCCCCAAGCAGCTTGGCTGCTCTTCCCAACTTCTCCCTCTTTTCTGATTCATAAAGGCTACCTGAAGTCATTTTTGTTTTATGAGTTTTTACATCTAATTAATGTTGGAAAACAAAAATCTCAAACGAAACCTTGGGGAAGTTAAAAATGTTGCAACGTTTTACAAAACCCTTTTCCTGTGATTATATTCTGTTTGTTTTTGAGACAGGGTCTCGCTCTTTCACCCAGGATGTAGGGCAATGGTGAAACTTTGGCTCACTGTGGCTTCGACCTCCCAGACTTGGCGATCCTCCCACCTCAGCCTCCTGAGTAACTGGGCATTTTGTACCATAAAACAGGTGCTGATGCGATCATTTAAAATTACAAATCAAACCACTTGACTCTCCTAATTAAAGGCCTCCATTTTATGTTGTAATAATTTATCTTGAAATGCTTGTGGAAGGCTGGACTTACACTTTTGACAAGTCCTTAAACAACGGGTGTGCTCCACCATGCCCAGCTAATTTGTTTGTTTGTTTGTTTGTTTGTTTGTTTGTTTGTTTTTCAGAGATGAGGTCTTCCTATGTTTCCCAGACTGCTCTCCAACTCCTGGGCACAAGTGACCCTCCTGCCTTGGCCTCCTAAATTGCTAGGATTGCGGGCGTGAGCCACTGTACCTGGCCTCCATTCTATTCCTAATTCCTTCTAAAATACTACATGGAAACCACAGTGAGGTTTTCCTCACTAAGTTACTCTTTTGAAGGCAGACGCTAATAACACCTGCTTTGAAACACCATCCTTCTGAGGTCCTTTGGGATTTTTCCTGAATGGTGGCCCTTGTTGCCATCTTAAAGATCTAGTCAAGATAAAACATCATGTTCCTCTGGACAACCTGAATGGAGGGAGCAGCTTCATACCAGGGCCTGACAATCTTGCACATATCCACATAGACCACATAGGCAATGCCTGAACCACAGCTGATCTGAGTCTTGGCAGAACACCTTGGTGTCCTCCCAGAAGATGAGCACAATGAGAGACTTGTAAGCAGCTACTGCAAGGCCGTTTCCCACTCAGCTCTCTGTCTTCCAAAGAGACTGTCATGAGGCAGTTTCTCATTGCTTCCCAGGTTCCAATGAGCCATTCTGCCTTAGCCACTTAGAGTACAGCCACAGGTTATAACAAGGCTTAGCTGCAGCATGGCATTGACCCCTCAGCAACAAGGTGTCCACAACGTATGCTGTAGTCATCCAGCCCCTTCTGTTTTGGTGTCATCATGTTGGTATCTGAGACAAAAGCTCATGGAGAGCTGGCACTTGCTTTTGCTTTCAATGTCTTTGTAAATAATAATATGTCTAAATTCAAAAAGGGCTCATTTCTTTACCAGCCAAATCTTTCAACCTTGTCTTGATACCAAACATCTGATTCATTAATTAATGGTAAAACAAACAAAACTACCAGACAGATACCACCTGGGTACCAGAAATACAGAGATTAATAAAATGAAGTCATGATTCCTTCTTTGTTTTTCCCTTTAAAAGAGATGGGGTGTCACTCTGTTGCCCAGGCTGGAGTGCAGTGGCATAATCACAGTTTGCTGCAGCCTCAAACTCCTGGTAGGGATCCTCCCGCCTCAGCCTCCTAAAACGTTAGGATTACAGGTGTGAGCCACCATGTCCAGCTTGATTCCTTCCTTTAACGTTACCATCTCTTATTAAGGAAATAAACAGCAACAACAGAAAAAAAACAAGTATTCACAAGGCAGTGTAGAGTGCTACTAGAGAAGAGCAGAATGCCTGTAAGGGCTCCTAAATGAGATGGTGTGCTGAGAGGGAAGGGAAGCACCCTGAAATGGAGGAAGCCAGCAAGAAGTTTTCAGGCTGGGCATGGTGGCCTGCACCTTTGGTCCCAGCTACTCAGGAGACTGAGTTGGGAGGATTGCTTGAACCTGAGGGGTTGAGGATGCAGTGAGCTGTGATCGCATCACTGTACTTAAGCCTTGTGGACAGAGCAAGATCCTGATCAAAAAGAGAAAAAAAAAGAAGTGTTCACATTGGAAGGAAAGTATAGACCTTCAGATTTGGTGTTATCAGATTCCATCCAAGACTGATTTTTTTTCCAGGCTTTGGAGCTCTCAATCCTCTTCAGCTCAAAAGTATCTCCCTCTGGGCGCTTTCAGTACATTGCTTAAATATTCCATTTTAGCTAGTAAGTATACAGTATGAGGAGTCTTTTGATTGCAAGTGACTGAAAACCTAACAGGCAAGCATTGTTAGCTTCCTACACAAAGTGCTTCCCCTTACTTCTAATACACTCCTGATTTTTTGGATGGAGAGCTGGGAGTGTGCCCAGCTGTAAGAATGAATTGTAATTGAGCTAAGCTGTCCATGACCATTCTGCTTCCCTGTGCCAGATACTGCTTTGCCTTGCTGGCAGCGAGGAATGAGTATGTGATTCATGTCTGGTCCATGAGATAAAAGGGGAAATAGTTTGTATCTTTGAAAAAATTTATCTAATTCATTTAAGTTGTCAGATTTGTTGGCATAAAGTTCCCAATTTTTCCTTAATATCTTTTAATGCCTAATAATACTAAATGGTTCCTTAATATCTTTTTAATGTTTGTAGAGATGTCCCCTCTTTCATTCCTGACATTGCTCATTTCTGGTTTCTTTTTTCTTAATCAAGACTTCAAGTTTTGTGCGAGGCTTACCAATTTTATTAATTTTTCAAAGAATCAACTTTTGGCTTTGTTTGTTTCATTATTCTCTATTTATGGAGTTCTTCTCTTTTAATAAAATTAACTGACAACAAAATATGGCATTTTTGGCAGGGGGCAGATATTTCTGAGTTTTAGATTTGTGAAACGACCACCAAAATTATGATACAGAATAGTTCCATCATTCTGTAAAACTCCATCAAGTTGTACTCACGCCTTTGCCACATCCCTAATTCATGGCAACCATAGATTTATCATCTGTCACAATAGTATTGACTTGTCCAGAATGTAATAAAAATGGAATCATAAAGTATGTAATCTCTTAAGGCTGGTTTCTTTCATTCATCATAATGCCTTTGAGATTCACCTGTGTTGCCATACATACCAATAGTTGATTCCAGTCTATTACTGAGTAGTATTCCACTTGTATCTATCATAGTTTGTTTATCCATTCAACCACTGAAGGACTTTGGGGTTGTTTCTGGATTTGGGTGATTATGAATAGAACTACTATAAATAGTCATGGACAGAGGCCAGGCGTGGTGGCTCATGCCTGTAATCGCAGCACTTTGGGAGGCTGAGGCAGGTGGATCACCTGAGGTCAGGAGTTCGACCAGCCTGGCCAACATGGTGAAACCCTGTCTCTACTAAAATAAAAATTAGCCGGGCATGGTGGTGTGTGCCTATAATCCCAGCTACTTAGGAGGCTGAGGTAGGAGAATCACTTGAACCTGGGAGGCGGAGGTTGCAGTGAGCCGAGATTGCACCATTGCACTCCAGCCTGGGCGACAGAGTAAGACTCCGTCTCAAAAAAAAAAAAAGTTCATAGACAGGTTTTTTTGTTTTTTTGTTTTTTTTTTTTTTTTTTTTTTTTTTTTCTTTTGGAGATTTCTTTGCTTGTTTCCTTCTGGGCGGGGGAGCATAGACAGGTTTTTACATGAACATAGATTTTATTTCTTTAGAGTAAATATCTAGAAGTGGGATTGGTGGGTCGCATGGTAAGTACATGGTTAACTTCCAAGGAAACTGCTGAACTGTTTTCCAGAGTGTACCATTTTGTACCACCAGCAATGCATGAGTGCTCCAGATGCTCCCCATCCTTAACAGCACTTGGTATTGTCTTTTGCTGCTGCCGTTTGTCCATTCTAATATAGCTCATCATTGTTTCAATTTGCATTTCCCTAAAGGCTAATGATGTTGGACAACTTTTCAGGTGCTTTTTGCCACCCATAAGCACTCTTTTATGAAGTGTCTGCTGAAGTTTCCCTCCCCATTAACATTTTTTTCTTACTATTGAGTTTTGGAAAGACATAAGTCTTTTGTCTAATTTGTGATTTGAAAATATTTCTGAGTCTGTAGCTTATATTTTCTTCTCTTAATAGTGTGTTTTGCAGAGCAAAACTTGTTAATTTTTATGAACGTCAACTTATCTATTTTTTAGTGCTTTTAGTGTCATATCTAATAATACCTAATACCAGACCATGAAGACTCTCTCTTATGTTTTCTTCTAAGAGTTTTACAGTTTTACATTTCACATTGAATATATGATTTAGTTTGCATTAATTTTAGTATAAGGCATGAACTATAGGTCAAGGGTTTTTTTTTGTTTTGTTTTGTTTTTTGCATAAAGATGCCCAATTGTTCTATTTGATAAAAGTTCATCCTTTGTCCATTGAACTGCCTTTGCATCTTTATAAAAAATCAGTTGGTCATATTTCTCATTTCTCTAAACTGTTAAGTTATCAAGCATGTTATTTAACATGCTTGATTACTGTATCCTTATGATAATTGTCAAAAACCTGGGCTGGGCATGGTGGCTTATGCCTGTAATCCCAGCACTTTGGGAGGCCAAGGTGGGAGAATCACTTGAGGCCAGGAGTTCAAGATCAGCCTGGTCTACATAGAGAGACCCCATCTCTACAAAAAACTAGAAAAAATTATTTAGGTGTGGTGGTGCACACCTGTAGTCCCAGCTACTAAGGATGTTAAGGCAGGAGGACTGCTTGAACCCAGAAGATTGAGACTACAGTGAGCTATGATTGTGCCACTGTACTCCAACCTGGATGACAGAACAAGACCCTGTTTCTTTAAAAAAAAAAAAATCTGGTAGTTTGAGTCCATTTAGCATTCCATATATCTTTTAGAATCAGCTTGCCTATATTTACAAAAACATCCTGCTGGAAATTCTATTGGAATTACATTAAATCTATTGTTCAGTTTAGGGATGTTCATGAACACTACATCTCCCCCATTTATTTTGGTATTCTTTGATTTTCTTCATCATCATTTTGTAGATTTTAGTATACAAATTCTACCCATGCTTTGTTCAATTTATTCTTAAATACTTACTGTTTTATGAGCTATTTTAAATGTTTGTCTTCTGAGACAGAGTCTTGCTTTGTCACCCAGGCTAGAGTGCAGTGGTGCAATCTAAGCTCACTGCAGCCTCCGGCTCCCGAGTTCAAGGATTCTCATTCCTCAACCTCCTGAGTAGCTGGGATTACAGGCAAGTGCCACCACTCCCAGCTAATTTTTGTGTGTGTGTGTGTGTGTATTTTTAGTAGAGATGAGGTTTTGCTATGCCAGCCAGGCTGTTCTCAAACTCCTGGCCTCAAGTGATCCACCCACCTCAGCCTTCCAAAGTACTGGGATTATAGGCGTGAGCTACCGCACCTGGCCTTTAAATAGTATTTTTAGAAATTTTGCTTTCCAATGTTTATTGTCAGTATATATAAATGTAATTGATTTTTGTGTATTGACTTTTGCTATGGACTAAGTGTTTGTGTTCCCCTGAACTTTATATGTTAAAGCCCTAATTCACAATGTGGTGGTATTTGGAGGTGAAGCCTTAGGAGGTGATATAGTTTGGATCTGTGTCCCTGCTCAAATCTCATGTTGAATTGTGATTCCCCAATGTTGGAGGTGGGGCCTGGTAGGAGGTGATTGGATCATGGAGGCAAGTTCTCATGAATGATTTAGCACCATCCCCCTTTGGTGCTGTTCTCATGATAGAATTCTCATGAGATCTGGTATGTAGCACCTCCCCCCTTCTCTCTCTTCCTTCTGCTGCAGCCATGTAAGATGTGCCAGTTTCCCCTTTGCCTTCCACCATGATTTGAACTTTCCCAAGGCCGCCCCAGTAGTTGAACAGATGCCAGCATCATACTTCCTGTACAGCTTAGAGAACCATGAGCCAATCAATCTCTTTTCTTTATAAATTACCCAGCCTCAGGTATTTCTTTATAGTGATATGAGAATGGACTAATACAGAAAATTGGTACTGAGGAGTGGGGCGTTGCTATAAAGATACCTGAAAATGTGGAAGCAGCTTTGGGACTGGGTAATGGGCAGAGGTTGGAAGAGTTTGGAGGGCTCAGAAGACAGGAAGATGAGGGAAAGTTTGGACATTTCTAGAGACTTGTTGAAGTCTTCCTAGAGACTTGTTGACTAAAATGCTGATAGTGATATGAATAGCGAAGTCCAGGCTGAGGAGGTCTCAAATGAAAATGAGAAACTTATTGGGAACTGGAGTAAAGATCACTTTTGCTATGCTTTAGCAAAGAAGTCTGGCTGCATGGTGCCCCTGCTCTAGGGATCTGTGAAATTTTGAACTTGAGAATGATGATTTGGGGTATCTGGTAGAAGAGATGTCTAAGCAGCAAAGCATTCATGATGTGGCCTGGCTGCTTCTAACAACCTGTGCTCATATGCATGAGCAAATAAATTAGCTGAAACTGGAACTTACATTTAAAAGGGAAGCAGAGGGTAGAAGTTTGGAAAATTTGTAGCCTGGCAATGTTGTAGAAAAGAAAAGCCAATTTTCATGGGAGGAATTCAAGCAGGCTGCAGAAATTTGCATAAGTATAAAGAAGCCAAGTACTAATAGCCAAGACAATGGGGAAAAGGCCTGGAAGGCATTTCAGAGACCTTTGTGGCAGCCCCTCCCATCATGGGCCTGGAGGCCTAGGAGGACAGAATGGTTTCCTGGGCCAGGACCAGGGCCCTGCTGCCCTGAACAGCCTTGGGACACTGTTCCCTGAATCCCAGTCACTCAAACTCCAGCCACGTCACTTAGGGGCCCAGATACAGCTTGGGCCACTGCTCCAGAGAATGCAAGTCATAAGACTTGGCAGCTTCCACATGGTGTTAAGCCTGTGGGAATGCAGAGTGCAAGAGTTGAGACTTTGGCGCCTCCACCTAGATTTCAGAGGATGTATGGAAAAGCCTGGAGGTCCAGGCAGAAGATTGTTGCAGGGATGGATCCCTCATGGAGAACCTTTACTAGGGCAGTGCAAAGGGGAAATGTGGGGTTGGAGCACCCATACAGACTCCCACTGGGGCACCGCTTAGTGGAGCTGTGAAAAGAGGTCCATCATTCTCCACACCCTAGAATGGCAGACCAACCAGCAGCTTTCACCCTGCACTTGGAAAAGTCACAGGCACTCAGTGTCAATCCTTGAGAACAGCTGTGGGGGCTGAATCCTGCAAAGCCACAGGGTGGAGCTGTCCAAGACCTTAGGAGTCTACCCATTGCATCAGCGTGCCCTGGTTGTGGGACATGAATTCAACAGAGATTATTTTGGCACTTTAAGATTTAATGATTACTCTACTGGATTTGGGGCTTGCACGGTGCCTGTAGTCCTTTTCTTTTGGTGGACTTCTCCCTTTTGGAATAGGAGTATTTACCCTATGCCTATACCTTCATTGTATCTTGGTTGTAACTAACTTGTTTTTTATTTTACAGGTTCATAGGTGAAAGGGTCTAGCCTTGTCTCAAATGAGACTTTGGACTTTTGAGTTAATGCTGGAATAAGTTAAGACTTTGGGGGCTGTTGGGAAGACATGATTGTACTTTGCAATGTGAAATGGACATGAAATTTGGATGGGGCCAGGAGCAGAATGATAGGGTTTGGTTCTATGTCCCTGCCCAAATCTCATGTGAAATTGTGATCCCCAATATTGGAGGTGGGGCCTGATGGGAGGTGATTGGATCATGGGGGTGAGTTCTCATGAATGGTTTAACACCATCACCCTTGGTGCTTTCCTTGTGATAGAGTTCTCAAGAGATCTGGTTATTTAAAAGTGTGTAGCACCTCCCTACCTCTCTCTTGTACCTGGTCTGGCCGTGTAAGAGGTACCTGCTTCCCCTTCATCTTGCACCATGATTGTAAGTTTCATGAGGCCTCCCCAGAAACCAAACGGATGCCAGCATCATGCTTCCTATATAGAAATAAATTTCTGTTGTTTAAACCACTCAGCTTATGGTATTTTTGTTATAGCAGCCCAAACTCACTAAGACAACTTTATATTCTACAACCTTGCCAAACTCCATTATTATTATTATTAGGAAGTTTTTTGTAGATTCAGTGGGATTTTTTTAAGGTAGATGTACATGGTACCTGCAAATTGGAAGCACTTATTTTAAAAACAAACAGCATCCATAACTTTCTTTTTCAATTTTTAAAATTAGAGACAGGGTCTCATTTTGTCATCCAGGCTGGAGTACAGTGGTATGATCATGGCTCATTGCAGCCTCAACCTCCTGGGCTCAAGTGATTCTCCTACCTCAGCCTCCTGAGTAGCTAGCATTACAGGTGTTGCCACTACATCTGGCTCATTTTTAAAAATTTTTTGTAGAAATGGTGTCTCACTGTGTTGCCAGTCTGGTCTGAAACTCCTGGCCTTAAGTAATCCTCCTGCCTTGACATCCCAAAGTACTGGGATTACAGGTGTGAACCACCATGCCAAGCTGTGTGTAATTTTCATATCTTGCCTTATTGTACTGGTTAGGACTTGAATTACAATGTTGAATAGCAGTGCAGAGTAGACATCCTTTTTTTGTTCTCAGTCTTAAGGGGAAAAACATTCGGTCTTTCATAATTAAGTGTTATATTAGCCCTAGATTTGTAGTGGATACACTTTACAAGTTTGAAGAAGCCTCCTTCTATTCTTTTCATAAATGGATGTTGAATTTTGTCAAATACTTTTCCTGCATCAATTGATATGACCATGTGCTTTTTCCTGTTGACTATTAATATGGTAAATCAGCTTCACTGAATTTTGAGTATTGAGTCAACCTTACAGTTCTAGGATAAACCCTACTTGGTCGAGATGTTTTACCCTTTCTATACATTGCTGAATTAAATTTGCTAGTATTTTGTTGAGGAGTTTTGTGCCTATGTCTATGAAGGATATTGGATTGTAGTTTCCTTGTACTGTCCTTTTTTTTTTTTTTTTTTTTTTGGTCGATCTTTTACTCTCTGTGTCATTTAGATTCAATAATTTCTTTTGATTTATCACTATTTCCTCTGTCATTTCCGTTTTCCCATTGAACCCATCAGGTGAATATTTTATTTTGATTGTTGTATTTTTCACTTCAAAAATTTCTATTCGTTTCCTCTTTATATCTTCCATTTCTTTCCTGATATATATCCTTCCATTCATTCACCCTTACTTTCAAAGCATGGTTATAAAACTTGCCCTAAAGTTTTTTCTGTGAATCCTAATGTCTGTATCATCTAGGTGTTGGCATCACTTGATTTTTTTTTCTCTTGCAACTTGAGATATTACTGGTTCTTTCTGTGCCTAGTAATTTTGCATTGTATCCTGCACATTTTCAATATTATGCTGTCAGATCCTGGGTATTATTTAAGTCATAAGGAGAATGTTGATGTTTTTGTTTAACAGGCAAATACCCTAATTAGGGTCAGATTGCGAGTTCTGATCTGCATTGTGTGGGCTGCAGTTTCAATGTCAGTTCAGGTTTCAAACATTTCCAGTTCAATTTGGGTCTTTGTGTGTGCCACCCAGTGGCCAATCTGGGGCCTAAGCAGTAGTCTATCTTGTAGCTCAGTTCTCAATGCTTGTGATGTGCCAGTTAGGGTCAGCTCCACACAAGTGCAGTTTAGAGGTGAGCAGACGGGCTCTTACAAAACTTTAGGGGATCTCACTTGATCTCCATTCTCTTTGCAATAACTTTATCACTTTTCTGGCTCCCTGGGGCCTCTCTTACCAGTTTTTCAGCTAGAAAGCTGGGGTTTTAGTTTCCTGGTTTAGTTCTGCTGTTTACCTCTCCCAACTGCATTCTGAATCCTGGTCCAAGCAGCCAGAGGACACAGAGAAAATAAAAGCAATGGGGATTTGCTCCATGCTTCTGGGACTAAAGCAGCTCTGTTCAGAACAAAGTATTCCTCTCCCTCTGAGTTTAAAGTGCCTTCCCACAGCCTGGGTGACACAATGAGGCCCTGTCTCTAAAATAAATAGATAATTAAATAAATTAAATTAAATGCCTTCTCAAAGACTACTGCCATTGCAGTGCTGCTGACGCCAATGCTACTGTCATAGTATTCCTTGAAGACTGGGGTAGAAGAGAAGGGAAATAAAGCAAAAAATACTGTATGTGGGATTTCCACATTCTCTCTGACCCTTAGAACCCCCCTTTCCCACTCCAAACTTTATTAGGGCAGGGATTTTTTTTTTTAAAGCGGCTTCATTTTTGTTTCTTCCAATACTTTTGTTTTTCATTGTGATAAAATATATGTAACATAAAAATTGATCATTTTAACCATTTTAAGTGTACAATTCCTTAGGCCAGAAACAGAACTCTTATCTTGGAACTTTCTATTCATTCTTGGTGTGCACTTCTGGGTTTCAAGCTGCCTTTGAGTCTAGGCAAAGAGATGCCAAGTGGAGAAGATAGTAAATTCAGTACTAGTTTAGTAGATTTCAAATTCTGTCCTCCTTCCCCAATCTGCTTGCTGTCATTTACTTTGAAGAGTCCTAGATTTTGTCCAGACTTTCCAATTAGTGTGAGAGATGGGGTCAGGAGTGTGCTTACTCTATCTTCCCTGGAGTCAGAGCCTCTGTTCTTGTTTTTATCATTCTATGCCCCCTCCTACTTACTTGGCTTAAGTTGCTTTTTTGGTTTTTTTCCCCCTCGTTTATTAATGTGGATGATTAGATAATTGATTTTAAATATTTATTCTCTTCTAATAAAGCTATTTAAAGGAATGGTACATCAGGGCTTCAGTCTTGCTTTCCTGTAGTTTTCTATTTTTTCCCTTCACATTATCTGCTTAAAATCCTGCAGTTTTCATAGCTCTTTCCTCCACATGTATCAGCTTCATCTTCCAGCTGATGCAGCATTTCCTAGCATCGTAACCAGTCACAGTAACATGTGGGAATAGGACGATATCATCTGTCTCTTTTTTTATAAGAAAGCAAGCTTTTCCCAGAAGTCATGGGGCAGGCTTCTCCTGATGTCTCATTGGCCTGGATTGGGTGAAATACTCATTCTTAAACCAAAAGCAGGCAGGTGGAATTGTTTTTGTTTTGTTTTAATTTTTTTTTCTTTTTAAAAAGATGGGGTCTTGCTTTGTTACCCAGCTGGTCTTGAACTCCTGGGCGTAAGCAATCTTCTGGCCTCAGCCTCCCAAAGTGCTAGGATTACAGGTGCGAGCCACCATGCCTGGCCTACAGGTGCAATTGGATGATCATGATTGGCTTGGACTAATCATTTGGGGTAGAAAAAATATTAAGAAGTCAAACCGTAAAACCACCTAGGTAACAAGACTGGTAATAGCCAAAAAATAAAAAACAAAGTTTAATAGGCTGATCCAGTTCTGATGTAGCACATTAACATGTCCAACTGGAGATATTCTACCTAGAATCCTGACAACTACTTCTAAGATGGATAGAATTGAGCCTCCAAAGCTATATAGGAAAATATACCAAATGTCTATGTGGTTGATCATTAACTATGACAGTGGAGTTCCACACCTTATGCAAGCTGTCTCCCAATGTCATTGTCACCTTTGAATAAAAATGACACTTCAGTTGAAGACAAACCATTTAGATTCAAAGACAACTAAGATTAATACACCCAGACAATAATGTACATACATTGAGCAAAATCTCAGGAATCAGCAAAGTAATTAAACATATAGCTTTATACAAGAAAATAATTTTGAATCTAAGAAATTACAACCAATCTTTATGTTATTTCCTAGCCATTCAGGATCTGTGGACTATATGATCCATTTGAACATTCTTCCAGGGCTCCTTAGATAATCTCATCATCCCCTGTTCTCGATGTTTAGTGGCAAAGGGAGCATTATTTGGGCTTATAGTCAGTCCTTTCACCAAGGACATCTGGATTTTATCTTTCAGATTCTTTGCTTTTGAAAAACATTCATTCCAGAGGATTTTTTTTCTTTGCTAGAATATAAGCTTTATTATGGCAGGGATTATAAAAAAGCAGCTTCATTTTTGTTTCTTCCAATGCTTTTGTTTTTCATTGTGATAATACATACATAACAAAAATTTATCATTTTAACCATTTTTAAGTGTACAATTCAGTGGTATTAAGAACATTCATGTTATTCAACTATCACCACTCTACATTTCCAGAACGTTTTCATCATCTTAAACAGAAACCATGTATCCACAATTAACTTCCATTCCCCCTCCCCTCTAGCCCCTGGTAATCATTATTTGACTTTATGTCTTTACGAATTTGCCTATTCTAGGTACCTCAAATAAGCAGAATCATATTTGTCCTTTCTTGTCTAGCTTATTTCACTTAGCATAGTG
The DNA here is from genome assembly GCF_007565055.1 of Rhinopithecus roxellana. NCBI lineage: Eukaryota > Metazoa > Chordata > Mammalia > Primates > Cercopithecidae > Rhinopithecus > Rhinopithecus roxellana. The sequence continues at coordinate 16,333,099 of NC_044569.1, forward strand.
TTTTTAAGATTCATCCTTGTAGTATGTGTCAGAATTTCATTTGTTTTTATGGCTGAATAATACTCTCTTATATGTCTATATCAAATTGTTTATTCATTTATATGTAGATGGTCATTTGCGTAGTCTCCACCTTTTGGTTATTTCAAATAATGCTGCTATGAACATTGGTATACAGATACCTGTTTGAGTCTCTGCTTTCAGATCTTTTGAGTATATACATAGAAGTGGAATTACTGGATCATATGGGAATTTTGTTTAACTTTTTGAGGAACCACCAAACTGTTTTCCATAATAGCTACACCATTTTACATTCCCAATGGCAATGCACAAAGGTTCCAATTTCTCCTCATCTTTTCCAATACCTGTTTCTTTTTAAAATAATTACCATCCTAACGTTGTGAAGTGGTATCTCGTTGTGCTTTTGTTTGCATTTCCCTAATGATTAGTGACGTTGGACATCTTTTCGTGTGCTTATTGGGCATTTATGTATCCTCTTTGGAGAAGTGTCTATTCATGACCTTTGCCCATTTTTGAAATTTCTGTTGTTGAGTTGGAGGGGTTCTTTATATATTCTAGATAGTAATCCCTTATCAGATACATAATTTTCAAGTATTTTTGTTCCACAAGTATTTGAGTGCCTATTATGGGCCACGTACCATGCCAGATGCTTAGGAAACAATGGTAAATGAATGGGGCTGCTCATGCTCTCAAGCAACATGAAATAGGGGAGTCAATACAGAAATAGATATAATCTTCATTTAACAGGGCAAAAAGTTATCATATTGCTTCTCAAATGAGCAAAGGAAAATGTAGTTTATTTTTTCTAACTGATAATCTTTTTTTCTTGAATCCCTGCCCCACTGGGTGGGTGGGTGGGTGGTGAAAGAGCTGAATTAAATTGTTATATTTAGTTATTAATTATTAAATTGAATTATTCAGTCCATTTTAAGTTCAACTCTCTCTCATGGCTATTTCTCACTCTGCCCTTTTCTGCCATCTGCTTGACAAGGTGAGGGGGGCGTACATTCCCTGTAACAAGGTGGTGCTATGGATTGGGTGTTAGGTGGGCTTGCTGTTCTGATCTCTGGTTTTTATTTTGGGCAGCTGGTCTTCTGTGGTGCTTGCTCACCAAACCTGCGGCAACAAATCATCTGTTTGTTCTGGTTGGGCTGGTGATCAGTGTCTCTTCCTTGGTGATTTGCCTCCACTTTGTTTCTAGGAAAAGTTATAGGTCCCCATTAAGCTCTAGTGGGCCCTGCAGCTCTTTGCTACACGATCCACAAGGTTACTTGCTCAACTATCCCAACTTCCCAGCTCTATAGTCAGCTATTTTCCAAGGTTCCCACCGGGTACAGAAAACTGCCATATCTCTTTTAAGCCACATACTAGCTGACAGAGGCAGGCCATTTACCTAACACGGAATTGCCGTTTTTATTAGAGTTCAGTGTTGGAGCACCAGCAGTCTGTTCAACAATTTTCCTCCCAATGCACTCAATGGCAAGGGGGCACAGCCCTCTCCCCTTGATTCTCCCCTAACCCCCTCCACAGTTCTGCAGGGGTTGGGCAACAGAGGTGAAAGGACACCCTGTGCCTGACCCTCTCATTGTCTCACTCACTCTTTCCAGGACTAGGAGAGCCTTAAAAATATTTCTTTTTGCTAATCTGTAACTTTTTCCACCCCAAGGTGTCATTTATTCTCCTCTTCCTTGCAGCCATATTTTCAATTTAATACTTTAAAAATATTTTATTTCATGAGATAAATGTAATGGTAAGGATAAGAACAGACTGATATGCAATTAACATAAGAGTGTAGTGATGCTCCCCAACCTACTCTTTGGGTGTTAGGGAAGAAGTGGTACCTAAACTAAAACATGCAGAATACACAGGAATTAGGTAACATGCGAAAGCTAGATAGGCGTTCAAAAAGAGTACATGGAAAGGTCCAAAGGCTGGAGGACTTCTGACAGTTCAAAATGGCTGAAGCACAGAGGCAATGGCAAGAGCTGAAGCTGAAGTGGTAAGCTGTGGTCAGATCACAAACAGCCTTAAAAATCTTGTTTAGCAGTTTTGACTTTATCCTAAAACAAGGGAAAGCCTATGTCTTAGACAGGAAAAGGGCATGATAAAATGTATGCCTTAGCAAGATTACTCTGGTTCACGGACTGGCCACCATCTTGAATTTTGCCAGTGTGAGCTGGAAAAATATAGGGTAGGAGGGAGGGTCACAACAGCATATTTAAGTGTTAAAGGGATGGATGCAGAAGGAAGGCAGAGAGTGAAGAAATAGAAGAGAGGAAGAATGACTGGAAGCCAAGGCCTTTCAGAGGTGAGAATGTTGTGAGGCTCAGAGGGGAAAGACCCCTCTCTCATTCTCAGAAGAGGGAAAGGAAATGATGGGTAAAGTGTAAATAATTTGGCAAATTTAGTCACAGGAACTTGTAAGAGTTCTTATCTTTTTTTTCTTTAATGCAGGAAGCAAAACATAGTTGTCTGCTCATAAGGAGTAAGGTGGCAAAGGATTAGTATGGCAAACACGGTTGGCTAACCCAATGTTGTCCTCAACCCCCATCTGCCCTGCTTTCCCTCTAGAGGTTGAAAATGCTTGCCCTACCAGACACACTTGTAACAATGAAACACAAGCAAGATTTTGATAGGGTTTTTGGAAAGCTTTTTGCTTAACATGACTGTCTTTGTCCTTTCTTCCTGACTTAATCCCAGTTCCTAGAGCTGTGACAGCTCTCTCGAAAATCGGACAAAATAGCATGAGGTAAAGCTAGACCAGTCATCATTCCAGCCGCTGACTGAGAGCCAGCAACCCACCTTCCAGATTTTGGGTTGAAAATTCCTATTTGTTTAAACCACTAAAGATGGATTTTGCATCCAGAAGCATTCCTAACACAGAAAGGCTTGTTGTGTTAAGCCACTGTTGTAAGGACAGTGATGAACATTTGACTTGGTCTCTGAAGAGAATGGGAGTGGTAAACAAAGACAAAACCAAAAACAAACAAACCACAAAGGATTATTGGTAACCTTGAAGGCCCAGATAAAGTGACAGCCACTAAAACAATACCAATTTCATTTTGGAGTATTTACTATCCCTGAAAATTAATCAATATAATGGTTAATAATAAATGCTAATAAAATGCAAATTTTTAAAACCAAGGTTAGCTCAACTAATTCTCCTTTTATATAAACTAGTACCATTCACTCACTAGGATACCTACATAACTGCGAAATTCAAAGTACACAGAAACACTCTTTAAAGATTCATCATAGATGATATGATTCATGCCACTTTCTGGTGACGACATTCATATTATTCACAATAAAGAGAATGCAACCTTACAAAGTTGACAGCAGCACCAAGTGAAGATAGGTGCTTCCTTCAAAATACTTGATTTAGATTCTGCCATCTTATTCACACAGAACCTAAGAAACTCTTTCCGTATTTAAGCAGTAATTCACAATATACACATCTCTGAGGCATTTGTTGTTTCAACAGATGGTTTGTTCCTCTCCGTAATTACAAAGAGAATGAGCCCCAAATAAAAAGCATCCTACATTTTTAGTGACTCAAAATACACACAACTCAATATAAAATTCATATTCACTAGAGCTACAAATCATAATCACTACCAGAAAATTCTATAATAAAATGTACACGCACTTCTCCTTCTACTAATCTTATATTTATCAGCATGGTAACTAAGTAGAGTGTGGTAATTCCACATATTTGGAGCTCCTCTAAGCCAATTTCTGGAGATACTCCAGAAGATATGGTTGGATTTTCCGAGAATGAAATGTTTTACACTTTATGAGGAACCCAACCAGACAAAGAAGTTGACTATGAGTCTTTTCCCTTATTCCAAGGACTTTGATTTCTGATGTTTGCCTCCATATTGGGTAACTGTAACACCGTGGAAAACACAATACATGTATTATTATAGTAACATTACAGAGTTTTATCAAGAATCTCTGGAAAAGAGATAATTATGTTTGTATACTGTCAGAATAATTTTAATAATGTATGATTCAGTAATTTTATTTTTCAACAGGGAATCTGGCTGAATTAAACACAGGTAAAACTTATAGCTACTCATATCCCATAGATAAGCCAAATAAGATATCCCATAAATGTCTTAAAACTTATAAACTATAATGGTTAGGTTCAACAATTGTTTATAAGGGACTGCAGTGGACCCTTTACATTGAACTTCAGTGATTTGTCCATATGTACAAGAGCATCAAAACCAGGGTCTCATTTCATGACAGCATGTCTAGAAACTCATCTTACTAAGAATGCAGACGACTATGAAAAGGTTGTCTTGTGATGCTTGAAACATATTCATAGCTGATTTGTGCCAGAAAAAGGGACATTGAAGCACTGTCATTAGCAGTTAAGGGCTTCCACTAGTTAAGCTGTGGTACATTTCTCCATCACACACTGTACTTGCCAACACTTGTGGTACATCTCTCATTTGACAATTTCGTTCATCTCACTTTTTTCTTTATATTAAGATGATCGTCATCTTAATTACAGAAGCACCCACAGAATAATATTGTTATGAAAACATTCCTTGTTTAGCTGACTCCTTGTAGACATGCAGTCATTTTCATCTTTCCATTGACTTATTTCCAAGTTACATTGCAAAGGAGATTATTTTTTTCCAACATAGGAAATTAACTTGATATCAGTAGTATGGAGGGCTCTTGTGTGCTTTCATAAGAGATTAAGGCCCTTTATTTATCTGCCTCCTGAAAGTGACCTGGGACACTTCAGCCTAGTCTTGAAGTACATATTATTTTGGGCCTCTGCAATCCTATGTTCATAGTCTGAATCTAGTAACAGAAGACAAAATAGGAATTTTATCATTTTATTTTATTTTATTTTATTTTAGAGACTGGAGTCTCGCTCTGTCTCTGAGGCTGGAGTACAGTGGCATGATCTCAGCTCACTGCAACCTCCGCTTCCCAGGTTCAAGCAATTTTCCTGCCTCAGCCTCCTTAGCAGCTGGGATTACAGGCGCATGCCGCCACGCCTGGCTAATTTTTTGAATTTTAGTAGAGACGGGGTTTCACCATGTTGTCCAGGCTGGTCTTGAGCTCCTGAGTTCACGCAATCTGCCTGCCTTGGCCTCCCAAAGTGCTAGGATTACAGGCACGAGCCACCACACCCAGCCAGGAATTTTTTTTGAGTGCTTTAATTTTTCATCTTTAGAATTCTAGTGCTCAAGTTATGAAATGGAGGAGAATATCTATTTTTACACTGTGTAACTCAAACATTCCTTCTCAATGAGGGAAAAAACAACTCGTCTAAAAAGATATACACTAGTTCATTATATGTGTTAATAATGAAAATAGTAGAACATGTCTGAGAATGCCTTTTCAAGAGCTGTGTAGGGTAGAAATCTGAATTAAGCTTTGGAATGGCAAACATCAGAATTGACACTGCATTAATAAGCAGGAAAGCAAATTATGCTGACATGAGATCTTCAACCTTCTCTCCTGTGGCTTTCATGACTCTTGAAAGGAGTCTGGTGCTTACTAAGACCACTGATTTGTACTAAGGAGCATTTGCACCTTGTGTCTTCCCTTGTGCTGAAATAGCTTTGAGTAAATGCTTTGATTTCCTCATGATACTTATGGGACTTCTTTTCTAATGTGTCTTTTCCTATGTCTAAAAAGATTCGAGTCCTGACTAAAGGCTTTGCCACAGTCATGACACTTGTAGGGCTTCTCACCAGTATGGGTTCGTTGATGCTGAATCAGAATCATGCTTCGGCTGAATGCCTTTGCACACTCGTCACATGCATAAGGTTTCTCTCCACTGTGGATTCTCTGATGTAAAAAAAAGGGCTGAGCTCTGACTAAAGATTTTGCCACATTCATCACATTTGTGTTGTTTTTTCCGAGAAGGGTTTCCTTGTCTCCTTTCAAGCCTACCATCCTGTTCACAGGTTGCTCTATATGTGGAACTCTGGGAGGCACTGATATAAAGGATGTTAGAGACATCGCAATGCAGTTCTTTGCCTAAAGAAGTCTTCTGCCTTGCTGCGGATTTCACATTTGTAGTTTTGATGTCTTCATCTGAAATAGAAAAACGAATGTCATCAGGAAAGAGAAAGAATGATCCAAATGAAATATACATGATTATTGCTAGCATGTTTATAAAACAACACACAATGTGAAGGATGGAGAGTGTAAGACAAAATATTGAGAAGATTATATAAGACAAAGAGAAAGGTTTACATACGGAGGAGACAGTCAACTAAACTATAAAGATGAAAAGTTCTACGGAAAAGACAGAATAGGGAATAAGGATAAAAAGACATCAGAAACTAAGGAAAGTCTGGAAGGAAATAAAGGGCGTAAAAAGAAGAAATGATTCGAGACACAGAGAGACAGCTTGAAGGAGAGGAATCCAATGTGCCAGTGGGAGTAAGAAACAAGATTTAGTACTGGGGTATCAATAAACAAATAAAAAGCTTAATAATCATAAAGGAATCAATAACTATACAAAGAAATGAGCTGAAGAAAGCCAAGGGGCCAAAAAGGAATGTGGAAAATAAAGTAAGAAAATATAAGTTAGGCAAATAAAGGGAAGAATATAGACTAGGATAACTAGTACCTCAAAAGATCAAGGGTAGCACAGTACCCATCGATGAAAAACCTCTACTCCTGTATGGATTTTATATTACTGGTTGAATGGCTGTTTGTTGTATTATTTTGTATTACTTTTAACATCTATGAAAAATGTACATGGCTGCTTATGGGCTGCAGTCACTCAGGCGGCACACAAATCTGGCTTGATGCAGAGGGCCTTATGACTCAGGGTGCCTAAAGCTCCAGCAGAACTGCTAACTCAGATGTGAAAATGCCAGTGTAATGTGGATGCATTACCTGAAGAAATCACTTTAGTTATCCTCATGGTGGCATTTTAACTGAAGCTGCTGAAAGACAGGAGCTTAAAATGAGTTTATAAAAGCAAAGTACAACAGTTTTGGACATATCTGGGGACATGACTTGGCTGGAGCTGAAGTAATTATATAAATAAGATTAAAAGCAACCCAGAGAGGCACTGATGATAAGTGATCCCCTGGGCCCTCTCAAGGCCTAATCAAAAGGATGGGGTGAGAAAGGTGGTCTGGGGAGAACAGTTAGTGATGGAGTGTGATACTGAGTAAGAAAACTGAGTTGTTTTACTCTTTATAATTTATTTAAAATGGATCTACCTGCTGTCTCTACAATCTCCTTAGAATCACCCAACATAAGCTCAAATCTTAACATAAGCCCTTCCCAATTCCTTCTTAATAACACACCCCATAGTTTCTGTGCCGTGTTCTCTTTCTTGCTGCAGCAAACTAAATAAACCTAACTTAAAAAACAAACAACAACAACAAAAAAAACTACATAAAAATCAAATCAAATCAAATGGGTCTAAATAGTTATTACAAAAGGAATTTTAAATTATTTCTTGTATTTATTCACAAATGTGGTGTCTCAGTCCATTTTCTGTTGCTTAGAATACCTGAATTTGAGTAATTTATTTATAAAAAGAATTTCTTATAGTTATGGAGATTGAGAAGTCCAGAGTGGAGGGGTGCATCTGGTGAGAGCCTTCTTGCTGATGGAGACCCTCTGAAGAGTTCTGAGGCAGTGGAGGGCATTTCACGGTGAGGGGTCTGAGCATACTAACATGCTAACTCAGCCCTTTCTTCCTGTTCTTATAAAGTTACCAGTTCTACTCCTATGATAACCCATGAACTCATTAATCCATGAATGATTAATGGATTCATGAGGGCAGGGGTGATAATCCAATTGCTTCTCAAAGGCATCACTTCTCAATACTGCCACACTTGGGATTAAGTTTCAACATCAGTTTTGGAGGACACAAATATTCAAACCACAGCATATGGCATACTCATTTATTGTTACTAGTTTAAGTGGAAATCATTTTATAAATGGTAAGGATTCTGTCTCAAATTCATTTTTGCTAGTTTATATTTCAAAGTGACCTCAATGATTAGTCATTACTATCAAAATCCTGGCATCAATTAATACTTTACAGCACTGAGACCAAGATCATCTCCCAGAAGCTTTGATAAGATATGACTCAGTACCACAGAAATCATGTTGTGGCCTTAAGAAATGGTTCTATTATTCTGTCACATGATGCTGGTTCTCTCTGCCGTGTACTGCAAGATCCTGGACCCTTTGCATTCTGTTTCAAATTTCTATGAATCTTTAAAAAAATGAAGGAAAGGCCTCCATGAGGACATTCAGAGGTAGGATGTGGTTCTTGCCACACCTGGCTTTGAGGTTGATACTTCTGTAGTCACCGCCACACCAAGCTGCTGAGTCTGGGATGGTCTCCCTCTCTTTCCTGATGGAAAATACTTTTTCGTGAAAAGACTTTCACTTTTCTAAGTAAACTAAGACAATTTCTAGACTGGAGGTATTACATGTCCCAGTATAAGCCTTCTGAGAGTCAGTACTTGCCAAGTTAGGGTAAGCAATGTTTTCTAAATCTTCCTAAATTACTGTATTTTCTTTGTGTAGTTTCTTATAAAAATTCCCTTGGAAAAACTCTTAACCTTGCTTAGCTATCAGCCACTCCTGAACTATGGAAGCAGTGCTGGAGGGAGGGAAGGCAATGCTCCCAAGTAGGATTTCCCTCTTAATCTCTGGCTCCTATTTTATCCAGGATGATCATCTAGACGTTGCTTCATCAGAGAGGCCTTCCTACCACTCTATATAATAAGATCCTATCCCCGCTATTCTGTTTACAGTAGCGTGGCCCTTTTATCAAATGAAATTTTACATTGAGTTCCAATATATAAAACAGATGAAAACACAGCTACTCTGTCTGAAGCAGGAACAAGCAGTCACAACCTATAAGGCCTCTAACTCAGCCTTATTTCCACTTCTTACCTTCATCTAACCCCCTTATTCTTTGTTTTGTTTTTATTTTTTCCCCAGAGCACTTATTTGTTTAGTATTTGCAATGGAAGAACAGATTGCTACACAGCTATTCTGGAGCACTTATAGAAAGCAATGCAAAGATCAGTTGAGGCCAGTTGAGGATGTGAGGGAGTAGCGAAATGTATTCGGAGCATGTAGGAGAACAAAGTCACCTTAGCAGCAATATGGGCAATTTTGCTACTAGATCCCACCAGTAACTGAGCAGTCATATAGGAAATGATGATGAGGATCAGTGGTCTCTGGGCTGTGTACCTTGGGGTCCCACAGACAAGCCTCAAGGGCTGCCTGAAGATAAAAGGGCTACTTTAAAAAGGCATGAAAACCCTGATGGAAATGTCAGGGATTTAATATCTGAAGATTTTATAAGAATCTCTGAAAAAGAAGAACAGAATACTGAAGATCTTCATTTAGTAGGACAAATAACAGAAGTTTTCACAGTAAGAAGATGACAGCGGGAGATTTGAGGCCTCTTGCATAAATCAGCCGAGATGTGTGTTGTGAGCAGAGGGCCCCTACACTTCCCACCATGAACTGAATCCTGCCCCCTCACCATGCGGTCTTAAGGACTGAAGCTCCCATGATGCTCCCTGGAGCTACTTCTTCATGGGCATGAGCTGGCTACTTGGCAATTCCTCAGTGATTTCTGAAGGTGCTAGCTTCTCTGCAATCATGTCCTTCCTTTGTCCAAAAAAAGACCTAAAAACAGGAATAACTGAGGCTGAAGAACACCATGAGGTTGGGACTTGAGGATAAAATAACAGAGAATAAACTATGCAAAAAGTATCATGGACACAGGAAAAGGGAGGTAAAAAGTAGAGCCACCTTCTATTTGCTGGGACACCCATTAGTACTTTCACCCCTACACATCCAGTTGTGCTGAATGGGAATACAGTTTGAGAGCTCTAGGCCCAATGATGTGCCAGCACTCTTGACTCAGCCTGGGGCTTCATCTCCACAGGAATCCTTCTTACCTGCTCTGGTCCATCAAGCTCTCTCTCCACATCCTCCAGCATAGTCATAGCTTCCTCTCCATTCTCTGGATGATGCTTCTGCACCCAGGCCTGTAGCTCTTTTGGGAGGATGGCCAGAACTGCTCCAGCACCAGCAGCTCCAGGATCTGCTCCTTGGTGTGCACCTCCGGCCTCAGCCAGAGATGACAAAGTTCCCGGAGCCAGCTCAGAGCCTCCCGGGGCCGAGGTGAATCCTGGTAGCCAAACTGCCTGAACTGCTGGCAGAAGGTCTCTGGGCTGTAGCTGCTGTTCCAGTGGAGTTTAGAGTCCAGATCACAGGTCTGTTCTTCCTCTTCCATCTTCACTGTCAGAATCCCATTACACTCCTCTGAAGTTTGTGTTAGGAGTGATGATGACTTTCCCAATTTTGCAGACATTTTGACAGACAAATAGCTCAGTACTGTTGGGCTCTAATCCTCAAGGAGGTAAAGCTCTCCTTATGGACACTCCTTAAATATGATTAAAGAAACAAGTGGAAAGAAGACAAAAGACAAATGCTTCTTACAACAAAACAACTAAGATTAGAAACATAAGACTGTATAGAAAATAGTGACCTTAGTCTTAACAGAAATCATGCTTTTATTTATTTATTTATTTTTTGAGATGGAGTCTTGCTCTGTTACCCAGGCTGGAGTGCCAGCGGTGTGATCTCAGCTCACTGCAACCTCTGCCTCCTGGGTTCAAGTGATTCTCGTGCTTCAGCGTCCTAAGTAGCTGGGACTACAGGTACCCGCCACCACGCCTGGCTAATTTTTGTATTTTCAGTACAGACGGGTTTCACCATGTTGGCCAGGCTACTCTCGAACTGACTTCAGGTGATCCGCCTGCCTCCTGAAGTGCTGGGAATACAGGCATGAGCCACCACGCCTGGCCCAGAAAACATGCTTTTGAAGAATACTTCTTTAAGAGAACCAAATAGCTAAGATTTATTAATTCATATGCATAAGTGATTCACAACTCATTCTGAAAACCATGCCCACAAGGTTAATGAGTATTACAAGAAGAGATCACCCAGGATTGCATAGAAGCTCTCAGATAATGGAAATAAGGGAAGCCTGAGAAATGCTATCACTCTGGAGCCAGTTTAAAGAGCCAATCAGTTTTCAGTCTGCTTCAAAGAGCTCAAAGAAATAGTCTCATGAGGGAAGTACTTTCAGCTTTTACTGTTAAAACATTATTCCACATTAAAGGAACCATTCCAACAAAACACAACAAAACAAAACCCAGTCAGCTGGGCACTGTGCTTGTGCCTGAAATCCCAGCACTTTGGGAAGCCAAGGTGGGAGATGGGAGGATCACCTGAGCCCAGGAGCTTGGGACTAGCCTGTGCAACACAGTAGGATCCCATCTCTACTTAAAAATAAATAAATAAAAAATAAGAAAAAAGAAAAACAACAACAAAGGCAACCGCACATTCCTTTATCTGAATGTATTTCCATTTTTTCCATATCCATATTATTTACTTAACTATGTATTTTAAAATACTTAGGTTGTTTCTAATTTCACTATTATAATTAATGCTGGGAGGCACATCTTTATGAATATACTATTTTTCTCCTTTCAACGTATTTCTTTCAAGCATTTCCCAAGCCTCTGCTTGTTGAGGATCAAAGGAGAACAGCAAATTCTGTCTTGCTATGTATTACCAAAATATTGCAAAAAAGACTGTATCAATTCACAATACCATCACAATCATAGTGACTTGTGAGGGCAACGATTTCTTTAAGTATTATTAGCTCGTTAGCAACAAAGGGGTGGGGATGGCACTTCTCTTTGTATCATTTTACTCTTAAGTATCATCAGTAACTAATCGCATTTTGTTGTTGTTGTTGTTTTGGGTTTTTTTTTTTTTGAGACAGAGTCTGGCTCTGTTGCCCAGGCTGGAGTACAGTGGCGGGATCTTGGTTCACTGCAGCCTCTGCCTTCCGGGTTCAAGTGATTCTCCTGCCTCAGCCTCCCAAGTAGCTGGGATTACAGACGTGTACCACCACGCCTGGCTAATTTTTATAGTTTTAGTAGAGACGGGCTTTCACCATGTTGGCCAGGCTGGTCTCAAACTCTTGACCTCAGGTGATCCATCTGCCTCGGCCTCCCAAAGTGCTGGGAGTACAGGCGTGAGGCACCGCATCCGGGCTAATCACATTTTTTAAATTGGGCAGGAGGTATATGATAGTGTTTGTACAACTTCAGCAAATGATGACTACTTTAAAAATCTTACGTGCGCCTCCATCTTCCCTTGTTATGTATCCTGCCATTTGATTTTTTTTCTCACTTCAAGTACTGTTCTAGGTACTGAAGAAACACCAGTTTCCTGTATAAAGCCTGTGAGTTCATAAACCTTGTTACCAAATAAACGATACAACTTTACACAATGATGTGCTATGAAACAAACAATAGCAGACACACATATTAATAGAATTTACTATGTGCCAAGCACTGTTTTAAACACCTTAGGAAAAATAAACAAAGGTTAAATCCTCATAAAAGCTCTAGATTATTTTTATCCCCATGTTGTAGATGGGGAAGCAGTCACAGCAAAGCCAGATACTCTGACCAAGGGCAAAGCTGGGGTCTGAATCCAGGCAGTCCACACTTACCCATGGTGCTGTGTGGTTAAGAGGCCATAGGCAGCAGGGGCCCCTGGGGTGACCACTACGCGTTTTCTCAGCGCAGAGGAGGAAGCGGCGGCAGGAAGCCGCACTCCCAGATGAAGAGGGGCCGGAAGAGTCTGGGGAACGAGACCCGAGAGGTGGGAAAGGTTGACGTCACCGGTTTGGAGCCGTCAGGTACCTTAAGGGATATATGAGGGACCCCGGGGCTAAAGCAGCCTCTGGAAGAGAGTGGCCGCCCTGTCACTTCAGCGCCAGGCGCAGAATCTGTGCTAAACCTGAGGGGGGAAGGAACCCCCGACACCACACGACGGCCAGAAAGAACGGGGTCCGTGGTGGGGAGGCTTCAATCAAAGCCTGGGACGCAGGGGTCTTTCCGCAGGGGACGCCGCTCTTGGCTCCACCCTGCTGTGGCGGGCGGGCTACGGGAGGGCTGGGCTGACTTCCGACAGTCTCCGGACCACCCGCGCCCACCGCGCCGCGCCGTGCGCCTACCAGGCTGGGAACCGCCGGGGCGAAGCGGCAGCTGGCGCGTGGGGCCGACGGGCGGCGCGTGGGGCCGACGGGCGGCGCGTGGGGGCGGCAGGGGGCGCGGGTTCAGCTGGGAGGGCAGGCGCCGGGGTCTGCCGGGGAAGGACGAGGGGAAAGGGTGCGCGGACTCCCGGGCAGAGAGCGAGGTGGGGGCAGCGGCGAGGAGGGTCTTGGGGATCTGGGACTGTGTAGAGGGTGCTGCACTGGCGCGCGGAGGAAGGGGTGGCGCCGAGTCCGCCGTCGCCTCTCCGCGTCCCCCTTCCACCGCCCGGGAACCGCCGCTTCTGACCGCGGCTTGGGGGCCCTAAAGAGGCCTCGGGTCTCACCTCCCGGCAGAGAAGCGCCGACCCAGGCACCGTCGGGGAGAAACCGGGAAACTGCACGCTGCGCAATAGCTTCCGGTTCTGGAGGCGGGTGGGGGCGGGGCCCGGAACGCTGGGACGTTGCCACGGAGACGAGCCGCCGGGGCCGCACACTTGGGACAAAGAGAGCGAACTGGAAGGCTCGACAGGTGGGAATCCAGCTGCTCTGTTCAGTATTCGGTTCAGTAAACTAGCATTGTTGCTTCGGAAAGTACTTTTGCTTACATTATTCATTTACTCCGATAACTCAGTAAGGTTATTCCCATTTTACAGAAAATAAACTCAAATGTCCTGTGAGTTGCCAAGGATTACAGAGGGGCGAATGCTGTGCTACCACTGAGTACAATCCCCAATACCATTCCCACTCCTGAAGTGGTTACACTCCAAGTACTGACGTTTTAAGGGACGGGTTTGACATCCTCAACCCCCATGCTTTCACAGGAGAACACAATGGCCCTTGAAAAAGTGAGAACTGACCCACGTAAAATTTGTCACAATACATACACATTTATATCCTCAGATAATCTTAACCGCAATTGAAAAATAAGTTTGAGGCTGGGCGTGGTGGCTCATGCTTGTAATCCCAGCACTTTGGGAGGTCGAGATTGGCGGATCACATGAGCCAAGGAGTTCGAGACCAGCCTGGGCAACATGGCTAAACCCCGTCTCTACAAAAAATACAAAAATTAGCCGAATGTAGAGATGCATGCCTGTAGTCCCCGCTACTTGGGAGGCTGAGGGGTGAGGATCACCTGAATCTGGGGAGATGGAGACTTCTGTGAGTTATGATTGCGCCACTGCACTCCAGCCTGGGCTGCAAAGTGAGACCGTCTCAAAAAAATAAAAATAAAAATAAATTTGAGCCTAAATGCACCACAGCCCCACCCTGTGACTTCCTCCTCTAGCCCCTTTCCCTAGGGACTCCTGGAAAATGTACTTGTACTCGTAACTGAGGAATTAGGGAGAGGACAGAGATGCTTGAAAAGCACTTGTTAATTAATAAACAACAATAACAAAAAATCTCTTTTGGTATGACGCCCCCCCCAAAAGTATGTTAGTACTGGAATCTGAAGTGAAGAAAGAAGAGGCTGGTTTACTCAGTCTGTGACGCTAGGGGACTAGGGAGAGGTTTGGATCACAATTAATGTACAATAAAACTAAATTTGAAGAAATTCTTGCTTCAAACAAGGGGCTTTCACAGGATAAGACTTTTCGCTGAGGCAGCTGCCAACACAAATAGCAAACAGCCCAAAAGTGCCGGTGGGAATGTGTTTCTGGCGCTGGTGGGTAGGGTAGGTTAAATGACTCATGTCAGTGGAGAATTTGAAACGAGGGCAAGGCTTGGCAGTGGCGTGAAGTAACAGGAGATAACTTAAGGAGAATATGAACAACATTCAAAAGCTTCAAGGAGAAGGAGGAACTGTGGGATGTGGCAAGAGGTCAGGGATGATGAATTCATGGGTATGGTCCACCAAACGGTCAGCTATCAGAGGCCAAAGTTAACAACAACAACAACAAAAAGGGAGCAGACATAAAAGATTGATTAGAAAAGTTTCACAGTCAGGTACGTAGAGCAAGAACAGATTTTTGTTTGCTGTTTTAATTTTTTTTTAATGTTTGGGGGTAAAGTGAAAAGAAATTAGCAGCAATAAAGTCCCAGTAGAGTGAGCACCTACTATATACTAGTTGTATGGTAAACACGGGGAATTCAATGGTAAAATGTAGATTCTTGCCCTTTAGGGGCTAATACACTAATTAAAGAGAAAGATGTATAAATGGACATTTCTAAACAATGTGGCAACATTCTGATGGAGATAACTGCAGGATACTATAAAAGCACAAAGAAAGGGAGGTCCTGGGAGAGACTGGGATTGGAGTTGATGGAGAAAGCTGGTGTTGACACATTTGAGACTGAGGTACCAGTGTGGGATGTTGTTTAGATTTGCTGGATTAAAGGACAGCAGGATAAGTGGCTGAGGATGAGGCTGAAGAGGCAAACAGCAGCCTAGTTTTAAAGCATTTGACAGGCCAAGTAAAGGGCTATGAACTAAGGTTTTAAGCAGAAACTTGAGTTAGTGGCATGTGCACATCTGCAATTCAGGTAGGGCTCTCTGATAGTAACATGAAGGATAGATTTGAAGGGAGGCAAAACTCAAGACAGGGTGACCAGCCCTGAAGCTGTTGCAAAGATCCAGGTTGCAGCTGGTGAAGGTCTGAACTAGCACAGAGGGGACGAGAATGGGGGCAGATTCTGGAAACACTTGGGAGGCTGGTGCTTGCTTACATGGAAGACTGACAGATGATTGGGTACATAATGTGTCATTCAGGGAAGTTAGACAACAGAGTATGTTTGACAATGGCTTATGTGGACATTTGAGGGGAGTTTTGGGTAGACTGGATCAGAAGCTGAATGGGATGCTATCATCAATAACTCTGCACATAATTGGACCTTTTGTGTGATCATGTGAAAATAAATATCAAATCTGAATGCTTCCCTTATATAGGTATATAAAGATCTCTATGACTTTTATGAACCATTTCTAAGGCAATCACTCTACAATGACATTATAGAGACATTTATTTCTCAACTTTGTACTCTTCTTCACCACTCCCTTCATCCCAGCATATTTGCTCTCCACCTGGGTAGAAGCTTTTAGGAGCATGGATCTGTGTCTGTCTAAACACATAACCCTTGTTTTCTTTGACCAGAGGTGCATGAAGCAGATATATTATATACAGCTGCCATGTTTCTATAGGATAAGGAATTAGAAAGTTAAAAATTTAGGTTGGCTCAAGCATGGTGGCTCATGCCTGTAATCCCAGCACTTTGGGAGGTCAAGGTGGGAGGATTGCCTGAGCCCAGGAGTTCGAGACTAGCCTGGACAACATGGCAAAAACCTGTGTCCACAAAAAAAAAAAAAATACAAAAATTAGCTGGGCATAATGGCATGCACCTTTAGTCTCAGTTTCTTGGGAGGCTGAGATGGGAGAATCACTTGAGCCCAGGAAGTCAAGGCTGCAGTGAGCCACGATCACTCCATTGCCCTCCAACTTGGGCAACAGAATGAGACTTTGTCTCAAAAAAAAAGAAAAAAGAAAGAAACTTAGGTTTATAAACACTGCATGTTCTCACTTATAAGTGAGAGCTAAACATTGAGTACACATAGACACAAAGAGGGGAATAATAGACACTAGGGTCTACATGAGTGGGAGGGGGGGGGATTCAAAAACTACCCACTGTGCCTATTACCTGGGTGATGAAATAATATGTACACCAAACCCCCATGTAATTTATCTGTATAACAAGCCTCCACATGTACTCCTGAAACTGGAATAAAAAATTAACAAAAGTAAAAACTTTAAAATTAAAAAAAAAAAAAGAAATTTAGATTTAGCAATAAAAAGCAATTTGCCTACAATGGAACTATGGTTTCCAAGCAAGTGGTGGATGGGGTGTATGTGTAGGAGTCCAAGTGTGGGTACACACTTGTCAACCTGAAATAATAAGAGGGTTAGAATCCAGTTTTAAAGAGTTTATTCAAGCAAAAGGCTGGGAATAACCATTCTGGGACACACAGACTCCAGAGAAATGGGATCAGTGCTCCAAAGTTAAAAGTTAAATCTTGCTAATATAGGAAGAAGACAAAGAAATTTATCAGGATTACAACATTTTCTATACAAGGCTGGCTTAATAGTTTCAGCAAATTAATTAGTTACAGTTTGTTTTCTTTTCCATACAGCTTGTTTTCTTTATAGTTGATTTTCATTTCCTTTCCAATTTAAAAGAGTGTATTTAACATTCTATCTTAAGGCAATGTGATAGTCAAGAAGTCTGTGTGTGAGAAAGGTAAGAGAAAGGTGAATCTATAATAAAGGCCAACAGTGGAGAGGGAAGGGGTCTTCCCTTTGGCCATATGTAACATTTTACAAAACAATGCAGGTAAGGGAAAAGGCTTCATCTGTAATCAGAGAAACAGAAGGTTATATCTCCCTAGTTTATAGGTGCCTATCATGTGACTCAGGATCAGTAATAACATTCCTCCAAGTCCTAAAATAATTTAGAGTTCCAGCAGCTTAGATTTCAAATGACTTTTTTTCCACAGAGTGAACAGATATGAGAGTTTGTGTGAGGGAACTAGGGGAGCTATCTCTCCCTTGGTGGAAGACGTGAATAAAGTATCAAGCTGGGAAAACAGTTAAGGAAGTGTATTAGTCTGTTTTCACGCTGTTGATAAAGACATACCTGAGACTGGCAATTTACAAAAGAAAGAGGTTTAGTTGGACTTATGGTTCCACATGACTGGGGAGGCCTCACAATCATGGCAGAAGGCAAAGAGAAGCAAGTCCTATCTTACGTGGATGGCGGCAGGTAAGAAAAAAGAGAGCTTATGGAGAGAAATTCCTGTTTTTAAAACCGTCAGATCTAACGAGACCCATTCCCTACCAGGAGAACAGCATGGGAAAAACCCGCCCCCATGCTTCAGTCATCTCCCACCGGGTTCCTCCCACAACACGTGGGGATTATGGGAGCTACAAAATGAGATTTGGGTGGGGACACAAAGCCAAACCATATCAGGAAGTATCCCAAACTGAGTTCATCTTCTCTCCCCTTCACCCTCAATAGGCCAAATTCCTTGCTTTGATAGTGAAACTGCTGTTAGCTCTATGTTCCGGGCAGTAAGTCTTAGGAGTCATCTTAGACATTTTTCTTCCCCTTGTTTATGAAATCCAATGTGGTCCTAAAGTCAACAGAGAAACCTAGGTTCACTCCCCAACTCTGCCACAAGCTACTGTGGGTTAAGTCCTAAAATTCTCTAATCCTCATTTCCTGATTATAAAATTGGGATCATAATAATCTGAAGATGAAATGAAATAATGTAGATAAACCTCCCCAGGTGATCCCGATGGGCACCTGTATTAGTTTCCTGTGGCCACTGCAACAAATTATCACAAATCTGGTGACTTAAAACAACAGAAATATATTTCCTCACAGTTCTAAAAGAGAGAAGTCAGAAACCCATTTCACTGGGCTTAAAGTGTCAGCATGCAGGGCAGTCCTCCTTCTGGAGGCTCTAGAGGAGAATTCATTCCTTTCTTCCTCCAGCATTTTTTGGCTGCCAGCATTCCTTGGCTTCTGGCTGCATCACTCCAGTCTTCAAGGCCAACATCTTTAAATCTCCCTCTACCTCCTTTTCATAAGGATGCACATGGTTGCATTTAGGGCCCACCCAGATAATCCAGAATAATCTATCTATCACAAGACCCTTAATTTAAATACATCTGCAAAGTCTCTTTTTCCAAATGAGGTAACATTGGTAAATGTGATGTAAACATTTGTAAATGTTCCAGGAATTAGGACTTGATACCGTTTGGGGCCATTTTTTAACCTACCACAGCAGTCAAGGGGGAGAGTCTCCATATTTGCTAAAGAATTGTCTCAAAAAAAAAAAAAAAAATCTTTGAGAAGACAAGCATTTGAGAGGAATTTTAACCCATGATCTGTGGCTCTTTGTGTACCCAATGTGGTAACCACTAGACACCTGTGGCTAATTACATTTAAATTTTAATTAATTAAAATTAGAAATTCAGTTCCTCAGTCACACTTGTCACAGTTCAAATGCTCACTAGCCTCATGTGGCTAGTGGTTCCCATAATGGACAGCACACGTATAGAACATTTTCATCAGCGCAGAAAGTTCTAACAGACATTGCTGGATACCTCTCAAAATTTGTGTTTCTAGGTGCATGTGTGCATTTTTCTTGGGGCAGGGTCTAACAGAAGACACAAGCTATAAATCTTGACAATGACCAGTCTGTTGACGGGTTCTATTTAGCCCATTGCTTTAAAATTGAATTGGTTGTTAACTTTTAAGTTTTGATTTAGGACATTAAAAAGAAAAACAAAATACAAGGCTAGAAAATTGCTTGGGCCCAGAAGGTTGAGACCAGCTTGGGGAACATAGGGGGACCCCCCTCATCTCTACAAAAAATTAAAAAATTAACCAAGGGTGGTGGCACGTGCCTGTAGTCCCAGCTACTCAGGAGGCTGAGATGGGAGAATCACTTGATGTAATTAGTCCTGCTAGCTTCTGCTAGCTTAGTCAAAGCTTTGTCATCTGAGTTAGACTGTGTGAAGGTGGCAGTGGTGCAGGTCTCCCTATGGACTAGATACCCCAATCTTGCCTCCCCCTTGATAATGCAGTAAGGACCCCCTATATTATGACACAGGGCAGGAGGGAAGACGGACAGCTCTACAGGACCCACGTCATGTGCAGTCCCCACCAACTGAGCCTTTTCATTCTCCACCAAGGTGGTGACAGTGTTAAACCTGCTGGAAGGACAGGTCACCTCTTAGTGGAGACATCCCCTTTGCTGGCAACTGTCTTCTCAGCCCACGACAACAGCCTCTGCTTCTCTTGCTTTGTCTCTGGTCTGTACTTGTGGGCCAGCCCAAGCAGTTAAGGAGCTCGCCGGCAGTCTGAAGTCTGGGTAAAGTGATTAATCACAGGAGGCATCTTCTGCTGCTCATAGGGTATAGCCCTTTGCCGCTGCAATCAGATATAGCTGGGCCATTTGACAAAGCAAGTGAGGTCCCTTTGGGGCTGAATGTCCTGTCCAATGCCAAAATTCTTAGGCCTTTTCCCAAACAAGGGATTTACCATCTTCTTAGCCTCCTGCTTCTTTGAGACAGCAGGGGTTGGGGCCATCTTCTTCCCCTTGGCCTTCTTTTCCTTTGGCATCTTGGGCAGCTGGAGGAGAAAGAAAGGAAAGGGAATTCTCTCCTCCATCTTCTGAACACCACTGACTGTTCCTCTTGTCCTGCAACTTCACATATTATTAGTGTTCTCCACTGTTCTGCCTTTAGTTCCTGCACTTTTCATGCCGTAGGCTCTCTGTGGCTACCTTATCTATAGCCACCTATGAGTCTTCAACTACCATATCTAAAGTAATTAGTTCCAACCTGTATCTTGAGCCTGACCTTTTTTTTTGAGTCTCTTCTCCATAGATTTGACTGCTACTAAACATAACTGCTTGTTTCCTGACACCCTACACTGATCATGAATTATTCCTCCCTTTCCCTCTACCTGCCTCTTTTCTCCTGTATCTTCTATCTTCTGGACTAGCACTGCCATTCACCCATTCTCTCCAACAGAAATTTGAGATCTTCTATGATGTGTCTGTTTCACTCATGTACATGTTAGGCAGGGTCTGCGTCTCATTTATCCTTGTGTTGTCTATGTCTATGCTCCATAAAAACATAATAAAAAAAGGAGAGGAACAAATTGATAAAAGAATTAGTTTGCTTATAGCAATGGGCTTATGAGAGTGGACTGGAAACAAGAAGATGTGAAGTTTGATTCATATTCATAATGGGAGCCCAGGGTAACATGGGAAGGAAATGAAGGATGAGGTCAAAATATTAAATCTGAAATTTAACAAAGATGATTCAGACAGATTTAAAGACATAGTTACCAGAGAAGACAGATAATCCATGAGGAAGATTTACTTTGGAATAAAAAGCACAATGGGGCCAGGTGCAGTGGCTCATGCCTGTAATCCCAGAACTCTGGGAGGCTGAGGAGGGAGGATCACCTGAGGTCAGGAGTTCGAGACCAGCCTGGCCAACATGGTGAAACCCTATCTCTACTAAAAATAAATAAACAAATAAATAAATAAATACTAGCTGGGCGTGGTGGTGAATGCCTGTGATCCCAGTTACTTGGGAGGCTGAGGCAGGAGAATTGGTTGAACCCGGGAGGCAGAGGTTGCAGTGAGCGGAGATCGCGCCACTGCACTTCAGCCTGGGTGATAGAGCAAGACTCCATCTCCACAAAAAAAGAAAAAAAAAGCATAATGGCCTCATGACAAATTTGAATGTAAAGAGATGAAGAGAATGCATCTCATGCAATACTAAAAATACATGTCAGGGAAGACAGTAAAGCATGCTGAGAAAGAGACGTGTTGGAGCTTCAGGGTCTGCTATCACACTGGATGCTTAGCACACTGCCCCGTATGAAGTCTTGCTCCCCACCTCTCTTCCAAGGCATGGGGCTCCATGTTTTCATCTTCAAGTTGGTTCTCCACAGACTGGAACTAAATATTTAGTGATATGTGAGGTGATTCCTCTATGAGTTTCCTCCCTAGGAAATTCATACTGTAACTACCACAAACTTGGTGGCTTGAAACAACAGGGATTTATTATCACATGGTTCTGGAGGTTAGAAATCTGAAATGAAGGTGTTGGTAAGGCCATACCCTCAGCGAAGGCTCCAAGGAGGAAGGCTTCCTTGTCTCTATGATTCCTGCTGGTTGCCGGCAGTCTTTGACATTCCCCAACACATGGCCTTCTTCCCTCTGTGTCTGAGTGTGGTTCCATGTATCATCTTTTTAAAAGACATCAGTCGTTGGCTTTAGGACCCACCTAACAATCAAGTATGACCTCATCTTAATTAATTACATCTGCAAAAAATGTACATTTCCAATAAGGTCACATTCTGAGGTTCTAGGTGGACATAAATTTTGGGGGTATTCAACCCAGCACACTGCCTTTGCCAGCTAGTAATTTGTTGAAATTCGCCCTTCTGTGACTGCTATGTAACATGAAATGGGTCTTTTAAATCTATTTCCTTAAGGCAGAGAATGAAGGAAAGGGGCCTAAGAAAGGCAGCAAGTCCTGGATGGAAGGTGGATTGTGACACCTGGGAAAGTAATATCCGTGATGGCTGGAGAGACTCAAACCACAAATTTGAATACAAGTCATTCTATCCAACTGCCTGATGCCTTTGGAATCTACCCCTTGGCCAAGGCCACGACAAAATATGCTAAACAGAATGTAAGGCTATGATGGGATGTATTTATAGCCACAGGAAAATATAGGGCTCTGCCTTGTGGAGGAGATGAAGTGGAAACGAATGTGGTCTATAAATAATCATCACTGACTTAGTACATTCATAAAATTTCCCAGAAGCAGGAAACTGGAATGAGAATAGGCAAACCGGAAGCAATGCACTGAGCAGTTGTTCTGCCTCCTTTCTTTTCTAGATGACAAAACTAAAGACCCCCACAGTGAAAATGCTTATCCCAATTTAGCCAGCTATTAAGTGGCAGAACCCAAACTGGATCTAATATCTCCTGACTGTATTCTTCCTATTTTATCTTGATACTCCTCAGGAAAATGATTAGAATAAAATAAAAACGTATTTCTTGCAAGTTCTGACAATTATTAACTAGCAAGAGGATTTGAGGAAATGGCATTTTTGAGGAAATGGTGAGAAATTTGCCTTTAATTCATTTGTGTGTGAGGGAGAGTTCATTTAATTTCTTAGTTTAATATTAAGTTGTAGAAACAGTGTTTGATAAACCAAATCACAGGGGGAAAAATAAAAAGCTTCTTAGCAGTAGGCGTGATGTTACAATTTGTCAGCAGGAGGCGCTAGAGAGACATTGCAGGAGGAAGGGCTTGCCTTCTGGGACTGGTGCGCACAGCTTCTCTACCTCTTGGGCAGTTTTGTAGCCGAGTGCCTCCAGTGAGACGCCTCCCAGTGAATGGCTGTCTCTTGGACTCTAGAGGAAAGACTTCTGGTAAGTTCTGAAGGGCAGATTTCAGGAAAGTTTCACTACCAGGGCAAAACAGTGGCTTTTCTGCTATCCAGTGAGCCAAGGCTATGCACCATAGAGGAGGTGCCTAACAATCAAGTGGACAAAATGACACTCTAGATGAATGTAAGTCAGTCTCTTTCCCCAGTGCTTGCTCAACAGACTGTAAACAAAGTAACTACTGTGGCAGGGATGGAGGCTATGTATGGCTCAAAAACAGGGACCGCCCCCACTCACCAAAACTGACCTAGCGAACACCACCATGTGTATCTACTTTGTCAACAGCAGAGGCCAATACTAAGCCCCTCAAATGGTTCTCCACCATTTGCAGATTGATTACATTGGACCATTTTATTCACAGAAGAAACAGATTAATCCTCAGTGGAATAGACATATATTCTGAATATGGATTCACCTTCCCTGCCTGTTATGCTTCAGCTAGCCCTACTATCTATGTACTTAACGAAATACCTTAGTCATCTTCTTGGTATTCTGCACAGCATTGTTTCTCATCAAGGAGCTCATTTCACAGCAAATGAAGGAGAGCAATGAGTTCATGTCTATGGAAGGAATCAATTGGTCTTACCACCCACATACTCCAACATCCAGAAGCAGCTGGCCTAACTGAAAGTTGGAATGACTTACTGAAGACTCAGTTATGGTGTCAGTTGGGAGATAGCGCCCCAAAACAATAGCATTCTGTCTTACAGGGTATCATACATGCTTGGAATCTGAGATCATTATGTGATGCTGTTTCTTCATAGCCAGATTACATGGATCTGGGCATCAAGGGGTAAAAGTGAGCATGACTCCTCTCACTTTTATACCCAATAACCCATTTGCAGAATTTTTCTTCCTCTTTCAGAGACTTTGAACTATGCTGGTTTGGAAGTCATAGTCCCCAAGGGAGAGATTCTTCCACCAGCAGAGACAATGTTTCAATTGAATTGGACCATTCAGGAAGGTGAAACTGCTTCCCAGGCATATTAGACTTCTTATACCATTGGACCAACTGGAAAATAAAAAGGAGTTATTATAGGTGAGGTGCTTGATCATGGTTACCAAGAGGAACTTGAGTTGCTACTACACTATAGGGGCAAGGACTGTGTCTGAAACTCAGGGAGTTATCCAGGTGTGCCTGTACTTCTGTGGCCACTAGTAAAGGTTAATGGAAAACTACAGAAACCAAAAAAGTCAAGGTTAACAACTTAGATTCTCCAGGAATAAAGGTTTGGGTCACTATACTGGCTGGAGAACCCCAACAAGCTGTGTTTCTGGCTGAGGATGGAGGATGGGTGAACTAGGTAATGGAAGAAGGAAGAGACAGATATTCAGTTTCACAACAAATTACAAAACCAAGGACAGTAATAGCTTTGTGTATTTTCTGTTTACTTATTATATACAATTTTTTATTTCATATTCTAACCATTTTCATCTTCTCTCTCCACATTGTCATTTTATATACAAATAGTTGAAACTTAACTTTGCAATGTATTCTTTTGGTTACAGAATATTTAGTGGGACTATGACTGAATTCAAGGAGTAATTAATATAACCAGTGATGAATACAATGACTGCCAGGACTGTGCATCTTTACATTTTGAGGAAATGGTGAGAAATTTGCCTTTAAAATAGATTGTTGTATTTTATTACAGAAGAAAATTAGAGTTGCTTTGTTGATGTACAGACGTGCTCAAAGATGTTAAGAAGGTTGCACATGTAAGTTGAGTAGTCAGAGTCCTATTCTCATTTGAATCTTTGCTTTTGCTCAAGCTATTCCATGAAGGAACCTTCAAAAAGTTCATGGAAAATGTGTATTATGAAAAACTATGTGTGGATTTCAAATTTTTGCAAATAAATTCATACTAACTTGATATGACACATCTGAATAGAACCTAGTTTGAGGCACTAAGAAGGATAAGATATCAATTTGAAAAGATCCTCTGTTGGAGCAACATGAATTCTGCTAAAATTGAAGCAAGAACAAACATTGAATTTATGGTGATGCTTGCATGAAAGAACGGTGAAATCATTGACGCTTTACAAAAAGTTTGTGAGGACAATGTCCCCAGATAAATCAGAAGTTTACAAATGGATCAATCACTTTAAGAAGGACAAGATGATATTGAAGATGAAGCCTGCAGTGGCAGACCATCCACATCAATTTGCAAGGGAAAAAATAATCTTGTTTATGCCCTAGTTGAAAAGGACTGACAATTAACAGTACAAACAATAGCCAACACCATAGATGTCTCAAGTGGCTCAGCTTACACAATTCTGACGAAAAAAATAAAGTTGAGCAAACTTTCCACTCTATGAGTGCCAAAACCATTGCGCCCGGATCCACTGCAGACAAGAGCAGAGCTTTCAGTGGAAATTTTAAACAAATAAGATATAGATCCAGTAGCATTTCCTTGAAGAATTGTAACAGGAGATGAAACATGGCTTTACTAGTATGATTCTGAAGACAAAGTACCATCAAAGCAATGGCTACCAAGACGTGGAAGTGGTCCGGTCAAAGCAAAAGTGGACTGGTTAAGAGCAAAGGTTGTGACAACAGTTTTCTGGAATGCTCAAGGAATTTTGCTTGTTGACTTTCTGAAGGGTCAAAGAATGATAACACTGCTTATTATGAGGGTGGTTTGAGACAGTTAGCCAAAACTTTAGCAGAAAAACACCCAGAAATCTTCACCAGAGTTCTTCTTCACAATGACAATGTTGTTACTCATTCCTCTCATTAAACAAGGACAGTTTTGCAAAGGTTTCAATGGGAAATCATTAGACTTCATCCATCTTCCAGTCCTGATTGGGCTCATTCTGACTTTTTATTTTCTAATCTAAAAATATCTGTGAAGGGCACCCATTTTTTTTTTCTTCAGTTAATAGTGTAAAAAAGACTGCATTGACATGGTTAAATATCCAGGACCCTCAGTTCTTTAGGGATGGTCTTATCACTTACAAAAGTGTCTTGATCTTGGTGGAGCTTACGCTGAGAAATAAAGTTTTAATTTTTCAATTTTTATCTCTTAATTTTATTTTCCCACAAACTTGAAGTTCCCCATGTATGTACCTTAAATGACTCCTCCTGTCCTCTCAAATTTGACACACAGTTTATTTCATCATGAAGTTTCTTCCAGTTGTCCTACCCTGCAGTGATTTCTTTCTCTGTGTCCTTGAAGGATTTGATAGTATCATAGATTTAGTACCTAATTATCTATTCTGAACATAATTATCCTTTAATTATTGGATGTATTATACTGCTCTCCATCCCCCGCCCCACCTGCCCCAGTCCACTAGACCCTAAGCTCTTTTAGGATGATAGCTCATTCCTTTTTTGCACTGTCCATCAAAAACACACATACAGTGAGTCACTACTCAATGAATACTTCTTAATTAAATAACTGTCCTTACCCACGTGCTGCACTGATCAATCTCCATCTCGCTCCGAAGTTAGTGTTTCAGCTAATACAGTGTTTTTCAACCTAATAAAGAGCATCTTTGACATCAATATCTAATTCCTCAAAACCACTTGGGACTAAAAAGATAATTTGTCAATTTTTGCTTGATATGTAAAAATGATTTACATAAAATATTTTATTTTGAATTAACATATCTTAAAATTATATTCTACATTTGTAATATGACTTTTTTTCATTATTTGGAAATAATTAAGAAAGCAGAGTTAAAATACTATACTGTAGTTATTCAAAAAATTAAAATAGAATTATATGATCCAGCAATTCCACTTCTGGGTATATACCCAAATTAATTGAAAGCAGGGACTGAAAAAGATATTTGTACACCCATAATCATAACAGCATTATTCACAGTAGCCAAAAGGCGAAAGCAACGCAAGTGTCCATCAGTAGATACATGGATAAACAAAATGTGGTATGCATTTTAATGGTATATTATTCAGTCTTAAAAAGGAAGGAAATTTTGACATGTGCTACAACATGGATGAATCTTGAGGACATTATGCGAAGAGAAATAAGATAGTTACAAAAAAATACTATATGATTTCACTTACATGAGTTACCAGGATTAGTTAAATTTATAGAGCCAAAAAGTAGAATGGAGGCTACCAGGGGCTGGGGAAGGGGGAATAGGGAAATGGGTAGTAGCTGCAGTCAGATGATCCTGAAGCTGAAATTATCCGAAGACCTATCAACTCACATGTCTGGTGGTGCATGTGATTGTATTTTGGACATGATGTGTCTGCATAGCTGGAGGCTATCCAGATGTCTCTCCATGCTGCGTTTCTATGTGGCCAGGTCGGGCTTCCTCAAAGTATGACAATGTGAGGGTCGTCAGACTTCTTACATGGCAGCTGGCTTCCCCTAGAGTCTACATTCCAAGAGACCCAGGGAGAAGTTTCAAGGCTTCCTATGACCTAGCCTCAGGCAACCCAGAATATCACACTTTTGCTGTATTCTATTCCTCAAAGAAGTAACTAAAGTCAGCCCAGATTCAAGGGGAGAAGAATTAGACTTCACCCCCTAAAGAGAGAAATGGCAAAAAAAATTTCAGCCACCTGTAATCTATTATAAGTGAGCTCATCCGATTGCAAAGTGCAATTATTACTTTCATTCTCATTTTATGTAATAACAGACTGCATAAGTCATATTATGTATTCACTAACATACTGTATTACTGGAAAATGGACACCTTACATGTGACAAGACTTTTTGCCTAGGAAAAAAGAAAAACTAAAAAACTAACTTTTTGTGTTACTATAGAATTTCCATTTTTACCCATTTCTAGTTTTTTTTTTTTTTTTTGAGACGAAGTCTCGCTCTGTCGCCTAGGCTGGCATGCAGTGGCTCTCTGCTCACTGCAACCTCCGCCTCCCAGGTTCAAGTGATTCTCCTGCCTCAGCCTTCTGAGTATCTGGGATTACAGTCCTGCACCACCACGCCCAGCTAATTTTTGTATTTTTTAGTAGAGATGGGGTTTCACCATGTTGGTCATGCTGGTCTCGAACTCCTGACCTCAGGTGATCTGCTCACCTCGGCCTCCCAAAGTGCTTGGATTATAGGTGTGAGCCACCACACCCTGCCTACACCTGTTTCTAGTTTTTAATATAATTTCCTATTTCTTAACTTGAAGATTGCTTTACTTTTTTTCTCATACAAATGTTTTTTTGAGATATAATTTACATACTGTAGTAAGCAGAAAAATGGTACTCCAAAGAAACACACATCCCAATCCCTGGAAGCTGTGAACGTGTTGTACTACATGGCAAAAGCGGATTAAGGTTACAGGTGAAATTAAGGTTGCCAAGTAGCTGACCTTGAAATAGATTATTCTGGGTTGTCTGGTTGGGCCCAGTGTAATCAAAAGGGTCCACATAAGTGAAAGAAAGGCAGAAGAATGGTCAGATTGATGTGAGAAGGACTCAATCTGCTATTGCTTCCTTGGAAGATGGAGGACGGGGCCATGAGCCAGGAATGCAGGCAGCTTCTAGAAGCTGGAAAAGCCAAGGAAACATTTCCCTAGTAAGCTCCAGAAAGGAATGCAACACTGCTGACACTTTGCTTTTAGCAAAATGAGACCATGACAGACTTCTGACCTCCAGAACTGGAATGTAATATATTTGTCTTGTTTTAAACCAGCCAGGTTGTGATATTTTGTTACAGCAGCAATAGGAAACATATACGTGCCACAAAAATTCACCCTTTTGAAGTACATGATTCAACGGTTTTTAGTATAGTCACAAAGTTGTATAACTTCACCACTATCTAATTACAGCATATTTTAATCACACCCCAAATAAGTTCCATTATCAGTCACTCCCCAGTGCCTCCTCCTCCTAGCTCTTGACTACCACTAAACCATTTTATATCTCTGTGGATTTGCCTGTGCCAGATATTTCACATAAAAGGAATCATACATGTGTCCTGTTGGGTTTGGCTTCTTTCCCTTACCGTAATGTTTTCAAGGTTCATCATGTAGCATGGATCAGTACTTCATTTCTTTTTACTGTCAAATAATATTCCATCATATGGCTACATCACATTTCGTCTATTCATCAGTTAATGGACATTTGGGTTGTTTCCACTTTGGGGGCATTCTAAATCATGCTGCTATGGACATTGGGATATAAGTTTTGTGTGAACAAATGTTTCCAATACTTTTGCATATATACTTAGGAGTGGAATTGTTGAATCATATGGCAACTTTCTGTTTAACCTTTTAAGGAACTGCTAAGCTATGCTCCATAGTGGCTGTGCAATTTCATATTTCCACCACCAATGTATGAGGGTTCCAACTTGTCCACATGCTTGCCAACATTTATTTTCTATTTTAAAAGTATTGTTATAGCCATCCTAGTGGTTTTAAGGTGGTATTTCATTGTGGTTTTGACTTGCATTTCCCTAACGATTAATGATGTTGGGCGTATCTTAAAGTGCTTATCATCCATTTATATTATTTCTCTGGGGAATGTCTATTCAAATTCTTTGTCCATTTTATTTTTTATTTTTTATTTTTTTGAGACGGAGTCTCGCTCTGTCGCCCAGGCTGGAGTGCAGTGGCTGGATCTCAGCTCACTGCAAGCTCCGCCTCCTGGGTTCACGCCATTCTCCTGCCTCAGCCTCCCAGGTAGCTGGGACTACAGGCGCCCGCCACCTCGCCCGGCTAGTTTTTCATATTTTTTAGTAGAGACAGGGTTTCACCGTGTTAGCCAGGATGGTCTCGATCTCCTGACCTCGTGATCCGCCCGTCTCGGCCTCCCAAAGTGCTGGGATTACAGGCTTGAGCCACCGCACCCGGCCCTTTGTCCATTTTAAAATTGAGCTATTTGTCTTTACATTGTTCAGTTATGAGAGTGCTTTGTGTACTCTGGATACTAGTCTGTTATCAGATATATAATTTATAAATATTTTCTTCTTAGTGGGTTGTCTTTTCACTTTTTTGATAGTTACTTTGAAACATAGAAGTTTTTAATTTTGATGAAGTTTAATTTTTTTTTCTTTAGTTGTTTCTTTAGTTGTTTTTGTTTTGGTGTCCTATTTAAGAAACCACTGCCCAATCCAAGGTCATAAAGATTTATTGCTATTTTTTTCTGAGAACTTTATACCCTTAGCTCTTGCATTTAGGTCTTAGATCCATTTTGAGTTAATTTTCGTATGTGGTATGTGTGGTAAGGATGCAACTTCATCCTTTTTCCTGTGGAAATCCAGTTGTCCCAGAACCATTTGTTGAAAAACCCAATCTGTCCCATTGTGTTGTTTTGGCACCTTTGTCAAAAATCAGTTGACCATAAACATATGAGTTTTTCCTGGACTTTCAATGTCATTCTGTTGATCAATGTATCTGTCCTTATGCCAGTACCACAGTTATGATTACTGCAGATTTGTGGTAAGTTTTGAAATCAAGAAGTGTAAATTCTCCAACTTCATTCTTTTCCAAGATTGTTTTGGTTATTCTGGGTCCCTGGCATTTCCACATGAATTTTAGAATCAGCTTGTCAGGTTTTCTAAAATAAGCAGCAGTGGTTTTAATAGGCATTGTGCTGAATCTGTAGATCAGTTGGGGGAGTATTGCCACCTTCATATCACTATTTTCCAATCCATGAATATAGAATGCCTTTCCGTTTTTTAAAGTCTCTTTAATTTCTGTCAACAGTGTTTTGTAGTTTTCAGTATACAAGCTTCAGACTTATTTTGTTAAATTTATTCCTAAGTATTTCATTACTTTTGAGGCTATTGTAAATGGAATGCCTAATGTTATTTTTGGATTACTCATTGCTGCTGTATAGAAATACAGTTGATTTTTGTATATTGATCTCGTATCAATTACAAGGGTTCAGCAACATTGCTGAAATTGTTTATTATTTATTAGTTCTAATAGTTATTTTGGTGGTTTCTTTTTTTTTTTTTTTTTTGAGACGGAGTTTCACTCTTGTCTCCCAGGCTGGAGTACAATGGCGCAATCTTGGCTCGCTGCAACCTCCACCTCCCGGGTTCAAGTGATTCTCCTGCTTCAGTCTCCTGAGTAGCCAGGATTTCAGGCATGTCCAGCTAAATTTTTGTATTTTTAGTAGAGACAGGGTTTCATAGTGTTGGCCAGGCTGGTCTCAAACTCCTGACCTCAGGTGATCCATCTGCCTCGCGGTATCTCACACCTGTAGTCCCAGCACTTTGGGAGGCCAAGGCGGGTGGTAGCTTCTTTAGAATTTTTCTTTTCTTATTTTTAGGAACAGGATCTTGCTCTGTTGCCCAGGCTGAAGTGCAGTGACACAGTCACAGCTCACTGCAGCCTTGACTTCCCAGCCTCAAACAGTCCTCCCACCTCAGTCTCCTCAGTAGGGGGTACTATAGGCATGTGCCATGATGCCTGGCTAATTTTTTAATTTTTGTGTAGTGACGAGTTTTGCTTTTTTGCTCAGGCTGGTAGAATGTTCTTTGTACTATTCATATCATCTGAAAATAAAAATAGCTTTACTTCTTCTTTTCCAATCAGGGTACTTTTAATTTCATGTTCTTGCCCAATTTCCCTGGCTGGAACCTGCAGTACACTATTGAACAGGAGTGGTAGAAATGAACATCTTTGTCTTATTCCTGATTTTGAGGGGAAAATTTTCCATTTTTTAACATTCGGTGTGATGTTAGCTGTGAGGGTTTTGTTGTTGTTGTTGTTTTGAGTCAGGTTCGCACTCGGTCGCCCAGGCTGCAGTGCAGTGGCCCAATCATGGCTCATTGCAGCCTTGACCTCCTGAGGCTCAGGTGATCCTCCCACCTCAGCTTCCTGAGTAGCTGAGCCTAAAGGTGAACACCACCATGGCTGGCTAGCTTTTGTGTTTTTTATAGAGACGGGGTTTCACCATGTTGCCCAGGCTGGTCTCAAACTCCTGATTTCAAGCCATCCACCCATCTTGGACTCCCAAAGTGCTGGGATTGAAAAGTGTGAGCCACCGCGCCTGGCCGGCTATGGGTTTTCATAAATGCTCTGTATTAGGTTAAGGAGGTTCCCTTCAATTTCTAGGTTTGTTTTTCTCATGAAAGGATATTGAATTTTTGGTCAATTTTTTTGTGTGTCTATTGAGATGGTCATGTGGGTTTTGCTTTTTATTCTATAGATATGATGTAATTATATTTATTAATTTTCTTTTGTTGAACTGTCATTCTTAAAAACCATAGTATATATAATTGTTTTGCAGTCTGTATCTGATATTTTTAGCATCTGAAATTGTTGCATTTGCTGTTTGTTTCTCAAGGATTCTAGTTTTCTTACATGTTTCGTGACTTTTGACTATAACTGAAGTTACTTGTAGAAATAATTTGAGATTAGGATGATGGTATTTTCCTCCAGAGAAGATATTTATTTGCCACTTACAAAGCAGCAGGAAGTCTACCTATCCAGGACCATCTCAAATAATACAAAAGCACTGAGATTTCCGGAACAACCTAGGTGATTCAAAAGTGGCCTATAATTTTGCACAAAAGCATTATAATTCACCCCCACTTCAAGGAAGGTTTCCTCTGACTCCTAACTGTGTGTAGTATCTTGTCCGCCTTACCTTGTTAGTTCTGTAAAAGGAAAGTTGGAATGTTCTGTAATAGGAAAATATACTAAAAAATGACGTAGACCCTTACCTTATATCATATATAACATTATCTTGAAATGGATAACTAGCCTAAAAATATAAGAGCTAAAATTTAAACCCCTAGGAGAAAATCTAGAAAAAGAATCTTTGTGATATTGGGTTAGTTAGTGGTTTCTTAGATAAGGCGCACCAAGTAAGAACCAAAGGAAAAAAATAGATAAATTGAACTACATCAAAAATTAAAACGTTTTGCTCTTCAAAAGACACCATTAAGGAAGACACAGAAAATATTTGCAAAACATATATCTGATGAGGGATCTGTCTTCAGAATATGTAAAACTCTTACAAATCAGTAAGACAATCTATTTTTAAAAAATGGTAAATAAACACATGAAATTTGGTCAACATTATTAGTCATTAGATAAATTGCATTTTAAAGCCACCATGAGGTGCTGGGCACAGTGGCTCATGCCTGTAATCCCAGCACTTTGGGAGGCTGAGGTGGTTGGATCACTTGAGGCCAGGAGTTTGAGACCAGCCTGGCCAACATGGTGAAACCCCGACTCTACCAAAATTACAAAAACTAGCCGGGGCTGGCCGCGGTGGCTCCTGCTTGTAATCCCAGCACTTTGCAGGGGGCAAGACGGGTGGATCACCTGAGGTCAGGAGTTCGAGACCAGCCTGGCCAACATGGCGAAACCCCGTCTCTACTAAAAATCCCAAAATTAACTGGGTGTGGTGGTGTGTGCCTGTAATTCCAGCTACTCGGGAGGCTGAGGCAGGAGAATCACTTGAACCCGGGAGGCAGAGGTTGCAGTGAGCCAAAATTATGCGACTGTACTCCAGCCTGGGCAACAGAGCGAGACTCTATCATAAAATAAAATAAAATAAAATAAAATAAAATAAAATAAAATAAAATAAGCCACGATGAGCTGTTACTGGAGTGCCCTGATGATTCTTGAACCACTCTTGGAAAAATAGATCTCCAGCAGACTTTTAGCTTCTTCAATCTGTGGTCTCTGTTCCTGGAGGTGGGCTGAAGCTCCCTAGACAGAAAGGCCAGAAACTGTTACAGTTCTACAAGAAGCTGCCCTTTCAGGTACATTTCTGGTTTCAGTCACTGTTGGCAGGGTCCTTGAAGGGTCCAGAAAGAGACTTACGAGGTCCAGGTGAATATGAATAGCAAAATTTCCTGGCATGTTTTGGAAAGACACGTGGTTCATGGCAGTTACTTCACTCCAGGCTGGAATTCCTGCTCTCTATGGATAGTATTCTCTTCCTCCTTTATATATACTTGTTTCTCTTTCATTTGCAACCCAGTACAGTACCTTTTTAAAATTCAACAGTCATCATGGCTGTGGAGTGAAACAGCAAAACAGTTATTACTGTGAGTTTCCCTCCTCAGAAATCATCCAGGAATGGCAAATTGCAAACCTTCCTTCGGTCATAGATGTCTCCTAAAGGAGGGCAATACTTAATAAGATAATTTTATAAATGGAAACATAATGAAATTTCCCAAGTAATTTGCAAGGCTGCTGTAACACTGTCATGAGCATAGTCACATTTATTTTAAAATAATGCTTTGTTTTGTAGAGCACTAAGAGGAACTCAGAATAAGGAGACTGAATGTCTAACAGTATTAAAATGTGGCTCCAATTACAGTTAACAAAAGATATTTTCCCTGCTGAGGGAACTGCCTTATAGCGACAGTGATCACCTTTCTATAGTGATGTAGAGACACTTTTTCCTCTGAGATAATGAAGGCTGGAGAGGAATACAGATTTTATAAATTTCCAAATTTTTTCCCACACAAGATAGTCAAGGAGCATAAGTACTAGATTCTCCTTTTCCTATTTCGGAGATCAATTTACTAATCCTAGCAACAAAATAGCTCACATTTCATAGGCACTTGATGCTACTGTGACAAGTGCCTCATACACACCATCCCACTGAATCCTCTCTGCAGACAGGAAGTGCCTGTTAACCATTGAGCTAGGGCTGAGGTCCTCTTTAGGATTCATTCCTTTCGTGCTTCAGAGCATCTTGGAGGCTGGAGGCTCGCTCCTCAGTGGCTTCAGGAGCAGAGGCCGCTCCTGCATGAGTTAGGTCCTAGGAGTCTACCACCGGGGCTTCTTCCAGTGCCTCCCTGCCCAGGGCCATGAAAATCCTCATCGAATCAGACAGTACGAAGATCCTTGGTCCCCTTTCCTAGAACTGTTTACAGGGAAGGCTTTGAGTGAACGTGAAAACTGCAATCAGTTGAGGATTAAATCAGAGGAGCTGAAAGGAGGCATTAAATATAGACTTTTGTGATAGGATAAGACTCTGAAACAGGAACTTCTGATGATGCTGTTCTCAGTAAATTTCCTTCTCACCTCATAGCCTTTCTATCACTCAAGTCATGAGCCTGAAGTGGATATTGTTTCAAGGGACAGAAAAACTTAAGAGTTTTTCCAAATAGTTTTTTGTAACCACATAGTGGGAACAGTAGTCTTTAAAAACAGTATTTTAAAATTCCAGTAGAACATTTATTTTTTTAAATAGTGGGCTTTTTGAGAAATTTCCTCATTCCTTTCCTTTCTTTTCTTGAGTTATAAAAATTCATCTTTGAAAATCCAAAGCTGACATCTGAAGGATCTCAAATACAAAGTTCATAGCATAAACAATAGTTAGTGGGGAAAATGCAGGCTAGCATGAATTAAAGTGTGATCAACTAGTAGAATGAGAAAACTAGAAAATGGGAAGGCAGGTGACTAAAGCTTAGGAGCTGGTGGCTTTCTGAGCAGGCACCATTGGTTGCCTGCCCAACAGCAGTTCTCTCTTTTTGAAACCAGTCGTGGTAATCCAACTCCTTCTCTTTTCGTTACCCACTTACATATCCAGCCTCATTTGTTGCTAGGATGAATGGCCAGGAGATCCAGTTATTAGCAATGAGAATAAAGGAAAAATGACCTGGAAAGCATTTGGGAAAGACTTTGCTATTGATAAAAGGAAAGCCCTTTCCCCTTTGCCATTTTCTACCTGACTTCAATGCAGTTGTGTAAGAAAGTGATGCTTGAAGCTGCACAGTTTGGAAATCATGAGATTATAAAGCAAAAAATGAAATGCAAGCACATTGAGAATGCAGGTGTGGTAGGCAGACTAATGTTCCCCAAAGATGGCCATGTTATAATCCCTGAAACCTGTGACTATGTTATGTTGCCTGGCATGGGGGAATTAAGATTGCAGATGGAATTAAGGTTGCTAATCAACTAACTTTGAAATAAGGAATTATCTTGGATAATCCTGGTGGATCCAGTGTAATCACAAGGGTCTTTAAATGGAAGAGGGAGGCAGAAGAGGATGTTGGAGTCAGGGAAACTTGAATGTGCTACATTGCTGGACTTGAAGGTGGAAGAAGGGGCCATGAGCCATGGAATGTAGGCCATCTCTAGAAGCTGGAAAAGACAAGGAAACAGATTCTCTCATGCAGCCTCTAGAAGGCTCCAAGGCTGTTGGCACAGTCCTGACAACACCTTTGTTTTAGCCAAGTTAGACCATTTTACACTTCTAACTTCCAGAACTGTAAAACAATAAATTCATGTTGTTTTAAGTCACTACATTTGTGGTAATTTGTAACAGCAGCAGTAGGAAATGAATACAACCATTCAAGGGCAAAACATCTCCCAGCCTCCCAGGCAGCAAGGTGTGACCATGTGTGTAAGTTACTTCCCACTCTTGTCCTGAAAAGAAAGCTCCTTGCTCTCAGCTTACGTTTTATTTCTATAAAGTAGAACATGGTCATGCAAATGATTGGCCTATTTCTATCTGGTAGATGTGAACAACGCTGTAGGGGTTGGCTGAAGCCACAGACAGAATAACCCGGATCCCTGAATAACAGTAAGATGCAGAGACACATACACTCCTGGTTCACCCACCTACTGAGACTTTCACACCAAGGGGAAAAAAAACTCTCTGTCTTGTTTAAGTCACTGTTATTTAGCATGTACAGAAGTCTTGCAACCAATATCCTATATTTCTCTTGGAAACAGAATTGATCAGACAAAAAAATCAGCAAAAATTTAGAAGATGTGAACAATTCAATCAACAAAGTGGATTTCTATATAGAATATAGAATATATATTTAATATATACAGAATATACAGAAGACTGCACCCAACAACTGATGAATACATTTTCTTTTCAAGGACGCATGGAATCTTCACCAAAATTGACCATATGCTGGGCTCTAAAGTAAGTCTCAACAAATCTCACAGGGTTGAAAATCATACACAATTTTCACAGGATTAAAATTATACAGAATATATTTGCTTACCACAATGCAATTAAGCTAGAAATTAATTATAAAAAGATAACTTTAAAAATATTCTTATGTTTGGAGATTATAAAATATATTTCTAAATAGTCCTTGTGTCCAAAAAGAATTTACAATGAATATTATAAAACATTTTAAATTAAATGGTGATATCTTGAATCACCAATAGTAGATTTTAAATGTTCTCACCACAATGATAAGTATGTGAGGTAATGAGTATGTTAATTAGCTTGATTTAGCCATTCTACAATGTATACATGTTTCAAAACATCATGTGGTACGTGATGAATATACCCAATTTTTATTTGTCAATTTAAAATAATTTAAATATAAATTAACCAAAAATACTAAAATTAATAACAATTAAATCCCAATTAAAATAAGTTAATTAAATGATAGTAAAATACTACATATTAAAATGTAAGATGTAGCTAAGGTAGTACTGAAAAGAAAATTTGTAATCTTTAGTGCTTAAAAGGTGAAAATCAACAAAGAAAGCATTCATTTCAAAAGCTTAGAAAAAGAACAATAAAATATGCAAAATACAGTAGAAGAAAGAATATATTAGAAATAAAATAAAAACAATAAAAAAATAGAAAACTGTCATACAGTAAAAATGATCAACAAAGCCATAGTTCTTTCAAAGACATCCAGTCAATAAACCACTGCTGAGATCCTTCAAGAAAAAAAGAGAAGACACAATTAATAAGAGTGACTATAATTTATGTCTACACCAGGGCATGTTTACACTGAGAAAGGCCACTGAATGTAATTAAATTATATACTTTTTTGAAACATTTATTTATTAATTAACAAATTAATTTTATTATACCAGTGAACCTATAAAATACTTTTGTTCAAAAACTACTCTCAAAAATTGTTTCTAAAAAAATTAAAAGAGCATGAATAGCAAAGCAGTCACTGAATTTTTTTGACAAGTGTATTTTTCTCAATATGATCACATTTAACACCTATATAAAATTGCCTGCAATCCTTGTTTTCAAGCTGGAAGAAGCTTTGAAGGAGCTTCAAAGCTTCTACAGCTATGATCAATTTATAATTGGGTTGAGTTGGGTTGGGTTCTTTTGGAAACAGGTTCTGAGATGAAGCTGACCGAGCAGTCTGTTTGAGGAATGTCTTTGGGATCAATGTGTACGGGAGGAAAAGGAAGGAAAAGTGAGAGAGTAAAGGGCCAGCTGGGCTATGATACAACCCAATGATAGCCTTAATCAACCCCACGGGGAACTCTGCTATTAAAATGACTTGTCAGAGTTGTCCTGTTTGTGCCACAATGTCCAGATCTTTACCCCCCACCAGTTGTTGAATATGGACCACTGGAGGAAGAACAGGGCCTTAGGCAAGGCAGCCCTCTAGCTGAGAGAGGCCCTGAAAGCATTGTATCTGTCACTAGCTCTGCAGCCATAAGTCATGATGGAAGCTGCTCAGTGCACATGTGTCTTATACACAACTGGGCCACATCATGGCTGAAGCCTGAATGGATTCCAAAGTGAAGATCGACCAAAACCATTATGGCTTATTTAAATTCAACTATTGATGATAGTTAAATTTTGTTTCTCTAGGGAAAAATGCTAAACTGAGTAAGATGCCAGGAAAATAGATATAAACTGGGACTGTCCCATACACATCAGGTCCATTTCAGGCAAATAAAGATGTATGATAGCCCTACAAATAACTGACATTAGAAATGAGAGTGGGGACATTGTTACAGATTGGCAGAGATTAAAAGAATAACAATTTGAAATTCAGAAATATTCATTTGAAATTCCTTGAAAACACAATTTTCCAATTTACTGATAGAAGTAGAAATAGGAAACATTAATAGCCCAATACTGCTGAGGAAATTCAATCTATAATTTTAAATCATCCCCCCACCCCGCAAAAACTACAAGCCTAGTTTCACTAATGAAATCTTCCCAAACATTTAAAGAGGAAATAGTGCCAATCTTAAAAATTCTTACAGAGGTTAGAAAAATAGAAAATATTCTCATTCTTATTTTATAAGGCCAGGATAACCCTGAAATGCTAAAAGCTAATAAAAACATTACAAAAAAAAAAAAAAAAAGAAGAAGAAAGAAAAAATGGCAAGGTAATTTCACTAATGAATACAGTTACAAAAATCTAAATAAAATATTAGTAAAATCCCTCAACAATACATACAACATGATGAAATGGGTTCATTCCCAGAATGCAAGGTTTACTTAATACTATTGGAAAATTATTAAATGCAATCCACTATATTAGCAAAACAAAGAAGAAAAATGATCTGATTTAAGATACAGAAAAGTTGTTTAATAAAATCAAATCTCTATCTATGTTGAAAAGAAAAAACCAACCTCTTAGTGAACTAGAAATAGAAGGAAAAATCCTTAATACAATAAAGAGTATTCACAAAAGACCCACAGCAGACATTACCTTTAATAATGAGATGATCAAGCTTTCTTCTAGACACAGGAAACAAGACAAGGATCTGAGAAACAAGACAGGATTCCACTGTTACTACCTCTACTCAACACTGTCCTAGAGATCCTGGCAGAGAAAAAAGCAAGGAAAAAAGTTAAAATCTAAGGATTAGAAAGGAGGATTTTTGGCTGGATGTGGAGGCTCATGCCTGTAATCCCAGCACTTTGGGAGGCAGGCGGATCACCTGAGATCAGGAGTTCAAGACCAGCCTGGCCAACATGGTGAAACCCAGTCTCTACTAAAAATACAAAAAATTAGCCAGGTGTGGTGGCGGGTGCCTGTAGTCCCAGCTACTCAAGAGGCTGAGGTATGAGAATTGCTTGAATCTAGGAGGCAAAGGTTGCAGTGAGCTGAGATCACGCCACTGAACTCCAGCCTGGGCAACTAGAGCAAAACTCCGTCTCAAAAAAAAAAAAAAAAAAAAAAAAAAAAAAAAAACAGGAAAAGAAAAAAAAAAAAAAGAAAGGAGGATTTTTTTAATAAGACATGGTAATATTTGTAGATAACCTATAGATAAATTAAGAGCATTAACAAGTTCAATATACAACAAGCAACTGCATTTTTACATTTCAGCAAAAAGTTGGAAAGTAAAAAAAAAAAAAAATCCTTTAAAGTCATTAGAAATTAAACACCTAAAGCATATGACAAAAGATAGGCATGACTTTTAAGCAAAAAGTTGTGAAATATAATTGAGGGAATCTGAAGGGCTCCCAAATAACCAGAACAATCTTGAAACAGAACAAATTTGGAGGTCTCATACTTCCTAAATTCAAAACTTATTCCAAAAATACAGTAATCAAAACAGTATGGTATTGGTGTAAAGACAGACCTACAGACTAAAGGAATAGAATAGAGAGCTCAGAAATAACTATCCCACACACAGTCAAATACTTTTTGACAACGATGCTGAGACCATCCAGTGGGGAAACAGTCTTTTCAACAAATAGTGCTGGGAAGATTGGATATCCATATGCAAAAGAATAAAGTCAGACCCTTACACATCATACAAAAATTAACTCAAAATGAATTAAAGACCTAAATGCAATAGCTAAAGCTGTAAAACTCTCAGAAGAAAACATAGGGGGAAATCTTCATGACATTGGATTTGGCAATGATTTATTTAATATGAAACCAAAAGCACAGGCAACAAAGCCAAAATAGATAAACTGGACTACATCAAACTTTAAAACTCCTGTGCATCAAAGGACACAATCAACAGAATAAGAAGGCAACCTATAGAATGTGAGAAAATATTTGCAAATCATTTCAGACAGGGTTTAATATCCAGAATATATAAAGAACTACAATGCAACAACAACAAAAAAAGAATTAAAATATGGGCAAAGGCCTTGAGTAGATATTTCTCCAAGGAAGATATACAAATGGCCTAACAAACACCTGAAAAAATGCTAAACACCATTAGTTAGGAAAATATAAATTGAAACCACAAGATATCACCTCACGTGCATTAGGATAGCTACTAGCAAAAAAACAAACCAAACAACCAGAAAATAACAAGCGTTGGCAAAGATGTGGAGAAACTGGAACTCTTGTGCATTATTGATAGAAAAGTAAGATGGTGCAACTGCTATGGAAAACAGTGGTTCCTCAAAAAACTAAAAATAAAATTACCATGTGATCCAGCAATTCCACTTCTGGGTATATACCCAAAAGAATTGACAGCAGGATCTTGAAGAAATATCTGGACACCCATGTTAGTAGCAGCATTATTCACAATAGCCAAAAGGAGGAAGCAACCCACATGTCCATCAATGGGTGAGTGGATAAACAACATGTGGTATTTAGTATAATGGACTATTATTCAGCCTTCAAAAGGAAGGAAATTCTGACACATGGTACACCATGGGTGACCCTGAGGACATGATGCCAAGTGAAAAAAAGCCAATCACAAAAAATACAAACACTGAATTATTCTTCTTGTATGAGGTACCTAGAGTAGTCAAATTCATAGAGACAGAAAGTAGAATGGTGATTGCCAGGGACTGGGCGGAGGGGGAGGTGGCAATGGGCAGTTGTTTAATAGGTATAAGGTTTCGGTTTTGCAGAATTGCAAGAGTACTGGAGATTGTTTGCACAATGTGAATGTAGTTGATACTACTAAATTGTGCACTTAAAAATGGTTAAGATGGTAAATTTTATGTCATGTATATTTTAACACAATTTAAAAACTCAACAGAGCCTATAAAACAATATTTATGGAGAAAATTATTGAGAAACCAGTAAAAAAAATTTTACTGAAACACATTAAAGAAGACCTAAATAAATGGAATGAATTCCGTATTCATGGACTGATTATAACTTAATTGTAACCTATTGTAACCTAATATCGTACAAATGGCAATTTTTCCCAAATTAACTTGTAGACTTAATGTAATCCCAATAAAAAATTGAAACACTTTTTATGGAAATTGAAAAATGAATACTAACATTTACATTGAAATATAGAGTTAAGAAGAGCAAAGACACTCTTGAAGGAGAATGTAGGTGATAAGACTTGCTCTACTGGTTATCAAGATTCATTAAAAGAGCCAGGCGTGCTGATTCACACCTGCAATCCTAGTACTTTGGGAGGCTGAGGCAAGAGGATTGCTTGAGCCCAGGAGTTTTAAACAGACCTGGGCAACAAAAGGAGACCCTGTCTCTACAAAAAGTTTTTAAAAATTAGCCAGACACGGTGGCGTGCACCTGTGATCCCAGTTACATGGGAGGTTGAGGCTGGAGGATTGCTTGAGCCCAGGAGGTTGAGCCATGTTTGTGCCATTGCACTCCAGCTTGGGCAACAGAGTGAGACCCTGTTATCTTAAAAAAAAAAAAAAAAAATTCATTGATTCATTAAAAGGTTGTAATAACTAAAACAGTGTGGTGTTAATGTAAGATAAATAAACATACCAACGGAAGAAATTAGAGGTACCAGGAAAGAATTCATACATACGTGGGTGGCTTGACATGTGACACAAAGGTCTTTGCAGATAGTGGGAGAAAGTTTTTTTTTTTTTTCAATAAATGATGCTGAATCAATTATCTAAATGGAAAATGCAAAATAAAATTGACCCCTACTTCATACCATACAAAAAATCTTTTTCAAGTTAATTATAAACCTAATTGTAAAAAGCAAAACATTAAAGATGAGGGAATATAATATAGGAAAACATCTTCAAGATATTGAGATAGGGAGAGATTTTAGAAATATGACACTAAAACTGTAATCTCAAAGGGAAAGAAAAAATGATAAATTCAACTTATTAAAAATTAGGATTTTTATTTATCAAAAGACATGCAAATGTGGAATTCCAGGAAGTTCGCTGTGCAACAAATGAAAAAGTAGTCTCAATTTGAGCAGTAGCACTGAGAATAACTCCAGTAATTTTTTAGAAGAATTATTGGAAAATTCAGACTTGTTTAACATATTGAGAGTACCATACAACTTCAGTAGAGATTTTAAGCATTAATTTTGATAAGTACCTAGAAAACTAAGCAAAAAAAAAAAAGCAATATAATGATTTTTTCAGGAGCAAGAACACAGAAGGATGTTTCCAGACTAGGAAAAATAATTACACAATACAATACTACCTGGTTCATTTGTGAAAAATATTTGCAAAATCATACTATGATGAAGACGTATCATTATATCGTATTGCAACTGTATTTAGAAGAAGAGGATGAACTGAATTTCCATTTTCTAAGGCAGTATGATAGTATCCTTTGCCTTCTTCTCCACAAGAGGGCGCAAGGTGAATGAGCTTTTCCTTTTGTGGCCTGGTCTTCATACTCTGCCCTTGGCATTTCAATCTAATACCACAAGTATTTCAAAGCGATGGCTCTTCTCAACTGGAAAAGTGGAAAAGTGGTCTGTAATGGCCTGTAACCACCTTTCAGACCCTAAGCCTGGGTCTAGGAGAGCATTTCCGATTGAGCTTGTCTGCTATGCAATGCACTGGCGTAATGGAAATCATGCCAGACCAGGGGTCATCTAGCATGGACTGTCCTGCTGAGGCTGTCCCCTCCTGGCCAGGGCACCTGAGGCAAGTGAGTTGGCCTCTTGGAGTCTCAGTTTCCTCATCTGTAACACAAAGGCAATTAGAGTCATCACCTCATGGGATTGCCCTGGGAAATAAATGAGGTAGAGTTTCCTGAGTGTCTAAGAAGTATTTTACATGTACTAAAAAAGTAACTATGATTATTTTTGCTATTAATTCCTTATCTGTGAAACTCCAGAGAAATTGCCAAGGGGGGACTGAGTGACCTCCAAGAGTCTCCTCCAAGTTCTTTTTCTGAGTTTGTCAGTGACTTACCATGCATGCTGGTCATTTTCTGTAATCTATCTGTAAAGCTTCAGAAAGGAAGAGGAGACCTCTGAAGAGGAGGGACATGCTGTTCCCAGGAATCTGCTCCAGCAGCTTTTCTGTCCTGCTGGGCCCTGTACCCGCCCTCCATGCCTGCTTTGTGCTGTGGCGCTCGAAGTGTGTGGCCAACACATCCCACACTTTTGGTCCTGGTCTCAGCTTGGCCCTGACAGTGGTGGAGAACAGAGGCAGCTTTGGTTTAGTACTGTCCATGCTGGCCACAGCAGCAGCCTCTGGCCCCTGGGGCAATAAGGTAGCTGGTGTAGGCTTGGGGGCCAGGTCAGTAATGACTTCATCTCTAGTTAACCCTCCTCTATTTTCCTCCTTTGGCACCCCTCCAGCCACACCCACCAGCCATTGCAATACCT
This sequence comes from Rhinopithecus roxellana, assembly GCF_007565055.1. Taxonomy (NCBI): domain Eukaryota; kingdom Metazoa; phylum Chordata; class Mammalia; order Primates; family Cercopithecidae; genus Rhinopithecus; species Rhinopithecus roxellana. The sequence continues at coordinate 16,377,267 of NC_044569.1, forward strand.
TGGTAAATAGCTCTTTGCCCTAGATCCTTCTCTGCTTGAAAGAACAAGTGGTTTCTATTCTCAGACTGCGCTTTGGTTGATGGGTGCAGGGGCTTCACCGTCTGGAAAGCTCTCCCCAGGAAAGTGGGGTGCACAGGCCAGCCAAACCACAGTCATCATCACCACCTCTTCTCACATGCAGGTTTCTAGACATTAATATGAGCCAGAGGGCGCCATATGGGTGTTATTTGTATACACCTGGTGTATACAAATATATTCATTTATATTGTGGTGCAAAATCCCATACAGCCTGCAATGGGGCAGCCTTTCTGAGCCTGAGGGGTGGGTCGAACCTTTACTAACATGTTAAATTATCTGGGTGTGCATTCCCCTTTAGGATGTGTGCTTCCTGGCTTTCTGGTGCCTTCCTGCTTTAGAAGCACAGAGGCCATGAAGCACTAAACTTCATTGTGCATGCAACCAGGCACTGCAGGATTTTAAAAGGGTGCTGAAGGATGGATAGGGGCTGATTCCCAAGTCATGCTCAAGACTCCCTTACGAAGATGGTTGCCAAAGACTGGTTTTGTGGCCCTAGCTGGCCTCCTATCTTTGGCCTAGAAAGAGGTTTAAAAGGCTGAGGAAAGGCTGGTGATGAGAGGGGTTTTTGAAAGGGTTGCTGGGAGGGACCTGCATGACACCTTGAGGGGCAAAGGGAATGTGGGAGTGTTTCCCAAGGACCAAGTTTGGGCCACTGCACTGAGAAAGCTGGCTGGGGTCATTTTATATCCCACCCAAGAGGGCTGCCTGAAGAGCTAAACCCTACAGCAGAGTAAGTTCTGAGGCTACTTCATCACATACAAGCTCAGGAAGTTGTCTTGAGTGACCAGCTGGAAAGAGAGCCCCAGAGACTAAGGAGTCTCTGAAAAAAACCTACAAAGTTCCTTCCAGGGAGGAAAGAACTTGCCTCAGAGAGGGTTGATTCCAGATCATCACAAAGTCCCAAGCTGTGTGAGAATCCTGCTGCCTCACCCTCCTTAGCTCCACCCTGGGTGCGGCCAAAACCCACAGCAAAGGGTGGAGCTGAAGAAACAAAAGGACTTGGAGGGGAAAGGAGAGAAATGTATCAGGATATGTCTCCCTGCAGGTGGCTACTCTGCAGTGGGGCCCTGCCATGCAGAGGAGTGAAAAGGCAAGAACTAACCCCACTGTAGGGGAAATGAGTGATGCTTTCTCATCACTTCTCATTAAGCACCTTTCCTCCACATAAAGGCCAGGCTGGCAACCCACGCTGAGGTTTAGAGTTCATGGGGTGGCTAGGAGGGGTGTCAATGGCTTTGGGCTTTATTGTGGTGCAAGATTCTGAGCCCACGAGGGTTCCAGCACCACCCCTAGGAGTGAGGGACTTTACTTCTACCTTTCCCCAGGAGTAGTGGGTCTCTGCAGAGGTTGAGGTGGGTAGGAGAGAGGATTTGAGAAAGGGGAGCATGCAAGTAGACTGTTTAGGGGAAGAGTGTGAACTTGTCCAAGGATTGTGGTGAGCCTGCTGGGCAGGGCTGCTGCTCATCTGACATTTCAGAAGGGTCTTCCTGGCTGTGACATTGCTGTCCCTCAGCACCTGCTCTTCAGATCTGATGGGGTTGATGATTCTGGTTAACCAGTGCTGACATTTTGCCCCAGTAGAGACAAAGGGTGCAAGGTAGGTAAGGGCATCAGAAAGCAAGTGGGGCTAGCCCAATGAGGAAGAAAGTGAGATGCTGGCCCTACAGACCATGCTCGGTGGATGGAGGAGTTGGAGCCAGGATTCTATAGTGAGCAAGAACCATGGGGGATTATGACTGAACTTCAGGCTCCCAAGCAAGCTGTTGAAGGTGGTGCATTTACTTGTGAAGTTAGGCTGTTGAGGAGGGAGAGGATGGTTGTCAACATGACAGAGGACTGGGAGCTAGAGTGTGTGGTGCATCTATGGTGCTGAAGTGACAGGAGAAGTTGGACAGGAGCGGTTGGTCAGGTGCAAGTCACCATGGAATGAGGAGGGGGAGACGGAAGGGAGTAGAGTCACCAAGCAGAGGGTCATGGGTGGTGAGGTCTTCAGGGAGCTCAACTGGGAGGGAGGAGAAATGGATCAGAAAGGGATTTGGATGGTTGGAATGACTGGAATTATCTGATTAGTAAGCTCTCTCTCTCTCTCTCTCTCTCTCATACACACACACACACACACACACACACACACACACACACACACACACAGCCTGAGCTGACCAGGGCCTGGACCATTACTCAGCCTGGACAGACTAACCCCTGTAATGCTCCATGTCACAAATGCCCTTCAAGGGCTCTTGGGCTAGGAAGTGCTGCAGAAGGAGACAGGGAGGGCCTGAAGTACTCTCCCTCAGCCATCCTTCCTTCACTTGAAGTACAGAATTATTTGCTTGGTGCAGGGCCTAGGAAGGTGCCATACCAGGAATCTCTAGTGGCATTTCGTGGCTCATGGGTGGCTTAGGCTGGGGTGAGCCTTGGCAATGGCACCCCTCTGCAATAATCGTCATCCTCCTGCAGGAACTTCAGACAAACCTCAGTTCACAAATACTCATCCAGTGCTCGTGGTTGGGGAGGTGCTTTGCTGGATGCCTTGAGGGATCAGCCCTACCTCCGAGAAGCTTCCAGACCTACAGAAGACAGAAGGCTTGTCTAGGAGTCACCTGAATCACACAGTGTGAAGTGTGAATGGTCACACAAAAGGGGCACGTAGGAGGTGGTGGAAGACTTCCTGGGAAAGGCAGCTTCACGCTGAGATGGGAAGGAGGGTAAAGTCTTGGCAGGAAGGGAGAAGATTTCTAGGCTGAGACTGGCAATTGGACAAAATTGTAGTTAATAGTTTCTGGTGATTAAACCCGCCATAGGAGGGTAGTGTCTTCTGCTGCTTGTCTGTACCACACACACGTGTGTAAGCAAATTGGAACCAACACATCTGCATGGTTCTTTCCGACAGTGGAGGAGAGTTTCAATATGGTAATGTCATATTCCTCTTAGCAATGTTGAGACAGTGAAATCTTATTCAGCATTCTGGTTTGACATATTGCTCTGTGCTTGCATGGAATATCAGATGTGATCATAATTTGTAGACAAGAATCTTGCCTATTTTACATTTTCTGTATTCTGTGCCACACCTAGAAGCAGTAGGCATGTCCTTAGTGTCCCCATTTTCTTCCAGCTGACTTCCTTCTCTTCCCTCCTGTTTTGTTGATGGTTCTGGGGGCTCTGTCCCCACTCCTTTTTCTTCTTTCAGGAGAACCTGTGGCTCCCGTGGCTTTGATGACTCCTCTCCTGATGGAGGATTGGGAGTGAAGAAGGAGAAGACTTTGTAAATTAGGGGAGTGTATTGGGCCTTCAGTTAGACACTGAAAGGTTTGTTGAGGATGGAGAGAGTGAAAGAGTGGCAGAGAAATAAGCAAAAAACAAAGGTGGGGTCTGCTGCATCAGATGCAGCTGGTGCAAGCAGGAGGTGGCCTGAAGGTGATTGCAGGAGCCAGGGAGAGATGCTGTGAAAGGCTAGGGGTAGGGAGTAAAAGCCAGCTTGCAACTGGACCAGGTGTGAGGACATGGAGGAAGCAAGTTTTTTTCAAGAAATCTGGCCAAGAAAGGGCAGGAAGAGATGGGGCAATAACTGCACAGGGAGGGTTTCTATGATGAATGAGGCTTGAGCGTGACAGGAAGCCTGCTTTTCATTTAAACGCTGCTTGGTTGTAGTGTGTTAAAGCCAAGGTAATCATCTAGTCAACCTGCATGGAGGGACTTGCTCAGGTTTCTGCCTCTGACACGATGGTAGAAGGTGCCTGAGCACATGCATACCATAGCGCTAATGGTTCTTCGACAAACCTCTGCCCTAGGAGAGTCTAGGCTGAGCAGCAAAGAGCGTCTGGATTATTTAGAAGCACTACAGGCTGATGACAGAGAGAGAGAGGAGAGAGAGAGAGAGAGAAAGAGAGAGAGAGAAGAAAATAACTCAACTTAGAAATACCTTTATGTAAATGAAGATTGTTTTTAGAAATCTACAAACACCTAAAAGTTAATTATGCTGGATTTAAAAACAAATATCAAAAACTCCCTGAGCTCTAACTGGCTTGCATAGAGCCCAAGGGTTCTATGGACACCTGGAGTTGGGGGCAGTGGATGTGATGATCTCAGTTTAGGAGAGAGTCCAGCTACAGTCAGAGTGCATCTGATCTGATGACTAGGGACACCTTCAGCAGTTCATAAACACGTGCTGTTCTCACCAGCTGCTAGGGAAAAGAGGGTCTGGAAGCTGCCATTTGTTGGTTACAGGCAAAGGAGGTTAACTTGAAAGAAATGGGCATATTTTATATAATACAAGCTACCAGGGAGGATTTCAGAATGATCTATGTCTTGGTTAAAACGTGATCAAACGCCACTGTACCTTAAAAAAAGCTACAATGAAAATTGAATTAATTAATTAAAATTAAATTTAAGCAGAAAATTTAACTACTAAACTGAAGCACATAAATTATGTTTTTAAAGGTCAGCAGATTTCTGCTCCTATTCAAGGTAAACTAACAGATATGTATTTAACCTCCCACCTGAAACAACAACAACGTAAAAGGGAAAACACACAAAACATATGAAGTAATTGTTTGAAGACACTGGAAATCAGGCAACAAAAGACAGTGATCCTTGAGAAAAGGAATGCAAATGATTGCCCCAGCTTATTGGTTTGAGATTTTCAGGCAACAGTACAGGGAAGGAGACCCAAGCAAAGCAAGACCCAACTACCTGTTGCCTATAAGAAACCCACTTTAAATATAGAGACAGAAACAAAGACAGAATGCAAATTGGTATTTGCCAAGGGCTATAAGGAGGAGGAAATGAGTAGTGACTGTTTAATGGATTTTCTTTTAGGGCGATGAAAATATTTTGAAACTAAATAGAGCTAGTGGTTGTACAACATTGTAAATGTACTAAATACCACTGAATTGTGCACTTTAAAATAATTACTTTTATGTTATGTGGATTTCACTTAAAAAAAAAAGAAAGAAAGAAAACTAGGCCAGGTACAGTGACTCACACCTATAATCCCAGCATTTTGTGAGGCCAAGGCAGGTGGATCACTTGAGGTCAGGAGTTCAAGACCAGCCTGGTCAACATGGTGAAATCCAGTCTCTACTAAAAAAATACAAAAATTAATTGGGCACAGTGGTGGGTACCTGTAATCCCAGCTACTCAGGAGGCTGAGGCAGGAGGATTGAACCTGGGAGGTGGAGGTTGCAGTGAGCCAGGATCGTGTCACAGCATTCCAGACTGAGTGACAGAGTGAGACTCCATCTCAAAAAAACAAAACAAGACAAAACATCAAAACCCAACAAATTTAAAAAAAGAAAGAAAGAAAACTAATGAGACACACAAGGGTACAAAACCATATAAATAACCAGCCAACCACAGGAGAGCTAGAAAATAAAGTTAAAAGACTCAATATTTACAATAATTATGCTTGTTGTGTTCATTGAGAGATGAAAGATTGAGGATTTTGACAGAGAAATATAAAGTATATAAAAAAGAAAATTCTAGAACTGTAAATACAACTGTCAAAATTAGTAACTCAGTGGATGGAGTTAGGAGGAGAATAGATAGCTGAAGAGAGAATTCATGAATTTTCAATGTTATCAGAAGAGAATATCCAGAGCACAATATTGGGAGATGAAAGATAGAAAAAGCAGAAGCTGGGGTAAGAGACAAAGAAGTTATATAAAGGAGTCCCAGAAGGAGAAGAGTGGGAAAGTGGAATAGAAACAGTATTTGAAGAGTTAATAATTGAGAATTTTAAAAAGTTGATTAAAGATATTAAGCCATAAATTAAGCTGACTTCAAAGCAGAAACAATGGAATCTGGACGCAATGGAATGATACCTTAAATGCTAAAAGAAAATAACCATTAGCCAATGAATAGTTTAAGCAACAAGTGCTCCACAGTTCACAAGTGGGAACATTCACTTAGGACAAGAGAGATGTGAAAGGGTCACAGGAGAAGGGTAAGGTCACTAAAAAGGCATTAACAAGTGATGTTTTCCAGCCAAATGGTCAGGAAATCTCAGGGTCTATTGGTGGAACACTGATTCAGTCTGTTTGGGTAAAACTGAGCTCCTATTCCTAGGGGTAGAATGGAAATTGAGGCTAGACAGGGTCAGTAAGAGCAAGATGATGAATGATCTCATTTTATAGGTGATAGGAAGTATTGGAGGTGTATCTGTGGCATCTCTACCTTGTTTCTTGGGAGGACACCACTAGTAAAACCTTTCTCACATTTTCCTGGTGTAGGTATAAATCACACTGTCTCTTGCCACTTTACTATGAGTGAAATGAAATTTAGATAAGTGCCAGGTTCAGCCTGCTCTGTACTTTAGAGCATATTATTGAATTACCATTTTTAAAGAATTCAGTTGCAGTGAATCTTATTTCCTCTTTCATTTGTTCCTCTGGAGCCAGATAAAGACAGTAGATTAGGAAGGGAAGAGAAAATATAGAAGTTCCCTTTCAAAGTTGCTTTCACATGGCTGACCTTTCGATTTATTTTCTCTCTAAGCACCACACTTATTTTAGTCATAACCTTTCCCTTTTTGTCTCTGTAAGGGCAGACGCTCCTTATAAACCCACATGGTCTTCATCAGCCCACATCAATTCCGTCTTGCTTAACTGTGTTTTTCTCATCTCTGAGTGTCACTCCTATTTGGCTCCCTCCTCCAGAGTCCTACTCTGACATCCCTGGTGTACATCCTTGTATAATTCACAAATCTTAAAAAAAAATCTGTGGTGCTCTTTATTATGTGTTTTAAATCACATTAATGGCAGTGTGCTTTTAGAATCCTGTAATATGACCTCCTGAACTGAAAGTCTAACTTTCCAATCTTTTCTCTTTTATTTGCATTTCTTGGGGTTTTTGGCTTTGGTATTATTCACTTCCTTTAAGATTTCTCAACTTTAACTTTTGCTGATTTAAAATTTATGCCATAAATTTGAGACAGTACTCCACTTCTAATTGTTGTATGCAATGTACAGCTTTCCAGACAGGGTATACATAAAGGGGTTTCAGTGTGCAGATATATGTACACATTTAATTGCACCAGGTAGTGTCAGATTGCTGTCCAAAATGGCTGCATCAGTGTTCACTTCCACCATCAAAGCACAGAGTTTTTAATTTATTTTGTTTGTTTGCTTTTGAGATACAGTCTCCATCTGTCACCCAGGCTGGACTGCAGTGGCATAATCACAGCTCACTGGAGCCTTGACTTCCCAGGCTCAAATGATCTTCCATTTGCTTGCTCCTGTGCCAGTATTCACTGTTTTTAATATTGTGTCTACAGTATGTCATCACAATTAATTAGTAAGACAATTTGTCCTTCTTTGCTTTTTATTATCAAATTGACTTATCAGGCCGGGCACAGTGCCTCATGCCTGTAATCCCAGCACTTTGGGAGGCCGTGGTGGGAGGATTTGCTTGAGCCAGGATTGCCTAGAACTCCTGGCCTCCAGTGATCTTTCCATCTCAGCCTCCCAAAGTGTGGGGATTACAAGCATGCACCCCCACACCCAGCTGGTTCTATTTTATATAAGCTCACCAACATTTGGTATTATCCAACTATCAAATTTTAGTCAATCACATGAGTACAAGGTGAGGCGTTATTCTCTCATAACAAATGAGGTTCAGCTTCTCTTCATATACTTATTTGCCATTTGGGTTTGCCTTTGTTATATCCTTTGCCCATTTTTCTAACAAATTCCCTATCTTTTGCTTTGTTTTGCAAAATTTTGGTGTATATTTTAGAGCAGTGCTCTTCAATAGAACTTTATGATATATAAAAAATTCTATATTTGTTCTGTCCAATGTGGTAGCCACTAGCTATATGTGGTTAGTGAACACTTGAAATGTGGCTAGTGGAACTAAGTAACTAAATTTTAAATTTTATTTAATTTTAATTTAAACGTAGCTAGGAATATGTGGCTAGTGGCTGCCATGTTGGACAGTATGGCATCTAGGTATTAATCCCTCGTCAGCTTTTGGCATTATAAATATCTTCTCCCAATCTGTCAACTGTCTGATAAGTTCATCTACTGAGTCCTTTATTAAATAGAACTCTTTAACTTTGATGAGCTCAAATATATACATCCTTTTTTGCTTTATGGTTGGCTTTTGGGGAAGGAGGTCTTCTTCAGAAAGAAATTCCCTATCAACATTTTTTTATTTTTTTCGAGTTAAGTTTGCTTTGTCGTTCAGGCTAAAGTTCAGTGGCACCATCATGGCTCATTACAGCCTTGACCTCCGAGCTCAAGACATCCTTCTGCCTCAGTCTTCTGCATAGCTGAGAATACAGGCATGCACCACCACCCCAGCTAATTAAAAAAATTTTTCTGGAGAGACTCACTGTTTTGCCCAGGTTGGTCTCGAACTCCTGGGTTTATGTGGATCCTCCCACCCTGGCCTTCCAAAGTGCTGGGATTATAGATGTGAGCCACTGTGCCTAGTCTGGGAGCATTTTTTAAAGATCCTATACTGGGTTCCAAAAATACCCACATACATCTTTTAGCTCTATATTCTATACTATTGGTCCATTTACCTGCTCCTGTGCCAGTATCCACCGGTTTAATATTGTGTCTAAGTATGTCTTCACAATTAATTAGTAAGACAATTTGTCCTTCTTTGCTTTTTATTATCAAATTGACTTATCAGGCTGGGCAAAGTGGCTCATGCCTGTAATCCCAGCACTTTGGGAGGCCATGGTGGGAGGATTTGCTTGAGCCCAGGAGTTTGAGACCAGCCTGGGCAACATAGTGAGACCTCATTTCTACAAAAGACAAAAATAAAAATTTAACCTGGCATGGTGGCATATGCCTGTGCTACTCAGGAGGCTGAGGTGGGAGTACTGCTTTAGCTTGGGAGCTCAAGGCTGCAGTGAGCCATGATCATGCCACTGCACACCAGCCTGGGGAATAGAGTGAGACCATGTCTCAAAGAAAAATTGACTAATCTATTTGAGAACCGTTAGTATTCTACTAAATTTTAAAATAAGTTTGCCAAATCTTTAAAAAATCTTGTTGCAATTCTAGTAAGGATTACATTTAATTTACAGATTAGTTTGGAAGAAACAACTTTGTAAAGTTTTCTCATTACATCCATGTACATTTATGTAAATATTCTTTTATTTCATAATTAAGAGCTTTATAGAAATAAAATTGTCATATGAATAGTGCATATGTTTAAAGTACACAAATTGGTAAGTTTTGACATATGGATGAACCCATGAAACCATCATGAATATCAAGATAATGAACAAATCCATAATTCCCTCAGACTTCCTTGTGTCCTTTTATAATTCCTTTCTCCCATCTCTCTCCACATCCCTGTCTTTATGTAACCTCTGATGCCCTCTCGTCACTATAGATTAGTTTGCATTTTCTAAAGTTTTTAGTAAATTGAATCATACAGTAGGTACTTTTTTGTCTGGCTTCTTTCATTTGGCATGATAATTTTGAGATTCATTCACCTTGTAGCATGAATCAACAGTTCCTTCCTGTTTATTGCTGAGTAGTATTCCACTGTACAGATATATCACAATTTATTTACCCATTCACTTGTCAGTAGACATTTGAGTTGTCTTCAGTTGTTGGCTATTACAAATAAAGCTGCTATGAACATTTGCATAAAATTGTTTGCAGGTACATATGCTTTCTTTTCTTTTGGGTAAATACATGGAAAGAAAATGGTTGGGTTAGAGGGTAGGTTTATGTTTAACTTCTTAAGAAATTGCCAAACTGTTTTTCAAAAAGTGTTGGTATAATTTTACACAAGCAGTGTAAAGTTCTAGTTCCTTCAAATCCTTGCCAGCAGGTTGTATGATTAGTCTTTTTAATTTTAGCCATTCTAGCAGGTGTGCAGAGGTATCTTATTGTGGTTTTAATTTTCATTTTTCCTAATTACAAAGATGTTGGGCATATTTTGCTTATTTGCCATCCATGTATCCTCTTCAGTGAAATGAGTGTTCAAGTCTTTTGCCTACTTTTAAAATTGGTTTGTCTGGTTTTCTTTTATTGTGCTTTGAGAAGTCTACATATATTCCAGATAGCAGTTCTTTATTATATATGTAATTTACAAATATTTATTCCCAGTCTCTGGCTTGTCTGTTCATTCTCATAACAGTCTCTTGAAGAGCAACTGTTTTATGGATAAGGTCTACTTTATCAAATTGTTCTTTTATGAAACATGTCTGTATGTAAAGGAACTGTGTATATAAGAAGTGTGGTGTGTAAGTGTTGTGTGTAAGAAGTCTTTGCTTAACTCAAGTTTATGATGAATATTTCATGTTTTCTTATAGAGGTTTTGTAGTTTTAGGTTTTAAATTAAGGCCTACTTACTACTTTTCTACTGCAGCATAACAAATTACCAGAAATATAGCAGCTTAAAACAATGCAAATTGCTTATCTTACTGTTTCTATAGGTTAGAAATCCAGCATGGCATGACTGTATTCTTTGGGCTAAAATCAAGATAATGGCTAAAGTTGCAGTTCTGGATCTTTAGGTCCTCTTCCAAGCAAACTAAGGTCTTTGGCCAATTTCAATTACTTATTGAAGTAATTACACAAGTAATTGAAATTGGCCAAAGACCTTATTGAAGTAATTCAGTTACTTATGGTCATAGGACTGAGATCCCTGTTCCTTGCTGGCTATTAGCCAAGGGCCTTTCTCTCAGCAATTTAAGGCTGTCCATATTTCTTCTCACATGGCCCAGCTCCATCTTCAAACAAGCAATGGCACACTAAATCTTCATGCTTTGACTCCCTCTAACTTCCATTTCTGTCTTTTTCTTCTGCTTTTAAGGACACATGTGGATTACATTGGACCCACATGGAAATCCAGGGTAGCCTCCCTATTCTAAAGCAGTTGATTAGTAACCTTAATTACCTCTGCAAAGTCACTTTTGCTATGTAACATGTTCAGTCTTGGGGATCAGGGTATAGAAACTTTTTGGTGGACTTAATTCTTCTTACCAAGTCAATGACCCTGATATGGTTTGGCTGTGTGTCCTCACCCAAATCTCATCTGGAATTAGAATCTCCATGTGTTGAGAGAGGGAAGTGACTGGATTATGAGGGCCATTTACCCCATGCTGTTCTTGTAATAGTGAGTGAATTCTCATGACATCTGATGGTTTTATAAATGGCTGTAAGTGGTAGTTTTTCCTGCATTCTCACACACACTCTGTCTTTTGCCTGCCACCATGTAAGACATGCCTGCTTCCCTTTCCACCATGATTTTAAGTTTCCTGAGGCCTCCCCAGCCATACGGAACTGTGAGTCAATTAAATCCCTTTTCTTTATAAATTACCCAGTCTTAGGCAGTTCTTTATAGCAGTGTAAGAATGGAATAATATAGATCCATTTTGAGTTAATATTTGTATATAGTGTGAAGTATGAATAGTTCATTTGTTTTCATGTGGATGTGCAATTTTTCCAGCATCGTTTGTTAAAAAGCCTATCTGCAATGATCTGGATGTGTCCTCCCAAAATTCAGATGTTGAAATTTAATCACAAATGTGATAGCATTGAGAGGTGGGACTTTTAGGAAGTGATTAAGTCATGGGGCAGAGATGCCATGAATGGACTTAGTGCCCTGATAAAAAAGGTTGACAGGAACTGGCTTGACCTGCCATGTGAAGATGCAACAACAAGGTGCCACCTTGGAAAAAGAGATCATTCCCTCACCAGACACTGAATCTGATAATGCATTGATCTTGGACTTCCTAGTCTCTAGAACTGTGAGCAATTATTTCTATTATTTATGAATTACCCAGTCTAAGGTATTTTTGTTATAGCAGGCTGAATGAACTAAGATATTTTTTCTCTACTGGATTTTCCTGCATCTTTGTCAAAAATCCTGTCAGTATATGTTTGAGTCTATATCTGGACTCTGTATTCTGTTCCATTTATCTGATTGTTTATTGCTATGCCAATACAACACTGTTTTGACTATCACAGCATTACAATGTCTTGAAGTCTGGTAGAGTTAACTGCAATTTTTCTTTTATTTTTCAAAGTTGTTTGAATATTTCAGGTTTTTGCATTGTTATGTGAATTTTAGAATCAAAATATCAATTTCTATATGAATAATACTGAGATTTTGAGATTGCATTGAATATATAGATTAATTTAGGGAGAATTGACATCACAACTATATGTTGTGTTTTCTCACCACTGAACAAAATACAATCTCCCTTTTTTTTTTTTTTTTTTTTTTGAGACAGAGCCTCGCTCTGTTGCCCAGGCTAGAGTGCAGTGGCATGATCTTGGCTCACTGCAAGCTCTGCCTCCCGGGTTCACACTGTTCTCCTGCCTCAGCCTCCTGAGTAGCTGGGACTACAGGCACCCACCACCATGCCCTGCTAATTTTTTGTATTTTTAGTAGAGATGGGGTTTCACCATGTTAGCCAGGATGGTCTCGATCTCCTGACCTCATGATCCACCTGCCTCGGCCTCCCGAAGTGCTGGGTTTACAGGCGTGAGCCACTGCGCCCGGCCACAATCTCCTTTTATTTAGATTTTCTTTTATTTATCTCAGTATTGTTTTATATTTTTCAGTGTAGAGCTCTTTCACGTCTTTTGTCATATGTATCCCAAGTATTTCATTTTTTGGAAGTGTCATTGTATTTTAATATCAATATATGGTTGTTCATTCCTAGTATATAAAAAAGGAATTTATTTTTGTTTCTGTTACTTCTTTTTCTTTCTTATTGCACTGGCCATAATCTCCTGTGCAATGTTAAATGTTGTCCTTGTCCTGTTCCTAATATTAGGGCTTCTTCAGTCTTTCACCATTAAGTATAATGTTAGCTATTAGTCTTTCATAGATGGCCTTTATCAGGTTGGAGAATTTCCCTCATATTCCTAGTTTGGTGAGGTTTGGATATTTTTTTAAACAAAAAAACAAAAAATCCCACAAGAATTGGCTGGGCACGGTACCTGACACCTGCAATCTCAGCACTTTGGGAGGCTCAGGTGGGCAGATCACTTGAGTTCAGAAGTTTGAGACCAGCCTGAGCAACATGACAAAACCCTGTTTTTATCAAAAATACAAAAATTAGCCAGGCAAGGTGGCATGTATCTGTGGTCCCAGCTACCTAGAAGACTGAGGTGGGAGGCCCACCTGAGCCTGGGAAGTGGAGATTGTCCAAGACCCAAGATCGCACCACTGCACTACAGCCTGAACAATGAAGTGTAAACTCATCTCAAAAAAAACAAACGAACACAAGAAAACCCACAAAAATTGATGTTGGATTTTGTCTAATGCCTTTTCTGTGCTATTGAGATGATTATATGGTTTTTGTTCTTCATTCTGCTGATATGATGTGTCACATTTATTGATTTGAACCATCTTTGTATCCCTGGGATAAATCCCCCTTGATCATGGTGAATAATCTTTTTAATGTGCTGCTGGATTCAGTTTGCTAGTATTTCACCTGAGATTTTTGCATACTAGTCCATCAGAGACATTGGTGTATAGTTTTCTGTTTTTGTTGTATCTTTGGTTTTGGTATCAGCAGAATGTTGACCTCATAGAATGAGTTTGGAAGTAGTTCCTCCTCTTTACTTTTAATTTTTCTTTTTACCAAAAAGAATGAGCTTGAATCTTCTTTACTTTTTGGGAATAGCTTGAGAAATATTGTTATTGGCTCTTTAAATGTTTGGTCAAATGCCTCAGTGAAGTCACTGGGGCCTAGGCTTTTCTTTGATGGGAGGCTTTTAATTACAGATTTAAGCTCATAACTCATAAAGGATCTGTTCAGGTTTTCTATTTCTTATTATTTCAATCCTGATAGGTTGCATATGTCCAGGAACTTATCTATTTCCATTCAGTTTTCTAATTGTTGCCATATAGTTGTTTGTAATGTAATAGACTCAAATAATTCTTTGTATTTCTGTGATATTAGTTGCAATACCTCCTTTTCATTTCTGTTTTATTTATTTAGATCTTTATTCTTGGTCAGTTTAGCTAATGGTTTGCTGATTTTGTTTATCTTTTTTAAAAGCCAACCTTTTGTTTCATTGATATTTTATATCTTTTTATGTCTCAGTTTTATTTATTTGTGCTCTGATTTTTATTATTTCTTACCTTCCACAAATTTTGAGTTTGGTTTGTTTTGCTTTTGCTTTTCTAGTTCCTTGAGATGCATTGTGATATGGTTTCAATTTGTGTCCCTGTCCAAATCTCATGTTGAATTGTAATCCCCAATGTTGGAGGAGGAGCCTGGTGGGAGGTGATTGGATCATGAGAGTGGACTTCATCCTTGCTGTTCTCATGATAGTGAGTGAGTTCTCATGAGATCTGGTTGTTTAAAAGAGTGCAGCACCTCCCCCTTTTCTCTATTCCTCCTCTAGCCATTTCAGACATGCCAGCTTCCCCTTCCCCTTCAGCCATTATTGTAAGTTTCCTGAGGCCTCCCCAACCATGTTGCCTGTACAGCCTATGGAGCTATTAGTCAATTAAACTTCTTTTTAAAATAAATCACCCAGTCTCAGGTAGTTCTTTATAGCAATGCGAGAATGGACTGATACAGAAAATTGGTACCAGAAGTGGGGTATTGCTATAAAGATACCTGAAAATGTGGAAGCAGCTTTGGAACTGGGTAATGGGCAGAGGTTGGAAGAATTTGGAGGGCTCCAAAGAAGACAGAATGATGAGGGAAAGTTGGAATTTCCCAGAGACTTATTAAATTGCTGTGACCAAAATGTTGATCGTGATATGGACAATGAAGTCCAGGCTGAGGAGGTCTCAGATGGAGATGAGGAACTTATTAGGAACTAGAACAAAGGTCACTTTTGTTATGTGTTAGCAAAGAGACTGGCAGCATTGTGCCTTTGCTCTAGGGACCTGTGGAACTTTGAATATTAGAGTGATGATTTAGGGTATCTGGCGGAAGAAATTTCTAAGCAGCAAAGCATTCAAGATGTGGCCTGGCTGCTTCTAACAGAGTATGGTCATACTCATGAGCAAACCTGATCTGAAACTGGAACTTATATTTAAAAGCAAAGTAGAGCATAAAAGTTTGGAAAATTTGCAGCCTGACCATGTGGTAGAAAAGAAAAACCATTTTCTAAGGAGGAATTCAAGCTAGTAAATTTCTGCCGTGATTGAAAGTTTCCTGATGCCTCCCCAGCCATGTTACCTGTACAGCCTGTGGAATCATGAGTCAATTAAACCTCTTTTCTTTACAAATGACCCTGTCTCAGGTAGTTCTTTATATCAATGCAAGATTAGACTGATACACATTGTTAGGCTGTTTATTTAAAATCTTTCTACTTTTTTCATGTTGGCATTTATTTCCATAAACTTCCCTCTTAGTACTGCATTTGCTTTGTCTTATAGTATGTTGTGTTTCTATTTTGATTTATTTTAAGAAATTTATAAATTTCTTTCTTAATTTCCTCATTGATCCATTTTTCATTTAAAAGCATGCTGTTTAAATTTCTATATATTTGTATAGTTTAGAAAGTTCCTTTTGTTATTGAGTTCTACTTTTATTCCATTGTGCTTTTATTTTCATTATACTTGATAGAATTACAATTATTTTCAATGTTTTGAGATTCTTTTGTGGCCTAACATGTGGTCTATCCTAGAGAATGTTCCATGTGCTGATGAAAAGAATGTGTGTTCTGCCACTGTTGGGTGAAGTGTTCTGTAAATATCTGTTAGGTCCATTTGGTTTAAAGTGTAGTTTAAATCCAACGTTTCTTCACTGATTTTCTGTCTAGACAATCTGTTGAAAGTTGGGTATGAAAGTCCTTGCACTAGAGTCTATGTCTCTCCTTAAATCTAATAATATTTGCATTATATAGCTGAGTATTTGTTGTTTGGTGCATGTATATTTAAAATTGTTGTATTCTCTTGCTGAATTGTTTCCTTCATCATTATATAATGACCTGCTTTGTCTTTTCTAACAGCTTTTGACTTAAAGTTTGTTTTGTCTTATATAAGTATAGCTACTTCTGCTCACTTTTGGTTTCCATTTGCATGGAATATCTTTTTCCATTGCTTTACTTTCAGTTTATATGCATCGTTACAGGTAAAGTGAATTTCTTGTAGGCAGCATATATTTGGGTCCTGTTTTAGTTGTTGCTATTGTTTTTGACCATTCAACCAGTCTACATCCTTTAAGTAAAGGCATTTACTTTGTTTACATTCAAGGCTATTATTGATAGGTGTGAACTTACTCCTGTCCTTTTGTTCATTCCTTCCTGGTTGTTTTGTATATCCTTTGTTTCTTTCTCTTATTGTTTATTATTGTGGTTTGCTGCTTTTCTGTAGTGATAAGGTTTGACTGTTTTATCTTTCTCCTTTGTGTATGTCTCTACCAATGAGTCTTATACTTTTACATATTTTCATGAGAGTGATTGTCTTTTCACTTCCAGATGTAGGACTCGCTTGAGCATAACTTGTAAATCTGTCTAGTGGTGATGAATTCTCTCCTCCTTTGCTTCCCTGGAAATGCCTTTATTTATCTCTTATTTGTGAAGGATAGCCTTGCTAAATATAGTATTATTGACTCACAGTTATTTTCTTTCAGCAGTTTGCATATATTACCCTAGTCTCTCCTGGCCTATAAGCTCTCTGGAGATAAACCTGCTGTTAGTCGAATGGGCATTCCATTTTATGTGATGTGATGCTTCTCTCTTGCTGTTTTCAGAATTTTCTGTTTATCTTTGACTTTTGATCATTTGACTATAATGTGCCTCAGGGAGGACCTCTTTGGGGTATTCCTTTATTTGGGGAACAGTTGAGCTTCCTGAATTTGGATATTCATATCTCTCCCCAGACTTGGAGTTTTTCAGCTATTATTTTATTAATTTGAAATAGTTTTCTATACCTCTTCTCTTCCTCTGGAACTCTCATAAATGTTCACTTAAGGTTGTTTCATAACTTTTGTAGGCTTTCTTCACATTTTCACTCTTATTTTTTTTCTCCAACTAGGTAATTTCAAACAACTTGCCTTCATATTCAGAGATTCTTTCTTCTGCATGATCAAGTCTGCTGTTGAAGCTCTCTATTGTATTTTTTCATTGATTCATTTCATTGAATTCTTCAGCTGCAGGATTTCTGTTTGTTGTTTTCTGATTTTTTTCTCCTTGTTGAATTTCTTGTTCACATCATGAATTGTTTCCTGATTCCATGGAATTGTCTATCTGTATTTTATTGTATCTTGTTGAGTTTTGTGTCTTGTTG
Source organism: Rhinopithecus roxellana (assembly GCF_007565055.1). Taxonomy (NCBI): domain Eukaryota; kingdom Metazoa; phylum Chordata; class Mammalia; order Primates; family Cercopithecidae; genus Rhinopithecus; species Rhinopithecus roxellana. Next base: position 16,394,520 of record NC_044569.1, read on the forward strand.
AGTTTTCTTCTTTTTTATTTCCTTTTTCAGTTTTAAGCTGTTTTAAGATGATTATTTTGAATTCCTTTTTCTGGCAACTTGTTGATTTCCTTTTCATTGGGAAACACGAAAGTCACTAAAAAGTTATAATTTTTTTGGTGGTATTATATTTCCTTGCTTTTTAATATTTCTTGTGACCCTGCATTGATGTCTGTGCTTCTGGTGGTACAATCACCTCTTCTAAACTTTCTAGAATGACTTTCACAGTGACATTCACCTGCAATTGGGTTTCAGTGTGCCTGTTGGGAAAGATGTGGTGACTTTGCTTACTGATAGGTGCAGTGGTGTAGTCTTCATGTAGCTTCTTCAGCTGCATTCATTGTCAGCAATAACTGTGTTGTGATTTTGATTTTGCTTTTGCTTTTGTTTTGTTTTGTTTTGTTTTTTGTCAGTGGCCTCAGCTGTAGAAGTTTATGGCAGTAATGGTGATGGTGTAGGTTAATGTCCTCAGTAATATGGGATTTTGGGGGTCCTTCTATTCTCATTTTCCACACAATGGGGAGATTTAGCCAAGGAAATCTCTCTTGGTGTCAGGTCTGATACAGCCTACAAGCAGCTGCAATGATACTGGGTTCCAGGTGCTTGGAGTAGTTGTGGGGCTGGGGTCCTAGGCTCAGTATCTTGTGAACCTATTTTGGCACCTGGGTGTTGGGGTGCTGGTTTGCTCTCCGTGGTTGTAGGTTGCTCAGAGAGATAGAATCTGCCACTTTGAGGTAACTTCTAGCAGTTCAGGCCCAGAGGGCTGGGTTGTGGCTATGATTATATCCCTGGGGGTCAGAGCACAGCATTGGCCCAACTCCAGGGAATAAGAGATGCTCTGGAGGTTTGGGCCTGGGGAGAAGGGTTTGGCTGCAATTCAGGAATCTGAGCCAATAGGGCTCAGTAACACCTTGAGTGTCGTGAGCACCAGGAGATAAGGCACCATGTAGTAGTGACTATAGACCTTGGGATGGTGGGGCTTGGCAGCATCCCAGACTGTGAGGGCAGGTGCATTAGCAGCAAGTACCCCAGAATGGTGAAGCACGGCTGTCGTTTTGCCCTGGGGAAGGCAGAGCACAGGACAGTGATCATTCAACTCTCCAGGGCTCAGAATCTAGGGGGCTAGTCCAACTTCAGGGAAGCAGGATACTAGATTTGTTTGGCCTGTAGGGTAGGGCGTCTCACCTCAGCCACTGCTCTATTTTCCTGGGATGCAGGGTACTATGTTAATTCAGCCTTGGGATACACAGTTGCTCAGTGTGGTCAGGCCTCCAATTCACCAGGCGGCAATGTGCCACTTCAGTTCAGCACTGGGGTGGAGTGGTTTAGTGGTGGCTTAGCTTTAGGGATGAAAGGGAGCTATGGCTACACACACCCGGAGTAAGACACCTCAGCTGTAGTTCCAATTCCAAGATGGCATAATGCAGTAGCCACATGAGCCACAGTGGGCAGGGCACAGTGTCAGCACCTTCTATTGGAGAAGCACGGGTATTTGGACTGTGCTTCCTCACCTGAGCTCAGTGCCTGTGAGGACTGCAGGGGACCTGGTAATGAGGTCTATAGATGTCCAAGGTATTGATGGGGGTTGCTGGGATCCTCTTTCTTACCTCCTTGCCTTAAGGAGAAGTTCTTGCTGGTTCCCAGCTGATCCCAGTTGAGGGGTGGGGTTGTAGAGGCCCAGTGTTTCCTTCTGTGGCTATCCCAAGTTTCTGTGCTCACTGGGGTTTCTATTAGTCCTCTGATGCACCCTGGTGCTCTTCCTCAGTTAATCTCATTGTAATGTAGTTGTTTATTCATTGTTCTGGCTGTCTTTGTGAGAGGAATGAGTGCTAGGGGCTTCTAGTTGGCCATCATGCTTCAGTGTGGGAACTTGAGCACTCTATTCTACATATGTCATGCTGCTTGAAGCTGTTCCACAGTTTAATGAAGCTCGCTATTTTTTTTTTTTCCTTTTCTTCTGTCAAGTCTAATCTGCCATTAATTCTTCCAGGGCATTTTTTATTGCAAACAGTGTAGCTTTTCATTTCTAGAAATTTGGTTTAGGTCTTTAAAAAAAAATCTCACATGTTTTTATATAACTTTTTGAAAAATACAGAATACAGGTTTAAAGATTGTCTTAATGTCTTCGTCTGCTTACTCTAACACCTGTGTCAGTTTTGATTGATCCATTATTCTCATTGTGAATTATATTCTCCTACATCTTTTCATTGCCTGATGACCATGTTTTGATGCCAGATATTGTGAATTTTACATTGTTGGGTGCTGGATACTTTTTTTTTGTTTTGTTTTGAGATGGAGTCTTGCTCTGTCACCCAGGCTAGAGTGCAGTGGCATGATCTCGGCTCACTGCAACCTCCTCCTCCTGGGTTCAAGCAATTCTCTGCTTCAGCTGCCCAAGTAGCTGGGATTACAGACACCTGCTACCATACCTGGCTAATTTTTGTATTTTTAATAGAAATGGGGTTTCACCATCTTGGCCAGGCTGGTCTTGAACTCCTGATCTCGTGATCCACCCGCTTCAGCCTCCTAAAGTGCTGGGATTATAGGCTTAAGCCACTGTGCCCGGCCGATACTTTTTTATTCTGTGAATATTTTTGTGGTCTGTTCTGGGATGCAGTTAAGTTTCTTAGAAACAGTCTCATCTTTTCAGGTCTTGCTTTTATGATTCTAATGGGCCAGAGTAGTGCTCCGTGTACAGCTAATTATTTCCCACTACTAATGCAAGACCTTCCTGGGTATCCTATCCAATAGGGTATCCTATCCAATAGTCTGTGAATTAAGTTTTTCCAATCTGGCTGGTGAGAATAAGCACTATTCCCAGCTCAGTATTAGTGCCATGCACTGCTCTCTAATCCTTTCAGCTAGCTTCCTCCTACCCCCCACCGCCAGTCTTGGGCAGGTTCCTCTCACTCCTGTGCTGGTCAAGCCTCCACTGAATATGCAAGGTGACCATCTACAAATATCTGGGTTTCTCTCTTTGTCTTATGAACTTTAGCCACTTTTATCTACCTGGGACTCTCAGTTCTGACTCTGACTCACGGAGACTGCTAGGCTCTGCCTGGGTTTCCTCTTCCAGTGCTGTAGCCTGGGAACTCTCTCAAGGCAGTAAGTTGGTACAACCATAGGGCTCACCTCATCTGTTTCCTGTCACTCGGGGTTAATCTTTCTTGTTGCCTGATGTCCAATGTCTTAAAACCCATTGTTTCATATATTTTGTCTTGATTTGTTTATTTGCTTGTTTGTTTGAGGCAGGAGTGTAAATGCGGTTCCTGTTACCCCATCCTGGGTAGAAGCAAATGTTTATTCCTTTATTTTCTTAATTTGAGATTTTAGTCTTTATAAATATCTTATATATTCTTGAATTATTTCCTTGATAGTTCTTTTCTCTCTGTTCTCTCTCTCTCTCTCTTTCTCTCTCTCTCATTCTACTTTATTGGAGACTTCCTCAACTTTATCTGTTAAGTATTCTGTTGAATTTTTAGTTTCTACTGTTATATTCCTAATTTCTAGGAGATCTCTCTTATTTTTTGAATGCTGCTTTTTTTATAGCCTCCTCTTCTTATTTAATGGATGAACTATCACATCTATCTAGAATATTAATTATATTTTAACACATTTTTTCTACTCATTGCATTGTCTTAGTTTCCAAATTCCCTTTTTCTAGTTGTTTATTTGATTTATATATTTTATGTTAAAGGTTTTCTTCTATTATAAGGTGAATTCTGGCTTCTCATTCATATATATATATATAATTTCTTTTTTTGAAACAGAGTATCACTCTTGTTGCTCAGGCTGGAGTGCAATGGCACGAACTTGGCTCTTTGCAACCTCCTCCTCCCGGGTTCAAGTGATTCTTCTGCCTCAGCCTCTGGAATTGCTGGGGTTACAGACATGTGCCACCACACCGGGCTAATGTTTTTGGACTTTTAGTAGAGACAAGATTTCACCATTGTTGGTTAGGCTGGTTTTGAACTCCTAACCTCAGGTGATCCACCCACCTCAGCCTCCCAAAGTGCTGGGATTAGAGGCATAAGCGACTGCTCCTGGCTCTCTTATTCACATGTAAGAGGAGACACTTACAAGCAAATTGGAAGCTTTTGCTTACTTACACAACAGTAAATTTTATATTTATAAACAGTAAATGTTACCAAATTATACACTCATCCTTATATCCCTTATTCCAAGGTGCCTTCCTGGCTTTACTACTTCTCTTCTTGCTAGAATTCTTCCTCCAAGAGTGTTATCAAAAAGAGGTTTGTTTGTTTGTTTGTTTGTGTGTGTGTGTTTTTTTTTTTTTTTTTGTATAGTAAATCTCTATGAGATCTGTGTATCTGGGGATATCTTTATTTTATCCTCACCCTAAATGGTAATATAGTTGAATATAAAGTTCTAGTTCATATTGCGTATTCTCACCTGTAAGTGAAAGCTAAACATATACATATATGTCATATATGTATGTATATGGTCACATATATGGTCACAAAGAAGGGAACAACATATGCTGAGGCCTACTTGAGGGTGGAGGGAGGGAGGAGGATGAGCTACTACCTATCGGCTGGGTGTGGTGGCTCATGCCTGTAATCCCAGCACTTTGGGAGGCCAAGGTGGATGGATCACCTGAGGTTGGGAGTTCGAGACCAGCCTGATCAACATGGAGAAACCCCATCTCTACTAAAAATACAAAAACTAGCCAGGTGTGGTGGTACATGCCTGTAATCCCAGCTACTCAGGAGGCTGAGGCAGGAGAATTGCTTGAACCCGGGAGGTGGAGGTTGTAGTGAGCCAAGATTGTGCCATTGTATTCCAGCCTGGGCAACAAGACCAAAACTCCATCTCAAAAAACAAACAAACAACCTATCAAGTACTATGCTTATTACCTGGATGACAAAATAACCTATATACCAAACCCCTGTGACACACAATTTATGTATATAACAAAATGCACATGTACCCCTGAACCTAAAATAAAAGTTAAAAAAATAAAAATAAATAAAAAATTTTAGCTCAATTCTTTTTCTGAAACACTTTCAAAATCATTACTCCATGATCCTCCTACACTAACAGTTGCTGTTGACAAGTCAGATGTGTGTCTTGTTCGGAGGTGTCTGCAGGTTCTCTGGAGTGGTATCTTTTTCTCTTTTTCAGATATCCCTAATGAAGCCATGATACCAGATCTCTTTTTAGAGAAGGGTTTGATAATACCATGTAACTAAACCCTGCCTACAGCCAGGGTTGTAATTCCCACCACAAGATTAGTGAGGCCAGTCACTGAGCACCCTGCATACTAGATTCTGCAGCTGAAGGAAACATCCAACCACAGAATCATCACAATTTTTCATCAGTTTGCTCTTAGAGAGCTTATTATGAGGTATTAAATTTTAAGAGTCAAAGACAATGGGAGATTGGCATGCATCCCTGCCCACAAAGGTTTCCAGGTCACCTGGGTTCCATCTAGTTGGAACAGAGATGCCTGCCTTTGTGTCCCTCCCCAGGGCTTCCACTCAAACCCGTTCACAGGAATGTTTGGCTTGGTAAAGGAGGAGCCCAGGCACATCTGGGTCTCAGAAGTGGCATAATGTGCTTGCAATGTCTATGAAACACAGTGATGCTGCAGGAGATGGGGTTCTTTGGGAAAGAAGTGATGGAAGAACACCATGCTGGACAGTCTACAAGTGTGAGTGTGTCAACACAAGCTTGCTGCTCAGATGAAAACATATGGGTTAACCCAAAGTTTCTCTCTTTCCCTGAAGTAAACTTGAGGATTTTTACTCACTCTCACCAATCTCAGACAAGTACAGTGAGACCTACAAGACTTCCATTTTCCATGAGGTCTCTCAGGAAATTCATCATTCCCTACCATGCACCATATACCTAGGTGCTCATGTGTCCACCTAGACAAAGCCTGTTCAGAAGATGGAGCAGACATATGGCTTTAGTTCAGCTTTCCCCATCTATGGGGATGTATGTAGAGGACCCTGTGGGAGGCAGAATAGTGGCCACCTCAAAGATGCCTATTGCCAAATCCCTGGAACCTGTGGATATGTCATGTTACATGTCAAAAGCGACTTTGCAGTTGTGATTAATGTAAGGAGCTTGAGAAGCTGAAGTTATTCTGGATAATCTGGGTGGGCCAATTTAATTCCATAATTCTTTTAAAGCAGAAATCCTTTTCTAGTTAGGTCAGAGAGATGAGATGAAAGAAAAAGGAGATAGAGGAAGACGGCTTCAAGCCACAAAATTTGACAGCCTATAGAAGCTGGCAACAGTCCTCAGTTTACAACCAGCAAGAAAGCAGGGACCTCAGTCCTACCACCCAAGGGACTCAATTCTGCCATCAATGCAAATGGGCGGGAAATTAATTCTCTCCTAGAACCTCCAAAAAGGAATGAAGCCTGCTGACACCTTGATTTTAACTCAGTAAGACCCATACAGGACTTCTGACTTCCAGAACTGTAAGATAATATATTTGTGTTGTTTTAAGCCATGGGGTTTATAGTAACTTATTATTGCAGCAATATAAACTACCACAGAGCTTTATATAAATATTAAAAAAGCAGTCAACAAATGAGATGACTATAAATTGAGGTGCTCCTGATGTATACAATCCTGGGCACTATCATGCTCCCAGATACAGATCACAAGAAGCAGGAACATGTGCCACCTATCATCCAGTCACAGACACTACAGATTGTAAGACACATCCCTACTTTATAGATATTAAAATATGAATTTTAAAATTAATGAACTTCTGGCTAGGCATGGTGGTTCACACTTGTAATCCCAGCATTTTGGGAGGCTGAGGCAGGGGGATCACTTGAAACCAGTTTAAGACCAGCCTGAGCAACATAGCAAGATCCCATCTCTATAAAAATAATAATAATAATAATTTTTTAAAAATTAGCCAGGCATGGTGGCATGCACCTGTAGTCCTAACTACTCAGGAGGCTGAGGTGAGAGGATTGCTTGAGCCCAGGAGTTTGAGGTTGCCTTGAGCTATGATTGTGCCACTGCACTCCAGCATGGGTGACAGAGTGAAGCCCCATGCCTAAAACCTTTTCTTAAAAGATGAATTTCTGTTTAAACTTCGGGACTAAGTCAAGTTCTAAAGAAGGGAGGTGGAAGGGCACTAAGAAGATTGATTGGTGCTAGGCCCTGAGGATGTCCTGCTCACCTGCCTCCAGCATGACCTTGCTCCTATTCTACCTCCTCCAACTGTCAGAACCCCCAGCATGCTTTCAGCCAACAGAGGAAGACAGTAGCACTGCACCTATTATGTGCTTTAGGTTTAATATCTTCCTTTCTCCCAACATCTCAGGAAGATGGTAAAAATCAAGAGCCAGGGTCATGGCCAGCCTCTCTAGCACAATTGAGGTTAATAATAAAAGAGTCTCACGAACTAAGCTGTATGTAAAAACAATTGAAAAACCTCTTCGCTTACACAAAATAAAATAGCTGTCTATAAAGGTGGTGTATTAGTTCGTTTTCACACTGCTATAAAGACATACCCGAGACTGGGTAATTTATAAAGGAAAGAGGTTTAATTGAATCACATTCCACATGGCTGGGGAGGCCACAGGAAACTTATAATCATGGCAGAAGGGGAAGCAGGCACCTTCTTCACAAGATGGCAGGAGAGAGAAGAGCAGGGGGAACTGCCACTTATAAAACCATCAGATCTCATGAGAACTCACTATCATGAGAACAGCATGGGGGAAACCATCCCCATGATCTAGTCGCCTCCTACCAGATTCCTCCCTTGACACCCTGGGGGTTACAATTTAAGATGAGATTTGGGTAGGGACACAGAGCCAAATCATGTCAGGTGGATATTTTAAATTTTGTTCCATCTACAATTTTTTCAAATTTGTTTTATGGAAATATTCAAACACATACAAGAAGTAGAGAGAATAACATAACAAACTCTCACGTGCCCATCATCTAGCTTCAACATAATCTGGTTTCATTTCTCCCCACAACTTGGTTTTACCATGGGTATATTTTAAAGCAAATTCCAGACACCATGTCATTTCTCCTATAAACACTTGAGTGTGGATTTCCATCAGATAAGGATATTATTTTTAAAATATTTTTCCTATGACATTATCAAACCTAACAAAGTTAATGATTTGAGATGGACCATTAGGCATGGTGGTATCAAAGGAGAGAGGCTAGCAGTGAAGTGTTCAATCTTGTATTCATATTCTATTGCTGCTGTAACAAATTACAGCAAATTTAGTGGTTTAAAATAATACACATTTATTATCTTACAGCTCTGGAGGTTAGAAGTCCAAATCAGTCCTTTTTTTTTTTTTTTTTTTTTTTCTTTTCTTGAGATGGAGTCTCACTCTGTCATCCAGGCTGGAGTGCAGTGGTGCCATCTCAGCTCACTGCAACCTCCACCCACCAGGTTCAAGCAATTCTCCTGCTTCACAGCCTCCCAAGCAGCTGGGACTACAGGCATGTGCTACCACATCAGCTAATTTTTGTATTTTTAATAGAGATGGGGTTTCACTATGTTGGCTAGGGTGGTCTCAAACTCCTGACCTAAGATGACCCGCCTGCCTCGGCCTCCCAGAGTGCTGGGATTAGAGGTGTGAGCCACCGCGCCTAGTCCAAATCAGTCTTAGTGGGCTAAAATTAAAGTGACAGCAGGCCTGCTTCCTTTCTGGAGGCTCTAGGGGAGAATGTGTTTCCTTGCTTTTTCCAGTTGCTAGAAGCCACCACATTCCTTGGCTCATGGCCCCTTCCTTCATCTTCAAAGCCAGCAATGGTACATGTCTCTGGCCATTTGTTTTGGGATTTACATTTTCCTTTCTGACTCTCTCTTGCACTTTTAAGTACCCTTAACATTATATTGGGCCCACTTGAATAATCTAGATTAGTCTCTATATTTTAAGGTCAGCTCACTAGCAACCATAATTTAATCTGCAGCTTTAATTCTGCTTTGCCGTGTAACCTAGCACAGTCACAGGTACCAGGGATTAGGACATGAACATTTTTGAGGTTGTGTCTACCACAGTCCCCTCCTCAATTACTTATCCATAGGTTTAGGCATATGGTTGGGGGTAGGAGTCAGGAGATGCAAAATAATAACAGGACAGGAAAAACCATGAGAGGAGGGATTCAAGTTCTGCAAAAAAAAAATTTAAAGGAAGTTTTCCAGTGTCCCTATTGTAAAGAAACAAGATATGAAATCTCCACAAAAAGGTGCAAGGCAAACTGAAAAACTCCTTTGCATGACATGCCAGTCTTGGCTGCATTCAGAATTTGTTTGGAGAAGGAAAAGGCCCTTCCTTTTTTTCTCTCTAAACAGAGATTCAGTAATGCCAAATGGGCCCTCATTGATAGGAAAAATGACTATGTAACTTTTAAAAAATTATAGAAATATAAATCAGTGATGACAACAAGTCTTTGGCCCATCTGATAAGGTAGCTGGTGCCCACTGCTGGTGGCCTTTGCTGGGGCTCAAATAGAGAAGAGCCATCAGGATGAGGGTAGAGTCCCCAGCATTCCCTCTCTGTGAGTCAGCTTACAAAAGGCCATGTTGACTTGGATGTGAATCATGCCTACTGAAAACAAGATTAAAAACCCAAGAAAATTATTGTTGAGCATGGTGTTTTATGACTTTCGCTTACTTCCTCTTTTGAAACATTAGGAAATGTCAAAGTTAGTTTGTTCAGATTTATTAGGGAATGTGTGGAAAAGGGAAAAACTAAAAAACGAAACAAGAACAAAAACACCTGTGGTTGGTTGACGCACAACTGTCTCTTGGGCATCATTTCTAGGCAAAGATTGTCTTTTTGTAAACAAGGGTTTATCTCCCAGACTTCCTTGTTTTTGGATAGCTGATTGCCAGACGTTGCTGGCACATGCATACTCATACAGTTATCTATACTTGTTCCTTGCTGCTTATTGCTCATGCTAAAACCTCTTGAGTATAAAGTTTTCAAACACTAACATTTCCAAATACTAACACTTTGGCATTCTCACTTATATACTTTCTGTATTCTGAAGTTGTATTATTAATGTGGTGCGAACCTTGTGTTTGGTTTAATTAAACAGCAATGCTTTGCTATGTTTATTTCTTGGAGGGTTTGTGTGTGTGTGTGTGTTCCATGCATGCTTCACACTTTCATTTGCATATGTGTATAAAGCAAGGAAGCAACCAAATAAACAAACGCAGTTCTACTTCCCTACTAAAGTGACTTTTAAAGACGTATTGAATTACATTTTAGTGAATTTGAGTAAGACATTTAAGTGCAGGGCAAATTAGAGCAAGCAAAACATTCGAGCATACATAACCATTTTATCTTGGCTCATGGCCCCTTCTTCATCTTCAAAGCCAATAATGGTGCATGTCTCTGGCCATTTGTTTTTGGGATTTAAATTTACATTAAAATAAATTTAAATTTGTTTTGTGCCTCTGTATTTATTTGTGCTTCTATATTTGTTTGCTCAGCTTCAAAAGTAAGACTAGTCCAGCCTTTATCCTGGGCAGGCTGTGGTCAACAAGCCACCAATCTCATCAGTCGGGCCAATATCAGAGGACTGGCATGGGGACCTCAGATACTCATCAGGTTCCTCTCTCGGGAACGTGGGAGCAGTGATCTTTTGGGGGCCACATGCATCCCTTGCCTTGGGCACTGGATGGTATTATCTTGCTGGAATTCCCTTCCAAATCTGCCAAGAATGTCTTTGAGACAGAGAGACTGATGGGAAGAAAGTGAGCAGGACCAGCTCTAATGAGGTTCAACCGCAGAGGTTTTAGTGTTGGTTGTGCTGTTTGACTTCACTGGGACCCCATCCTCCAATTTCAAACACTTCTCAGAACTCATGATTATTCCTCAATCTGAGACTTTAGAGAGATTGGGGGACCACCCCAGACACCTAAGGGCAACAGAAAGGAAGTGCTGTGTGCCAGCGCTCTACTGTCATTCGTAGTGAAAAGCTTCCTTCTCTTTCCTATTTTTTGTGGTTGGCAAAATATAAAAGGTCTTTCTACTTATTTCAAAAGGAAAAATAGAATGAGGGAGGGAGGGGGAGGAAAAGGGAGAAAGAGAGAGAGATCAGTTCATCTTTGTTTGGGGGGAAAGTTTTAGTCTATAACAGCAACAAACATCTATTGTGGTGGTGGCCTCAGCCCTGCTGAAGGAAATCCAGGCCACATTAAAATCTGGGGAATTTGAAATGGCAGTGTTTGTAGTGGCCTGCAGATTTCCACTGGCAATTTCTTTAAAGCCAAAGAGTTATAATTAAAATAGAAATTGATCCAATTATTTCTGCCTCCTGTCTGAAAGGATGTAGTTGGTAATGAGAATCACATGTCTAAATTTCAGCTCCTTCTATTTCCAAGCAAGTTGCCCCATGAGAGAAATTCTTTCTTTTCAGCAAATCTCAGTAAACCACATTTCTCCCTCCTCCTTAGCTACTGTGGTTTTGCACTGATTTTTACAAGTCCCAGCGATGGAACTCAGTCATAGTAAATGTTCTTATTTCTCTCTCCTTTCTACTCTTCATAAGACATGTCAGGGTGATAAGACTTATTTTTTTGTTTCAAAGAGACAGAGATTAGAAGAGTGGGAGAGTTTAGTCTTAACCAGAAAAGATTCACCTTATCAGGAACAACAGGCTAGGTGACTTGGCCATTGCCACTTGGGATATTCTTAGGCTAAGGGAGGGAGGTGAGGAGGTGACTAGGTGATGGGGGTGGGAGGGGTGTGTAAGGTGGTAACTAGGTGTACAAGGAGGCCAGTCTTGGGAAGAACTTTACCCACTGGGTGAGTGAGGCTCAGATAACATGGTGGCCAACAATGTGCCTTAGAAATGGCAAAGCCTATACTGGAACAGAATGCCATGGTCACCACGAATAAATATATAATACTGTTGTTCTTACCATCATTACTGACTATTCATGATAGAGTTGGTCTGTGCAGTGCAGATCTATTCAAGCTCAGCAGGACATTCCAACCCTCCATTCCTTCCACTTGCAGAGCCAGCCCCCAGTGCCAAGATGCTATAAACATTCACATACAAGTCTTTGTGTAGACACGTATTTTTGTGCACTTATTAGTCACTGGAATATCTTTTTTTTTGGTGAAATATCTACTCAAATCTTTCACCCATTTTAAAATTAAGTTGTTTGACTTTCTGTTATTGGATCATAAAAGTTTGTTATGTATTCTAGATACAAACCCTTTATCAGACATGGATCTGCAAATATTTTCTCATCGTCTGTGATTCATCTTTTTTTTAACGGTCTCTTTTGTAGGGCAAATGTTTTTAATTTTTGATGAAGCCAATTAATTGCTTATTTTGGTAACATATTGTCCTTTTCATGCCATACTTAAGAGCTCTTTACCTAATCCAAGGCCACAAAGATTGTCAACAATGTTTTCTCCTAGAAATTTTATAGTTTTTACTCTTACTTTTAAGCCTGTGATTCATTTTGCGTTAATTTTTGTACAGGTTGTGAGGTAAGGGTCTAAATTGATTTTTCTGCATATGGATATGGAAATGTCCTGGCGATATTTGTTGAAGACCATTCTTTCTTAACTGAGCTACCTTAGCACCTTTGTGAAAAATCTATTGACCATAAATGTTAGGATGTATTTATGAACTCTTAATTCTGTCCCATTGCTTTATACATCTACCTTTATACCAATAGCACATTGTCTTGATTACTGTGGCTTTGTGGTAAGTTTTGAGGTCAAGTAGTTTGAGTCCTCCAGCATTGTTCATCTTTTCAAAAATTGTTTTGGCTAATCTAGGTCCTTTGCATTTCATATACATTTAGGATTGGATTGCCAATTTCTATAAGAAATCCTACTGAGATTTTCATAGGGATTCTGTTGAATCTATAGGTCAATTTGGGGAGTACTGCCATATTAATAATAGTGTGTCTTTCAATTCATAAAAATGGAGTATGTCACCATTTATATAGATTTTTGATTTCTCTGTAATCCTTTGTACTTTTAATGTACAAGTCTTGTAGTTCTTAGTTAAGTTTATCCCTAGGTATTTTATTATTTTGTATACTATTGTGAATGAAACTTTTTAAATTTCATTTTTGGATTGTTCATTGTGCATATGTAAGAAATATGTCAGAAATATTTATATTTTATATATTGATCTTTTATCCTGAAACATTTGCAGACCTAGTACCAGTATGTATATGTATATATGCTATATATGTGTAAAAAGGTTTTCTACATACTGGATCATACTGTCTGTGAATAAAAACAAAATTTTACCTCTTCTTTTCCAATCTGTATATAATACATTGTATTGCTCTTTCTTGTTTTCTTTTATTGACCAGAACCTCCAGTACTACACTGAATAAGGGTGGTTAGAGCAGATCTTCTTTGGTTTTCAGTCTACACATGTCTTTGAATTGAAAATGTATGTTTTATAGACAAAATATAATTGGATTTGCTTTTTAAATTTAGTCTGAGACTCTGTAATTTTGACTGAAGTATTTATTCCATTCACCTTTAATGTAAGTATTAATATGGTTAGAATTAAATGTGTCATTATGCTATTTGTTTTTCATATGCTTTGTGTCTTTTCTGTCCCTCTATTCCTCCTTTACTCCCTTCTTTGTGTTAAGCAAATAATTTTGTATGGTACTTTAACTCCTTGGTTGATTTTTAAACTATAATTTTGGGTTATCATCTTAGCATTTGCTCTACGAATTACAATATGCATTTTAACATACCACAACACACCTCAAGCGAAAACTAATTTAATCCAGTAAAATATAGCAACTTTCCTCCAATCCAGCTCGATTTCCTCCCTACTCTACTCTCACTTTTGTGCTATTAGTATCATACATTACGACATCTATTTATACTTTAAACCCCAAAATACAGTTTTTCTTTTTTTTTTTGCAAATTATACCATTTAAAGAAATAATAGAAGGAAAAGTGTATATTCATTAAGTCTTGTACAATTACCCATATGTTAATCATTTTCAGTCTTTTTCATTTCTTCTTGTGGATTCAAGTTATCAACTGGAGTAATTTTTATTCCCATCTTAAAGGATTTTGTTTAGTATTTTTTGTAAGGCAGGTCATTAGCGATACATTATCTCAGTTTTTGTTTACCTGAAAATGTCTTTATTTCACTTTCCTTTTCGAAAGATAATCTTGCTGGATATAAAATTATTGGCTGACAAATGTTTCAGTGTTTTGAATATGTCATTCTACTGCTTTCTGGCCTCCACTGTTACCAATGAGGATTTAACCATGATTCGTACTAGTGTTCTCTTGCAGATGATTAGTTTTCCTCTTGCTGCCTTCAGGATTTTTTTCTTTGCTTTGTGATTTCAACAGTTTGATGTGACTAAGTGAAGATTTCTGTGGTTTTCCTACTTGGAGTACAGTGGGGTTCCTAGATCTATGATGTTTTTCCTCAAATTTGGGAGGATTTGAGTCATTATTTGTTCAACTTTTATTTTCCTGCCCTTTTCCTCTCCTCTCATTTTGAAACTCCTCTTACACAGTTGTTATGCTTGATGCTGTCTCATAGGTCTCTGAGACTACTCACTTTTCTTCAATCTTTTTTCTCTTTGTTCTTCAGATTGGATAACATTCTATCTATCTTTAGTACTGATTCCATACAATCTTTTTTTTATTTTGTTATTGCATTTTTCAGCTCTAGAATTTCCATTTGGTTCTTTTTTAAAAAATTTATTTCTTTATTGATATTCCTGCTTGTTGAGTCACTTTCATAATATTTTCCTTAAATTATTTAAGCATGATTTCCTTCAGTTTTTTAAACATATTTAAAATAGTAGCTTTGAAATCTGCCTGTTAAATCAACATCTAGAGTACTCAAAGACCATTTCCGTTGACGTCTCTCCTGCCCTCCACCCCAACCCTTAGTATGGATAGTACTTTCTTCACTTTTTTTCTATGACTCATAAACTTTTATTGAAAATTTCATATTTTAGATAATATAAGAACTCTGGATTCATTTTTCCTTTCATTCTCAGAGGGTCTTGGTTGTTGCTACCTTAGTTTATTACTTGCCTGGACTTGATCTGCAGAATCTGTTACCCTTCAGTATGCATCTGCTGATATCGCTATCAGTTTTTTTAAAAATTCTTATTTGTTGGCTGGACGTGGTGGCTCACACCTGTCATCCTAGCACTTTGGGCAGCCGAGGCAGGTGGATCACCTGAGGTCAGGAGTTCGAGACCAGCCTGGCCAACATGACGAAACCCCGTCTCTACTAAAAAAAAAAAAAAAAAAAAAATATATATATATATATATATATATATATATATATATATATACAAAATTAGCCAGGCATGGTGGTGGGCACCTATAAACCCAGCTACTCAGGGGACTGAGGCAGTAGAATAGCTTAAACCCAGGGAGTGGGGGCTGGGAGAGTGGGCGGAGATTGCAGTGAGCCAAGATCCTGCCACTTCACTCCAGCCTGAGCAAAAGAGCGAAACTCCATCTCAAAAAAAAAAAAAAAAAAAAAAAAAAAATTCTTACTGTTTTTTTGCACAGGTGGAAGGGTTGGCTTCTTATGGGTTACCTTTGTGTCTGCACAGCTTAATGAGACTCAATAATTGGTCAGAAATTGTGTTCAAATACCATACTTTGCTGCTGGTGGATCTGTGATTGAAATGGGAAATGTATTCAAATTTGGGCCAGTTTTCATCTCTGCCCCAGGTGTTACATTAACACTGGGCCCTCTTGGGTCTCCACTGTGCATGCATACAGGTTCCTAAACAGGGATATGGAATGCTTGTCAAGCCCTCAATGCTAGCTCATTTCCATGACCATCTTGTTAAATTTCTGGTCATCCCAACCAGGATTGCAACTTCAGGCTAGGAAATCTGCAAGCTTTTCCCACTTGCTGCTGGCTGTAGGTTTCTACTCTTCACTTCAAATCAAGTGAAGACCTGTGCTGTCCAGGTCAAACAACCATGTTGACTGGTGGAGGCAGTTTCAGCAAGAATGCCATATATTTCCACTGTGTTTACTTGAATCTCTATAGTTTCTTGAGAATATAAATTTCTCAATTTTTTTGCCCCTTGTCAATTTCCAGAGCCCTGAAATAATTGTGTTTTTTTTGTTGTTGTTTGTTTGTTTGTTTTTTGAGACAGAGTCTCGCTCTGTCGCACAGGCTGGAGTGCAGTGGCGCTATCTCGGCTCACTGCAAGCTCCGCCTCCTGGGTTCATGCCATTCTCCTGCCTCAGCCTCCCGAGTAGCTGGGACTACAGGCGTCTGCCACTATGCCTGGCTAATTTTTTGTATTTTTAGTAGAGACAGGGTTTCACCGCGTTAGCCAAGATGATCTCGATCTCCTGACCTTGTGATCCGCCTGCCTCGGTCTCCCAAATGAAATAACTGTTTTTGACAATTTTGTCCAGTTTTATAATTGCTTTGCAGGGAGAGGATTTGTTAACCACTTCACTCCTTCATAGCTGGTAGTCCCATCTATATACAGTATATTTCCAAAGAAATGGATTTTATTTTAAGCATGACATCTTATTAACTTAGACATGACTGCATACTAATAAGTAAAGCTAAATTTAGAGAAACGGTGGTTCATTATAGTGTGCCTTTGACATTTTATGATCCAAAACAGAAAAGGTTTTTCAAAAAGCATTTTGAGATAATTCTTAAGATTTGGCCGGGCGCGGTGGCTCAAGCCTGTAATCCCAGCACTTTGGGAGGCCGAGACAGGCGGATCACGAGGTCAGGAGATCGAGACCATCCTGGCTAACACGGTGAAACCTCATCTCTACTAAAAATACAAAAACTAGCCGGGCGAGGTGGTGGGCGCCTGTAGTCCCAGCTACTTGGGAGGCTGAGGCAGGAGAATGGCATAAACCCGGGAGGCGGAGCATGGAGTGAGCTGAGATCCGGCCACTGCACTCCAGTCTGGGCGACAGAGCAAGACTCCGCCTCAAAAAAAAAAAAAAAAAAAAAAAAAGATTTCAAGGCTTTGATTTGAAAAGTCTATTTATCTGAATAGTAACAGTCTCATATTTTCATAGCAGGAAATTATTTCAAGTGTTTAATTTAGCAACAAGCATATGAATGAACTGGAGCCTAAATTAAAGAATTCCAAATTTATTCCTGACCCTGGTTGTTATTGAGGGATAATACAAATATTTCCCTGGTGTCCTGTGAGAGATTGAAGGAATTTTGAGGTCATGATTTATATATTTGCCATCCTCTTTTAAATGGATTCAGCTGTGATGTCTGTGGCACCAGGAGAATTTATCTGCCTGAGAGCCAGGACTCTGTCCATGTCAAGCTCTCAGCCAGACCACTTCACTCAGATCCTTACTAGTTTTCTTCTTCTTTAACCCATTCCAATGACCCCTGGTTTGGATGAGGACATAGGACGAGGGACTGCAAGATCAGGAGCACATCTAGCTCTGGCCTCTGGGGCCACATGGTCACCTGGGGAGACTGAGACATCCAGGAGCCTGGAAGCAGAGCAAAGAGCCATCTCTGAAGAGGAGGAAGAAGACATCTGAAGAAGAAGATTTTTCTTCAAGAACCACCACACGCTTGCTTTCGGATGAAGTTTAAAGCCATTAAGCTTCCCCTTCTACTTAAAACTCTCCTTCTCTATTTTTACTGCATGCCCTGGTTTTTATCACTGACAACACATTGTTCCCTAAGTCTCACTGTCTCCCAAAGAGGAGCTTCAAGGTTCATCTTTGTCTCCCCAAGTCTGAAAATATCAGATAATATGCTTGCAACTTCATCTTGATGGCTTAATTCCTGCTCCTGTCATTTACACTTCACTTCCCTGTTTTGTCTCCTTCATCCTGCCTTGCCCAACCCTGGGAGACTCTGTGTCTCCCATATTACTCCCCTGCTCGGGACCTGAATGACTCCCTACTGCCTCCCTAAGCCAGTTCAAGTTCCCCTGGCTTCCTGGGCCTCCCATAATCTGTCCTGGCCTTGTCTATGCCCACTTACTTCCCAACTGGGAGGTGTTGTGGCCATGGCAGAGGAAGGGGTAAAAGACCAGTCATTCAGCCTTGTGTGACTATAAAGCAGTGTACCTATAACAAAAATTTCCTGGCTTTTAGGAGCATAAAAATAAGTTTTACACAAAATCAATAACAGAAGCACTCAGACTGAAGCGTATTTTTAAAGGTATTAGTGGGAGTGATTCAGAGTCAGCAGACACAGGGTGTGGACATGAGCTCAGAATGGCTTCTCTGGAGCAAAATCTGTGACTTGATCCTGCAAAGCAAAAGCTGCCAGTCCTTTCTCATCACTATCCCTTTCCTGGTGTGACATGATTATGGTCAGAACTATGTTCTCCAAAAGGATCCATTGAAGTCCTACCCCCAGTACCTCAGAGTGTGACCTTATTTGGATATAGGGTCATTGCAGATGTAATTAGTGAAAATGAGGTCATAGTGTGGGCCCTAATTTAATATGACTGGTGTCCTCATAAGAAGAGGGAAGAGGCCGAGTGTGGTGGCTCACACCTGTAATCCCAGCACTTTGGGAGGCCAAGGCAGGCAGATCACCTGAGGTCAGCAGTTCGAGACCAGCCTGACCAACATGTTGAAACCCCATCTCTACTAAAAAAACAAAAAAATTAGCTGGGTGTGGTGGCAGGTGCCTGTAATCCCAGCTACCCGGGAGGCTGGGGCAGGAGAATTGCTTGAACCCAGGAGGCAGAGATTACAATGAGCCGAGATTGTGCCATTACACTCCAGCCTGGGCAACAAGAGTGAAACTCCATCTCAAAAAAAGAAAAAAAGAAAAAAAAAGAGGGAAGATGATGTGATGTGGAGACACAGAGAGAGGCCAGCGTGTGAAAATGGAGACTGAGATTGGAGTTATGCTACCATAAGCCACAGAATACCTGGGGCTATCAGAATTTGGGAGAAGCAAGGAAGGATCCACCCCTAAGAACTTCAGGGAGGGTATGCCCTGATCATACCTTGATTTTGGACATTTAGTTTTCAGAACTGTGAGAGAATAAGTTTCTGTCGTTTCAGCCCAGCCAGTTTGCGATGCTTTGTTACAGCGGCCCTAGAAAACAGATAAACATGACATGCATATTTTGTTAAAGTCTGTTCACTCTGACTTTGACTTCTACGTATCCAAGATAGCAGTCCCGTGTCTGCTCCCTGGGACAAAAGCCCACCTGCCCTGTCCTTCTCTCCTGGGCCACCAGGTCCTGCCATGTGTGGGTTTGAAGCTTTAGGAAGCAGGCACATTTAATAGATTGAATTTCATTTTTCCCACAACTTCTCACCCTCACAGAGGAGAGTATAACTCATGCTCACTGTGAAATCAGGGCTGTTCTTGGGCCCCTAGTGAAGTGCTATACAGACCTGGCTCTGTGACTCTGTCTGAGGAAAACAGCAGGAGTGTGAGACCAGTGCCCTGGATGCAAAATGCTGTCCTTGGGAGAGGCCAAGCAGCGATGGCTGACTGGTGATGATGGTGGCAAGCGACTCCGTCTCTGGACTCTGTCTTGCCTCCTCCCTGCACCGTGCAGGGCCCTTGCACAGGCTGTTCCCTCTGCTGGGAACTCTCTAACCTGGCTCCTTCTCCTACTTTGTGCCTCGCCTAAGTGTCACCTTCTTCCCTAAGGGAGCAATGTTGTCTCCCCTCCCCATACGCATCCTCTCCAGCCCAGTCTTTGCTTGTCTCAAAACATTCATTATTATTCCTCACTATTTTACTCGCTTGCCCATTTATGGTGAACTAACAGTGATGCCAGCTTTATCCCCCATTGGCCGCTACAGTCTAGTTACTCAGCAGCCACAGAAATCTGTTGAAACTGAAGTCAGCTCACATCACTCTGCTGTTCAGAACCCTCTGAGGCTCCCCAGACCACTAATAGTAAAAGCCCAGGATCTTACCATGCCTACTGGGGCCCTTGGGTCCAGTCCCAGCTATGTCCCTGATGTATCACCTTGTTCATCACACCAATTCCTCAGTGCCACTGAGCAGGCCAGGTGCTCACCTGAAGTGG
The DNA here is from genome assembly GCF_007565055.1 of Rhinopithecus roxellana. NCBI lineage: Eukaryota > Metazoa > Chordata > Mammalia > Primates > Cercopithecidae > Rhinopithecus > Rhinopithecus roxellana. The sequence continues at coordinate 16,414,522 of NC_044569.1, forward strand.
GGCTTCTGCTAGGGACACTGTCTCCCCAGATACCTGCACGGCCATCTCTTTCACCTCTTTCAAGTATTAGCTGAAATGTCACCCTCTCAATGAGCCCACCTTGGCCACCCTATTTTTTTAAAATTAAAGTTTTCATTGTGAGATAACTGTAGATTCACATGCAGTTGTAAGAATGCAGAAAGATGCCTGGTACCCTTTATCCAGTTTCCCCCAGTGGTAAATCTTGTAAACCTATGTACAATGGCACAAATAGGATATTGACATTGATACAATTAAGATACCAGGTATTTCCACCACCACAAGGATCCCCGCGTCTCCAATTTGTAGCCAAACACTTTGCTCCTGCGCCAATCCCTCCATAAACCCTGGTAACCCATCACCTCTTCTCTATTTCTATGATTTTGTCAATCTCAAAAATGCTATAGAAATGGAACCATGCAGTATGCAGACTTTGGGGATGGACTTTTTTCACTCAGAATAAATTCCTGGAGATTCATCAGGTTGTCGTGTGTATCCACAGTCAGTTTCTTTTTATTGATGAGTCATATTTCATGGTATGGATGTACCACAGTTTGATTAACCATTCTCCAACTGGAAGACAGCTAGATTGTTTCTAGTTTGGGGCTATTATAGATAAAGCTGCTGTGAAAATTTATGTGTATGCTTTAATCTGAACACAAGTTTCCATTTATCTGGGATAAATGCCTAAGACAACAATTGCTGGATCACCTATTAGTTGCATAGTTACTTTAAAAAAAAAATTTTTTTTTTTTTTTTGGGGACAGGGTCTTACTGTCATCCAGGCTGGAGTGCAGTGGTGCCATCATAGCTCACTGGAGACCCAAACTCTTGAGCTCAAGTGATCCTTCCAACTGAGCCTCCTGAGTAGCTAGAACTACAGGCACATGCCACCGTACCTGGTTAATTTTAAATTTTTTTATAGGGACTGAGTCTTGCTTTATTGTCCAGGTTGCTCAAACTCCTGGCTTCAAACAATCCTCCTGCCTCAGCCTCCCAAAGCATTGGAATTACAGGTGTGAACCACTGAACCCAGATCTACATATTTACTTTTTTTTTTTTTGAAACGAAGTCTTGCTCTGTTGCCCAGGCCGGAGTGCAGTGGCGCAATCTCGGCTCACTGCAAGCTCCGCCTCCCAGGTTCACGCCATTCTCCTGCCTCAGCCTCCCCAGCAGCTGGGACTACAGGCGCCCACCACCACGCCCGGCTAATTTTTTGTATTTTTAGTAGAGATGGGGTTTCACCGTGTTAGCCAGGATGGTCTTGATCTCCTGACCTTGTGATCCACCCGCCTCAGCCTCCCAAAGTGCTGGGATTACAGGCGTGAGTCATCGCGCCCGGCCCGTATTTACTTTTTAAGGAAGCTGTGGCTATTTTATTTTCGACTGTACTCTCCCTGGCCCCCAGCCCCTTCCCCAAACATCTGATACCTTTTGCCCTGCTTGCTTTTTAGAAGCACTGATGCAGACACCAGATATGAAGTCAGACCTCTGACCAGTGTTCCTCTATCAGGGGAAAGCTTGCTGGAATCACCAGCACACACAAAAGCCAACATGCCCACAAACTGCGTAATGCGGTCATGATGACAAGACAGAACCCGTGCGAGAATTCCCCAGCTGAAGCACTTTGCTAGATTTACAAGAAAATCACGTTGAGTTCAAAAGTTAAGTTAGTGCTATCTTTCATGAAAACTTACCACTGCAGGAAAGTTCTAACTCCAGAAACCCTCCTGATTTGTGAGCTGACCAAGCAGAGCTGTGGTCCAAGCAGAACCTCACCTCACCAGCAGTGTTTCCAGGCACCCACCAGTCCCAGGGGAGCAAGAACTTTTGCAAATGAGCAGAAACATTCTAGTTAGAAACATTCCAAGACCCCTAGAGGCAGGGGGATCAAAAGAACTGTATTTCATGCCGAAAAGTGAAAACCAAATAAACAAAGCTCCCTGTCACAGCAACTGGTCAGCTCAGCTGTGTAAGTGAATGGCAAAAACATTCCTGGGCTCTGTGGAAGCCCCTGGAAGAAATCCAGAACCTTCTGTACTTAGCCTGACCGGGGGTGGTTGTTATTCCCTAAATTTATTTATGTCTTAACGTATCGGTTCCTTTCATTTCAAACATTTGCTTGACATTTGTAGTGATTAGGTGAATGCTGGAAGAAGTGATTAAATGATATTGTAAAATAATATTTTGGCCTGACTCAAAATAGAAATATTTATAGTGTTCCCACTAATGCCAGATGATGTCAGCCTGATTATCGTGCTGCTTTTTAAAAAACCTGCTAGGCTGGAAAAAGAATTCACAAACAATCTAAAGTGAGCTGAGGTTCTAAGAGGCTTTGTCTCTCTAAACCCTCTTTCTGTCTGCTATTTGGCCCCAGCAGCAAAGCCCATGCGCTTCGATCAGTGTGGTGGATGTCTGAAGCACGGTGACTCTGGGTGTTGGGAACTCACATGTCTCATTATCTGAAGAGGAAACCAAAGACTGGAGAGATGGCTTGAGTATCACTGAGTGCAGAGGTCTGTGTCCCCTCCTAGCCTTGTGCTGTGGGATTTGAAGGCCACAGTGCTTTCACTCCTGCAACTCCTGTTCCCCACTTTTCTTCCCTGCCTTTTTCTCTCCCCCATGTTATCCCTCCTTTTCTTTTCCCTTCTCCTCCCACACTAAGCTGAATCCATTAAACTAACTAACTGAACCAATGAGGTCTCAGCCCAGAAGCATCAGCCTCTGTAGTGGAGACAGAGGCACAGACTCAGTGCAATACACTGCCACGCTCTGCAGAGAGCCGCGACTCATTCCTGGGCAACTGGAGGAAGGAGAGGATGTCTGGGCCCAGAGAGTGGCCTATGCCAAGGTGCAGACCTCAGTGTTACTCTCCAACCCGAGCCCAAGCCTGCCCCTGCCCAGACCCACACCATACCCAGTGCCACCTGGACCTGTCCTGGCAGCCCTGGGCTTCCTTCCACAGTATCATGGGAACTACAAGGAGCAATCACTGTAAAAAATCACTCTTTACAGTGTCTTAGGGAGGAAGGTGAGGGTCTGAGGAAGTTTCATGGCAGGCTTCAACACAATCTCTGGGGAAGATTATCAATTTGTGAAAGAAAAGCCGAAGTCATTTCCAGGAAGTCTTCAAAGACTAAACTATAAATGCTTAGTGAGCAGTGCAGGACATGGATGGGAGGAAAGGCAGGTGCCTGCCCCAGCCTGCAGCCCTTGGTCAAGAAGCATGGGGAACACCATTGTCTTCAGAGTCCATCAGAGGCCCCAGGGCCTGGATTCATGGGCCAGGCCATACTGGACCAGGCTCATGGTGGTTCCTATGTTAGTCTGCCTGGGCTGCCTTACCAAAACACCATAGACTGGGATGCTTAATCAACAGAAATTTATTTTTTCACATCTCTGAAGGCTGGAAAGTCCAAGATGAAGGTTCTGGCTGATTTGGTTTCTAGTGAAGGCTCTTTCTGGCTTATAGACAGCTGCCCTTCTCCCTAGGCCCTGGTATGGCCTTTCCTCCGTGCCTGCACACATAAGCAAAGAGAGAGAGTGACAGAGAGAGGAGGAGAGAGACAGACAGAGAGAGAGAGAGAGAAAGAGAAACAAGCTCTCTTCTTACAATGACGTGAATCCTACCAGCGCCCCACCCTATGACTTCACTTAACCTTAATCACCTCCTTATAGGCCCAATCTCCAAATACAGTCACATTTGGGGTTAGGGCTTCAACATATGAATTTTGGGGTAACACGATTTGGTCCACAGCAGCTCCCCAGGAAATGGTGTTCGACTTTCCTAAGTAAAGGCCAGGGATTCCTTGGGCATCAATTTGGTTAAGGTCTGCACATGCACGATGTCAGTCACTGCTCTGAGCCATAAAGAAGTCAGGGCACCTTGAGTACCCCTGCCCTGGCAAAGACTCAGCTAAGAATGTGGGATGTTATGCTATGCAAGTTCCTTCCAAATCAAGCTACAACCCCCACCAAGGTTGATGTGCAGACATAGGAACTGTGTGCCGGTGCTTAGTCTTGAGAGCTGGACAGAAAGAGAGGTGGACCATCAATGTATCGTGGATGGCCTCCATATGAAAAGGCCAGGCATCCTCTGTTTCCTTCCCTCCCTGGTGCAGTGGGGATGATACAGCAAATGCCGTGCAGGGCTGCTGTGGCACTTGCGTGAGATGACATATGTGGAGTCTGAGAAGAAGTGGAGGGAGAAGGGAAGGCAGGCAAAGGCATAAGGAGATTCGTCTCCTCACTTTTTCATGGCACCATGGGAAGCCCGCCCCTGGGTTGGCAACCCCAGCTGCCATCTCTGTCTCTGGCACTATGCCTCCCTGGTGTCTGTCTCTAAACCCAGACTCTGAAAGATCCACCACGTGTCTAGCAACCGAAATTAGAGGCCTGCTGCTCTTGCTGCTGCTGAATGGAGAGCAAGCCAGCATGTGGGCTGGAAGTGCAGGGCAGCTTGGCAAACTTAGAAGCTGTTGCAGACCAGAGGGAGAGCCACCTGCTTCAGGAAAAAGGACATGGGGTGTGTGTGTGTGTGTGTGTGTGTGTGTGTGTTGAAGCCATGAGTTCTTCCAGCAATTGGGCATGGCCTTGGGAAGCTGCAAACATATCCTAAATTGACAGCAAGATTCAGGGTCTTGGGTCTCAGTGTGTCCAAAGGCCTCTCGTCCTGGCCTAGGGCAATGCCCCTAAGTGTGGATGGGACAGGAGTTGCAATGCCTGTCCTTTTACACCGGGGGAGCCCAGTGAGAGGGTGACACATATTGTGGCAGATGTCTGAGCAGCATGTCCCCAGCGGCTCTCTGTAGGGGTGTGTGTGTGGCGGGGAGGGGACAGAGGTGGGAGGCAGTTGGGGGAGTGGATGCTGTAACACTAAGCTCCTTGCTCTCCTGTCCCTCTGGGAGGGATAACCCAAGAAGAAGCTTACACGGAAACGTGTGACCCCTGCCCTGATTCCTGTGGGGGTAGGGATGACAATGTAGTTCCTCTGCAGCACAGTCTCCCAGCCGTGGAGGGGATGTCTGCTTCCACACCTAGCAGGAGGGAGCAAAGAAGACCCAAGCCTTTGGTCAAGTCACGATATTCTTAACAAAATAAAAAATGGCTTAGGCCAGGTGCGGTGGCTCATGCCTGTAATCCCAGCACTTAGGGAGACTGAGGCAGGGGGATCATTTGCAGTCAGGAATTCGAGACCAGCCTGGCCAACATGGTGCAATCCTGTTTTTACTAATAACACAAAAATTAGCCGGTTGTGGTGGCGCACGCCTGTAATCCCAGCTACTGGGGAGGCTGAGGCAAGAGAATCACTTGACCCTGGGAGGCAGAGGTTTCAGTGAGCCGAGTTTGCACTGCAGCACTCCAGCCTTGTCCAAAGAGTGAAACTGTGTCCCCCGCCCCCGACAAAAAAAAAAAGAATGCACAGTGGCAAGGTGTATGAGGCAGGTACAGCTGTGGTCAGGGAAGTCTCATGGGCGAGATGACAGGCGAGAAAAGAAGGAGGAGGTGACAGGTGAGAAAAGAAGGAGGAGCTATTATGAGCCAAGGGCATATGGGGTAAGAGGTTTCCAACCAGAAAGAAGAGCAAGCACAAAGGCCCCAAGGCACGTAAATGGGGGTCCATGTATAGTCTTCACTGGGCCAAGAAGGAAGAGGATGGATGCCCACCTGGGCCTGGATCAGACTCCTCCTCCATGTGATCTTCAAGTAGTCCCCTTACCTCCTGATTCTCCAAGTCCCAGGCCACCTGGAGACAGAACAGACTTTGTGACAATGGGCCCAACCCACAGACATGCTAAGGCCTCCTCTTCTCCCTAGGGCAATCCTTCCTTGTCTCTGCTTAATCTGTCTCTTCCCTTGAGGGCCCTGGTTCACACTGTTCCTCACTCGGCTTGTTGTCTTCATCCCCAACCCTAGGAACCCCCCAGTGCCGTGCAGTCCCTGAAATTATTCATCTTAGAACCTAGAAGACAACTCCCACCCCCAGGGTTTTCCTATGAGACCCTCTGGGCCTCACAGGGCATTAAAGTCAATGATTCATTAGATATTTTTGAGGATTTGTATCCTATGATTATGAGAGAAATCTCTAAAAATGTAATGCATTCCTCACTACCTTAGGATCTAGTGCAATGAAGGTTTTATCCTTTTGCAAACTGCCAAGTCCTTATTACAATACTATAGAATCGTAATGTGGTCTTTGAGAACATTTACTGCTCTGTTCTACAGATAAGCAAAGGAAATATAGGGTTATATGTACATTGGCCCCGGGACAAACCCTGAAGCATACCTGCTTGTAGAAGCCTGTGATTTCAGCCTGGTGTTTTGTTTTTGTCATTTGACTTGTTCTGAAATAAAGTAAAATGAAGACTGTAGCTCTCTGACCTGCTGAACAGCAACATTTGATAAAACTTATTACTGATTAAGAGAGGCTGTCTTCTCTCAACAAGTTTTTTTTTTCCCCATAGTAACTCTTCTTCACTGTTATCAGGGCCCTCTGAAGTGACTTAAATCCATACCACCTATTGTTACCTGGGCTTCATGCATCCACAGATTCTCCCTCCATTTAAACTACCCACTCCCTGAGAGAAGCAGCAGAACATCATAAATCTCTGTATTTATCCCCTATGGAACTGAGGAGCCACAACACACAAAGTCCCCAACCAACTTGCTGAGCTAATTTGTGAAAGGAAAACAAACCTCAGGATCCCAAACTCACTAAGCCAGAGGGAACAGTCGGGCTGGAAACTGTGTCATGCAAACCTACCTCCCTCATAATTTGCCCACTAGGAAATTTCTCATGGGCCCCAAGATATTTACGCTAGAACAGTTCTGTTGAATTTCACCCTGACGATGTGAATTGACAGCTTATCTTCACGGGTATGGGACAAAGGACAGAACTCAAAGTCATTTCTCTGCTCACCTGAGACAAATGCATACCTGTTTGCTTCCTCTGCCCCTATGTTTATTTCATCTTATGTAAAAATGCAGATTCTCTGAGCTAGATTAATGCATAAGTGACTATTCCTTTACCCTTCTCACATGTGAACAGCTGATCAAAGACTCAAAAGAACAATCGTTTGCCTCTTATCTACCTACAGTTTTTTAAAATTTCTTCCTCTTTCCCCAATATCTGCCCTTTCTCCTTTAAATATTGAAACCCTCATAATCATCTTTGAAGAAAGGCACAGACCTGTCTCCCGGGCGTGCATCCTCAACCTTGCAAAATACATTTCTAAACTGATTGAGACTTGTCTCGAGTACTTTTTGGTTTATAAATTCTCAACCATCTGTAAGATTCCTGCAAAAATAGTCCAATACTTCATCACTTCTAGGGCGTGAAAAAGGGTTCAGGGCCCATTGAAAAACAATTTTCAAGTCCCACAGCACAGTTAGATAGATTTAAATTCTTTATATGGTATTTGATGGTATTTGTACTGACATGTAGCTATGCTATAAAAGCAAACACCTGCAAAATCTCAGTTGCTTAAAAAAAAAGGCTTATTATATATATATATATTTTTTTTGAGACAGAGTCTTGCACTGTTACCTAGGCTGGCATGCAGTGGTGCAATCTCGACTCATTGCAACCTCCACCTCCCAGGTTCAAACAATTCTCCTGCTTCAGCCTCCCGAGTAGCTGGGATCACAAGCAAGCACCACCTCACCCAGCTAATTTTTGTATTTTTAGTAGAGACAGTGTTTCACTATGTTGGCCAGGCTGGTCTTGAACTTTTGGCCTCAAGTGATCCGCCCACCTCAGTCTTCCAAAGTGCTGGGATTACAGGCTTGAGCCACTGCGCCTAGCCCTCCAAAGCCTTATTTCTTGTTCATACTCCATCCATCAGGGTCAGGTGGAGGCTCTGCTTTGCTGAGTGTCACCTGCCTTCAGGAGTACAGGTGACAGAGCCTTTCCCACCAGGAGCATTGCTGTTCTCATGACAGCATGTATGTGTTTCCTATTGCTGCTATAACAAATTAAAATCAAATTTAAGTGGCTTAAAACATCACAAATGTATTACATATAGCTATAGAAGTCAAAGTCTGAATTGGGCCTCACTGAGCTAAAATCGAGATGCTGGGGCTGTGTGTGGTGGCTCATGTGTGTAATAGCAGCACTTTGGGAAGCCGAGCCAGACGGATCACTTAAGGTCAGGAGTTCGAGACCAGCCTAGCCAACATGGCAAAATCCTGTCTCTACTAAAAATACCAAAATTAGCCAGGCATGGTGGTGCATGCCTGTAATTCAGCTACTAGGGGGGCTGAGGCAGAATTGCTTAAACCTAGGAGACAGAGGTTGCAGTGAGCAGAGATCAAGCCACTGCACTCCAGCCTGGGAGACAGAGCAAGACTCTCTCAATAAATAAGATAAAATAAAATAAAATAAAATAAATTAAAATAAAATAAAATAAAATAAAATAAAATAAAGACATGTTGGCAGGGCTGTCTTCCTTCTGGAGGCCCTAAGAGAGAATCCTTTTTCTTGTATTTTCTATCTTCTACAGACTACCTGCATTCCTTGTTTCAGTACTCCTCCCTCCATATTCAGAACTAGCAATGTAGCATCTTCTCTTTCTCCAACTTCTCCTTCTCCAACTTCTGCTTCCAAGGTCATATCTTCTCTTATTCTGTTACTCTTATTCTCTTACTCTTCTACTTTCTCTAAAAAGGCCTCTTGTAATGATGTTGAACCCACTTGGATAATCAAGGATAATCTGCCTATCTCAAGTTTCTTAACTTAACATCTGCATCATACTTATTGCCATGTAAAGTAACATATTCACAGGTTCTGGGGACTAACGTGGATTTCTCTGGGGGGCTGTTATTAGCTGATCACACAGAGAGAAGTGGTGGTGCCCAATCACACACAAGGCTTAAATATTCTGCCCAGAAGGAGGATACTTCATGCCCTTCACATTTCATTGGTTAATCAAGTCACACGGCCACACCTAACTTTTATAAGGTAGAAAGTACAATCCCTCCATGTTTACAGAATGAGGATGATAAGAAAATGCCATGAATTCTGCTTCAGAGTTTGGAGGAAGAATGCAAAAGGTTTTCACCATCATGGTCACAAGATAAAACTAGAGGAAACAAAAATTGTACTTTTCCATTTGGTGAATAAGTGGCAGATGCAAAGAAGCCCTGATTAACTGAATTTCAGGTGGTGATGAGCCCGTCATGGTTGAGTCAAAAGGCCTAGTGGAGGCTAGCACCTCGTCTGCTGAAGAGCAGGCTCACCACAGAGGAAGACTATGTGAACGAGAGGCAGCCAAGCTTTTCATGATAGTTCATAAAGACAAACATAAGCCCACAGACCCAAGAAGCTGAGCAAGTCACAGCAGAATAGATACAAGGAAAATCACATCCAGGCACTTCATAGTCACAATGCTGAAAAGCCTAAGTTAAATACAAAAATTTTTAAAGCAGCCAAAGAAGAAAAAGATACATTATATACATAAACAAAATGAGGGCTGACATCTCATCAGAAACAATGAATGCCGGAGGACAATGGAACAACAGCTTTAAAGTGCTGAAAGAAAAATATTTGCAACTCAGAATCTATAAATTACCAAAATATCTTTTAAAGATCAAGGCAAAAATAAAAGCATTTTCGTTAAACAAAAGGAGTCATCTCTAACAGATTTGCACTCCAAGAAATGGTAAAGAAAATCCTTAATTAAGACTGATAGAAAATGACATCAGACTGAGCAAGTTAACAAGATAGAAAATAAATTCCAGACATCAGGAACAAAAGGAGGTTATTATTGGCAATGCTGCAGACATTGAAACATTAAATAAAGGATTTTGAACAACTTTATCCTCAAGAATATTGACAACTTAGACAAGATATGCAAATTCCTTATGCTGTTTTTTTTTTTTTTTTTTTTTTTTTTTGATAGCGACAGGGTCTTGCTCTGTTGTCCAGGATGGTCTTGAACTTCTAACCACAAATGACCCACCTGCCTTTGACTCTCAAAGTGCTGGGATTACAGGTGTAAGCTACTGCACCCTGCACCTGATCTAATTTGGTTTTGAGCACTGTCTCTGGAAAGTTGTCCATAAGCCAAGATATCCACTCTCTAGGACAGCCTTGACTAGGGTAAAGTTAGGTTCAAGTGTGTGTGTCAGATGAGGCACAATGAAGAATTGTAACCAAAAATGTATGAGATAGAAGCAATTTATTACTTATAGTTCCCAGGGAGATTAGGAGTGCTGATGGGAGGCTGATGGGAAGTGTAGAGGCAGTAGGGAGCTCAACTAGCAAGAGATGGGGAAGAGGGAGAGGGAAATGGGGAAGGAGATGGAAAGTGAAAGGGGTAGGAGGAAGGACCTATGAGGCTATGCCTATATTAAGGTCATAGGTGTTACCTTTTAGGCTTTCTCACAGGGATTGTGGATTACCTAATTTAAACAAAATACGAGCAAAGAGGGGAACTTACTTTCATGACTCTGGTGTTGACCATTAGGTTTTATCATGGTTAGCAGCTCTGAGGTGTGTTGGATTTGGGGTCAGTGGGATGAAGAACAAGTGGGCTATATCAGAAATAACCATCACAGGAAGGGGAAGTTTTAACTAGGCTAAAGGAGGTGGGGTATGGCTGGGTTTCAAACAACTTATGTAAGGCCTAAAGATGGATGCCAAGTAAGTATATTAAACATATTTATAATACCTTAAACCAAAAAACCAACATACCAAAACTGACACAAGAAGAAATAGAAAATCTGAAAATCTCCAAGTTGATTTTAAAAATTGAATGTGCAATTACTTGCAAGGAAACTTCAGTCACAGATGGCTCTACTAAATTCTATCAAACTTGCAATGTAGAAATTATACCAATTGCACATAAACTGTTTCAGAAAATAGGGGAGGAGGAAATCATTTCCCAATTTTTAAATGTTTTGGCCAGCACAATCCTAATACCATAACCAGACAAAAAACATTACAAGAAAAGAAAACCACAGACCAATATTCCTCATGAATGTAGACACAAAAATCCTTTAACAAAATATTAGCAAATTGAGCCCAGCATTTTTTAAAAAGAATAATACAACATGACCAAGTGAAGTTTTTCCAAAGAATGCAGTGTTGTTTTATTATTTTAACATTTATAAATCCATATAATTCATCACATTATCAGAAAAAAAAGAGAAAAGCCATACAGCCACCTCAATAGATACAGGAACAGCATTTGACAAAATTCAATACCTCTTCATGATACAAACTCTCAGTACACTAGGAATAGAAGGGACCTTCCTCAACCTGATAAAAGACGTTTCAAACAAAACTACAGCTAGGCCAAGTGCAGTGGCTCATGCCTGTAATCCCAGCACTTTGGTAGGCTGAGATGGGAGGATTACTTGAGCCCAGGAGTTTGAGGCCAGCCTTGTCAAGATAGTAAGATCCCAAGTCTACAAAAAATAAAAAATTAGTAGGGTATGTTGGCACATGCCTGTGGACTCAGCTATTTGGGAGGCTGACGTGGGAGGACTGTTGAGACTGGGAGGTCAAGGCTACAGTGGGCTGTGATCATCCCCCTGTACTCCAGCCTGGGTGACAGAGCAAGACCCTGTTTCTAAATAAATAAATGAAAACCTACAGCTTACATCATATGTAATAATGAAATCTTCAAAGTTTCACCTTAATGTGGAGAACAAGGCAAGGATGTACAATTTTACCACTTTGATTCAACGCTGTAGTGGACATCACTATCCACTGGAACAATAGGGCAAAAAAAGGATAATAGGCCAGGCACAGTGGCTCACGCCTGTAATCCCAGCATGTTGGGAGGCTGAGATGAGCAGATCATGAGGTCAAGAGATCGAGACCATCCTGGACAACATGGTGAAACCCCATCTCTACTAAAAATATAAAAATTAGCTTGGTGTGGTGGCAGGCATCTGTAGTCCCAGATGGGAGGCTGAGGCAGGAGAATTGCTTGAACCCGTGAGGCGGAGGTTGCAGTGAGCCAAGATCATGCCATTGCATTCCAGCCTGGCAACAGAGCAAGACTCTGTTTCAAAAAAAAAAAAAAAAAAAAAAAAGAAGTAATAGTCAGACATGGTGACTCATGCCTGTAATCCTAGCACTTTGGGAGGCCAAGGCATGTGGATTGCTTGAGCTCAGGAGTTTGAGACCAGCCTGGGCTACAGAGGAAGACTCTGCTCCCTGCACCCTCAAAAAAAAAAAAAAAAAAAGAAAGAGAAAAGAAAAAAAATTAGCTGGGTATGGTGGCTCATGCCTATAGTCCCAGCCACTTGGGAGGCTGAGGTGGGAGGATGACTTGAGCCCAGGAGGTGGAGGGTGCAGTGAGCTGGGATCAAGCCACTGCACTCCAGCTTGGGTGACAGAGCCAAACCCTGTTTAAAAAAACAAAACAAAACAGAAACAATAGGCATAAAGATTGGAAAGAAAGAATTAAAACTGTCTAGAACTAATAAGTGAATTAACAGGGTCTCAGGATAAAAGGTCAATATAAAAATATCAATTGTATTTCTATACACTAGGAACAAGCAATTGGAAAATTAAATTTAAAAACCACTTTTTGTAAGGTCAGATTGAGGGAATACTCTGGGGTGTTGGAATCGTGTTTATGGTGGTGGTTATGCATGATCTGAAAATGAAATTAAGAAAACAATTATACTAGCTTCAGAAAGGATAGCATCCTCAGGAATAAATTAACCAAGGAGGCAAAAGACTTGTACACTGAATACTGCAAAACATTGCTGAAAAAAAGAAAATCTAAATAAATGGAAAGACAGTCCATGTTTATGGATCAGAAGACTTAATATTGTTAATATGATAGTACTACCCAAAGCAATCTACAGATTCAATGCAATTCCTATCAAAATCCCAATGATATGTTTTACAAAAATAGAAAAACCCATCCTAAAATTCAAATGGAATCTTAAGGTAACCCATATAGCCAAAATGATCTTGAAAAGAACAAAGCTGGAGGAGCCATACTTCTAGGTAGCCACACTACCACACTTCTCGATTTCAAAACTTACTAAAAATCTGCATTAATCAAACAGTGTGGTACTGGCATGGGAACAGATGTATAGACCAATGGAATAGAATTGAGAGCCCAGAAATAAACCTTCACATATATGGACAACTGATTTCTGACAAGGATGCCAAATCATTTAATGGGGAAATGGAATATTTACATGCCAAGGAATGAAGTTAGACCCTCATCTTAAACTATATACAAAAATTAACTCAAAATGGATGAAAGACCTAAACATATGAGCTAAAACTGTCCAACTGTGACAAGAAAGCAGCAGAAATATATTTGGGACACTGGGTTTGGCAATGACTTATTGGATATGACACCAAAAGCACAGGCAACAAAATAAAAAACTGATAAATTGGACTTCAAAAAATTGTAAAAGTTTGGTGCACCAAAAGACACTATCCAAAAAAATGAAAAGATAACTTTCAAAATGGGAAAAATATTTTCACATCATATATTTAATAAGGGTCTAGTATTCAGAATATCTAAGGAACTTTACAATTCAACAACAAAATGACAACCCAATTTTAAAATGCCCAAAAGACTTGAAAAGATATTTCTCCAACGAAGATATACAAACAGCCAACAAGCACATGAAAAATGCTCAACATCCTTACTCAGAGAAATGCAATCAAGCCACAATGAGATGCTACCTCACACCCACTAGGATGGCTATAATGAAAACAAAACCAGAATAAACAAGTGTTGGTGAGTGTCTGGAAAAATTGGAACCCTCATCCATTGCTAGTGGGAATGTCAATTGATACAGCCTCTGTGGAAAACAGTTTGGTGGTTCCTGTAAAAGTTAAACACAGAATTATAATATGACTCAGCAATTTCACTCTTAGATATGTACTCAAAAGAACTGAAAACAAGCATTCAAACAAAAACTTGTACATGAGTGTCTATAGCAGCACTATTTATAATAGCCAAAAGGTGGGAGAAACTCAAGTGTCATTGATGGACAATGGATGAACAAAATATGGCTTACCCACACAATGGAATATCATTCAACCATAAAAAGGAATGAAATTCTGATATATGCCATAATGAAGATAAACTTTGAAAACATTATTCTAAGTGAAAGAGGCCAGACACAAAAGGTCACATATTATATCATTCTATTTATATGATTCTCCTTATATAAAATAAACAGAATAGGTAAGTCCACAGAGACAGAAAACAGATTAGTGGTTGGCAGGGGCTAGAGGGAGGGGGAAATGACTACTAATGGATTGGGGGCTTCTTTGCAGGGATTATAGAAATGTTCTAAAAATCAGATAGTCGGGACAGTTGCACAACCTTGTGACTATATTAAAAACCACTGGGTTGGACATTTTAAAAGGCTTTTTAATATATGTAATTTATATCCCAATTTTTCCAAAAAAAAGAGAATCTATCATAGAAATATCTATCACAAAAGTGAATACTACTGCTTGTAAATAAATTTTTTAAAGACCATTAATAATAGCAACCAAAAACCATAAAATATTTAGAAATAAATTTAATAAAATATGTGCAAGCCCTCTATACTGGAAACTAGAAAACATTGCTGAGAGAAATTAAAGAAGATCTAAACAAATGGAAAGATGAGTCAAGTTTATGTTTCAGAAAACTCAATATTAAGATACTCATCCTTTTCAAATTGATCTATAGACTCAATGCAATTCCAATCAAAATTCTAGTAGGCCTTTTTAAAATATATATATATATATATATATATATATAAGTTTTTTTGTAGAAATGAATAGTCTGATTTTGTCATATGTTGTGCTGTTTAAGTAGCCAACAGGGAGCCACTGCAGGCTCTGGAAAATCTTTGTTTTATGGAAATGAGCAGCATTAGAACCTCCAACTAGGAGCAGATGAGTTGGATTTTGCTTAACTTGGGGATCCTTTGATTCACTAGTTACTAGTCAAGGGAAAATGAGGAAACAGCCCAGAGAGATGAACCCTATCAGATCATTCTCCAGGTGTGGGCCATACTCAGAAATGAGTTTGGAGATGTTGAAGTCACTCAGTAGCTCTATGGCTTTTTTGACTGGCTGATTGTTTTGTGAGCCTTCTAATCCTCGTTTCCTCTTGAAATGCCAAATCCACTGCTAACTAAATGAGACGACTCGTAAGGAGGACGTCACAAAGTACTGGGCATACAGGACACTCAGTAAAAGCTGAGCTGCACCCTTCCTGGACCTGGCCCTTTTGGGTCAGGTTTTCTGTGTTGACTCATACACCGATGAAGGTCGTGCTCTGGACAAGGAAGAACATAAAACCAGAAAAAAAGCTGGCAAAGAGTAGAACACAGGGGAGGGGGACCAGGACCAAGATAGGAAGAAGCCCAAGAGACAGATGAGCTGTGGACATAACAGGGAAAACAAAACGGTGAGATGCTAGGATTGCAGAGTTGGGCAGGTCTGCATGAGAGGGTTCATGGAGTATATTTCAGTTTTTCAAAGACGTTGCCAGGACTTTTTTTTCCATTTATTTCTTTTAATTTATTTTTTTATGGCTGAGTGTGGCAGTGGCTCATGCCTGTATGCCCAGCACTTTGGGAGGCTGAGACAGGCTGATAATTTGAGCCCAGGAGTTTGAGGCATGCCTGGGCAACACGGAAAAACTCTGTCTCTACAAAAAATTACAAAAATTATCCAGGTGTGGTGGTGCATGCCTGTAGTCCAGCTATAGGGATGCTGAGGTGAGAGGATTGCTTGAGTCTGGAAGAGGGAGGTTGCAGTGAGCCAAGATGGCACCACTGCACTCCAGCCTGAGTGACAGAGTGAGACTCTGTCTCAAAAAAAAAAAAAAAAAAAAAAAAAAAAGAAAGAAAGAAAGAAAGAAAGAAAAGAAAAGAAAAAGAAAGAGAAAGTATTTTATAACTTGAATGGTATTATAATGTGTTTTGTACCACAAATAGGCAAATCAAGACACTAATGTTATATTTTGAGATATTTGTACTGAGAGCAAGAGAAGCTTCTTCCCAAATTTCCCTTTGAGAGCATCTCTCCCCTTCTCAAATTGTCCCTCTCCCCATAAAACAATGGCAGCCCAAGAAACATTTGATGGACGAAAATCAGACACATGTTGATAACCTCACCAACTACTGCAGGAAAGAATGGGCTAGACTTTGCATATGCACGATGAGGTATGGAATCTACTTGTTTGGGTTTATTGCACCTAGCTATCACTGGAAATTACTGCTTCTTTTTCACAATTCCTACAGGGTAGAATGTGGTGGAGTAAGTGGGCATTCTGAGTCATTTCCAAAAACTCTTTTAAGGGATGTTCTTCAAATAATACTATTTCTTAAGGTAGGAGCAACTTTCACAATCTGTTCAAGTCCTAACAAGTAATACATTACATTTTGAATCAGAATAAGTCAAACCAGAATTTCAAAAGTACATATTAATAATAGTTCTTGTGGATTGTGTAATAGTTAAAAGAGCAGTTAAAAAAAAAGAAAGAAAGAAAGTGGATTTCCCACTTAGTAACTAGCTGATACTGTATTGTAACTAAAGTTTGAAAGGCAGCATTTGGGATTCATGAGTAAGATTTTCTTCCATGACATCTGACCAAGCAGTTGCTGCTCCATTCTTTCCTGCAGTAACCTTTATTATTATTTTAAAATAAGCTTTCAAATTTAAAACAGTTTCAGATTTACAGAAAAGTTACAAAGATACTACACAGAACTCTATAGCCCCAACACCAAGTTTCCCCTATTATTCACATCATAACACTAGTGTGACACATTTGTCAGAATTACTGAACCAGTAGTGATGTGTTATTATTAACTGAAGTCTAGTTTATTCAGATTTCCCTATGTTTTGCTTCGTGTCCTTTTTCTGTTCCATGGTTCGTTCTAGGATACCAGATTTCACTTACATGTCTGCTTAAGCTTCTCTTGGTCATGACGGCTTTTCAGACTTCTTTATTTTTGATGACCTTGTCAGTTTCAAAGACTATTGGTCAGGTAGTTTTTAGAATGTCCTTCAGTTGAGATTTGTCTGACGTTTTTCTCATAATTAGGCTATTGGGTGTTGGGAAGAAGACCGCAGAGGTGAAATGCCATTCTCATCACATCCTATCGAGGGTACACCGTATCAACATGACATCACTATGGGCATTAATAGGATGATTTTTTACCTTACTAGGGAAGCATGGAGCTCCCTGAAGGATGAACCAGACCTCAGTTTCCAGGCATATGTGGGAGAGGCTGTGGGGAAAGGGGCTTGAGCTTCAGATTTAGTCACGGAAAAGGGAGAGAAACCCGGCCAGGCAGAGATCATATGCCTGCTGGGAAGCCACAGTGATTTACACTGCTGAATGAAGGACTGCTGAGTAAATATTGCTCCCAAGGAGGGAGGATGTGCCCTGCCGCCTGCTCCCACCCAGTGCCTGGTAAGTGGATGCCCAAAAAGGCTTTTAGCTATGCTGCAAGGAAGCCCAGGAATCCTGTGGGTGGTAGCAGTGGTGGTGGTTCAGGTGGGAGTAATTTATGAATATGAGTATTTGCTTAGGAAGCAGAGGTTATATTTAAAATGTGAGCCTGTTTAAGGGAGCAACCTAAGTAAATTAAGGCAAAAGCATTACATAGATATGGCCCAAACCAGGCTGGTAGGAGAAATGTGCCTGAGGCTTGACCCCATGCGTTAGGAGCCAAAGGGGATGGATGCACCCCAGGCTAGCCTACAAAGGGATTAATTCATGGGCTGCAGGGCCCCAGAAGGCAGGAGCCAGGTGGGGTGGTAATAAAACTGTTTGTGTAGCCCAGTGGATGTTGGCCATGCCTCCTCCCCAAACCCACTGTGGATCAGTGATGGACGGATGGCATTTCCAGTCTTTTCTTCTTGCTCACCCTCAAGGACTCTGTGCAGTATGCAGGCCAGGATTCTCTCAGGCTGTGGGTTTCCACATGTGCTCCTGCATGGAAAGTCCCCTGGCTGCTGCAGGATGTCCTCTGCAGAGCCCCATCCTGTCCTCCTTATCGCAGCTGCAGGCAGCCTGAGCCACATTCCTCCTGCCTGAGTCACTGTCCCAGGCCACAGGCTGCCTTGGCCTATGGACCTCCAGCTTGACCTATGGACCAGGCCACTGTCCATTCCATCATTTGCCAGACACTGTGGAGTGTCCCTGCCCTTGAGAGCTTACCCTGGTGACCATGCAAGGCAACAACTGTGGAGCTGCGGGACTGCCAGGGTTCCATGGAGGAAGGCACAGGGCAGAGGAGGGGCAGGAGAGCCTCCTGGAGAAGGCGACTGCTGAGCTAAGTGCTGGGGGATAAGGGAGTGCTCTGGGTGAAAGGGGATAGGGGTGAGCTTGCCACATTGTGGGAAATGAAATGCTGTGTTGAATGAAACTCATTTAAGGAGACACTAAGCCAGAAATTTTAACGGGAATTAAAAAGGACTCTTCAATACCCAGGATGGAATTCTGAGGATGGTGCAGCTAGGATGCAAAGTCTTGATCCCTTTGTTAGGATCTTCTCTTCAAAAAGCGGTGGGGGGCCAGATGTAGTGGCTCATGCCTGTAATCCCAACACTTTGGAAGGCCAAGGCGGGAGGATCACCTGAGGTCAGGAGTTTGAGACTAGCCTGGCCAACATGGTGAAACCTTGTCTCTAATAAAAAATACAAAAATTAGCCATATGTCGTGGCACACACCTGTAATCTCAGCTACTTGGGAGGCTGAAACAGGAGAATCACTTGACCCAGGGAGGCAGAGGTTGTAGTGAGCCGAGATCGTACCCCTGCGCTCCAGCCTGGGCAACAGAATGAGACTTGATCTCAAAAAAAGAAATTTAAAAAAAATAAAAGGCAGTGGGGTTGGGTGGATGGGGATCCCAGGGAAGGAAACCCAGGCCATATCCTCCTAGACAACTCTCCTCTTCCCAGCAGGATCAAGGCAAGCTTGGACTATGATCCTGTCGTGCTTGAGCAGAGGGCCCAAAATTGCTGAGCCTCAGTTTCCCCCAGGGTTAAATTGGAAGCAGTAGTGCCTGCCACAGAGGGTACTGAGGAAGTCCTGAGGGAACAGTGCAGAGCCCTGCTTATGCAAATGGCCAGTAAGTGGTGTTTGTGACTAATGACAAAATGGGATCAGGCCTCTCCCTAAGGAGGGACCTGCACAGCAGGAGGCTCAGGGCAGCTAGGGTCGGGGAAGAGGCCAACATTGCCTGTCCTAGAGCTCTCCCTCTGGTTTTCCCTGTCCCTGCTTACTCTGAGTAAAAAGACAGTCCAGGCATGGTGGCTTATGCCTGTAAGCCCAGCATTTTGAGAGGTCAAGGCAGGAAGATTGCTTGAGGCCAGGGGTTCCAGGTTGCAGTGAGCTATGTTTGCATCACTGCATTCCAGCCTGGACAACAAAGCAAGACCCTGTCCCTACAAAACAATAATAATAACTTTAAAATTAGCCAAGTGTATCTATAGTCCCAGCTACTCAGGAGGCTGAGGCAGGAGGATCCCTTGAGTCTAGGAGTTCCAGGTTGCAGTGAGCTATGATGGAACCACTGCACTCCAGCCTGGGCGAGAGAGCAAGACCCTGTCTACAGAAAAGAAAGAAAGAAAGAGAGAAAAAGAGAAAGAGAGAAAGGAAGGAAGGAAGGAAGGAGGAAAGAAAGAAAGAGAGAAAGAAAGACACAAAACACAAACTAGAATTTCTGGAATAATGTGGGTCATAGAATCTTTAGAAATGAGGGACACCTCACCACCTATTGCTCCCAGCCCTCTCTATCGCCTCACAATTTCATCCAGACAATTTCGGTTCCTTCCCATTCAATGACTCATAAGAGAATAAAACAATAGTTTAAATAAACACTACATCTGGCAACGCCATTCAGCATTTTACTGTTGGTTTCCACTCAAATATTTATGAAGCATATAAGATGTGCAATGCTCACTGCTAGGTGTGGTAATGCCAGTGGAAGGTAGTTTAAATTAAATGTGTCCACCTACCCTTCTGCTTTAAACAAAGTGTATTAGCCAGGTTTCTTCAGGAAAACAGAGCCAATAGGCTGTGTGTATACATATATAGAGAGAGAGAGGTTTACTTTAAAGAATTGGCTCGGCTGGGTGCGGTGGCTCAAGCCTATAATCCCAGCACTTTGGGAGGCCGAGACGGGTGGATCACGAGGTCAGGAGATCCAGACCATCCTGGCTAACACGGTGAAACCCCGTCTCTACTAAAAAATACAAAAAACTAGCCGGGCGACGTGGCGGACGCCTGTAGTCCCAGCTACTTGGGAGGCTGAGGCAGGAGAATGGCGTGAACCCGGGAGGCGGAGCTTGCGGTGAGCTGAGATCCGGCCACTGCACTCCAGCCTGGGTGATAGGGAGACTCCGTCTCAAAAAAAAAAAAAAAAAAAGAATTGGCTCATAAGATTGTTGGGGCTGGCAAGTCTGAAAACTGCAGGGCAGGTGGACAGGCTGGAGAAATGTGAGTCTGAGGAGGGCCTTGAGGCTTCTTTCCTCTCTTCGCAGACCTCACTTTTGTTTTCCTCGAAGGCCTTCAGCTAGCTGGATAAAGCTCACACATATTATGAAGGGTAATCTGCTTTACTCCAAGTCTATTGGTTTAAATCTTAATCTTATCTAAAAAATACCCTCAAGGAAAAATCCAGACAACATATGACCAAGTATCTGAGTACTCTGGCCTAGCCCAGTTCACACATGAAATTAACCATCACAGAACGTGACACAGGGTGATGTGCTTCTCATGCGTGTCCAGGCAGTGTTCCTCTGCTTCTCTTCGCCCTCCGCACGCAGCTCTAAGCCAACCTTCTCCTGCCAGAGGACACAGGGGCTGAGAAGGAGTCCCGGGCGTGGATGCAGGGGCCCAGCTCACAGCCTTCCCTGCCTCTAGTTTCTCTCTTAAACCTCAGGTTTCTTAGGTGTAGAGTGAGCCCACGGCTACACTTGCCTTAATATTGTTGTAGGCATTAGATGGAAACAACGTGCGTGGGGTGCATGGTGTGCCATCAGGTGCAGTGGCTGTGCTATCAGGAGGGCTAGGGGCTCTGACACAGAGCAGGGCAGAGCGACCCTGGATCCTGATGGGTGGCAGTGGGCTTCCCTTATGGACAAAGGCAGCAGAGGACTGATGGTCCAACCTCAAGGAGTTTTCCCGAGCTCACAGGAAAGTGTTAGCAATCCTCCCAGCCCAGAGCTCCTAAATTGAGTCTCTCTCACTCTTTGTAAATTATATTGTACTCTTTCCAAAAATTCTAAGATGTTCAAGTTCTCCTTCTTCATCCTCCCACCCCAAATCCACCCCTTTTTCCGAAGGAGACAATCATTAACTCCTTAGCATAAATCGTTTTTCACATCCTCTCTCTTAAAGATTTTTTTTTTAATTACAAAAAGGTGGTTGTCTATATTTGTGATTTTATTGTTGTTCACTTACCAACGTATTGTATGTATTTTTCAATATCTAAATCTGACTTCTTGTGTAGTAGTAGGCTTTTTTAACTTTCTACTCAAAATAGAGAAGAAAGATAAAGAAGAAAAATAAACAAAAGACTTCTTACAAATAACATATAAACCTTGTTGCAGGCCAATGAAATCAGTTTTCTGGGAAAGCATCCACATTGCTCAGTCCCCTTTTCTCTGAGAAGGGCCCTGGCCCAGGTGATGCTACCGGGAGGCCTTACCTTTGCTCTCCAAGACCCCATGTGCACCCAGAAGTCCCCACTTACAGATCCCATTCCTAGAGTGTCCTCCTTTGCGTTTCTCTTTGGCTCCTGTAGCCACGTTTGCCTCTGAGGCAGAGCCAAATGCTGTGGGCTCTGTGCCACTCCGTAAGCAAACAAATGGCAGCATTAAATTTCAAAGAAAATGGTAACAAGTGCACACAAATCCTTAGATTACTGTTTTTCTGTCTTTCTTTTTTCTTTCTTTCTTTTTTTTTTTTTGAGACGTAATTTCGCTCTTGTTGCCCAGGCCGTAGTGCAATGGCGCAATCTCGGCTGACTGCAACCTCCACCTCCCAGGTTCAAGTGATTCTGCTGCCTCAGCTTCCCGAGTAGCTAGGATTACAGGCATGCGCCACCATGCCCAGCTGATATTTTGCATTTTTAGCAGATACGGGGTTTCTCCATATTGGCCAGGCTGGTCTTGAGCTCCTGACCTCAGGTGATCCATCCGCCTCGGCTTCCCAAAGTGCTGGGATTACAGGCGTGAGCCACTGCGCCTGGCCAGGTTACTGTTTTTCTACAAAACCTTCCAAAGAGCCAAGCAAGGAGTTTGGGGGGAATTGTACAAATGCATACTTTGAGGAACCTCATTTTTGAGGTCTGACGTTGCCTGTAATAATTTTCCATTGCAAAGAGCAGAAACTCTCATCTTTATCTCTAGTGAGCAATTTCCTTTCCAGATGTTATTACGGGAGATATCAGTCACCAAGGCCTTGGCTGGCTCCCTGATAAAAGCCCTTGCAGTATTCCACACTGCAGAACCCCAGGCTATGCCCTCCAGGATTCACACTGGAAAGACCCAAGGCTCCAAGCCACTGGTGGATGTGACTCATCTTCCTGACCCCAGGGGAGGAGAGTGGTGTGTTTGGTGCACACTGTGCACCTGTCAGTAGTCAGCATCCTGTAGGCCAGGAAAACACTGACTCTTCTCAGGAAAGGCTTTGACGGCAGTTGGAACAGAAGTACAAGTAGACAGAGGCCACTGAGTTATGGAAGAAAACCAGGCTGGATACAGTTCTGTGTTTACAACAGGAAGATGGATCCCTCATTTTCCTGCTCAAGCTGGTCATCAAAACAAGTAAACAAGTAGCCCCTCCTTTTTCGTTTTTAGGGTTTTAAGGTTTGCTATTACATAGGAAACACGGTAGTATACATGGTGAATACCAAAGAAGGCATAAAACATGAGTAATTTTTAAGAGATCCAGTGGGTGGTTTCTATTGGCTCTTTCTCTCCCTCATTATTCTAGAGGATTTCCTTCACTTAAGTCCTCTGCTATTCACCCCACAAATCCCTCAACCCCTCTTTCTCCCCTGGACTCAATCACAGATCGTTGGTTCTTTAGCTATTTACTCCTTCCCTTGTCTCATAAAAAAGTTGAGCAAGCTTATTAGAATACACAGAATAAAGGATGAAAAAAATGGTCAAAATAAGCAATGAAGAAGGCAAGGAAAATAGTTGATAGAGCCAGCAATAAGATGAGCACATGGAAACATCTATCATATGATGTTATTCAGTTACTACAAGCAGGCATGAGCCAAGAGTCCTAGGAGCCAAGGAAATGAGAAATATAACCAAGCTGAAGGTACAAGTCAGGAAAGCTCTGCCTTTCTAATGCACAGATCAGAGGGGAGGTGGGTGATCACAGTCCTGAGTTAAGTGCTTCTCTGATATTTTCTTATTTGATCCTGACAATCTCATGGGGTGGACATTATTATAACACTCATTTTACAGATAAGGAAACTAAGAATTCAAGAATAAGTTAGTAATGTGCCCAAGACTACAGAGTTACTCAGTTGTAGAAATGAGATTCAAACCCAGGCTATCAGGCTCCATGTCTGGGTCCTGAACCAAAAAGCTCACCCTGCAGGACCACAGTGGGGGAGTGGGGTTCTGTGGGACATTTCTGAGACAAATGTAATAGGCATTTTTGTAGGACCATATCTCCTGACCTCTTTCAATGCAATTCCTTAATATGGGCACAAAAGCATAAACCCTGTTGAAATTCAGCAAAAGCAATTCCTTGAAGCCAAACAATTTGTGCAGGTGCATCATTCTTTGATAACCTAATTTCCTTCTCTATGCACATAAATGAATACTGCAGATTCTATCAGGAATTAGAACAACAGGTATTTATTCAAACCATAGTCAGTCATTCTATGCATCCACAGCCCTCTCTATTAAGATTTATCCCCCACTAGAACCTCAAAGCTGAAGTCTTTGGTCTCCTCACTCTCAGGCTTCCTAACCTCTACAGAGAAAATACTCTTAAATACACAGCCCTCCGGGACAACGGAACACACAATGAAGACCTCTATTAAGAACATTTACAGGATAACTTGACCTGTCTTTGGTTCCTTTCTTCTATATTCTTTGTTAGATGTTTTAGGAATTGGGTATTTCCTCTATTCAAGACCTCATACCATTTGGGCAGCATTTCTCAAACTTTCAGCATCTGTAAGCCAGTGCAAGCTAATGCAAAGCACTCATTTTGGGTAAGATTTCATCACCATTTTTAGTAATAAAAACATCACATTCTTTTTGAAAGCTTTTTTATTATGAAGAAATGCAAACGTACACCAAAAGTAGAATAATATAAAGAACCCCCACGGACTTATCACTCAACTTTAACTATAATTGACTCATGGCCAATCTTATTTCAACACGATTCTCATCCACTTCCTCTCTCTCTTATCTTCCTGAAGCAAATCCCACATGTCATATCATTCCATCCATAAATATTTCAGTAGGTGTCTCTAAAAATATGAATTCTTTATTTTAACATTACAATAGCATAATCACAACTATTTGTGAGAATTCTAAAATATTATCAGATATCAAAATATATCAGATTCCCAATTGTCTCAAAATTTTAGTTTTTTTTGTTTGTTTGAATGAGGATCCAAATAAGGCCCACATATTTCCATCTGATAGAACATTATTTTAAATGGCACTATTGTTTCACGCATTTGTAAGAGGGCATATTTTGTAATCTCTCCCCAGGATATCTGTCCTATTTGATAATGGGATCAAGTTCCATAGTCCATTGATTTCTTTCGTTGCCCTTTATTTTTACTAAGTTAAACACTCCCAATTTACAGACACTGGAAACAGTAACAAATGTCTGATATCTTTTTCCAATGACTATGGATTCAGAAATTAGAGATTTCTTATTGCAAACATGTTTAGCCCTCCACCAGGTGCCAAATCAATTATGAAACACATTTAAAATGTGGACAGATCCATGCTTTAACTTGGGAGATGGGGGAAAATGGGTCCCCCTCACCTACAGGGACTTCCTTCTGGTTCTGAAGAGCATATCTTCAACGTTACAGGTTGTTTTAAACTATGCCCAATACCAGATTAAGAAAGAGTCAAACTCCAGTCAGAGCAGACTGGACCTGAGTTTGGTCTTAAGAGGATTTCTCAAGTCCAGCTAATTGTTTTTCTCTTAAAGGGGCTGAGTTTTTCTTTTGGATCCTGCAGACCAATACAAGAATTGACTTCGTATCAGAGGCAAATGATCAGTAGATATGCTGTGATGGGCAAAGTCATTCAAAGTTATTAGGAGGACACTGAAAGAGTCAGGCAGGGTATGAGGTGATCCTGAAGGAGGATTGGAGCAGGGCCAAGTAGAAGACGAAGAGGGTGATATAGGAATGAAGAGGGAGGAATCTGCAATGGCATTCATATTTCTGACTCCAGTGTGGGATGCCATGTAAAAAGGAACCCTAAATTCACACATACATGCACACACACCCCAAAGAAACCCCTTGCAAGTTGCTCATGGCCCTAGGATGGAAAGAGCCAGCTGATCTGAGAATAAGAAAAGGTACCTTACACAAAATATTCTCTTCATAGTTACAACAAATGTTCTCAACACTGGCTGCATATGAGAAGCATCTTGGGAGTTTAAAATACTCTGTCCGGGCCCCTGCGCAGGCTAGAGGAATCGGAATCTCCGGGTATTTTTAAACCTCCGTCCCCGTCCCTCTCCTGGACACCCCCACCCACACAGGTGATTCTAACATGCAGCCCGGCCTGAGAACCACCGGGCTAAAGCATGGACAGCAAGGGCTATTTCAGTACAGGATCGATTAATGAGCAAGGGCTCATTATTCAAAATACTCACAACTTGACGCTTGGTTTGGCTCAGCCTAGACTTCTGGAGCTTGGGGTGAGAAGCAACCTAATCTTCAGAATTCACCGCTCTCCTGTGAAACAACGTCAGCGGGGAGAGACTGGCAGGGGAATGGGAAAGGCGGGGTGACGTGTCCTACACACGAGCTTCCCTTCTGCCCGGGGAGAACACTGGTTCTCTCACTCCTCTGTGCATGGTGATCACACGGGAATATCTGTCAAAAGCAGCTTCCTGGGCCCCACTCCCTACGTCGGTCAGAAGGTTTAGGATGTGGCCCAAGAACCTGCATTTTAGCAGGTCTGCAGGTGACTCTCTGAGGGTTTATGGAACAAACACATCCAGAAACCCTGAGAGGCCTCCAGGAGCAGCAGTGTGTGGGCCCTTCCTGGTGAACACGTGCGGGGCAAGGCTTCCCTCTTCAACCCTGGGCCCTGCCCCTGGTCTCAGCAGTAGGTCTGAGGTGGTGCCTAGCATCAGCGTTAGAAGTGATTTCAGGGCACTGTCCAATTGGGGACCTTCATGGAAAAGAAGTGGACCTGCCCCAAGTTTTCTCTGTACAATAGAAGGTGGAAGCGAAGCAGGAAGGACCCTTGGCTCATTCACTCCTTGCTTCTACCAAAACGGAAGCTGGCGTTTTCCTAGGCTGACAGCTGGCAGGAAGTGCAGGCGGAAACCAAGCAGCAGCCTCTGGTCTTTCAGAAACCATTGATTTTATCAGAAAAGTGGACCTCAAAGCAAACATGCAAATTCTTGGGCCCCACCCCAGACCACCTACTGATCAGGTACTTCAGGGAGATGGGCTCCCTAATCTGTGTCACAGCAGGCTCCCAGGTGATTCTGATGCTTGCTCGGTGATTATGGGCTTAGGAAAGGCCCCACGTCTTCTGGCCATCCCCTTAGGTCCCGTGTCATGGAGACAGGGGGAGGCCCCTCAGCACCTCCCCCGCTCTCACGGTTATTGGGAAGGTGCTGAAGGATACTGGGGCTGCCAACCTGGAGGAAAAGGAGCCTGGTTCCAGGCAGCTGCCACCTGCACAGGCTGCTCTCCCAGCTGACTTGCTTTGTTTTATTTTCTCTAAGCCTGAAGAAGGGCTTTCCCCAGAGAGAAAGGACACCTGGTGCCTAATCCCCCAAAGCAGAGGCAGCTGTGGTCCAGAAGCCCCAGGGCCTGTTTCCACTGTCCTCCGTGGGGAAATGCAGGCCTAGGGCCCAGAGAGGCCCAGGACTTGTCTTGACACTCTCCTTTCTCTGGCCAAGAAAATGCTTCCTCTTCTTGGAGGATGGAGATGCAAACACTCCCTTTCTGGAGCAGGCTGCAGCCAGAGGGGCGGCATCCTCTATCAAGATGAAAGCCTTTTTGGGACAGAGTGTCAATGCTGGTACCCCACACTCCCAAAGATGAGGGGAGACTGATCTGAGGCAGAGGCACATGTGAGAACCAGCCCAGTGGGACAGAACAAGTTACTTGCCTCTTTCTTCTCTGGACCCAATTTTGGAATTCTTCCAAGCATTCTGATCAGAGACAAATACTAACATGCTCTAAAAGGGGGTCACCAGGATTGGAAGTAATCCAGACCTGTTGTGGATTCACTGCAGAGTCTTTCAATGTGTTATATGGGGTTCACTACTTTAAAACAAAAATTCAGGGACTTGGGATAAATGAAAAGTATAGTTTTATTGTATTTTCTTGTCAAACACCTTTACTTGAGGCAACAACTGAAGTATAATTTAATTCAGCAGGAAATATCACACTTGGAGGGAAAACACACACTCAAAAAAACCTTTAAATGAAAGCCAAACATTCTTTCCAAGGCACAGCACTGGCATTTTCAGACTGACAGAAGAACGAGTTTGTTTTCCGTGAAACAAAATCACGAGTCCAGAGTCTGTTTTTGAAACAGCTTTCCACTTCATCTCCCTTTCTCGGGCTCAGGGAACGATGCTTGTGGCCTTCCTCAGGGCCAGGTAGCCGGTGACGACGTCAGAGGGCAGCCTCCGAATATAGGAAAACTCTTCAATGGTGCTGAACCGCAGTTTGCTCTGGGGGTCTGTGTAGTTGGCCTGGAAAGAGGCACAGGGAAGGGCAGAAAGTTTTTGCGGGTAGGGATATAAGTTCAAGTATAAGTTTAAAAAAATTTTATATCCCTACCAGAAAGTTTTTGCTGGTAGGGATATAAGTTCAAGTGTAAGTTTTAAAAATTTTTCTGTTTCACTGAAAGTGATATATATTTTCATTATGTCTTACTCCGCCACCAAGAACACTAAATCACTCACTGTGGCACAGGCTCATTAACCTTCCCAGACTCCAGAAACACTTCAGGGTATGGACAGGAGGAAGTGGAATAACCACATTAGACTCTGGGACCCTTCTGGTTGGTGCCTCAAGGGCTGCAACAGGTCCAAGAGTGAATTCATGATGGTCATCCCTCTCTGACTTCAGACTCCTGCCTCTTTCCAACAAATGTCCCAGGTCTGTGCTCAAGGCAGGAGCTGACGCCCTGCATGCTGGGCATGTGCCCCTCCCTGCTATGCTCCATTTACCTCCAGCATGCTCCTTTCCAGCTCTTCCAACACCCCCTGCGCCACTTCCACGCCTCCCTGAGCCACTCTGTAGTGCATCACTGACCATTCACACCCACCCTTCCCCTAGAACTGCAGCCAGGATCTTCTTTGCAATGTGCAATTCTGATCATGTCATTCCTTAGCATAAAATCTCTCAAAATGGCTCCTCTGCTCCTGGGACAAAGGCCCAAGTCCTCAGTGCAGCTCCTCGGCTCTGGGCCTTCCTTTGTCCTCAGCCTCCTCCTCAGCCACACGTCCCCACTCTGATTCCAACTATCCCTGGCCTCTAAGTTCCTCCCTTTTACCATGCCCCATCTGTCCTTTCCTTGGCAGGGGACCCCAACTGTGGCCCATTTTGCTCAGTAATCACCAGTTCATTCTTCAGGACTCAGCCCCAAAGCTACACCTCGAGGGAAGCCTATTTGTACCCCCACAGGAAGTCAGAACCTCACCCTCCACTCTCACAGCAGCAAAAATACTCCAGTGGAATGCACATCTCTGTTGCTTTGAAGTTTATTATCTACATGACTCTTTGATGATGGTCTAGGCTATGACGGTCCATGAGACAGGAACCCTGTGGTTTGCTTATCATTGTAGACTGGCTCCTAGTGCAATGCAGAGTGCACAGAGGGCCTCCAGTCAGGGTTTGTATAACAAAACAAATGATTAATGAATGAATAAACAAACAGACAATTGGGACCATCATGGAAAAGAGAACTTGTTTCCCAGACATATCAAAATTCTCTCTTGGTCTCTGTTCCCCGTGTGCCAAGTGGAGAAAATAATTCACTAACTATATACCTCAAAGTACATAGGCTTCTATGGATTTTGAAACAAAAGACATAAGGGTGAGTCATTTTGAGCTCCTTTAAAAAAATTATAAAAGATGCCATTAAAGTCTAGACAGATAACATCCAATTATTCAAGTGTAGATGTCTGCTTTAATGTGGATCATCTTTGTGTGGACCTAGACTCACAGTAATCTGTGATTTAGGAAGGGAGGGAACACTCAATAAAAAAGCAACGAGCTGTCGGGAACTTATTTATAGGCTTCTCATGCCCTAAAAAGTCTTCCATTTTGCCACTGGGG
Source organism: Rhinopithecus roxellana (assembly GCF_007565055.1). Lineage (NCBI taxonomy): Eukaryota > Metazoa > Chordata > Mammalia > Primates > Cercopithecidae > Rhinopithecus > Rhinopithecus roxellana. Next base: position 16,444,027 of record NC_044569.1, read on the forward strand.
ACTCCCCTAAGTATTTAACTGCTGTGTGTTAGGAAATGGGATTATTCCTAAAAGGCTAAGATTAACTAATAGCTCTATATAAAATAAAACTTCAATCCCTTGGCTTGACCTAGATGTTACCTTTCTGTACCACATTTCCTTTAATGACAGTAATATAAGGAACGGCTTAATTAGAAAAACAGTGACAAGTCTCTTCTGAGGGATCCTGGCCATGAGGGAAGTTAGGTTAACTAGTAGGAGAGGCTGCCCTGCAGTTCCGAGCAGAGCACAGGCATGTGTGTCTGGCGTGGACCATCTGGCCTCCGTAGACGAACCAGCCTCGGCCGAGCTCCATGTCTGTGGCTGCCTCACTCCTACCAGCAAACTGTGCTGAGCCGGCCCGCCCAAATTCAGACCTCACTGCCAAGAGGGCTGCTGAATAAACAGTGCAGAATACAGAGATCCTGTGGCACCAACAAAAAGGTTACCAACAAAAACCTGAACAGACTGGACTGGACCCAGGGGCCAGCATCTAGGATTCTGAATAGAAGGAAGGATGCCAAGTGACACCCCAGAGTTGAACAAGTAAAGAGCTTCACACCTACAGTCCACCTTCCTCTGGATGCCATCCCTCGAGCCTGAGTGAAATAAGCAAAGGCCAACTTCCTACAGGAAAGCCAGCAAACAGCTTCAGGCCCCCCTTGCTGCAGGGTGACAGGCAGTATTCACAGCTTGCCCGTCTCACCCAGAATACACTTTTCATAGCTCTGTAATGAGTGCTGAACACAGGTGTGACCCTGCATGTCCTGCTGCCGTGCCTAGGCACAGGGGAAACAGTCATATGGCTGGCTGGGAACAGGTGTGTGTCCATGTAAATGTGAACTAGGCTTTACTTTTTAATTACATAACTTTAAATTATATAAGCAACAGACGAACATATTCTCCCCTAAAAAAAAATAAAAAGAAAACATTACAGATAAGACTAAAGTCCTCATTTATCACCGTCTACCATCCAAAAGTCCTCTGCCTTCCCCTGGAGAAACCACCGCTAAGTGGGCACCTTTCCAGACTTTTTATGTCTACCCCATACACATATGTAAACACGCAAGAGAAATAACTCAATTTGTGTGTGTGTGTTGATTTTATACATGTAGCACCATGCTATTTATACTGCTTTGCATCTTTCAATCCACATTACATCCTGGAAATTTATCCATGTTGTTACTATGCATTGAGCTCAAGAACAGTATGAAAATATCCGCTGCGATAGCCCTTGATGTCGCTTCCAGCATTTTGCGAATGCAGCCTCTCATAAGCATTTCTGCATGAGGTTCTTTGTGCACACTATTTCTCTAGGGAGCTGCCTATAAGGCATATTGCAAGGTTAGATGCTTTTGCTTTTTTTTTTATCTCAACAGACTGTTCCAATTGTCCCCCCCAAAAAGCAGTACCAGGGTATGTTCCCACCTCAAAACAGCAATATATGAAGATATCCATTTCTGTATGTTGGTGCCAAAATGTATAAGCAAATGTCTTAATTTCTTCCCTGTTTGATGGGTCTTTCTCCTAATTACCAGTGAAGCTGAATATCTACTTATTGGTCATCTATATTTCTTCTCTGGTAATTGCCTATTTATATCCTTTTTGCTGATTCTTCTGTGGGATTGTCCTTTAATGAACTGGGAGACTTCTTTGTCTATTCAGAATTTCTTATTTCCTACATACAGTGGGGCAAGAGGTTTTAGGTAATGTGTAACATGACAAGTCCACTGCCAAGGACATAAAGGGGCCTGGAATAATGATTCTCCTTCCTCCTAATGTGTGAAAACCACTGTACTAGCAGATGAGCTGCCTGAAACAGTAAGGATAAAGCTGACAGTCTAAGGAACCACCCTCAGGTCTGGCCATAACTGTGGCCTCCAGAAACTCAAAATGACACAGGGAGAGATTTCCACTTTGGGCCATAACAGAATAACTGGTGCCAGATGAGCTCTCTTGCCATAAACGACTATTACAACAGGTCAAATATATGAAGTAGCCATTTTCAGGCAACAGACAAGAGGTAGCACAAGACTGCAATGCCTGAGAAAAGAGAAGCTCACAAGGTAAGTTCCAGGATCATCCAAACTCTCTCTGCCTGTGCCAATTTCCTGACCGTGGGGCAGAGGTGGAGCTCATGCAGAGCTCAGTGGACCCACTGAGCTGGGGAGGCAGAGATCATATTCAGGGGCTACTGAAACACCTGATATTGGCAAAACCGAGTAACAGAAGAGGAAGCTACCTTGGAAGGGAGGCAAAAGTCAGTTTGGGATTCCACATGAGTCCATAACCATGGGCTGGGCTATGCATGTTCAAGGCAAGACTATATAGGTCTTACTGGAGAGTGGTTAAGAGGGAAACAGAAACTCCAGAGGCTGAGCAGTGCTGGGAGTTGCTGAAGTGCCAGCCCAGCCAGAATAGAGATTGCTATAACACTCCTGGCACCTAGCTAAGACAACAGAAAGGCTACAGCTTAGGAATTAAAATCATGCCCTTGAGTACCATCTATTCTAGTCTCACCACAACAAAGCCTAACACCAAACTTCAATAAGACTGGCAGACGATAAAGAACTTAGAAGTTAAGTACAACTAAGTTAAAGAAGCTTGGGAAACATGGGCTTTCTGCAGACCTGCCCTAAAAAAGTGCAAAACCAAACCTACACCCATTCAAGGTGATCAGTCAGGAACTAAGCTACCACAGGAAAAAAAAATACTCTTCAGGGAAAGATAACAGAATCTAGAGTTTTTACAATACATCATCCATAATGTCCAGTACACAACAAAAAAACTCATAGATGCAAAGAAACAGGAAAATGTGACCCACAGTTAAGAAAAAAAGCAGTCAATAGAAACTGGCCAAGATGAACCAAATGTTGGAAATAGCAGATAAATACTTTAAAGCAGCTATTATGTGTCTGACGACTTAATGACTTAATGACCAAGTAGTCTTAAAAGACAAGGAAATCACCAGAACCAGACCCAAATATGATGTAGGTTTTGAAACTATCAGACAGGAAATTAAAAATAACTACAATCAATATGTTGAAGGAGTTAAAGGAGAGACAACATGCAAGACAGAAAGTTATTTCAGGTCAGGCACAGTGGCTCACGTTGGTAATCCTAACACTTCGGGAGGCCAAGGTGGGTGGACGGCTTGAGGCTGGGAGTTCGGGACCAGCTTGAGCAACACAGTAAGATCCCTTCTCTATAAAAGAATTTTTTAAAGTTAGCCAGGTGTGGTGGCACACACCTGTAGTCCTAGCTGCCTCGGAGGCTAAAGCAGGTGGATCACTTGAGCCCAGGAGTTTGAGGCTGTAGTGAGCTGTGATCACACCACTGCACTCTAGCCTGGATTAGAGAGCAAGACTCTGTCTCTAAATAAATAAATAAATAATTCAAAAGAAAGTTATTTCATCAGAGACATGAAAGCTATAATAATCAAACAGAAAAGCCAGAAATTAAAAACCCAGTTAAAGAGATAATGCTTCCAGTGGGCTTATTCATTGTTATACTCTATACAGGGAGTAAAGAACTTGAAGACACATCAGTAGATACCATCCAAACTGAACCGCAATGAAATAAAAGAGCTTTAAAAAGCAAACAAACCAGAACAGAGCATCCAAGAATTTTGGGACACTATCAAATAGTTTAACATGTGTGTAACTGGAATCCTAGAAGAAGGGAAAAAGACAAGGCAAAAGAAATATTTGAAGAAATCATGGCCAAGAATTTTCCAAAATTCTTGACAGATACCAAACCACAAATCCAAAACCTCAGAGAACATCAAGAATACATACCAGAAAAAGAATACCCTGAGTCATATTCAATAATACCCAGTCATATTCAAACTGCTGAAAACAAAAGACAAAGAGAAAATCTTGAAGGCCGTCAAACAAGAAACATTACGTAGAGATGAACAAAGGTAAGAATTATATCAAACTTCTCACCATGGAAGCAAAAAGACAACATTTAATCACTGACATCTTAAAAGTGATGAAAGAAAAAACTGTCAGCTCAGACTTGAAAATGTCATTCAAAAATACTCATTGAAAATATCATTCAAAAAGGAAGAACAAGGCTGGGTGCAGTGGCTCCATGCCTGTAATCCCAGCACTTTGGGAGACCAAGGACGGGAAGGATCACTTGAGCCCAGGAATTGGAGACCAGGCCTAGGCAACAGCGTGAAATCCCATCTCTACAAAAAATACAAAAAATTAGCCAGGCATGGTGGCACACACCTGTAGCCCCAGTTACTTGGGAGGCTGAGGTGGGTGCATCACCTGAGCCTGGGAGGTCGAGACAGCTGCAGTGAGCCAAGATGGTTCCACTGCACTCCAGCCTAGGCAACAGAGTAAGACTCTGTCTTAAAAAAAAAAAAAAAAAAGAAAAGAAAAGAAAAAGAAGAAGAAGAAATAAAGGCTCTTTGACAAAATAAAAAAAGAAAGGGCTTCATTAGCAGCAAATCTACTTTATAAGAAAAGCATAGTAAATTGTTCCAGTAGAAAGAATATGGCATCAGACTGCAACTTGGAAATAAACAACAAAATGAAAAAAGGTGGAAATAGAATGAAATGAAGATAAAAGAAAGTTCTTTTTTTTTCTTATTTTTATTTCTCTAAAAGCTAACTGTCTAGAGCACAAATTAACAGCCAAGTATTTTGTTTGCAGCATATGTAAAACTAAACTATATGACAACAAAGAATTAAGAGACTGGGATTAGAAATTCACTACCAGAAGACCCTCATAATACACACAAAGTGGTGTAGGATTTGAAAATAGACTCAGGTTATTTAAAATGTATATTTTAAACATGAAAGTAACCATTCATTATTTTTAAAAGAGGTGTAAATAATAAAAAAACAGAATTTTAAAATGTTCAATTAACCCCAGTTTTATCATGAGAAAACATCAGAGGAATTCCAGTAGTGGAGAATTCTACTAAATACCTGACCAGTGCTCCTTAAAACTGTTAGGTCATTAAAAACAAGGACAATCTGAGAAACTGGCATAGCCAAGAGGAGTCTAAAGAGACGTGATGACTAAATTTGATATAGTTTTAGGTAAAAACTAAGGAAATGTGAATAAACTATAGACTTGAGTTAATAATAGTATATCACTATTGGTTCCTTAATTGTAACAAATATACCATAGATGTTAATAACAGCAGACACTGAGTTTGGGTTATATGGGTACTTTCTATACTATTGTCTCTATTTTTCATAAATCTAGAACTGTTCTGAAAAATACAGTCTATTAAAAAATGCTCAATAAATCCAGAGAAGGCAGAAAAAGAGGAATAAGCAAACACAAATGGAACAAATAACTAGTGAGATGGTAGATTTAAATACAACCATATCAGCAATCACTTTAAATATGAATAGCCTGAGGACAACAGTTCTTACATTGATAGACTGGATAAAAAGCAAGATCCACTGGGTGCAAAGGCTCATGCCTTCAATCCCAGCACTTTGAGAGGCTGATGTTGGGAGATCACTTGAGCCCAGGGGTTCAAGGCTTCAGTGAGTTATGATCACACCACTCCATTCTAGCTTGGGCAGAAGAGCAAGACCCCACCTCCAAAAGAAAAAGGAAAAGAAAGACCCAACAACTCAACAATATGCTTTCAACAAGAACCCACTTTAAATATATAGATAGTTTAAAAGTGAAAAGATAGGCTGGGCGTGGTGGCTCATACCTGTAATCCCAACACTTTGGGAGGCCAAGGCAGGAGGATCACTTGAGGTCAGGAGTTTGAGACCAGCCTGATCAACATGGCAAAACCTCATCTCTACTAAAAATATAAAAATCAGCCAGGTGTGGTGGCGTGCGCCTGTAATCCCAGCTACTTGGGAGGCTGAGGCAGGATAATCGCTTGAACCCAGGAGGTAGAGGCTGCAGTGAGCCAAGAGTGTGCCAATGCACTCCAGCCTGGGTGACACAGCAAGAATCTGTCTCAAAAAAAAAAAAAAAAAAAAAAAAAGTGAAAAGATCAAGAAAGACATACCGTCCACACATGAATGAAAGCGATATTAATTTCAGACAAAGTAGACTTCAGAACAATGAATATTATTATCAGGGAGAAACAGGGATATTACATAATAATAACAAAGGAGACAATTCTCCTCTGTACATAATTAATTTGGCCAATTTGTTACATAAGTTGGAATCATATTTTCATTAAAATGTAAAGCACTTAAATTATTTTTCCAAATTTATGAGATGAAAAAGGATTAAGATGAATCTTAGGTTCTAACTTCTGCAAATAAGGAAATGGGGGTGCTCTGAGGTTCCGGAGCTTTAGTAACCTGCCTACTTTCCACTCTTCCAGCTATGCTGGCAGTTCCTGAATTGTGTTCCCCAGAAGCACTTGAGCAGTCACTGTGGTGAGAAGTGGGGAAGACGACAGGTGGCCAGATCCACATGGGACCACAGGGGAAAGGTGGTTCCAGGCTGTTTATGTATTGGATTCTGTAAAATATTTCATTTGGAAAAGGGGTTCTGATGCTTAAAAATAAGTTTGAATGTCACAACCTTTGCCAAAGCACCTATTTAGAGAAGTTTAAACATGGTTTTGTAAATACAATCATCATCTAAAATGCAGGTTTTTAAAACTTCAGCAGTAAAAAAAGAAATACATAGTTGTTTCTTTCATGTTATCTCATATAGTTAACTAGCAGAGGTAAAGAAGAGAAACTGGAGTGTCCTGCTTTCTGGTTCAATCCTCCCCGCAGGCTGCCCCACAGATGCCTGTTTGCAGCAATGAACACACTGCACAAACCTATCACCTATCACTGTAGACGGGCTCCAGGCAGGACCAGCCGTGGTCAATATTCAACACTTGTCTAATTAGACATTACTGTGAAATCTTTTCCATTTAATGTTATAAGAGATATACTCACAAGCAGACCTGAAACATCAGAATACTTCTTAGCTGGCTTAAAGGATGGAGGAGCATCAATACTGAAGTCTGGAAAAAAAAAAAAAAAGATAACGAAACTGAAAACATTCAAATCCCTTCTCTTTTTTTTCCTAAAATAGTATTTGATAATATTCCTGAAAATTTCCTTTGTGATTAAGCAGTCACAGAAGTCTCTGGAGATTAACTAGAGAAGTAGGGGAGGATTTCCAGAAACAATGCAGTGTGTCACAGGCCAAGTGCAGGCTCCAGATCTAGCCCCGCCCTGTCACCAGGGATACTCTATTTCAGCAGAACCACCGGAAAGCTCATCTGCCCACCAGCTATTTTCACAATCTCACACTACATGGGCTGATGGTGATGAAATGCCAAGCAAGCCAATAACTGGATCTGAGCATCCCAACACCCTCGTGTCCACACCCAGACGAATGACTAGCTCACTTGTCACCCATGTGAGTCACCCCCATGAAAGAAGTATAGTGGAGCAGGAGATGGTGAGAACTTTGAACTTGTACTTCCCAGTGAAGCTGAACAGAACATATAACAGTGTTTTACATAAATCTGGACACATTGCAGCATGAAGTATTTACTCTTGCTAAACACTGGCTCACAAAGTAAAAGAGCTGGACTTTAAGCTGGTTGTCAGGAACTCTCCTAAATCTGGCATTATACTTGGGCTACCTTGTTTTTGGAAACACATTTTAAGAGTAGACTTTTGAATGAGAAGTTTGTCTAGTAGAAACACCAATATTATCATATTGGGACCTATGACACTAAAACCCACACATCCATGACAACACAAACAAACAGGCTCAATACAGATACAGTTATGAGAAAATACACACATAATCTGCCCATACTGATGCCACTGTAAAATTCTCAAGCTAAAAATTATTTCCTACAATGATGCAAACACAATAAAATACTGTAGGTTTGTTATAAGACAGTTCCTACTCTGAACATTGTAAACACACGGAAGGCTCTAGCCAGCTCACAGTTAGGATCGTTCAGTTGCCACGGCAATGCCCTTTCGGAAGCGAGGATTTGTTTCAGGTTCTTCCAGGTTCTGTTCTTCTTGCCAGCTACTGCGCCACCGTGGCCAGAGTGCTCGAATTGAAGGCATGGATTAGAAGAAACAAAAGCCAATGGAGACCACCATTTCAGAATCTGACATTTATGCTTAATCATAACTGCAATGTACCGCTCATCTGTCAACAATCATTTAGACCCCTGAGACTTTTTTTAAAAGGTATTTCACTGTACACGTTAACATGTTAATCTTATTTTTAAAAAGAGGTTTTCAGATTGTCAAAACCCTTGAGTTAGTTTGTGTTGGGAGTAGAAATAAAAGGCTACTTCTTTATATGCATGTAAAAAAAAAAAAGCCTTTACTGGGTCTAACTTTGTAGAATTCATTCATGAATTCCTTCATATTTTAAGATAAATTTACTACAAAGTCAGATTTAAATCCATGACTGCATCTCTAAACTCCCTTCTCGGGGCAAGTCTCTGCCAAGCAAACTGGGGATCCTGGAAAAGTTGAGAAAGCTCCAGCTGCAGTATAGCAGGCCTTCTGGATATCTTTTTTTTTTTTATTTTAAATCCTATAAAGATGACAAAATAAAATGGAAAAGAATACCAAAATCTGTTGCAAACACTGGTAACACTGTATTTCCAAAACTAATTCATTAAAAAAAATTAACACTATCATCTGAACTGCTGCAATTTATTACCAGTCTCAAGAATGAAAGGAAGGGAGTACCCTGTGTTCCACTCAACAGCACAACAGCTTTGATTTACCTTACGAAACTAATGAGGAAGGCCGGGCACGGTGGCTCAAGCCTGTAATCCCAGCACTTTGGGAGGCCGAGACAGGCGGATCACGAGGTCAGGAGATCGAGACCATCCTGACTAACACGGTGAAACCCCGTCTCTACTAAAAAAAAAAATACAAAAAAAAAACCTAGCCGGGTGAGGTGGCGGGCGCCTGTAGTCCCAGCTACTCGGGAGGCTGAGCCAGGAGAATGGCGTGAACCCAGGAGGCGGAGCTTGCAGTGAGCTGAGATCCGGCCACTGCACTCCAGCCTGGGTGACAGAGCGAGACTCCGTCTCAAAAAAAAAAAAAAAGAAACTAATGAGGAAATACTTCTCATTTAGCTCAATATTTCAAGCTTTGTCTAAGATTGTAACAAGACCAATGAAAAGGTTAGGGGAACAATCATCACAGAAATGACCCACCCTCCAAACAGTATCCTTGAATGAATCCACAAAGGACACCCAAATCCTTGGGATATGGCACATTGAGAGATCAACAGGAAGAACCCTTCTTCTTTTGTCTCCATCTCACCCATGGGGGAGAAGGAGGCGACTGGGACTGAGGGAGAAGAGAATGCCAGTGCCACCTTGCCTGCAGGCCCAGCAAGATCTGAGGCTGAGGTATGGCATTTGGCTGTTTATTCAGCTGATACCTTCGATGCTTACCACAAAGTTGGGATCCTTAAATGGCAAAGGTTTGGCAGCTTTTTCCACAGGTCCTGTGCTAAACTCAGAGGACACCACTTTATTCTCATTCATGGCTTCCATGCTGATACCCTTCAAACACAATACAAATAGTTCAAAGAAGTCAGTTTCTTCCAGCTGAGTTCCCCACCTCTGCTCTCAACAGGGCATACGATGATGCCACAGGGCATGCAAGGGAGACAGTGTGCCCAGAGCTCCAGCAGGTAGCCTGCCCCAGGGGAGGGCACACCACACGAGGAGTAGCACCTGCTGTGCAGAAACCACAGGAGAAACAGGCCAGGACCCCCAGCTCCTATGATTCCCGGGTACCCTAAATGCTGAGCACAGGGCTGCCTGTCCTACCCAAGTAAGGTCATTTAATTCTGGCAACCACTCCACAGTGGGCGCTATTATCCCCAGCATACACAAACGAAAACTGAGGCCCAGGGGAACAGGTTCAAGGTCACATAGTGATTGACTTTTGAATTCAAACCTAGGTTGGGCCAGTTCTAAAGCCCTCACAATCTCCATGATACCACACAGTTCTGACTTCCACTGATCTTATGAACTCTGTCTTAAAATATGAAGACAAAAAAGGTCCAGCCCCTTTAAGGGTCTAGTTGGCCAGAGAACCCAGACTGGAGCTGGTATGCTTAAGGGGCACAACAGGACATGGGCATTCCAAGGAAGGAAAATGGAAAAAAAGCTGGAGGGCCACAGGTCAGCTGGCAGCAGCCAGAGTGCCCTGACAAGGAGGCTATATGGTTTAAACCAAAAAACCTTTAAGCTAACAATCACAGAGAAAAAACAAGCCAAAGTAAGAAGCCACTTCTGATCTGTAATACAATTTCCAATCTTCCCAGACTTCAATTAACTTTTAAAAAATTGAGATGTGATTTACATACAATGAAATGCACAGATCTTAAATGTAGTTGTCATGAGTTTTGACAAAAGTTTACACTAGCACAATTCCTATCCTCGCCAATACCTTCCAGTCCCAGCGGCAACTGCTGTTCTAATTTCTACCACATTACTTTTGCCTGTTCTAGAACTTCATATAAATAGCATCTAACAGCATGTACTCTAGTGTCTGGATTCTTTGCTCAGCATAAAGTTTCTGAGATGTGGCTGGGCATGGTGGCTCACGCCTGTAATCCCAGCACTTTGGGAGGCCAAGGTGGTAGGATCACTCGAGGTCAGGAATTTGAGACCAGTTGGCCAACCTGGTGAAACTCCATCTCTACTAAAAATACAAAAATTAGCCAGGCGTGGTGGCATGCGCCTGTAGTCCCAGCTACTCGGGAGGCTGAGGCAGGAGAATCACTTGAATCTGGGAGGCGGAGGTTGCAGTGAGCCGAGATCATGCCACTGCACTCCAGCCTGGGTGACAGCGAGACTCCGAGACTCCGCTGTCTCAAAAACAAAAGTTTCTGAGATGTATCCATATTGTTGCATGGATCAGTTTGTTTCATTGTATTTGCACACTACTCAACACAATAGTACTCCACTGAAAGGATGCACCCCAATTTGTTTATTCATTTTCCTGTTGGTGGACATTTGGTTCACTGTCAGTCTTCAGCTATTATAAATAAAGCCTCTGTGATGTTTTTATTTCTCTTGGGCAAATACCTAGGAGTGGAATGGCTGGGTTATAGGGTAAGTGTATGTTTAACTTTACAAGTCACTGCCAAATCATTTTCCAAAGTGGTTGCATGCATCCTTCAAAAAATGAGTTAAGGCCGGGTGCAGTGGCTCAAGCCTGCAATCCCAGCACTTTGGGAGGCCGAGGCGGGCAGATCACAAGGTCAGGAGCTCGAGACCATCCTGGCTAACATGGTGAAACCCTGTCTCTACTAAAAATACAAAAAATTAGCCAGGCGTGGTGGCGGGTGCCTGTAGTCCCAACTACTCGGGAGGCTGAGGCAAGAGAATGGCGTGAACCCAGGAGGCCGAGCTTGCAGTGAGCCGAGATCGCGCCACTGCACTCTAGCCTGGGTGACAGAGCAAGACTCCTTCTAAAAGAGTTAAGGCTAAAAGTCATCATGTTGTCACATGGAACATGGAAGACACTACATGATTAACTAAAACACAACTTATCTACTCTCAGCTGGAATTTTAGCAACTTATTCTGGTTCCCTTATGCTGATAAGTTGCTCAACTTAGTAAGTGAAACTCTTACTTAGTAACAGAGTATGGTGGAATATGAATATATACATTCATTCATGTTGGGGGAAGAGGAGTGGTGAAGACAAGAACCACTCTCACACTGCTGCAATAGTTCTTTGAGTGCTCTCTCCTCAAACACCTTCCCTGACGCCTCTCCAGGTCTCTCCACATGAGCCGGGGCTCCAGCCAAGGACTCCAAGCCCTGCGCTCCCTCTCCTCTGTGGCTGCCACCTTCTGTCTGGATTCCCCTTCACCTCATCGTCTCCACTTCCCAGGTCTTTCTTAGCTTTTCTTCCCTCCAAGCTCAGTGCAAATGTCAACTCTAAGAACTGAGAGGCTGCCCATTCCTCATCCTTTTCCTACCATCTGTACCCACAGTGATCTCTCTCTTCCTTCCTCCCACCCTCCCTTCGCACCCACCACTCCCTTCCTCCCACAGTCCTTTGCGTTTATCTGGTAACTTCCTGAGCTACAAAATTCAGAGGTAGGACTGTGCAGTACTCATCTTGCCTACTCCAGCCCATTCTCTACAGCTCAGCCAGTGACACACTTTCCAGTGCAAGCAAGATGATGCTCCACTACTTAAAACTGGTCAGTGATTTCTACTTCCCTTGGGATTAGCAACAAATTCAGGCCTCCTCTCCAGCCTTGCCTCTTGCTCCCCATCCTTCCTATATTTTGTCTTTTCTGGTGCCATATCCATTTAGCCATTTTCTATATAGCAAAAATAGTCTCCAATTTTTCCATTTTCATTTATGCTGTACTAAGATTATTTTCATTGGGATTCGTCCATGTCAGTTTTAATTTTACAACAAAGGTTAGATTTAGTATTTTTTTTACATAACTTTTATTGCTTGTACGATTTTTTTTTTCCTTTATGGTAATCATATTTCTACCAGGTACCTGTACTCTGGGAGACCCAGTCTGATAAGGAAGATTTGATTCTCCCATCACATTTAATCAGTAACAAACGTTACCTTGTGCAGTTTTAGCCAGCTGTCAATGTTATTTTGCATTGACTATTTGTAAGAGTAACATCTAGTATATATTGTATATATGATTGATAGTTTAGACAAAACAGCAGCTTTATGATACAGGCAGGGAACAACAGATCAGAAGAAAGGGGGACAAGGAGAGAGGGGGAGATTCAGAGAGGGAGGATACACAGAGGGCTCAAAACATGCTGCTTTACTTCATGGTTCAGCCTCTGTCCCTGCTTCTAACCCAGTGCCTAGCACAGAGTAGGTACCAAATAATGAGTGATTCATTGATTAACTGATCAATGTTAAGGAACAAGATAGGGTGGCATGACTGAATGCCAGCATCAGCACTGGAGATGTATATGCTGAGAAGCTCCTCACAAGGAAGCTTCTCTGGTTGGGATGCAGTGGCCAAACACACAGGAAGGATAACTTGGAAAGAAACAACTGAGTGTGGTTACCTGCAGGGGCAGAGGGGAACACAGTGGAATGGAGAGGGAGATGGGAAGGAAATAGAAGAGAGAAAATCTTCTCTGAGTATAGCTTTTTGTAGAGTTTTGACTTTTTGAACCATGTTAAGGTTTCATATACTTGAAAAAATAAATAATAAAATCAACAAGGACGGGGCAAGGGATAAAAAATAGAATTTTAAAAACCTTATAAACACAAATTCATTTGTGTTTCAAATAACATAACCACACTGAAGGGGAGGCAAGGGAGAAATAACCTGAGTAACTATGAATATGGTATTTTGACTACGTAATCCAAGGTTAAAGGCCAAAAAGAACCACACATAGTTGGTAAGTTTGTTTCTCACAGGGGCACATGTTAATAATTCTGAAACTACTTTATATGTATTCTAAGATACACAGTAAATGTAGAAAAGCAAATAAGAAAAGGGGGAAGGCCAGAATGAGCACTGTGGAACTGGATTGAAGCTAGAGGTCATCAATATGAACTCACAGTTTTCAATACACAGGCAGATAATTACAGAAATAGATAGAGAGGTGTGGGGATTGCAGGTATACACACACACAAATTTCCTAGCTCTGTCCACTGAGAAGACTGGAAACAATGAAAAATAGGCAAAGCAACATTCAGATCATCCTTTCTATATCCAATCAGCCCTCCATATAGGGGGGTTCTGCATCCATGCATCCAACCAACTGCAGACGGAAGACATTTGGTGGGGGAAAAATGCATCTTGACTAAACATGTACAAACTTCTTTCCTTGTCATTATTCCCTAAACTGTACAGTATAACAACTGTTTACACGGCATTTACATTGCATTAGGTATTATAAGTAATCTAGACATGGTTGAAGTATACAGGAGGATATGCACAAATTATATGCAAACACTATGCTACTTTATATCAGGGACTTGAGGTTCTGTGGATTTTGGTATCCACAGGCGGTTCTGGAACCAATCCACCACATACATATACTGAGTGGCAAGTGTATTATTCTCTAAGAACCAGTTATCCATGAATAAATGGCTGACTCTAGGGCTGGAGCAGAAAAGTGTAAGACTAGAACATCTTGTGGTGTCAGAAAGAAAGCACTTGTGTCATTTTATTTGGGGTGCCATAACAGAATACCATAGATTGCGTGGCTTAAATGATAGAAATTTATTTTCTCCAGTTCTGGAGGCTGGAAGTCCAAGAACAAGATGTTGACAAGTTTAGTTTCTCCTGAGGCTGTGTGCATCCTGGAGTTTCTCCCTCTTCTTATAAGGGCATCAGTCATCCAGGATTAGGGCCCACCCAGATGACCTCATTTAATCTTAATTACCTCCCTGAAGTCCCTATCTCCAGAATGTAACTGAGGTGTACTAGGGGTCAGGACAAAATAATAAATACTGGGGGCATGGGGGTACCAAAACTCAGTCCATAACAGCATCCAAAAAATTATATGGGCACACTAAAGGACACAGGAGCCAGTTTGAAGAGGCTTCTACTGGACCAATCTCAAAAACTTAAGCAACAACACCGTATATACATCAATCCAGAATATATGAAGAACTCTACAACTCAACAACAAAAAGACAATTCAATTTTTAAAAGGGCAAAGAATTTATTCAAAGAAGATATACAAAGAGCCAGTAAGCAAGTGAAAAGATGCTCAACATCACTAGTCATTAGGGAAATGCAAATCAAAATCACAATGAAATGCCCATGCACACTCACCAGGATGGTTACAATTAAAGACAATAACACATACTGGCAAAGATGTGAAGAAACTGGAACTCTCATACATGGCTGGTAAGAACATAAAATGGTGCAAAAACACCATTTAAAAAAAAAATTGGGTAGTTCCTCAAAATGTTAACCACAGAATTATCATATGACCCAATAATTTAACTTCTAGGTATACACTCAAAGAGAATGAAAAACATATGTCCATGCAAAAACTTGTACACAAATATTCATAGCAGCATTATTCATAATTGCCAAAAGGCATAAGCAACTTAAATGTCCATCAGCTGATGAAGAGATATAATGTGGTAGGGCCAAGCACAGGAACTCATGCCTGTAATCCCAATACTTTGGGAGGCTGAGGCAGGAGGACTGCTTGAGGCCAAGAGTTCAAAAGTGGCCTAGGCAACATGGCAAGACCCCGTCTCTACAAAAAATAAAAATAAAAAATTAACCAGTTGTGGTGGCATGTGCCTGTAGTCCCAGCTACTCTAGAGGCTGAGGCAAGTTTAGGAGTTCAAGATTACAGTATGCTATGATTGTGCCACTGACTTCCAGCATGGGCAGCAGAGTGAGCTCCTGTCTCCAAAAGAAATAAAAAATAAAACACAACATGTAGTATGTCCATAAAATGTAATATTATTCAATCACAAAAATGGCATACTGATTCATGCTCTATCATGGATAAACCTTGAAAAAAATTACACTAACAAAAAGAAGCCAGACACAAAAGGCCACGTATTGTATAATTCCATTTATATGAGATACGTAGTCACATTCAGAGACAGAAAGTAGATCAGTGATTGCCAGGGGCTGGCAGAACAGAGGAATGGGAAGTGACTGCTTATGGGTAATGAGTTTCTCTTTGGGGTAACAGGAATATCCTAAAATTAGATAGGATATTGTGAGGATTGCACAACTCAGTGAATATACCATAAGCCACTAAATTACATACTTTAAAAGGGTGAATTTTATAGTATATGAATTATATCTCAGTAAAGCTACTACAGATAAATTTATAAAAGAAGGAATGAATAAAGCTAGTAGTGGATTATAACCCATAGAATAAAATAAAAATCCATGACATAAATACTGATTTTAAAAAATGAATAAATAGCCTATTGTAGTTCTGGCTACTTGGGAGGCTGAGCTGGGAGGATCACTTGAACCCAGGAGGCTGCACTGCGCTATGATTGTGTCTGGCAATAGCCACTGCACTCCAGCCCAGGCAACATAGCTATACCCCATTTCTACAAAAAATAAAAATAAAAAATAAAAAAATAAAAAAAAAAGTAAAATAGAAAAAAAAATGCATGAATGGAAGAGAAGAGAAAGCTGTTGCTCACAATAGGATTCTAATTAATAAATCTAAAAGGAATGAAGATTCAAATTGGGAAATCACTACTTGTCAACCACCACAATAATAACTATTTCAAGCAAAAGCTATCAATGGATATTAAAAGTCACTGGCAAAGTATGAAATAAAATAGGATATTTATAGTCTCAAAGTATCTTCCCACAATATACTTCAATACAAACATAAAGAGAATAACTTTACATTGGAGAAACCTGGCAGATACCACCTTACTAAGTGCTCAAATCTAACATCATTAGTAATTTGACATCAAGTGCCACAACAGGATGCATTCAGAAGACAGCATCACTTCTCCATTTTTGTCAAAAATATATAATGCAAATCTAACCCTGAGGAAATATCA